>NC_054876.1:11256544-11912377 GCF_018320785.1 Cheilinus undulatus
TTAAAATTTCTCCATAGCTTGTGCTGAAAGTTTTGGGTCATTGTCTTGCTGGAAAATAGGTCTTCTCCCAAGCCATAGTTCTCATGTAGACTGCATTAGAGTGTCCTCCAGAATTTTCCTACATTTTACCCCCTTTGTTTTACCCTCTACCTTTACAGCCTGCCAGGGCTGGCTGCTGAGAAACATCCACACAGCATGATGCTGCTTTTTGGTGCTTTACAGTGGGGATGGTGTGTTTGTGGTGATGTGCAGTGTTTGGTGTCCACCAAACATAGCGTCTTGTCTGATAGTATCTTTGCCATTCTCCCATAAAGCTTTGACTGGTGAAGAACCCAGACAACAGAGATGTATGCAGAGTCTCTCCCATCTCAGCTGCTGAAGCTTGTAACTCTTTCAGAGTAGTCATAGGTGTCTTGGTGGCTTCTCACTAGTCTCCTTCTTGTACAGTCACTCTGTTGTGAGGACGTCCTGATCTAGGCAGATTTATCCACGTGCCATATTCCTTCCATTTCTTGATGATGGATTTAACTGAACTCTTGGGGATGTTCAGTGCCTTGGAATTTTTTTGAATCCGTCCCCTGACTTATGTTTTTCAATAACCTTTTCTCTGAGTTGCTTGGAGCTTTCTTTTGTTTAATGGTGCAATGGTAGCCAGGAACACTGATTAATCAGTGACTGGACCTTCCAGACACAGGTGTCTTTATACTACAATCACTTGAGGCACCTTCACTGCACTCAGGTGATCCCCATTTCACTAATTGTGAGACTACTACCACCAGTCGGCAGGACTTCTGTTGAATTAGGTCAGTCACTTTAGAGGGGGTAAATATTTAAGTCACTTCTTTTACATTACATATTTTTATTCAATTGACATTACTTTGAAGAAATCTGTTTTCACTGTAACATTAGAGAGGTTTTTTTTGGGTCAAAAAGCCAAGTCATATTGACCATTATTGATTTATATAATCAATAAAAGGGTAAAACAGTCAAGGGGGTGAAGCATTTGGCATTTTCTCCAGGACAGTTTATTAGCTAGAACAAAAAGAAAAAGTTTCTGTTCTGTATAATGTTACTGCACATTTACAACTCTGATAACTGCGTTGTACATGAACACAGAGTCAAAGAGAGAAACTTCATCAAGGAGCTGCAGCTCGTCTGTCGGACCTATCTGCAATGTTACTTGAAGAGAGCTCCTCAATAAGGACGATGGCCTTGAGGATAAAATATCTATGTGACATAACACAGCAAATGTGTTATGAAAAGTTACGTCACTGCTTGTTCGAATAAAAGGCAATGATTTTCTGAGACTTCTGTTTAGAACCACTAAGTAAGTTTTTTACTGTGCTGAGTTTCTTTTCACTGGTAAAGAAGTTCCAAAAGCTCGAGTTAAGAGTCTTCTTTCTGTTTTCCTTTTTCTATTCAGACAGAACTCGTCTGCTCTTTCCAGTTGCCTCACTTGCAAGATTTTATTTCTTTGTTAATACTGTAAATAACTTTCATTTTACCAAAAACAACTGGTTCTTTTTGTTACTTCCCTTTTTCACCACAAGTTTGGGGCAACACATTAATGGTGATATTTTATTTGTTGATATTTTTACGAAGCCGCTTTTATACTGTTTTTATGCTGTGGTGTAGTAGTGTCTGGAGTAGTGGAAATCCTGCTCATACCATTTAGAAGTGCGGGAGGCTCGAGCCAATCCCAGCTCTTATTGAGCAAGAGGTGAGCTACACCCTGGACTGGTTGCCAATCATCATAGGGCTGACATATAAAAACAAACAACCAGTGAAGTCACATTCACACTAATTTAGAGACACCAATTAAACTAACAAGCCTGACTGTGTGAGGAAGCCAGAGTACTCAGAGAGAACCCACACAAGCCGAGGGAGAACAAGCAAACTCCACACAGAAAGGCCCTGACCAACAGGGATTTGAACCGGGAACATTCTTGCTCTGATGTTTTCCACTGCACCACTGTGCAGTCTCTCTTGCATGTTTAGGCCCCAAAAAAAAATAGGCCTTACATATTTAATTCCTTAACTCCTCTCCTTCAGGGACTAGGAATCATTATGAAATAAACAGCTAAAGAGCAGATTTTATTTAATTTTTCAGCAAACTTCTATAATTCTTTGCGGAGTTGGGGGTAAGGTGTACAAAGCAACACACACAAATACACAAAAATTTAATTTTGTTGCCTTTGCCATCCTAGGACACTGGATTTAGAGGTGTGTACACTCTATGGCAGTAAGACCTAGCACCCCTAGTAGGGCCAGCAATGATCTTCGAGGGCTCAGGACCGTGTTGGTGTCTAAATGAGATGTTCATTTTTTTTTTTTTTAATTATTATTATAACTACATTGTGCAATGGAATATAAGGATCATAATAAAAGACAAAAAATAAATACTCTTTTGAGAAAAAGTTGTTTTTTTGTGAAAAATATAAAAATTTTTGAGATTACAAAGCTGTATAGTCACAAAAACCCAAATCAAAATTTCTGACATTAAAAAGTCTTACATTCTTACATCGCTGACCCCCCAAAAATTAAGTCTTTAAAGTCCTGAATTGACAACATTGTAAAGTCAAAAATAATTGAGAAACTAAACAGAAAACAGTGTCTGGATAACCAAAATTTACAGAAATGTCTCCTGTAAGTTCTGATTATCATGATAATGTGATGATTCTGGGCTAAAATCTCAAGTGTTTCCTTACTGATCTGTCCCAGTAAGAAGTCTCATTTGAGTAGGCTTGCAACTACAGCACTTTTGAAAGAAAAAAGCTTCATCTGGTATGATTTTCTTCCAGGCAATTGTCTAATTCCAACTTTATAATCTCAAAAATCCTTAATTTGGGTTCACATAAATATATGACTTTTACAGTAAAACATTAGGAGTTTTTTTTTTCCTCATATATTTACAACTTTTAAACATGGTATATTTATTTATTTGTTTATTTATTTTTTCCCCTGGAAAAATGAACAGATCCTCATCCTTTTTAAAATATTTAAGACTGTCCATAAAACACCACCCTGATAATAGTTTATACTATTTTTAATAGTTTATAATAGTTTTATACTTTATATTTTGGCTACATCAAGAGTATGTAGGTTTATTGTGTCAATTAAAACAATTAAAATATAGGTTTTATCTTTTCAAAACAAGTGGTGGGGGGACTTAGCTCTAGATTAGGGTAATGGGGGGCCCTTTAAGAATAAAGGATGGGAACCAGCGCTCTACAGAGAATGAAAAGTAAGTGAGTATACGCTGTATATGTACATATATCCATCACAACACCACTGTTTGTATGCAACATTAAGGAAAAGCACACACTTGGTTGTGCAGCTGTGCAATATCAACAAAAGCATTCTGATTCTGGTAATGAAGCTTAACATATTAAGTAAGTTCAACATTGCCCTCCAATCTAAAAAAGTGCATCATGGTGAGAGTGTGTGCTCACATTTGCAAGATTTCCTACACATTATGGACCCTAAAGTTTTTGGTGAACCTGCAACATTAAATTTTCCATGGTCAATGCTACACATCAAACACCTAAAAGCTCCTATGATCGACTTCTTTTCATCCCCTGTGGAAAAGCTATGGGTTTTATCTAGTCAAGTACTGTTTTCTGATTAGAAATCTCCTCATGCTCTCTTTAAAGAGTAAAAGATTTAACCTGACTATTTTAATTTGTAAAATTTATAAAAGACTGCACTGTAACTCACTTTGTCTGACACATATCCTGCTTTTTTAATAGGTAAAAGCTTTAAAGTCTACATATATATTGAGAGAGTTGTTTTTCCTGAGTAAAAAAAAGCAGAAAAATCAATGGAACAAAATGAAAAATCCTTCTTTAACCAGCCTGAACAATAAAGAGCGTTCCTATAAAACACTTACTTTTATCTGTTGTTTGGTTTTTATGCATTTTAAATGTGTTTGAATATAAGTTTTAAGTGCAGTTTGAGCCTTGTTAAAGAAGAATTTCTGCCACTTCTTGTACAAATTTTTTCCACTTATCTAGTGTTTTTTGCGTGGGACTCTTCAGATGAGAATCTCCCATGTGAGAGTGCATTTAGGCAGCAGAGGTGTAGCTGTGCGTCGTTTAGAGGCACAGTGACAGATATACCAGAGACTCCAAGCTGCTCTGAGCAGTGAGGTGGCATGGAGCCGCTGTGGGGGCCCATCTCGCCACTCCAGTGATAATCCTCATCCTCAACCAAGAAGGCATTTTACACTCATTTCCCGGCTCCGCCTGAGGCAGCCATGCATGTGAAATTGAGCAGCCTACTAAGGGGGTGTCCAGGGAGAGACCAGAGGGTGTGTGTGGACCAAGAGGGAGCAGAGTCTGCGTGTACGCTTCTCTGCACACAGAACGAAAACCAGCCAGCACAGCATCGGCTTCAGGAGAGTGCTTGAGTAACCTAATCATCCAGATAAATATTAGGAAGAGTTTTTGAAACACGCCATTATATACAGAAATACAGCATGCAGAAGAGCTCAGTATTGATACCACAGGAGTCACAGAATGTGCTTCTGTTCAGCTGTGAGTTAAGAAGATAATTTCACTATCTGCTGCCTACACGCAGATGTGGTGTTACTCTAAATATCGGAACTGTGTGATCACAGCAACACCTGAGGACTTTTCTTAAAATCACAAACACCCACTCATTACACCTCGGAAAGAAAAATAACATACCTGTCCTTGTTGAGAAACGCCATAACAGGAACAGGGTTGAGCATCTCCCTGCCCATGGTCCAGCTCGGTCTGTAGATGCAATCCTCCGGTATTTTGACCGGCGGTAGACACTGGCTGGGTAAAGTCTTCAGCGGAGCAAACATGGAGCAGCCTACAAACGCCTGGCACAGCTCCGGTTTGTACACAAATGAGAAGTCCTGCAAAATGGACAGAACGTAAGGCACGAGAAGGCAGAAAATGATAAGATTATGGATACCTGCAGGGACAGTGTCTCCTCTGAGAAGGAGGAAGAACAGTAATTGTCAAGATGAGGTTAATACTCTAAAAACTAGATAAACAATTAGAACAAATGACCTGCAGGACAAGAGTGTTGCTTTTGCAGCAGAGGCTTGTTGGCATATAAATGAGCCTGTATTCCTAATGTTACTGACAAAATAGAGGTTGAGAACATTATACAGTATATCAACCAATTATCGCTCCCTTTGACTTATGGCCTCTCCTGGCTCTGGCACTAAATTTAACCTGTTGGTCCTGCCAGCTGTAAATTATGGAGCCATAATACCAGACAGATTTAGTGACCCACCTTGATCTCCGATGGCTTGGGGCTGCAGAAGCTCTCCTCCACCTCGATCTTAAAGTGTCCTCCCAGAGTCGAGGTGCCGTCCAGCGTGGTCATGCCCGTGTTGGGCTCCATGCTGCCGTAGTCTTTGCTGCACATGTTCATGGGTGAGTAACCCATGATGTGCTGCTCTAAAGAGGGAGGCGTGGGAAACATCTGGTGCAGGTCTGCAGAACCTGGTGGAGGAGAGGAACGAGTGTGAGACAACATTTGAGTACAATGTGTTAAAGAGTAACATAATGTGGACATCTCAAAAGTTTTCCTGAAAGTTGTCATAGTAGAGCCATCAAAAAAAATGTGAGGTGCTTTAGCGATACACCCCAAGGATCATTTGTTACTATAGTGTTTGTCAGGATGATTGTTGGTGGTTGTTTTCTTGTTCTGCAACCAATTATGATGATTTGTCTTCACAAGCTAGTAAACACAAAGTAGATGCATACCAGTTAAATTGTATAATGTTTACCAGTTACCTTCACAAGCTTGTAAAGAGTTAAGGAAATATATATATATATCTCCCATCAGAGGTGTTCCTGCACATTTAGTAGGAAGATAAAAGCAGGAACGCTTTCTCATAATATCCCCTAAATTTCATAAGCTAATTCTACTCTCTAATAACAGCTCTCTATATAAAGAGACTATATTGGGAATAGCCAAGGCCAATAATTTTTGTAGTTACTAGAGGCTTTGGGGGCTTAACAAAGCTTATTCATGGTAAATTAGTCAGGAATGCACACTATCTGTTCATAAAAGTGGAGCAAAATGGTTGATGTGAGACCAATTTACCTCACTGTAAAATATAGAGCATACTTAAATTCTCTTTAGCTCTACATTAGAGTCTCTGAGCTCAGATAAATAAATAACATGAAAAAAATCAGTAGATACAGTCTGGTAGAGTTTGTTTCAGGTAACAAATTGGATGCAACTCTAAGGAAAAGGTGAGCTGCAGAGTTAGAAAGAACAGCTTACTGAAGATTCAGCTAGGATCTTAACATTAACACACTGTCTTCACCACTAGGTGGCCACGCACAGGCTGAGCATCAATGATGCATTAGTATTAAACGCCTTAATTCTAATTAGTGGATATAAAGGATAAAAAGCCATTACACTCAGCAATTGAAGTTATGAGCAGAGGGAATACTGTGTTTAAAACTAAGTCACTTGTGGAAAAATCTCAGTCAAACACTCTTAATTTTCAAGAGGCTCACAAGGATCTGATTCTGCATTAACACTTGAGGATCCTTGTGGTTTAAGGAGACACAGCGCATCAGTGAAAGAGACTGATGTAGAGATACATACTAATGCAGGAGACAGGGTCCAAAGTGGAGGGCTTTGGTTCCTTGCTGCCAAATTTCTCGTCTGTTCCGTTCACAGGTCGTCTGGAGCCGGGCTGTGGGAGGAAAATAAAGTATGTTATCACCTGGTTAAAAGCTTTTTTTTCCACACAGGCAGTCATAAAAAATCTCAGGCAGGCTGCATCTTTAGTCTTCTGGGGGAGTTTTAAACACAGCTCACAGCACCTCACAGTGAGAGACTATTTCAGCAAGATGAGTGTGGGGGGAATCTCAGGGGCCAGCACATGACATAAAAAATGACAGTCTGAAGCTGTGATGACAGTTTTTGGCTTTATATCAATGCCAAGGCTGAACAATTTTGATGCTGGGATGTTAAATAAGGTTTAAAAACTCCGGTTTGTTATGCATTTCTTTATTCAGTCAACATGTTTGTACTTCTTTTATTTCAAATCAAAATGCATGTAAATGGTAGTATTTTAAATGTTTGATTAACCACGATTATTCACAGCATAGTTATGGGATTAACTTGATATCTGTTTTATTCAATTAACAGCTCTATTTCTTTCATAGGATTCTGCATGTCAGTTTGAAACACTACTTTTCCTGCAGAGGGTGGTGTGAACTGTCAGCTGCACGTGAATGCCAGCAGACATAAACTCTCACACAGAAACAAACAGCGTGCCAGGACGTGCTCTGTGTAATCAGATACTTGGTGCAGTGTGAGCCAAGGTCTTTACTAACCGCCAGATCATCCTCGTCCGAGTTGAAGAGGTTGTCCAGGTCGTTGATGGACACCACCAGGTCCGTCTCGTGGATCAGGCTGGTGGAGGCCATGCGGTTGTGAGCAGCTGCCCGCTGAGCATCTGCAAACACAAACCTACTGTTAATACCAGAATTAACTCAAATACTAATTGAGAGCATCTGAAACTCAAAGCAAAAGCACTCTTATACAAACAGGTTACCTGGATTGGCTTCAATCGCCTCTATATTTAATCAAATAAGGAAGCAGGTTTCTTAATAATTCAATTATAGAAATGCTCACAGCATGACGAATCAGTTCTACAGCGTTCAAATTAAAATGATTGAGAATGGATCTTCCTTATTTACTGAATGAATGTAGTTTGATTTGAGGCTGAACTGAGAGTGTAATTAGAAATTTTATTTTGTTATGCAAACAGATTTGGATTAACAACAACGTATGATGTGCCCTCCTTGTCCTCACTGCGGATGTCTTCAGAGACAGTCAGCATGATGATGATAGTTTTTGTTATAAAAGTTAAAAACAAGATGAAAAAGACGTTAGGAAATAAAAAGCCTCCTTACCATCTGATGGTCCTGCTCCTCCATCTTCACCCTGTGACGAAACAGCAAAAAAGATCAGGATTAGATTTGGAATGCACATAAATGAAAAAAGACAGATGAAATCAAAACAAAAAGCAATTTAGCCTTTTTTAGTAAATTTCTATTTTACTTTTCTAATTCCATTACTTTCTAAAGATGTTGTACTTTTTTACATAACTACTTTAGCAGCTGACGCTGCTGCAGTTCTCCCCAAATATAACTTGACATTTGTTTCTTCCTCCCTGTATGCATCTGCTCTTCAAACTTTCCTCGTCAGCATCGTTTTACAAAGTCATACATGAAAAAGGACAAGCATTTTTTTTTTAATCTGCTCGTCAGCTTTCAAAACAGCAGCTGATCGGCTTCTTTATTATGACTCAGTGCATGAAACATTCAAAACCAGTGACACTGCAGCTAACAAGCTCTACTAACAAGCTTTTACAAAACAACTGCATGAGTAAGACGATGTCAGACAAGAGATGTCGTATGAAGCCTGCCTCTCTCTCTCTGAAGCTGCTTACACACTGAGAGTTCAAGGTGGGATATTTACGCCCCTGCTATGACTCGTCTGCAATGAGTAACATAAAGAGGCAGAATGGTGAGGCAAAGTTATTCAGAGGTGAAGGAGACAGAGGAAATGTGTGATGTTGGAGCTGGCACAGTGGAGCAGTGGAGTATGTTCACACTAATGTTAAACTCCTGTTTTCATGCTTTTACTCTGTATAACACAGTAAGAAACAACACACAGGGCCGACAATATTACATATAGAAGCAAGTGCAAGTGTGTACTAATGGAAGAGCTGTGTTTAGGTGAAACAGCCAAAAATATGCCCCATTTCCAGACTATACCTGGGGCGGACCGTTTTATAGCCCTGGTATATTTGGGGCTTGTCCAAGTTTATACCCCAGGATTTTAACATGGTTAAGCTAATTTACTCACCCCTCGGCCAGATTATACCCCAGCTCTATGAGATTTCTGCATAAGCTCAGTCATCATATTGTGATTTTAATTCTCACACTGATGACACAACCTTATAAACTTAAACAACAAACCCCAACCCTTGAATCTCATTCCTAAGCCTCCTAAGTCATTACTTAATACTAAATCCTGTACATTATTCACCATAGTGACCTTTTTATGAAGGACACAAGGAGGTTTAATCTGGACTAGAGATGCATTGTATAGAAATACCCCAGGGTATAGTTAAGTGGGATGTAAATGTAGGCTGCTGCAACAGCACAGTTATAGAATTTCAATTTAAAAGGGGTTTTCCCCCATAAAGCACAAGACAGCAGGAGACACTCTTCTGCATATCAGCCAACCAAGTAAAGCGGTACAATGAGAGATTATCCACTATTTAATCAGTTATACATTGAAATGTTTTGTTTTTGCTGAAACTGAAGGCACTTTTGTGACAATATAAATACAGGAGCATCTTTGAAAAGGAACAATGTCATTTAAAAGTTATTATTATTTTCCCTGTTAATTACTAAAAAAATTTAATTTTCAAAAATTCTAGATTCATCTCATACTAAGTAAAATATTTTAGGACTATGTTCCAATTTTAATGATTAAAGCTGACAGCTCACACAAAATACAAAATCCACTATCTCAAAATACTTGAAAACTGTGGAAAAGTCCAATATGCAAAGGTTTCCTGAGCCTTCATTCTCTCACTATGGTTCAGTCCACACAACTGCAATCATGGGGAAGACTGCTGACTTGACAAATGTCCACAGGACAATCACTACCCTCCACAAGGAGGGTAAGCCACAGAAGGTCCCTGCTGAAAGGGCAGGCTGTTCCCAGAGGCTGCATCAAGGAATATTCAAGGAAAGTTGACTGGAAGGGAAAATGTGGTAAGAGAAGGTGCACAAGCAACATGGACACACTCAGCCTTCAGAGGATTGCCAAACAAAGCAGATTAAAGAACTTAAGGGAGCTTCACAAGGAGTGGACTGTGGCTGGAGTCAGTGGATCAGGAGCCACCACACAGATCTCAGATCACGGTCTCAGGCTGAGGAGAAAAATAACGGGACTGTTGTTCAGTGGTGCAAAGTCCCGTTTTCAGACGAAAATGAACTTTGCATTCAATTTGGAAATCAAGGTCCCAGAGTGTGGAGGAAGATCTGGGAGTCAGATAATTCAAGGTGCACTGAAGTCAGTGATGGTCTGCTGTGCCATGTCATCTGCTGCTGTAGGTCCGCTGTGCTTTATCAAGTCAAGAGTCAACACTGACAGGCATCTACCAGAAGATTTCAGAGACCTTCATGCTTTGATCTCCTGGGAAGTTTTATGGAGATACTAATATCCTTTTCCAGCAGGACTTGGCACCTGACCATAGGGAAGCCAAAACTACTAGGAACTGGTTTGCTGACCATGATAGTACTGTGTCTGACTGGAGAGCCTGAGACAATAGACAATAGACAATCTCTGGGGAAATACCAAGAGGAAAATGAGAGACACCAGACTCACAAGTACAGAAGAGGTTAAAGGCTGCTACAGCAACCTGGGCTTCATAACACCCTTGCGGTGCCACAGACTGGTGGGCCCCACGCACGTCACATAGATGCAGTCATTTGTGCAAAAGGAGCTCCAACCAAATACTGAAGGCATAAAGGAGCATAATTTGAATAATGAATTAGGGATTAATGGAAGTTTCACTTCTTAAAATTAAATCACAGGAAAAAATGACCTTTTTCGTAGTATTTTACTTTTTTAAGATGCACCTGTACATATGTCACCAGCCACAGCAAAGCCTATGAGCAGGAAATGTAACTGTTTACAATTCTATAACACCAATCTAAGCACCATGACACATTTCCTGTTCTTGTTTTTCTGTTATTCAACAAGAGCTGATGCATGGGAAGAGCCTGATCATTACTCTGTCAACATAAAGCTGTTTGAAATCCCTTTAAGTCCATAACTGTGATTAAGAATAATACAAATTCATTTGATGGGATCAGAGTTGGGACAAATAAATAAATAAAAAAGTATGACATCACATGGCCATGCAAATTAAAAAAGTGTGATTTCTTTCTCCAAACAAGGCCATAATGATAAAAAAAAAAATAGCAATTAGGAAAAGAAAATATGAGATAGAAACAGAGGAGAGAAAGCAGCCTGTTTGCCTCTGCTGTGGTAAATGAGATTTCCAGTGTGGATCAGAGTGAAATCATGAACCAAAGAGCGGCCTCTCAGGCTCCAACCCAGACATCAATATGTGGGAGGACTGGCCTTCTCTATCTGTGTATGTGTGTTACTTCTTATGATCGGCTGTGTGCACACTGAGAGCTGAGCAGTCCTAGCTGGGGAGCAGGAATGTTATGTCCCGGTCATTGATTTCATTACGCTCCAGGGCTTTTCTCAGAGTAACGCAGACTTTAATCTGTCTCCCTTAAAGGGCCGATCCACAGCGGTGCACAAAATCCGCAGCAAGGCCACAATCCATAGGTGCTAATGATGCCTTAACCCCTTATCAATAAGCTGGCCTTGGGAGGTAAAGTGTCTGTGTCGAGTCTTTACATACAGCAATGGAGAAGCTTGTTTAAGACTCCAAGGCTGCCTGCATGAAGCATCAAATCACCTTTTTCCTCAGTCTCACTTCATTCATCAGACTCTGACACAGACCCACAGCTTCGGCGATGGCTGATGCTCTTTTAAAGCCAGCATCATACAGCAAAGCGAGGTCAATAACGCTTTAACTCTTAGATATTATGGACTGATTGCATGTGATGCTCATGTAACAGTCACACATGGTCTCTGCTATATAAAGGATGTACAGTTCTCACAACACTGGATTTATAACTTTGATATGATACTGTAAAAATTAAACACTGACAGCTATTTGGACACTAGAACATCAAGAGTACTGGTCCGAGGCACCTGATATTGGGTAAAATCGTGTCTTCTATGAGCATCAACTTTGGAAAACTTCTAACCATTGTCTAAGGTGCACAGATACACTGGAAACAGAAAAGTGGCAAATGTTTTTAGTTGAATTTCAACAGTGTGTTGGAGTTTGCCTACAAGTTTGGACAGATTCGTTCATCTCCTGTCTGATGAAATAGATGTGTTTTTATAACTTCCAGTTCATTTCAGTACTATTAATCACTAAAACAACAATGGTTGTACAATTTTAAACCTAGGATAAAAGATTTTGACTATTTCAACAAGGAGATGCAAGTAGGAGGCTAAGTAGTAGGAATGCAGAATAAAGCCAAGTGAAAAACAGTGTAAACCCTTGAATTTCACATGTGCAAAGCTGTCTTTGCTGTATGGGAATGTTGACAAACAGAGCATTGTTAATGGGATGGCAGGTAAGTGCCCATCTTTGCACTGCCTCTAATCCAAACAGCAGCAAAGAAAAATAAAGGAATAAAGGACTCTTATGTAAACAATCCCAATTTCTCCCGAACTTTTCTCCTGCAGACCCTAGTAGCTGAGAATTGCTGCACATGTGGCAACAAGCTTGTCTCTAGATGCTCCTCTGGTTTATGTTGAGGTTCCTTTGTGTTTCAATTTAATTCGAAAATCACCTGCAGAGGTCTCCTATTCTATGAACTACAACTGTTAAAAGCCCAGAGTATAGCAGGTTGAAATTAACAGGCTATGATTTTCCTACTTTTAGCAGTAAGTGTACATGAAAGTGACTGCCACACTCCTGCTTCTTTAAATATTCCTCCTTTGGTTTGGTTAAATTTGTGAATTTTTTGTATCTGGGCATAATTGCATAATTGGCATAACTGATTACAGATACTTAAATAAATTATAAAAGTTGAAAAATTAATTTAACACTACCACCAAATTTGAATTACAAGTTGTCACCTTTTCATGATTTGTTCTGTTTTAAATACAGCACCGGTGTGAAGGTTTAAGTGGTGTTGAAATAACTGGTGGCACGCTGTTATCAGTGCGTTTGCTTTGAAATTATAATACTCTGTCTCTTGTTATGGTTGTATGAAGTTTTTGGTGGGCAACAGAAGATTTTCATGCTTCTAACAGGGCTGCATAAATAGATGCTTTTTGGCGAGCCTTCTGGGACTGCCAGCCAAAATCTTGCTAATTTTAACTATGTATATCTGGTTTCATGGTACGGTAAACAAGGGTCACATGTCTTGAAATATTAAGGCAGCAAGATATGTTTTAATGCACGGCCACTGCAGGATATGGAGCATCTTACAGTTAAAACAAGAGACTGATGCTGGCTGATATAAGAGTTTGGAGCAGCACATACTTAAAAAAAAGGAAAGGAATAGTCTAACTTTTAGTGTATATCTCAGCAAAATCTGACTCAGTTGAAATTTGAAGTGAGGGCAGCCCTCGTCAGTGTGTTAACATTCTGTCAGGCTTCTGAACTACTTATAAAAGAGGAGGTAAAAGGGTTAGGGATATAAATGGGAAGCAAAAATGTTTATCTTGATAGACTAAGGTTATCTATAAAAGGGAAACACTCCTAGTGCTCATGGTTTATGTTCCATATCAGATAGGTAGAAGGTGAAGTTTCCTGCAGCTGCAGTGAGTAAAAAAGATGCTCCTGAAAGGCTCAAAAGCTTTGGTAAAAAAAAAAAAATGGGGAGACACACAAATGTGGCGGAAACCCACACACACACACACACACACTGCATAAAGCAGACAGTGGAGCAGCTCCATTGCACAGACGGCTCTTCGGGGACTCTCCACTCCACTGAGAGCTTCCTTCACCCTCACATTTCCAGCACAGACCGCAGGGACGGAAGAGAAGCAAAATATTTGAGTGTGCTTTTTAAGCTTAATGGTCCAGTGAGCCAGGTTTGTTGCCGTGGTTAGACTCCAGGCTCTGTGAAGCCTGATACGGACACGCAGCCAAGGAATGAACACACACACATTGAATCTCTCTTTCAATGCTGGGGGCGATCCCAGGCTAACAGGTGGCCCTTGTCTGGAGCCGGAGCCAACAACCTGAGAGGCAGAGCGGAGGAATACGGAGGGAGAGGGCAGATCAAACAGGAAAAACAAAACAACTTAAAGGAAATTGGACAGGCTAACTATTTGGTGTTCCTCTGGGCTCCACTAACAATGGTGATTCAGGAATAGCTTCCTGTTCTGTTAGGCTTGGGCAGTGAAAGCGGATGCATGCAGAAAGCAGTAGCAGTGTTATTTTTAGTGCAGTATTGCTGAGGATGCTGATGGCCTATTTTTCTACCTCGCCTGCTCCCTGATCTTAAAATCAGTCCTCTTGTTCCCTTCTTTTACCCTCGGGCAACTCGTGAGGAGGGATGGATGGAGTGGTTACTCTCCGTGCTGCCTTTTAGGGAGGCTACATAGCACTAAGCATTTTTCAAGCTGCAATAAATCCAATGGGGTGTGGCTGCAAACTAGATTGAAAGCAGCCAACTTGGAAAGGCACCGTGCATGGCTTAATTCCAGGCGGCGTAGAGTTCGATGCAGACTGTTTTCAGGTCAACTAGTCACGATAGAGAAACTGAAGAGTGTCAAGTTAAATATTGAAGTTTTTCAAGTGGCAGCTGAGCCCAGAGAAATATCCCACTAGAATACAAGCTATGCTTTTCAGAGTCAAGCCCAGCTGCAATCTTTAAGCAGAACACTTTTACAACATAATTTCTGCATGACTATTTTTAATCAGTGATTCCATATAAAATAAAGGCTTTTAATTCTACATGAATACAACAACATGTCTTGATTCTGAAGGGAAGTTGCAGTTTGTACCGCTTGATTTAGAGGTGACAAATCAAAAACCTTTTCCACCTTTTAATTCAATCGCAGTGATCCAAACAAAACATCAGATCAAGCAGAAGGGCTAGGTTTTTGACCCTGTATAAATCAGCTATAAACAGCAGTCTGTTTTGGTTTTGTGACTCTTAAACTGCAAATGAGCTGCATTTCACCATGCCACTCTCAGTTGCCAACACAACTGTGTTGCTCATGTGGCTGTGGGTGGAGATCTATGGGTGGAGACATCACACAAGAGGGAGGCATTATTACATTTACTCCGTGTGATGCCACATTGGCAGCAGTTTATGACTGAGTCAGATTTTCTAGTTTTGAGGACCACAAACCAAAGAACGGGTTGGCTTATTTCACATTTTGTGGGTTGGTAGATACTCAGAATACCCATATATAAATATATAAAATATATAAATTGTGTTGTTTATGTTTTATTTACTTTTTACATCTGCTCTAACTACTATAAGCTCCCTCTTTTTTATAACTTCTTGTTCTTGACCTGTGTCTGCAACACAGACGTGCAAAAACTGCTTGCACTTAAAGTCACCTTGTATAACATGCACTCTATACCATGCACTTAATTCAGCACAGCTAACATTGAACTTGTTATTGTGTGTTTGCACACTGTATGCATTGTTGTTCTGTCTCTTTGTGTTACCTGCCAAGGGACTACAGATGTAAATTAGCAGTTTTACTAACTGCAACATGTTTATATTTGTCTTTAGGGATTGTATTCATTGATGTGCTCTGTCCCTTTAAATAAGTACATTTTAAAAAGTAAATCAACTATGTGACTCCTTCATAAAATGGAGTAATAATTCACCTTTATTTGGAATATCAAGACAACATTTTGTGACCAATGCTTTTAAATTGCATTTGTAACAGCAGACTTGGAGAATCCAGGATGCTAAATGTAAAAACTTAAATCTTCAATTTCTAGTCAAAAATATCTCACTGCACTTATTATCCAATTACCCGGCAAACACTGTGTTTCAGGATACTAAGAGCAAATAAATAAGAACTGCGTATTGAAGGTAAGAACTCCTGCAAATGCTACAAGCATTAGGACTGAACCATTTGGGAAAATAATCTAATTGCAATCATTTTTTCAACATCACAATTGCAATTTAATATGCAATTATGTTGTACATTCCTCAACTTGTGTATTTTATGACAAACACAGCCAATAAATCATTTTATACTATAATATTTTAAATTATATGCAAACTGAATGACACTTAAATGACGATCTCTCGATCATAACGAATCTGCTGCAAAAAACATATAAAATTAAGTATTTTGACACACTTTTCAGGTTAAAGGAATACTGCACCTACTGAGACTTAAAAAGTTGCAGCAGGCCATATTAAGATTCAATCTAAATTTTGATTAATTTCCCAACTCTAGCAAGCATTGCTTGCATTTTCAAAAAATACATTTTTCTCCTGTCTTTTCATGTGAAAGTAGCTAATGTAAAAGCTATAAAAATGTAACTTTTCCACCTAAAATACTAGTTTCAAAGTTGATCTAACAGTACAATCACTCTCAAGAGAGAGGATGCCCTCCCAACTACTTTAGTCACCTGATTTCACTTGTATCTTTGGCAGTAGGCCACAGTTCTCTCAAGACCTGTGCTTTTGGCTTTATGGCACTGGTTCACACACCTCCCTTCAGCTAAAACTAAGCCAGTTAGCCCATCTTTGTACTGTCTGATACAATGATCAAGGCTAGGATGAGATTTTGAAAGGGTGACTGATAGTGCCAGTTCAGCTCAGTGGATACAGCCAGTACCCATATACAGACGCTGTAGTCTTTGACACACTTGTTGAAGGATCGATTCATTTGGTGCATTCCTTCTTCCCCTACTCTCTACCCCCACGCTTCTTGTCTCTCTTCAGCTGTCCTATCTAAATAAAGGCAAAAGCCCCAAAAATAATCTTACAAAAGTAAATAAATAAAAGAGAGGGTGACTGAGCAAAAATTCAGACAAGACATACTTCCACAGGTGAGACCTTCACCACATAGCTGGCTTCAAGTCTTATGCCAACAACAGATGGCAAACAATGGACTAAAGACGTCATATTTACTAGCAGAGTCATTTCTGTAAATTCCAGTGCGTTGTCAGTCAACATGGTCCTCTGGCTTTTCATAACATCTCTGTCTACATCACCACCCTCTGTTTGTCAACAAATGCACACTGTCTATGAGGGCAAGGGTAACAGAACCATGTGTATTTTAAGAGTGCATTTCTCCAGAGACTTTCAGTGGGCAACACAGGCACCAAACTAAAATCCTACATACAGTTGTTTTAAGTGTAATACAAATATTCCTTCCAAGATTTTAGTTTATAAACTGTATTGCTGTCAGAGTTAAAATATTTAAACTTCATAACTTTAAATTTTTCACTTCAAGTAAAAATGAACCACCAGAAAACAACTATATAAGAATAAACAGAGTATGTATCATAAACTGGGTGCAATCAATGACCACAGTATGTAAAAACCAGATGCATATAGCAGAGCTGTGGTGGGGAACATTTTGTAGGAGTTGCAGTTACATGTTTGACTGTTAGGTAATATTTACCAATATAGAAAGGTACTGCAGGTTGTTGTTATGGAAACAAGTGGCAAACCTGTTTTCATTTTATCTGCACCACATTAAGTAGCTTATACACATGTAGGACAAAATATAATAGCTTAACCGTGCTGTAACATGTTGCATGACCTGGATCTGTCCACATTAACTCTACAGAATATCAACATTTTAACAAGAATTCCTCTGCTTTTCTCTTACCTTATGTTTCTTTCCCGGCTCACGCTCCCCTCCTCCCTTATCCTTCTTGTTGGAGAATGTGAATTTGACATCTCCTTCCTCAAAGGCGTAGGGGTCCACCTCCGGTTCATGATCCCCGTCAGTGATGGCAGCAGAGAGGTACTGGTTCCTCCTGGCTCGGTACATCTGGACGCGCTCTTCAGAAACCTTTAGAGAGCATTTAGACGTGGACATCACCCTGGGGAGACAGAAGAGATGTGGTTTTAGCACCATCATTACAATAAGTGCGTGTGAAAAATTGTATTGCAGGGTTTATGATATTACTTTAGCATGTCATGGTCCAGCTGTTTGATGCAAATGGAAATTTGTAAGGTTTAATATCTAATCAACAGTCTATAGAGTGAGTTCATCTGATGTTAAAAGTGCAGCCCTTCTCTAGATCACAGAGAAAACTCCTCACAAAATTCATATTAGCTGTCTGTAAACATGCAGATAAAATCAGTACTGTCACAGATGACCTCAGCTGAATGTCAGAAACAGGTGTGCTCTCAGGACAGGTAGCTTTTCAGTGTATGTATTCCAGTTAAGGCTGCTTCATCCCAGTGTAAGCGGTTTATGTGAGGAAAATTGATAAAGCACATTTGCAGCAGACTGTTTCCTTTCAGTAGCTACTCCTGTATCCCACTCAGGGTCTATGTTTGTGTGATCAAACAGGCTTTACAAGATGTAAGGCTTTTGTTTTAAAATGTTAGTGTTACAGGGTTGGAATACAGATTGAGATATTAATATCAAAAGAATCTTATTATGCTTCTCTCAGTAAAACTTTATCAGCCTACCTAAGGACAAAAACATCTGTTAAACACTATTTTTAACTGTGAGTCAGACTGGATGGTAGAGTTTTTAAGTTAGGCAGAAAAAAACAAATGAACTGTATATCAACAAAATAATTGTGAAAATTTACTTGGTGTAGTAATCACAATAAGCAGTCCTTAGTTACATTTTCTAATGTACTCTGTTTTCATTTCTCTGTGTTCTTATTTCAACATAAAAAGTCTGCTTCTACTTTATTTGTAAGATATATTCAGGGGCTTTGTGTGCCTTTATTTGATAGCAGAGGACAGTTGTTGACAAACTACAACTTAAATGGCTAGTCCAAGTACTCTTTTTCCACAAGGACAACTAGACTAAGACTAGAAAAAATCTGATATTTGGTGATAAAAACTTTGTTTTTGTGCTTTGAAGTGACTAAAAGGAGACAAACGTTAGAGTTGGAATATTGGACATTCATAATCCATGATATTCTTCCACTATTCATATAAGGTACATCAGTGTTTCCATCAGTATATTCAGTAGCGCTGAACGATTTTGGAAAATAACCTAATTGCAATTCTCTTTTTTCCCCAAACACTGCGATTTGATATGTGATTATTCCTTAACTTTCTTTTATTCCTGAACAAGGGCTGCACAATTCTTTAAAAATATTTCCTTCTGATGATTTTCATTGTATTGCAAATTGGATATGAATTGTAGCATTGAAGGGATTTTGTCATTCCTATATTTAATAGGAAAAAAAGTACAGAAATTAAGGTAGGATTTTTTGTAGACTATTCTAAAAAAGGCACTTGATTGATTGCATGATATGTCATACAACACATCTCTGCTGCATAAAAAAGTTTAAAATTGCTATTTTGACACATTTTCAGGTCAAAGAAATATTGCATCTTCTGTGATTTGAAAATTGCAGCAGGCCATATTGCCTTAATCTAATTTTCAATTGAGTGCCCAGCCCTAATATTCAGTATCAATTAAAACAAGGTTCCTTCACACTTTTCAAAATCAAACCTGAGACAAACCTGAACTAAAACACTTTTTGCATGGTACACGGTCAAAATTGAAAAGCATGAGACTTCTAAGCACATTATGCCAGGGCTGACTGAACTGTTTATAAAAATGTCTTGTGGTGTAGGGCAAAATGCATATTTTGCTGATGAACGTCCAAATTTGAAGATTTATGGCACATTTGAAGCCTCTATTCTACCAATATGTTCTATGGTGATATTTATCATCACACTTTTTTGCAGGTGTGCTGAGCTGAGTCTAAACAGTTTCAATATTAAAAAGCAGTATGATGCTTAATGTCAGTTAAGACCTTTCAAATAAGGGTTATTATCCTTAAAACCCTTAAAATGTACCTTGACAGCCATTAACTGGCCATTTAAGCATAAATAATCATCAAAAATATCTTAACCTTCATTTGATTGGTTTTACTAACTTTAATATCCTCAAGGTGAGGTGTATGAAAAACGCCACACCATCCTTATATATTTCTGTTTGTGGCCCTCATTGACAAAAGTTTGGGCACCCCTGCACTACAGTAAATACACTATACACTTATATGCAGGTTTAAAATAGTGCAGCTGTGCTAATCTGCCTTGATGTCCAGCACAAAAACAACAGAGAAAATTGAGGTGATAGTGAACCTGGTTCTCTGTCTGTGGCTTTTTTTACGGCAAGAAGAAAGCTTCGCTCTAGAGATGGCTGTAAGCAGCGAAGCAAAATACTACTGAAAACTTCAGGAAGTTGTTAAGCAGTACGTGACTGACAAAGGCTTCAACGGATGGTTCAACCTGAGTCTGGTTCTGCCGCTGTAACTATGCTACATGTTGCTTAGTGCTGAGCTGAGGGGGATTATCGCTGGGTCTAGCCCTACCCTCTTTGTTAAGTGTCTTGAGATAACTTCAGTTATGAATTTGTGCTATACAAATAAAGACTGACTGCAGGACATCCAACTTCTAACAGTCCTAGAGACCATACTCTGAGACTTGGCGTTACATTTTAGTAGCCGTTCATCTCTCTTGGAACCTTACCAGAGGTGATATCAAAAAAGTACCAAGTACGATCCTCAACTAAAGATTTGAAAAGTGTAAATGAGTTGAGTCGAGCTGGAACCAAATAGCAGGAAAGCGCCGTTAGAACTGTAGGAGTAGGAGGGATGTTTGTGTCTAAAGCAGAAACAGACCAACCTGATATTAAAAAAAGTCTACACCATAAGCATGACAAGGTATTGTTAATTATTATGTGGACATAACTGGCATGTATTAAGTTGAGTTCATGCATTTTTCATATTGCAACATATTTCATAGAAAGAAAGAACTGCCAGACTTACTCTTAAAAATATGATGTTGCCTTTCCGTGCACTAGCATCAGTCAGAGATTTACACTTTAAAGGCAACAGATAAACACCCTGCACACTCTGAGAGCGTGTTACATCTACAGACCATATCAAATCAAAAGTGTAGCATTTTATCTGATAAGATAAAGGAGAGTTGTATGCAAGCAGAGAAGTACGGGACTCTCCTGAACTGCTCTGTTTTGGCCCGATGCTGCCTGATATCATATGTCATAGTTGCTGCCATATTTATCTGCAGAAACAGAAATGGCAGCGATTGCAAACTATCCTGACAGCTGTCATGCAGCAGAAGTGGATGCATCATGTTTGTTGTCAGACAATTACATTTCTAGCAGATTTATGGAGACGTGCTGACTGCCACACTGACAGCTCGTACACTCACAGACAGACACATTCATCACTTGTTACTGGGACATCAAAATCTCTTATGTTGCTCTGACTGTGGCCTAGTTGTTCCATGTATGTAACCGAGCAGGGAGAGACGGAAAAAAAAGCTACAGGCTGCTCAGCGGGAGAGGAGGGACTGACCCAACTCCTGTTTTATCCCTCTTCTTCACTGCTTCCTATATTTCTCTGTACTCTCGTCCTCTCGTCATGCCTGTACAGCTCTGATGTGAGGTGATGGTGTGCAGTGGCCTGGGCCAGAGATTAGCCGCCATTCAGAGCTGTGGCCAGGAGGATTACGGCTCACTAGAATAGCTTGTCCAAGTGACTGGCCCCTTGGGATTGCGTAACCCTGCTGCTAATTCCCACTACGGCCACCCTACGGCCTGCTGGTCACTCCGCCTGCCTCACACCGGACAAACCCCACTCTCACTGTCTCCATCTGTGATGCTAGCAGCTTCATCTTGGTGAAAGTCTCTCTCCAGAGCCAGCCAAAGTGACAGCCAGCAGACAGTGTTTCTTTCAGCTTCAGCTATATTACAATAGCTGAGGTTTTTATCTTTATCTAAGGCTACCATTACTCCCTCCTGGCTTCGGTGACGTTTAGGAATCGATGAAGAGTGCTGGCCCTGCACATTGGTGATGTATGATGTCAAAAGGGCACATAGCAAGAGATTAACATGCCGTGTGCATCTAAGCACTATACTGAACATTTTGACACAGACGGAAAAGGGAAGGGGAGTGAGTTTGGAGGGATCTGGGGGAGAAATTATCTAGTTTTTTGATTATTGAATGCTCCAAAACCAACTTTATTTCTTTCTGATAAGATTTCCATACCTACACTTGAGTGATGATTGATAAAAAGTAGCTTTCCTACCTATAAATTTATTAGTTTCCTTACTATTATTCCTTTGGAAGCACTTATGTATTCATTTGTATCGGCCTATAGCAACCTTGTTGACAGAAATTATCCCATGAGTAAATAATTCAGCATGCCACAATGTTAGTGTATCTGTTATGTTGCATCAATTTAATGCTGGAAAGCAAAATACTTAACTGCTGATTCAGAGCAGAGGTTTTTATTGGGCAGGAGAAGTCATTTACTGAGCTAACTGATTTGTGGTCAATCATTAAAGAAAATGTCAGCAGTGTGGGAGCCTAATGCCAGAGATATGCTTGCCTTTAACGATGTGGTAGCATCATGGCAGCAGAGACTAAAACAGCCAAAAGTTTGTTTTTTTCTCCCTTAAGATTATTTGTCTGGCTTTTTTGTCTTTATTTTGATAGAATAGGTGAGGGGGAACTAGCATGCTCCAGTGGTATGGGGCAACTGGGCTCAGTGTGAGAGCATCGTTTCACACTGAGATAGACCAGTGACATGCAGATTTTAAGACATTTTTTAGATATCTCAAGAGGAGGGACAACAAGTAATTTAAACAGATCAAATCACACAGCTCACTTGAAAAACAGAGACTGCTTTCTTGCCCCTGATCTGTACTGGGTGGTAATGGGGTATCACGTTGCATTTTAGGGACATATCAGAGAAATTTCCAGTCTGTTTCATTGTTTTGCTGTGATGAATGTGTCTGTCTCTCAAAAGTGTTCCAAAGCAGCCCCTCTGTGACCCTCTCGTGGATGCTGAAATAGTCTGAATTGAATCATGTGTAAAAACTAGTTTAAATAATAAGTTTTTATTATTGGGTGTAAAATGGGGAAGAAGGCATTGCTTGTCACTCACTCTGTAATTGACACCAGGTTGTCCTGTGATGCCGCAGCCTCTTCTCGCAGTTTGTCCCCCGGCAGCAGCGGCGTCGGAATCTCGGCTCCTTTCCTGCGGGGAAGGTTGAATAACCGCCACGGTGTGTGTGAGCTATCCTCCTCCAGGTTGACCGCTGTGCCCACATACGTGATGGGTTCAGGAGGATCCGAGTAGGCTGAAGCTGCGGGGTGGGAGTGATGGGGGTGGAAGTGCTGATTTAGACCTTCTGGCCCGCCGGGATCCTCGCCGCCACCTTTCACCCCAACTAGACAGGGCTCAGGGGGAGGCTGGTAGAAGTGTTGGCTATTGGGGGTAGACGGGTTCTTCATGCCCTCTCCTGACTCCTCGCTACGCTCGCAGGGGTGAGGACTAAGTGGAGGGGGCTGGGGGGAGTTGGCCTGTTCTGATGGCCCTGTGTTAACCCCTCCACTGTGGAGCTGGGGCGCTTTCTGTATGGCAGACACATCCGTTGATCGTATACTGGTGAACCTTCCTCCGTCCTGGTTTCTCATGGCCAACCTTTGGCCGGCTGAAGACTCAGTCTCTATTGAAGCATCATCACAGGTCAGGCTGCGATGATGGAAGGGCGTCTGAGGTCTTTTCTGCTGCTTGTCACCTTTTTCTGGCTTCTCGCTCCCAGCTTTGTGCTTGGTGGGAGGCTGGGAGGGCTGGCCTGCAGACTGAGTTTGCCCTGGAGTGCTTCCTGCTCGCTGCTTCACTGATTTGTATCTGAAGGGAAGAAGACAAACATGGAGGTATGGTGAGACTCAATGCAAAACAGCAGCAAGAGAGAGATGATCTGTCAAACAATGAGTTGCTGCAAAATAGCCATTCTTCCCTATAAACCATGACATCTGTTTCTTCTGTGAAACATCAATTATATCAACAACTACCAGCAACACCGTAGCTCAACTTCATATTAAATCAATTAGCAGACACACAACAATTAAGTTTCACAAGTGTTAAACTGCAGACTCATTACCAGAACAAATGCATCTTATAACAGAAAATCAATAAGGCGATGAATCAAGTGCTGTAGGGAGAAATGAAACAATATCTTTTATCAAACTAGCTCAAATGAGGATGATCAGATGATTCATAAACTAAACCACAGCTTCACCACAATCTCAAGCATCTGTTTGAGGCCCAATGAGGGCACCTGAATGAAAAAAACCTGGCCTGCAAACAGCCCACAAGTGGTAAAATGCATCTGTCTGACTGTGATTTGAAGAGATTTTTTCCAAGTTTGGGAAGCACATGTACTGAGGGCTCCACACACAGTTTAGTGCAGGTCCAAAGGTTGAAAAAATGTGAAGCGTCCAGGTTAAATCAATGTCTCTCTTCTGTCTTCTCTGCTCTGACTACTGAGAATTTTTCTCACAAACAATCCTGAAAATTCTGAGAAGAACAGCTTGTCCTGAACTCCAGGGGTCATGTGCATAATTAGTTTTAGGCATGTAGGGCACGGAGTGTTCAGCACGGGCGATGTGCCACAACCTAGAGCTGGAGGTGGGGGGTGGGGGGCAGAGTCAAGCACAACACACATAAATGGTCTAGGTCAAGCTCAACAGCATTTCTTTTGTCCAGGCCTTTTCACCCCATATAATATGCCTGGAGACTGCGGGCAGTTTTCGGGCCCTTTGGGCATACATAACACAACCAAAGTCTCATTGCAACCCTAATTACCCACCCAGACAGTACCCTACACCATGCTTACTACCCACATCCATCCGTTACTCGCCTTGAAAGTGTGTTCTTTCTAAATTTTTCAACAGATTCTCTTCCCATGCCTCTGGTAATATGCAAGGACATCCAGAGCGTGACCGGGATTGTGTCAACTCTTCTTCCCACTTGATGGTGCTCTCAGGCAGCTTTCTCGCCACGTCTTCGTCTCACTCCAATCTCAAAAAATGCCTTGCTAGAACAGTTGTATCACAACTAATATACTAGCAGATTTTTTTTTTTTCTGCAAGAAGGTATCTGTTGCTAAAGCCTTGAATTTCTCATGTTTAGTGCCATGTTACTGTGTACATACACAGCTGATGGAACAGACACAGAGATGTCTATCAGGCTGAATTATCAGTGAAAACAGGTTTAAAAAAGAATAGATTGATGTAATCATTTCCAAAAAGCAGAGCATGATTTTATCAGACTAAATCTTCTACTTTGGGGGGGAAAAAAAAAACCTTTTTGGTGTTTATAGTCACTCAAGACAATTTTTCCACTTCCTATTCCAAAGCTATTTGCAATTTGATGAAGGTAACCGGACGGCTTGATTTGAGCCGCGGTGGCCAGGCTCAAACAGCTGCAATAATTGACAACAATGTTCGGAAATGGTGGTCTGAACTGGGTTTGACTGAAAATATTCAATGTTCAACAAAAAAAAGAATGCAATGCACATTGCAGATTGACAAGAAAAAAACAATTTGTTTTCTTCCATTGTCCAGCCCTACTGCGGAGCAGAAAAAAAGTATGAAGCAGCTTCACTGTATGCACAAAAAGCCTAACAGTTGTGCAGCAGTGACCAGATTTATACCTCGCAACCTTTACCTACTTTGTAGCGGTGAATTTTCCTGAATATTACCTGCCAGAAAAACATCAGTTCACCCCTTTTCTTCTGGATATTTTACTTGGCAGCTGGTAGGGAAAAGTGAGGTGAGGTCAGATGCAGCTCACCCCGAAAATTTGTTTTCAGAAGTTTTGTACATTTAGACAAAATGCTTCTGATGGAAAACAGGGCTACACATGCAGAGCAGACACAAAATAAATCCTAGATTTCACTGACTTCAACCAAATTCCATCATCTTTTAGAAGGGCTTTGCAGAGTCCTAAAAGACTCAAAAGATCAAGCATCAACCCTTTGATTCTAACACAACTCCTTCTCATTTCTCACTGTCTACTTTGCTCAACCACTGCTGCTTTCGTGTTCCTTACATGAGGGAGAAGAGGTCACTGAGGTGGCATGTTTACCAATGGCAAAATTGATATGCTATCTATTATAGGCTACTTTAGTTGCACTTATCAAAAGCCCTTCAGTATCCATTTCAAATATACTGATAATGAGAAAGGAAGTAAAAAAAGTGAAAGTTTTTTTTGCCACAAGAAACCAATTTATTGGTCCCCAAAACTGATCTAACCTTTGAATTACACCAGTCAACTAACCCCAGCTGTGGGTTTTTTGATCTGTAGCACTCTTTTGGCCAGTTAAGCATTTTTTTCACTTTCCTCCTTATAACACCAGGTATTGTTTTTCTTTTGTGTCGCTGTTGCTGTCTTACCTCTCAGCTAACTACTGCAGTAGCACATTAAGGTGTGGACAAGGAAACTTTGTTGTTCACAGCTGCAGCACTAGCGTTCCCCAACAATCAGATGTCAAGATAAGCGGGCGCATGGAAGCCTTCCATCTACAAAACAAAGCTAATGGCCATTAAAACTGGCAATGTGCACAGCTTCCCATTTCTGTGTCGCCAAAGTGTTGGGCGGCTTCCAACAAATTAACATGCTCCAGCTGACTAGCCCAATCCACTCTGCTCTCGTCTGCCGTCCAAGTTGGCTCTCCTCACCTCTAGGTGGAAAAAACGCTGAGTACGAAGGATTCCCCAGTGGAAATGTGCCCAAACTTTCAAGGTACCAACCAATCAAAACTTCAAACTTCAGGTTCAGAACAACTTTTTCCATCAACCATGAACCTGAGTTTAGTTACAGATGTATGAGACTTGTTTAGGATTCCCCAGTGAAGGCCGGTCGAACATTCAGCTCACTGAATGGATCTAAAGTCTGCAGTGAAGGACTCGTGTTTACATGTGAACTTGTAAATAAAACAGCTGGTTCCTCCCTGAAGGACTCAGGGAGGAACAAAGTTAACGTTTTATGCACAAGTCAAACCCAGGAGGGCCATTACTGGATGAAAATATGATGAACCAGAAACAAACATAGAGCAAAAATCTTTCATGAAGGAATTTAGGAGAAAAAAGGCATGAAATAAGAGGACAGGAGTTATCTTGCATGCATTAATTTAAGAACTAAAAATGATAATCTTTGGTCAATATTTGGGGTTTTCACAGTGCACTTCTGCAGCAGTGCCCTATTAAAGCTCTGCCATGCTAATGGCTTCAGACATTTGCATTGCTATTGTGAATTGGTGATATTGCATGTCCCCATCTGTCAGGTTA
This sequence comes from Cheilinus undulatus, assembly GCF_018320785.1. Classification (NCBI taxonomy): domain Eukaryota; kingdom Metazoa; phylum Chordata; class Actinopteri; order Labriformes; family Labridae; genus Cheilinus; species Cheilinus undulatus. The sequence goes on from NC_054876.1 coordinate 11,283,489, forward strand.
CAGTAGGGATGCACAATAAAAGAGTGAGGTTTAAGGTAAAAAAAAAAACAAAAAAACTATGTTATATGTTGATATAAGTATCAACATCTGTATCGCTACAATTCATTTGTAAATATCAGCAGATATCCTGTTTTCGCCTCTGTACTTCCTGCAAACACAGCACAGAGTAGTGACCCCTTCGTCTCCTCTTTACTCTTCTGCAGTGTTCATAGTGAAGGGGGTAAAGACGCCAAGGAATTAATATTAAGGCTTTAAACAGCACAGCAAAGATTACTGATAAATCTCACAATTCTAGTCGCAATTTACAGCTTATTTTTTCAGGGTGAGGTTGACCAATTTCCAATACAACCAAACTTTCTGAAACCGTGTGTATTTAAAGGATACCATCTCCCGTACTCTAATGATTACTAGTATCAAAAAGTATTAAGACTCATAAGATAGAAAGCATAGGACAAGAATAAATCAATCAAGAAGTGCAACTGTGCAATTTTTGAGTTCCTACAAATTTAACAAAGTATTCTTCTCCTCTTTTGTCCCCCAATGGTGGAATTTGATTTGATCTGCAGAATCCCTTTCTAGTTTCAAGAGAAAGCTAAAAATCCAGCCCTTTGGGAAACACTATGTACTTAGCTACATCCTTCTCTGCTGTTGTCCACAGTAGTAGAATGAGTCTCCCAACTACAGTTGGGTCACACTGTCCCACTCTACTTCTGTGATTTTTGCACCCAGTACTTATTTGTTGCTGAAAAAGGTGATTAATAAGACCTTTTTAAAGACCTGAACTAAGAAATATCAATACCACTCTTTGCTTGGTAAATGGTCAAAAATTTAACGGCGTGTAAGAGTTGCTAACATCATTCTAATACTGAGGGCTCCACTCTGAGCCCCACTTCAACTTAAGGGTATACTGATTTCATTGGAGCACTGCTGTAAATGCCGTTAACTGTAACGTGGGCAAGCAAATGCACAAAAACAGAATGATTAAGACTGAATAAATTAAGCTAGAAAATGAGGATTAAATAAAGACAAGCCTTAGTCAAAGTGCCTTCTAAAATTTAGGACTTCAAGTAAAAATAAGAAGACATTTAAAAAATCTAATTTAAGACTTTCAGACTTTTCAAGGATCCTTGGGAACCCTGGATTTAGTTTTGCTTGCGATTTTTTAATATAAATGTTTCAAGCTTTTAATCAGATAAGACAGCAGAGCAGATACAGGAAATATGGGGGTGAGAGTGAGGAAGACATGCCCCAGGAATCCATCCTTTGTGCGTTCAAGACTTCAGCCTCTGCCTATGGGCACCTGCCCTACCTAACTGACCAGTTGTTGCAGCTTCATAGCATTCATCTCTTCCTAGGTGTGCTGGAAATCTCCATCAGCCTTACCTTTGCCATTCATCCCAGAAAATGTCTTGGGGTGTATTTCATAACAGATATGAACTTGTTTGACATGTTTTTGAGCTCATTCGTCACTGTTAAGAGCTACAACCTGCGCTTTTCTTATACCTCCACCGTTTCCCTTGAGTACTCCATCAGAGGTCAAACTATTCTTTCTCCCTGAAATTATTCTCATCACTGTGAGAATAAAAAAAAAAATGTACGACTTACAAAAAAACACAGAGCCCAGCACAGGTTTCAGCACCGGCACAGCTGTCATTTAGACAGAATAGTGATAAACTGAAAAGTATGAAGAATAATATGCTTGTCAAGGTCTAGACGTGGATAAAACTCGCAGGTATTTCTGCTGACTTCAGTCGTCTGTGCCGGTGTTCAAAGCTCTGTGGACTCCATGTAACCTCTTTGAGAAGTCTTTGGGCGTGCACACGCGAGCGGAGCAATACCTGCATTTACTGTACATTCACATGGGAAATGACTGACCTGGAGCAGCTGCAGTACGACCTCTGTGACGGCTCCACGAAATCCCAGGCTCCCGCTTTCTCAGCCAGATCCTCCTCACAGGTACCGTTGGTTGCGGCTGAGAATTTCCGCCTTTTGGGGGAAAGAGAAAAACATTAAAGCATGCTACTACAGAGGGAATATTTTAGATCATATTATAGCAGAAGCCTGATTTAAAAGAACCTGTCTTTGGTTCTATCTGTTATTTTATATTTTCAAATCTTAACATCAAAATCCTTTTAAGTACACATTCCTTTCCTGTGATTTTTTGGTACAGAGTGTTGAATGTTATAAGCATTGTACTGAGGCTGATTTCATCGCCCTGCCTGGAGCAGGAATATTTTGGCTGATGAGCTAACGGCTAACTCCAGCCGACAGTCTGTGCTTGGTCAAGAGGCAGCAGATCCCGAGTTGCTCCCAATGTGTCAGATTCACTGATGGTGAACAGCACAAAAGACCAAAGGGACAAAACTGCAACCAAGCCTCACTTTAATTACTAGTGATTATTTTATCTATCTAGGATTTTCTGGTATTTTAGTTTGGTTTATTTATGAGTAATGCAGTACCATAAAAGAGAGGCTGACACTTCAGACATTAGTGGAAGTACATTTAAAAGATATGCAACCAGAAGACGCCAGATGACACTACATGGGTTGTAGAAAAGGGATGTAGAGAGTGAGTAAAATATAAAAATGCCACCACGAATTGGCTTAGTTCCTTGAGAATGCAGATATAACTATATGCAACTATAAATCACTCAAAAGAGGCTTAAGTTTAGCTTGTTGGTTAAATTTGGTTTCATTTTTGGAGGCTATAGCCTTGGTTTTACTTTGGTTGCTTACATTATTTTTCTTTGCGCACAAAAACAAAATTATTTCACAAAACAAACAAAAACTACCAGGGTCAAAATTATTAGCCTCTCTGATGCTGTCAGTTGTGTCTCCTTTTAGCTGGATAACAGTCTGCAGTAATTCATTGTAGTATTCAACAAGTCTCAGACATATCTCCTGAGGAATCCCAGTCCATTCTTCTTTGGTCTATCTCTCAAGCTCCTCCAGATTTGATAGTCTTCTGGCATGGACCTCGGTCTTCAGTTCGCCCCATAGATTTCCAGTGGGCCAGTTAACAATGTTCACTTTGGTCTTCTGGAGTGACAGATGTTCTGGGTTGCTGTCTTGTTGGAAGACAAAGCCCCAATCCAGTTTTGCTGCTGACTGCTTGAGGATTTCTTTCAAAATCTTCACATATCCTTCTTTCTTCATGGTTCCTTCCACTTTGAAGAGATTCCCAATTCCAGGTTCACTGATGCATCCACACAGCATAATACTCCCACTGTCGTGATTCACTGTGTGGACCATGATCTTAGGGTTCTTTCTCCAAACATAAGCAACATCTCTATGCCAAAGAGCTCTGCCCTGGTCTCATCTGACCAAAGGACATGCTTCCAGTATGCACAATCTTTCCCCAGGTTGCCCTTAGCATACTTCAGTCTGGCTTGAACCTGTCTTTTCTGCATAAGTGGAGTTTTTCTTGGTCCAATCCTGTGCAGGACTCTAGTTTGTCTTCTTTGGGACTACAATTCCTGACTTTGCTAAATCCTTCACAAAAGTCTGGGCAGTTGTTCTGGGCTCATGAGATGCCTCTCTCACTAGTTTTCTTTCCAGTCTTCGTAATCTTTCTCTTCCCAGCTCTACAAGGCTTTTTTTCTGGACTGTGTGGCCCAAATTGAATTGCTTGATGATACTTCTCACTCCAGTTCTTGGCACTTAGAAATGCTGTGATAACTTTGTATTTCCTTCTCCTGCTTTGTGAGCATCAGCGATTCTTTTTGTCAAGGCTGAACTGCTTTATTTTGTTTTTGCCATGAGGCTTTCTCAACTGACAGCTCAAACCCTAACAGAAGATTTTATACTGAAGATAAACCTCAGTTTTACAAGCTTTGAGCATTACAAAGTTAAAGCACACCATTCCACAACAGTGGTTTGAGCGATGGCTCAACTAAAAGTTTAGTTATTAAAGGGGCTAGTGAATATTTTTTTTTAATGAAATATTTTTTATCTGTGTGCAAAGTAAAATACTGTGAGCATCTAAAACAGAAGTGGGATGTTTTGGAAAAAACTGTGTAAACAAAATCCCATGCTCATTCTAACAGCACTTAGGAAATACTGAAAAAAACATCTGGCAGGTGGGCTAATAATTTCATTCTCATCTGTACCTTTATTAAAAGAAAAGATATAAAACCTACATGATAGTTTGGCTTGTGTAAAATCTCGAGTCAGCTGAAGTGGTTTTTTTTATTGGTATTACTTGAACTTAAATGGAGATTTTTCTAAAGCACACTTGAAAACGTCCACTCATGGTGCCGTCTTTCCTCTCTTTGTTGTATCAACAACTTGTCAATGCTCATAAAAAAAAAAAAAACACAAGAAGTAGCATCACAAGAGGCTGAAGGGTTCTCTATACTACGATGAAAATAGTCAGCAATTATTGGTTAAAATATCATAGAGAACAACATTTGTAAGATGGGTGAGTAGATCTTCTATAGTTGCCTTAGTTGTTTTTTATGCTTATTTTGCATAAACGATTACACTGCAAAAAAATATCTTTTATCCATTTTTGGATATTTGACTCTACGTTTTACCTGATTAAATCTTTTTGTAAGAACACTACAACCCCAGTTTGAGGATTTTTATGCCCCTTCATCAATCTTTCTCCTTAGTTTTTTTGTGTCAATGTCTCAATGTCATTGTAAATGAAGGTTGTGCATCAATGATCACTTGGGATTAACCTTATATTGCCCCAAAAACCTGCAGGAAATCAAATCTTTGAGATGAAACAAGCTGTAAGCCTTTGACAATTGACGATCAATGTCAAACATACATCAACAAATGATCTGCTAAAAGATTCAGTAGTGTTTAAAAAGGGCAGGGCTGCTTCTGGTGAACTCTACTGGGTTCAATTTTGTGTCTACTGGGAGCTCTTGGTCTCTTTTTGCTATGCTGCCCAAATATTCCCAAAGAGAGTCTCTAGAGTTCTAGTGGATTTCGTTTATAGGCTGGCTATTCAATTCATGGGTCTCTTTAAATTTTTTAAGAGACTTACTTGTTCTGAGCTCGGTTGATATTGCACTCTTGCCAGACGCGCTCCACCACCTGACTGGCTAACCGGCGAGGAATCTTGCCTCCATGGTGACTCGTTCTGTCCACACTGAACGCATCGGATGACGAAGGCATTTTCACCCACTTCTGAGCCGAGTGAGAGTCCACTGCAGGGAGAAAGAAAAGTTGGGTTATTTTTAGATAAGAAAAATAAATTGTTAAATGAAAGACTAAAGCTGGGCGTACACTGCAGTTTTCACACAACTCACTTGGATGTCAAGCCAACATTCAGCCTGATCATGCATAGTTTGTCATGCAGTATTCAGAGGGGACAAGATGACTAACCACGGCCCAACCAGCTGGTCGGATGGATTTCTATTATCTTTGATATTTTTGTTGTAAAACTGCACACATACTCACAGTGAGAGAAGAGCCAAGAGCAGAGTCCCAAACTTGGTTTGGGTGTTTTGTTTGCTTTGTAAACTGTTGGACAGTATCTTAAATCACCATGATAACAACTGGAATAACTCTTTGATGTATCTTATAAGAAAGGAAATAAAAAAGCAGGATAAAGTCCTACCAGCAGAATTTCAGCTTATACAGAATGTTCATAATTATTTAGCTGCTAGTTGTGTTTGCTGGCAAAAACAAAACATGCATGAAAACAAAACAACAGGTATGACTATAACACCATCTGTGAGACTTTTTCAAGGAAACCTCATTGGCCTTTATCAGTCCTTCCAGACTTCACTCATAGTGTGAGCAAGGTTGTTGCTGACCAGAGTGTTGTCCATTGTGAACAATCCAGTTGCACAGTGTGAGATAGCTGTTACAAAATTGGCTTAAAATCGTAGTGTACGCCCGGCTTATAGGCTTTATGTTTTTATAAATTCATACTGTATTCATATCTTTACCTGTCTGCGCCTCCTCGGGTGATGTGGGAGGAGTGAGGGTCACCAGAGACATGGCGGGCTCTCGCTGGGACACAGGCACTTGGTGGCCACCCGAGTAGACGGCAGTGCAGTGGGAGGACCCCACAGGGGCCACAACAGGGATGTCTGACTGGGGTACCAGCACAAGGCATGCTGGGTACACCATCCGCACACCACCTGTACAAACAAACACAAGTGGGATGTTCAGAAACCAAAGCAGAAACTTTGGAAAAGGTCAAACTAAGGTGAGAAAAGAGGACTACTCACCTACGAGGACCTCCACAGAGGCAAGAGAGTCGTCCTCCCAGTCCATGTCCTCCGCTTTGTCCTCCGACACACCCTCCTTTGCGCTAGGGCTGATGGGATAGAACTGGTTCCACTCCACGATCAGCTTCTGAGTCGGTGGGTCTGACATCTTGAACGACTGGCCGGTAAGTGTCCCGTTCAGACCAAAAGGACTCAGGATCACTGGGAAAGGAGAAAAGGCGGAAAGAAGAAGAGAATGCGGTCAGACCAAAATAACGATCAGCAACATACTGTCAACAACTCTGCATATATTTGCTTCTGGTCTTATTTAATCGGCTTGGCACAGTTTTCACATTAAATTTTGAGTTTCTCTTCCTTTGTTTTTACATGTATTCCAACTATTTTTCTGTATTCTAGCTTCTATCCACTTTTAATTCTTATATTGCTCAGTCTTAGGAGCTTTTTGTTAAATCCTGTTTCATTATTTTTATATTTTTCAATACTTTTTCCTCTGTTATTCGTCGCCCTCCAATCCGCTTTTGTTCCCTTTTACAATAAAACGTAATTTCCCTGTAACTCCTCGTTTACCATTAACTCTTTTCCTTTGAATGTCTGATTTTAATACGGTCTTTTATTGACCTTCTTAAACACATTAACTCTTTTTATTTCAAATAAAGCAACAATTTTACCTCCTCTGTTCTTGATAATACCTCCTTTATTTCTTCTCCTGTATTCTTTACCCTCTGTGTCATTTTCCCATCCCGGGTCAAATCATCAGCGCTCCGACCTTTCCCGAGCACTGCTGGACCCAGCCGGTCCCGCCTGACTCGCCAAATACTTACAGAGCAATCCAGACGCCAATTATTGGCAAGCGGTGGCCTCTCAGAGCCCATAAACAGAGGCTTATAAAAAGGGGCCACTCTTCAGCAAACACACTTGACTGAGCAGACATATGGGAGTCAGAGCAAGAGCCCATCAGTCTGCTTATAGAACAGACCTACATCCATCACAGGATGCAGATTGGACCATAAACCAACATGCATAATGCATACATGTGGGCACAGAAACCATATGCATATCAACTTGACACGCATACAGAGTACACTCGCACAAACTGTCAGCTTGTTATTCATCTATTTTCTTTCTCTAACATGAATATGTGAAGCTGGCGTGGATGTTTCTGGAACATACTGACAGTGTTGGTGGGTGTGTGAGCGAGCATTAGTTAATGTCCTGCTCTCTGCTGATTTTCCAGTGTGTCATTACAAGACTGGATAGCCTCTGTCCTCAGGTATTGATCCTGCGGCTGGACCAAAGAAACGACTCCAGGAAGGGAAAATGGCGGGAGAGGATGGGGGAAAAGGAAGACAATAAAAAGCATTTAGCAGCGATTTACATCCTAAATGTTCAGGCACATGAGCTTGTTGTTTTCATTTAAACAGCCCTATGATGGGAAATGTTTAAACTACAAATTTTATTGCAAAAGCCGGGCAGTGGTTGGCCATTAGTAGCGCAGTGGTTCTCAGAGCAGGCAGCCTCGGTTTGCCTCTGTCCCTTTTCCTTCCAGTCAGCACTCATTCCCACACCCCTATTTTCCTTCTCAGTCCACTTTTCAATCTAAATAAAGGCATAAAACTAGCATGTACAACTCCTTTTTGATCAATTAATTGATGTTTGGATCCATATCAGAGGATCATTTAGCCCTAAGTCTGTTAATTGGTAAATTTTCCACACTGTATGTAATCTCATATTCCACCTAGCAGCAGGATTAGTAAACCAAAACAAAACAGGTTTGCTTTTCTGTATTTTACCAAGACATTCAACTTCTCTGTTTAATTCCAGACAAAGTCACTACAGCCCAGGGAGTGTTTCCTGTTCACCTGTAGCTATGATAAGCACAAATGTCACCAAATCAACCAGGATTCGAATCTAAAGGATTACAACTTAAAAAGCAGAGGTTAGGAGGAAGTTGGTTAAAAACTTAATAAATAGATCCAACACTTCCAAATGATTTAAAGCAGCAAGTGGCAGCTGGTGGTGGAAGATAAGTCACAAGGTGGTGAGGTTAGAGCCTTAGAGGGAGAAGTTTGGTACTACGAGGTATGACATTATTTTCCCATGAAATAATAAACCCAGGTGAAACATTTTTCATTGTGCAGTCTAGACACACTTTATCCTGGATGCCCCTTAGAGTAACGTTTCACCTCAGCCGGCAGAACACACAACCTCAGCAGAAATAAGCCCACAGAGAGAAGAACAAAAGGTTATTTATGTTGCTGTACACAACAACATGCAGCCATGGTCGATCATATTAACCTTAATTAAATTCAACCCTGCTCCTTATTCCTTTCATTTCTGCATTTCCAGCTGCACGTGCACTCCCAAGACCCGAGGCAAGTTATGGAAGAGAGATCAAATTCTGCACAATTACTGAAATGGTTTACATTTTCCCCTATCACCACGCCGCAGCACCCTTCCTTACATCCCGTCTTTTTTCCCTCTGACTGCGAGTCTATCTGCAGCTCCCTGAAGACATGTCAAATGTGCTCAGATCAGTGTAATGGGCTGAGAGTTCATTACATTCACTCTGCGCCCTTTTATGAGGTCACATCCTGGAGAGGTCTGCCTGCCGGAGCGCTCTGCCGCACAGTAAACCATGCTTGGCGGAGGTGATGGGGGGAGGAGGGGGGAGAGATGGATGGATGAAGGCGATAGAAGTCAGCCCTTCCTCAACGCTATGCTTGGTTAGCCAGGAGGAGATGCACTGCGGCGGTGAAGACACACACTTGCACGTCGACATGCACCGTGAACGCACACAGATCATAAAACACACGCTGTAGAGACCAGAGCACACTTTATTCTGGTCCATATAAATCTGCATTATGCTTTTTTGTTTGCATTTATCATCTTTTTCAGTTTCTTGAATATGTTCCAAATTATTTTAGAGGAAAGAAAAACACATATTTTGCTTTCTAGTATTAATCTTTCTTTCAGCTACTTGAAAAGCAGAGGTGAGGTCATAAACAAAAGAATCAAATTATTTCTATAAGCAACTCATCAATATCTAGAGAATTAGTTTCAGTACATTTTTGTCATTTCCAACTTTTCAGTCCATTTTTAGTCTAGGAAGGCATGATATTGAATTTTGCCAAGATTAGATATCCTGATAATTACAGATTTATTTTAGCCTATTCCAATATTTAAATGCAGATTTCAGACCTAAAACTTCACCCTTTAAAGTTGAGAAATGAGGATGAAAAAGACATAAGCTGACGTGTGTCTGTCACAAATGAACCAAACTCCCAAAACTGATTTACATACTAGCAATTACAGCTTAAATATTTGTTGTAAATACTGGCAGAAATTGTCACATCTGCTGATATGATGATTACATTTTGAAGCAAATATCTGCCAATACCCTGCCGATCATACTGTGCATCTCTAGCCAATTTTATTGAGTTAATTTTAAATCTAATATTCATTTAAAACAGTTAAGTCAACATATGATCAATAGTTAAACTGATTAGAAATACACTGAGGAAAATACCGACCTACTTGATATGCAAAGTGGACAAATATCATGGATTTTTATTGTCCAGCAGGTCCAGCACTAATATTTTAGCTTTTTTTTTTTTTTTCATGGAAAAAAGATAGTCAACTTACACTTTCAGTTCATGTTTTAGCCAAAGAAATAACACTGGCAGAGTTGTGCTATTAAGGCAAAACAAACTGAGCACTGTTTAGACAAAGGAATAAATTCATCTGTGTCATGGTGCACAAAAAGGTCAAAATATTTGTGAAATAAACATTTTATAATAAACATTTAAAATAAAAGGTCAAAATGATGATTAACATTTCAGATGTTACAATCAATGACATATCTATCTAGTACATATCTCTCAGTTCGATTACTTAATAAGTAGTGGTGACGTCTTTTACCTATGCAGACTTGGATTATTCCCTCAAGTGTCTCATTATTATTGGCCTCTGTGTTTACAGTTCCATTGTTTTTTTTACCTTTTCAGAGTCATACTATCAATGCAAACCAAATCGCTTAACTTCACCTACTTCATGGCGCATAAAAGGTGAAAAAGTCAAGGGCAAAATACTCGTAAAATATAAAAAGACCTTTGTTTTCACAATTTTTAAATCTGAAACTGATTTATTTTGGGGCCTTTTCATGCCTTTATTTGGTAGAGGAAGGACAGTGGATGGACAGGGAAGAGAGTGGGGAGAGACATGCGGTAAAGGGCCACAGGCTAGATTCAAACCTGAGCTGCCCGCATACATGGGTAGCGCCTTAAACTACTTGACCATCTGCACGCCCAAAATCTGAAACAATTTCAAAAATGTGGGAGACCACAGACATGAGGACAATTTCACACGATATTTTATCTTTAATCCTCTGGACGCACACACTAGATAACTCAGCCAGACTGTCAGATCACTGGAGACCATACACCTGCCGAATCTGCCAACGACCTTGGGTGATCATGTGAGTTCAGAAAAGAAAAAAATAAAGAAAAAAGGTTATTTTTGATCATTAAAAAATGACTTAATTTCTCCCACATTTTAACAAAACAGTCAAAATGCCTGGGTCTACTTATATCATTAGATCTTGTGGGTGATATGTCAAACGGTCAAATAGACAGTTAACCAAAAACTAGCCTATTTTAGCTAACTTCAGCCTCATTGAATTCAGTAAACTTTAGACTATTTAAAAAAAAAAAAAAAAAAAAAAAACATTCTTTTTTCTTTTGATTTGTTTCCATCTCATACCATACCATTTATTCTTTTTACTTAACCAGGTGCAATTTCCTGCTAATAAACCAGCTAAATGTGAACAATTTAATCAGAAGTTGGGAGAAATCTTGTATTAATTAGAACAAAAAAGTCTTGTTCAAACAGCACTTAAAAAGTAAAAGTAGAAACCGTTTTTAAACATTTTCTCAGTGATCTTTTTAGTCGTATTTACAAAATTTATGCACAGAAAGAAACCAACTTTATGACTATATTGTACTCTGAGCATGTATGCACTCTGATCATAAAACGCGCTGTAGAGACGGGAGCCTGCTTTATTGAGGTTCATATAAATCTGCGCTTCTTAACACAAGGCGCTTGAGGGTATTTCACCAGAATGAGAATCAATATAATTTTCATAGTTCAATTTCAAGATTATCCACAAGAACCTTTAGCTATTTAACTGAAGAACTGTTGGCTGATAACAGAGGAGGTGTGTGTATCCACTGATAATTTTAAGTAGACCTCAGCTACATGAAAACAGAAATAACAACTGAGCGAAGGAAGGCATTCATTGACCGATAAAATGAGTCATAAGTAACTATGTACTTGTTGGCAGCTGGGGAGCAATATGATCATCCTAAACGACGAACAGAACCCATCATCATCCCTTTAAGGAATCCATACAGCAAGATTCAATAATCATTTTATTTGATTCAAGCACAGGTATTTAACCGGACGGGTATTATCATCTCCCTTCAGGGGAGCTTCAGAGGCAGTAAAGGGTTTGGTTATCCAGGAATTACTGAGGTGAATGGAGGAGGTGATCACTGTTATTACTCTGGAGGATGAGTATGAGAAGGGAGGGATCTCATCTATCTGACTAAAGGTGAGAAAAGCAAAACCTATCAGATGAAATGGCTGACCTTGCTGGAATATTTCACACCTGAATGTGCCCATGTACAGTCCACCTGTATTCAGGATTTTTCAGTCTTTAGCTACATTCACAGTGAGGGCAAAGGGGACCCAAATCTATGTTATGTGCTCAAATGGGAATCAGATCTGTCTTTATATAATAGCTTAAAAAAAGATGGAACTATACACTAAAGAAGTGGTACTCAAGTGGTGGGAAGGGGCCCAAAAGTGGGTCAGAGAGCGATTTCAGTGTGCTCGGAAAAAATGTGACAAAAAGCCAGTGATGTACAGAAGCCCCAAGCAGCCTTAGATCCATGTAACTTATTTTGCAATGTTTTCCAAGCAGGTTTTGGTTGTTTTCTCAAGATTTTGATTATTTTTGCTCATTTTTGGGGGGATATTAAAGCTGATTTGGCACTTATAATATTGGATTTTTGCAAATATGCAATGTTGCTACTGACAAACTCATTTTGGCTGCTGCAGATATCAGCACTGATACATAAATGCTCGCATGGTATGGGCACAATCATTCTTCAGCAAGATCTAGAGCAGGGAACATCAAGTACATTTGCACAGGGGCCAGATTTAGTCCTGAAAGATGGCTGGACTTTCAAATAAACAAAAATAAAATACATATTTTGGTCTGAGTAACATATCATTATTTGTATTTTCTTTCAAAATGCAGATATTTTTTCAATAGTGAGGGCTATCCCCATTATCTATAATGCAGCAGGCCATAAAGAGACAGGCCTGCCAACAGAATTGGCTGGGCTCCTAAAAAAATCCCAGAGAAGGGGCCCTCCTCAATTGTGATTTAGCACCAGTATGAACTCTTTCTTGACACTTTTTAACTTCCTTTCACTACTTCATTCAGCCATTTCTGCAACATTTTTTACCACTCTTAACCAATTTTCAATAAATCTTGCCTCTCTTTAGCCCCTTTATGCCACTTTCCTGCCAAATATTGCCCCTGTGTGCCACTCTTTAACCTCTTTTCCCTACTTAGCCATGCCATTTTTGCCACTTTTAACACAATTATTGCCATTCTTTAACCCTTTTAAACCAACTTCATGCATGTTTTGATCCCTTTGGTGCCACTCTCATCAATTTTTGTCACTTTTAACAATTTTTTCCTCTTTTTCTTTTACTCCTTTTCATTACTTTTCTTGCACCATATTTGCCACTTTTAACCTATTCATACTTTTTTGCCCTTTTGTTGCTCTTTTAACCATTTTTGCCAAATTCTAACCCATTTTTACCACTTTGCCTGACATTTTTTCCCCCTTGTGCCACTCCAAATCCATTTTGACACTCATCACCTATATATATATGTATATATATATATATCTATATATATACATAGATATATATAGATATATATAGATATATATTTATTAACAATGGCTGACGAGTGAATTTCTGTAAAAACAGATTAAATCTTAAGTCACTCTGAACTATTTCAATGTTTATCGTTTTTGGGATGGATTTAACAGCTGCAAACATTTAAAGCCAAAAGGTTCCCTTAAAACCACAACATCTTATTTTCCTCCTTTTCTGAATTTAAGATCTTCTGAGAGCTGTATAGGAAGCTTTGGGGGGCCTAGAGGAACTGGTGTGGGTGTACCAAGGAAAATTTCTTCTGTATACAAGAAAACTTATTTTAAGCCTGATTCTGATAGTTTTGCAGAAATATCACAGTGTGAATTAGTGACGACTTAATGTAAAGCCAGATCAGCATTTCTCTCTGCAGAATGCATTTACACTTGGAGCCATAAAGCAACAAAATGTAGTCTAATCTCTGGTGTTACTTACAAGGCATGCTGTTGCAGAGAGGACAGGACAGTGCTGAACAAGTAAAACCAAACTTTTTATATAAACAGAAACATCTGCATGATAACTTGTGTTGGAATTTTAAATTCTAACAGCATTCTGAGATAATTTCCTGTCTTTGACCAAACAAGTCAAAATGTATATCATAGTCATTTAATTAAGAATTCACTGAGTAAAAAGGAACAATGGTTTTGGGATTACAGTCTTTGGCTCGTGGCGGGGTAATGCATTTAGAGCCAATGATAGAATATCATTAGAGCCCCACATTTTATAACTACACTACACTATAATTTAAAGTGACTACAGAGGCTTTTCTTTTTTCCACTGGCTGCAGGCCAATCTGTAACGAACAACACCCTGACAGAAGATTGTACATGGATTATCTTGGCAGCAGCAGCCAACAACACACAGTTCACTGTTATATCTCATTCAAAAAACACACCACCAAACCTACTGAGCATTGAATGTTTACAAGAGGAGAAAAAAAGAGTGTTGAAATGCTTTTGAAAGCGTATTTCCCTCAAACTCCATCTTATCTACTTGCGGCAACAAACAGCCTGAAGTTATCTGAGCTGAATGGGGGCTTTGAGTCCTGAAGATTAACGTGTTTTAGTGGATGAAATTTCGCAGAATCATGACTTTAATGTGTGTAGACACTTGAATTTAAAGATGTTATCTGGGTTATGAAGCCTGCTGAATGTCACAGTATCTGCAGCACATTAACTCGGTAAAAGAAACCTTCTCTGATTAGTGTGGGGCATGGTTTTTATTTGGCCTTTTTAAAATACATTGGGGCATTGAAGGTTAAAAAGCCTTAAGCTGGCTACACTGGAGGAATTTTGGGCCTGATTTGCCCCCCACTTCTGCAACAAATGGAAGGTAATGGCCTGATTCAAGGCTTGTTCTAGACCCTTGGCTCCCAACCTGGGGTCCAGGACCCCCTTGGGGGGGCGCCAGAGATTTCAGAGTGGGAGACAGGGTCTGTCTGATCTTAGGTTGTTAAAATTAGGGTCATTTAATCTATCTAAAATCATGATAAAACACATGAGTGGTTCATACAAAAGAATAACACTTACAGTATGTGTTTGGCTATTTTGTTTGGCTTTAAATGATGAAGACCATTCATATTGATGTGTAATATTGGCAGTAATAGGTCACCTTTTTGTGTGGGTCCTGGGGGGTCACAGCTCTTCTTAGATATGTGTGGGTGTGCGTGCGTGTGTGTGTGTGTGTGTGTGTGTGTGTGGGGGTCAACGCCTCCCAACAAAGCAGTTAACACTTTAGAAAAAAGGAGAGGCTGATGTATGAGATGCAGACCATGTTTGCGTCAGTGTAAACGTGTGCATGAGAGAAAACGAGATAAAAGGAGGGAGCTGAGCAGATTTAAGTTGTATGCTAATAAATATTAATAAAAGAGGATATTTACAAAACCTGGTATGGTAGGTGAAAACATGATCACAATTAAAATTCAATCAATTGTGCATTTCTACCTGGTTGTACTAATCGATACTTTTGTTTCTTTCACAGCTCTGATATAAAGGACATTAAAAAAGGCTGTTATAATCTTGTGTAAAACAAAACTACAAATCATTTCCTAAAGAATAGAATAGAATAGAATAGAATAGTTCTTTTTGTTACAGTTTTTGGTCAAAAACTGTAACAAAAAGAAGAAAAATATTCTTTTGTTTCTTCTTTAGGGAGAAGTTAAGTTCAATGTCACTCCAGAAGAGGCCAGAGTTTGCCTGTTCTGATTTTGTTGAAATGAAGAATGAGATTTATTTTGTTATTCTTTCCCATTTTTCAGGATATAAGGGATGCAATTTTGTGAAAAATGTCTCCTGTTAATGTTGCTTTCTTCTGGTTGGATGATTATAAAAATTCACATTGTGCTTTAGAAGAAGGAACTTTTTTGGAGCAGATTTTATCTGCAAAGCCTGAGAGAAGAGGAGGAATGTGAAGTTTTAAATCAAGTTGTAAAAGGAGCATGCAACACTGTGATGACTTATAATGAAATCTTGGACAGCTGCAGATGTATTTATGGTATCATGATAAGCCATGAAGGCTGGGAACTTTGTCTTCATGACAGGAAAAATAACGAACATTAAATCTGCGCTGCATTTCAATGCAATACAGACAATCCTTTACAAAGTTTGCAACTTTATCAGTATTGCTTCCACAGAAGACTACATATCAGTTTTAAAGAGCACTTTCTAAAATCAAAGTTAAAAATTTCTTTACAGGGACAGCAATATAAAACAGCAGATGATAAAAATTACAACCAAAGGCAAAGACATTTACACTTAAAGACTCTGAAAGACAAATAAAAATAGAGATTAAAAAAATTCACAAGGGAAATTCTTCAAAATCCAAGGGCCAACCAGGAGGTCAGGAGAATTTTTTAAACATTTCAGTTATTTACAAAATGTAAATATAACAAGGCATACACCACCAGAAAGCTCTGGATCTCAGGATTCTGACCATGCTAACCATTCCAGGATAAAACCACCGCAGCAGCCTCAACTAATGCATGTGTCAGGCTACAAACAAAAAGTGACACAGCTCACCATCAGAAGCTCTACTTACTCTTCTGATCATAATATTGCATCAACAACAGTCCGGCTGCATCAGAAAGATTAGTCCAAAAACAGAATTAAATCCTTAAAGATCCATGGTCTGATTTGTACAATTTCAAATTTGCCATTGTTGTTTATTTTATGTGATAATGTCTTTTTTCCGGGCAAGTGTTAGCAATACTATAGAGAAGTGTCTGCCAACATCGATCCTTTTCAGAGTATTCAGTTTGAAAACCTGACTTTTCTTTAAAAAAAAAAAAAGCATGAGTAAAATATGTACCTTCTGGTCTACTGTTTAACAGCTTTAAACTTGAACTTGCTAAAGCTTCGAGCTTTGATCCACTTAAGTTTTCAAGCTTATACAGTCATCTACAGGTCTCTAACCTTGCAAAGCAGATGGATTCGCCCGTTTCCATTTCTCTTACTGGCGAATCTATCTTGCAAAGCTCCCGTCTGAACTGTTTGGGCCCAGTTAGAAAGTGACAGGACCAATCAGCGTTGAGGGGCAATACTTTCGGGCACGACGGAGTCGTGACGTAAGGAATCAGCAACAAGAGACCGGTGCAATTATGGCGGAAGAGATTAGCATGGATGCTGCTAAAGCGTCAGTTTTATAGGAACTTGACGACATTTCTTAGTTAAATGAAGAAGAAGAACTGCAGTGAGTGGTTTTCTTTTCCAAAATGACAAAAGTCATGTACTGACATGTCTATAGTTGCCATGGTTTGCGTTATGTAGTTCTCTATGGCGTTTACTCCTCGTAGCGGCTACATCACGTGTTTTGTTGCTCTGATTGGCCCATAAAGATGTGACAGACAGAACGTTCATGCAATAACCCTCAGAGGTTTTGTTTTTTCAAAGGCTCTGCCCTTTCCCAAACACCATCTGTGGAAGGTTTTCCAGATGGATGTGTGAAACAAATCCATCTGGTGTGTCAGGTTCACAGGTCTCTGTTTCACCATACAAATTTAGACAGGAGAAAATATTTTGTTATTTGTTGATTACTCAATACCAGTTGCAACTTCAGTGAGTCTGACATGTGGGAAGAAACTTCAGTGGGCTACCTTTCTAAAGACACCAGGTTTGTGCTTGTACTCAAAATGGTTCAAACACAGCATTCAATTTAATTTGGTTGATGATGGATTGCCTTTTTGGCTTATTTTACCCAGAATTCTAAGGGGTTAGCAAACACTGAGAAAGTCTGACAGATGGAGGAACATTTTAAAATTAGATTTGAAAGAGATCACTGAAAGTAATAATCTTGTTTTTGAAAACACAATTATTTCTAGTCAAAACTAATGAATAAGCAGCTTTTTGCTCATATTTAGGTAATTAGCCAGTACGATGCCATGAGAAAAAGTAGTCCTCATCAATGTTGGGGTCAGAAAGGCTTTTCTGCACAAGGCGCATTTCATCGACTAAAAGGAGCCTTTTTTATCAAACTAAATGAATGCTGACGTTTGATTATTTTTGCTAAAATTGGACTCTGTGAGACTAAATGATTGTCCTTAACTGACCTTCAATTTTGGATTCAAAGCAGGAAGAGAGTAATAGAAACCTCCCTGGTCATATGAGAGCACAGGCACATGTGCAAACATGCAAAATCTCAGCGGGCTTCAACTAGATCCATGAAACTCGGAATGGCTTCTTGTTTTTGGAATGAAGACTTCTCAGAATTCACACAAAAGGCCGGACATAGAAGTCACTTTATCACCTCTCAGGAAAATTAGGCAGCCTGTTTGTTTATCCGTGACATGCAGGGTTTAAAACACCTTTGATCAGATTTTGACACAACCAGAAGGTGTTAATTTGTCTCACCTAATCCTTGTGGCACTCTGATTAAGAGTAAAATCAAAGTGATATTATAGCAACAACACTGATGACTTGTTTATCCAGGATGATGTGCACCAGACCTTTGATATCGACACCCTTAGGCTGCTTTAATCAGGAAAATGTTTCATTTGGTGACGGTGGGTTGCATCACTCACAAAGGATGCAGTGTTTGCAGTTGTCATGTTACATATTTGCTTTAATGGTTGTAGCTGAAACTCTGCCTTTGAACCATAACCATATGAAATAGTTTCTTGTCTCACCTTGGAAGGGGCTAGACGCCTGCTGAGCCAGCGTGAGGTGCTCCTCCGTCAGGTGGTAGACGGGCTGGTGCTGGTTGATCTCCACACTGGTGCATACGTTGCTCTCTCCATGCAAGAAGAAGGTGAAGGCGCAGGAGAGGTGCTCACTGTGAGGGAGAAAAGAGAGAAAGACAGAGATGAGTGGTTTGGGATCACGCTGCTTTAATATGCACCTTTGAAAAGACGCACTGTCTGCAATGAATAACTCCAATAGACTGTGAGGAGGAGAAGTGGCTGCTGTGGGGGGGAAAGATCAGATAGTCTGGTTCATGTTTTTGTTCACAGAGAAAGAAAAAGAAGAGTTTGCAGAAAGGAAAAGTAGAGAGAATAAATATGAATAGAGAAAGCTGGTGTCTTTTTTTTTGTCAAAGGCTACAATAGAGTCTCTTCTTACATTGTTATTCTGCTTCAACATGACACAGACTGCAGATAGGAAAGATGCAGCAACAGATAGATAAAGGAGAAGCTACTAATCCCTGCACCCTCTGGTGATACTAAGATGCTTTATAAGCTGTATCAAATTGTTCTGATGGCTGGACAACTTATTAGCATGAAAATACTGCACTCCAAAAACATGAGTCTGTGCTCCTACTGCTCAACTTTAGATAGTCAAATCTTCAATAGGTGGCACAGACGTAAGTGGCTGGTTATAACAACACAAAATATGATCACTTACTTTTATTTAAACATATAAATCACTATTTATGTTATGGTAATATATATAATATCCAGCCCTGGTCTCAAACTTTTGCTTTCTAACATGTTATAAAGTTGTTTAGTACATATTTTCCCACCTTTTCGTCTTTTGTTTCCAAGTTAAGACAATTAAAAACAAACTAAGAAAAATGGAAGCAATTTCACATCTATTATGAGTTTGAGTAGAGGAGGATACAGAGGATTGATATACAATTTCTGAAAATCATATTTAGGACGTTTCAAGATCAAAACATGGTAACAGGGACAGACAAATGCAATTATAAAGCATTAGGATTATCCAATATCAGCCCTGTTAATAAACATCAGCAAATAATTTTGCATGAAGCAATATCAGTAGCTAGTGTTAACTGTTGTGTACAATCAAATATGTCCTAATCAAATTAAAGAATCAAAGATATTTTATTGGGCAGAGGAAGTCCTTGAGCACAAACTCTTTCTGTTGTCATGGTAAATTACATGGCAAAAAGATGACACAACAGGAATGTTACACCAAAAAAAAAGATGCAAAATATCATTTCTGATATCTGCTAAATTACTACCCTAAACATCTGTCTCATCCAACTTTAAACAATTGGTGCATCTCTGAGGGCACCTGTGCAAACATGCAAAATAGACCATTTAATATCATTGTTGCATCATGTTGGTACTTCTTGGAATCACTGTGGCACTGAATCCCACTGTTCCAGGTTTAAAAGCTTTTGTTTTTGCATCTGCAAACTTCTCCCTTGAAGCAAATTTCCTTGAACTTAGTATTCCCACATCTTCTCCTTTTCCCTTCTGTTCACATTTGTGAGTGTGTGTTTAATATGCTGCCATAAATACTGATAAATCTAACATGAAAGAGCGAATCCACATGAAGGAAAACTTTAGATAATTTTATGCTAACGACACAGTGGATCTAAAAGTATTCTGACAGCTCTTTGTCAAATTGCTATCTAAGACGTGAGACCTCTCCAGTATATTTTAAGACTTTTCAAGCCTTTTTATGACCCCATATTTGATGCATCTAATTTAAGACTTTTAAAGACTATCTAAGGATCTGCTGGAACCCTGATACCAGGAGGGCCTGCCAACCAAGCTGCCAATTGGTAAGTCAGCCTTGTGTTAAGTATCAGCCAAAAGATACAAATAAAAACAGTGAATGATACCAATTAAGCACTTAAAAGAGCAGTTTCTCTTGGATATGAGTGTTTTTTTCCATGATTTTTAATGAGCTGCAAGTTAAACTGATACAAACTTTTGTTTGTTTCTCTCCAAACTTCAGTTTGCAATATAAAAAAGGTTAGCCTGTGAGATATCAAGGCATGCACTGAGGGTGCCAAGTTGTTCCTGATGCTGTTCATGCATAAGGCTTGCCATTCAATGGTGGGTAAATTCAGCAGGTGAAGTGGTCAGGTTCACATAGCCGATCAGGATGACTGGAGCTACAGAGCTAGTCACAAGGACTTGTACCCACTTGGAAAATTAACCGTAAATTTTAACTGTTTTCATTGAGAACATCCCAGCATAATATGCCGGTATAAACTTGTTCTTGACTAAAGATTTATGTACAAACTATCCATTTATTTGGCAGTATATCAGGACCACTACAAACATTCAGAGGAGCTGCTGCTTCACACGAAAAAAAACTAAAAATTCTCAAGTTTACATCATATATCCCAATGTTAATTAAAAAGAAAAAAAAATAGACTTTTTTTTTTACTTTAAAGGTCATAAATGCACACAAACCAAAACTAAGAACATGTGATATTATAAAGTCAAAAAATTGAAAATGCAACTACTGTTTTTTTTTTTTTTTTTTTTTTTTTGGTTGTCTTGTTATTTTTGACTTGGCTGTTGTAAATTTATGATGGTAAAACCTGAAATCTTTGAGTTTACAGAGTCAAAATGTAAGACTTTCTATAACTTTTATTTTTTCTTTTAAATTTATGACTTTTTAAACTTCAAAATCTTGAGTTGTTGTCCTGTAAATACACAACTTTACAATCTAAAAAAATCTATTTCTTTCACTGTACTCCCCCAAAATTTCAAATTTTGTACTCAAAAAATTAGCGGATACTGTTCGTTCTTTTTATTGTCTACACACTGATTTATTTTATTATTTTTTTAATTAATGCGCATCTTATTTCAACAACATTAGAGCATACATGGGCCCCCATCCCCCCTGAGATCTTTGGTGCCCCCGTTAGGGTTGCCCGGACCCCAGGTTGGGAAACATTGACATAAGTTACAGCTCCTTGAGCCATTTTTTTCTTACTGAAGAGCAGAGTAACAGTCCCTCTGGGTTTGTTGTTCTCAGCTCAGAGTTTACACTGGCAGGATGCTTCTTTCAGCTCTTCAATGTTTCACTCAGAAGCTCAGATCGTTTTTATTCTTTTCCAAAGTGAAGCCCTACATGTTCAACAATTAGCCTAATCACTACATAGTAAGAGCGATGGCACCACCTACTCAGGGATTCAGAGTATTGTTGAAAAGTACTATTTCCAGGAGAACCAACAGACTTCCTGAACCAAAGAAAATACTTTTTTTGGTTACTGCTTGAAGACATAAACTAAATCAGCGTTGGACAGCAAGGAGATTGGTCCTACAAACGACTTTACTTGCTGTAAGTACTGACTGAGAAGGAGGGGAGGTGTTGCTCAAAAGGACAGTGAAGATAAGCACTGTTTTGGTCTAAGAGACTGGTGCTTAAGTGTGACATCTGCTGGACATCTATTCTGAAGGTTGCATAATTAAATGGTTACCAAATAGAGTGCCATGGGGCAAGTCTAGGTGTGCTGTGGGAAATTGTGCAACCATACACTATCACTACAACTCCAAAAAAGATGCTGAACTTGTTAAAGAGGCTTTTTTGCATTGATGTAAATATGATGTGCCTTTGACTTGGGCTTGATTTTAGGTGGGCAGAGAATTTTAAAAACTTCTAATATAGTGTAACTTTAACCTCCAGACATTCAATAACCAAAGTCCTTTGTACAGATAAATTATGACAGAGGTCTACCAATGACATTGACATCTCTTGCATGGGGAAAAAAAAGCAGTTTTATGTTCTTCCTTCAAGCTATGAAGGGTACAATAATAGGCTTTTGTCACATTTATTTACCACTGTTTGATAGATCTATGTCTAGGAAAATGTCCAAGTGTTCTGCTCATTAACAAAAAGTTAATCCTGAGGCTTTCCTGAGAATATGTTCAGCGCTTCGCCTTTGTTTGCTCGGCTGTTGTTTTGATGACTGTAAATGTCTCCATGTTGATACTGCTTCAGTCAGTTATGAAGTGTCTTCATGCCTCAAGAGTTCGGCTAATCGTTTGAATAAACTTCCCAATAGTGTGAGGAATCAGAGTTTAGGGGGCTGAGAAGATCAGGATGCGAGTAAGTGAACACAGTAGTGCTCAAAGGTGGTGAGAGTGAGAATCCTCGGCTCAGATAGTGTGGAAAGAGCCGGGTGTAAAACAAAGGGGCAAGCCCTGACTAACCCTGAGCTTTCCAGCCAATACACTCAACCACAACAGTTCCTTCTCTCTGTCTTCCCCTCTCTCTTTTTCTCTCTCACACATACTAATACACACAACAGCTCCTCTGCTCAAAACAACGCCTGTCTGTGCCAGTCTGACCTCAACGGCACACAACAAAAGTGACAAGTCGAAGAAGAAATGGGGAAAAAAAGGCAAGGACGAGGCAGACGGAAGGAGAGAAGGGGCAGAGAAAAATGCTGGCCATTGTCTGCAGGGTTTCCACTCACTTTCAGCCCGCTCTTGTCCAAGCCGCACACAAACACACACGTCGCACAAATGCACAGAGGGTGAGAGACAGCGCAAGTGACGGATGACCAAATGAAAGAGGACGCTGTGAATTTGGAAGTGGATCAAAGAGGGTTGCCTCCTCCGAGGATTTGGTTAAGCAAATATCAGTCTTCTCTCTCTCTCTCTTTGGCACACCTACTCTGCAGAGGATTAAAAAGAACGAGCGGAGAGAGAGAGATATAGAAATGAGGAGAGAGAGAGAGAGAGCACTTCAAGAAGATAATACCACCTACGTAGTGAAGAGATGCCCTAAGCCCCCCAGAGCTTGACATTCATCTTACACTCTGTAAAGATGAGGTGGTGGGTGCTAGTTAGTGAACGGCTGTGGATGTATGATATCCATATTCTACAGCTGGAGGCGAGTAGGCTAATGAAGGTGAGTCAGAGCTAGACGGAGACTTTGTTATCCACGGCTGTGCAACCACAGACCCAGGTACGGGGATGCTGCTGCCATGAAATCTGAGGATATGCTCTGATTTTCAAGTCTAAAATCACAACATGGAAGTTTATATGTGCATTTAAAGAGCTATTTATCTGTAATCCTCCCAGACCGCGGTGTAAGTCACGGCAGACAAAATCTACAGCGCTAACCTTGTAAAATAATTCACTGTAAAGTTCATCTAAGGCTTCAGCAGCCTGAGTTGCTGAGCATTCAGCCCAGCATGCTCCAGTCTGGCAGAAGCTAATACAACACTTCTGCAGACTAAATAAGACAAATGAAGCGGTTATCATCCAATGTTATGGTCCTCTCAGAACTAAAGTCCCTCTTTATGTTTCCACACAGTGTTTGCTTACTGCGCAGCACATGAAAAGGGAGCTTCACCCTAAGAAACCTAATTTGTCTAAGGCTTCTTTTTGAAGACATTAGCGCTGCGTGAAGAGACACGGCCGCCTCCTTCATTTGAATGAGGACACTTCTGTTGATGCAGCGGACTAAATAATGCAGGCTCGTCCAGAAATAAAAGTGGCAGGTCCTTGGTCTATTCACTCAGATGGGAGAAGGGAATTTGGGTGCAGATTATGACCAATTCTTTTGGCTAAAGTGAATATAAGACCCGTTTTTCTTAACAGCTCTATTCCCCCTTTGAGTTCTTTGATGTCCACTGATCAACCTCTTCTTCCTGGCCCAAAGACTTGGCTAAAAAGGAGGGGTGATGGAGCCTTTTCAGAAGCAGCCCACCAAAGTTGTGGAAAAAGCGCCCCTGAAATATAAATGTCCTCCTTGAATCATGCTTTAAAACACATTTTTATTCTTTATCTTTTAACCCAGCATGACACCATTTCCTGTGTCTTTTAGAACATTTACTGCCTGTTTTTGTCATAAACTTGCATGTTTTATATGTTCCTATTTAATCTACAATGCTATTATGTGCTTTCATAGTTCATTTTAGTGTGTTTTTATATTAGCTGTGTTTTATATTCTATATTTATATATTTTATTGGCTCCTCAGCACTTCATAAGCAAAGATGCCTTTAAAATATGCTTTATATACATAAAGTGGTTCATACTGGATTGGATATACCAGATAGTATAGACATAGTAATGTCCACTGAAGCTTAAGTAATTCACCTGAAAAATGGGAGAAGTTGTAATCAATTTTTAAGGAATTTTCATTGATATTTTTTGGGAATATAACTTGAAATTTTTTTTAATAATTCCATAGAAGTTTTGGGATGTTGTTTTTTATGGGATGCCCTTCAAAGTAAAATTTGTGAATATTTTCTTTGGAATTTAGGAAATTTTCTTTGATGTGTAGGTGAGTTTGTTTTGAAATATTCATACATTTTTGTGTAAATTTAGATTGGGGGGGGGGGGGGTTACAATCTTTAGGTATTCAAGGAAACTTGGGAAATTATTCTTACCGAGTTGTCCTTTGAGAATTTCAGAATTTTAGAAAAATTTGTAAGGATGTATGGGGAATCTTGAGGGATATATTTGTATGTTTTGGAGAACATACTTTGAGATATTGGGGGATTTTTTTGAAAAACATCAGGAATTTATATGGATTTGTTGGAGATTTTTTTTTTTAATTATTAAATAAAGTTTCTCTGAAACATTTGGGGAAAATTTGAGAAATGATTGGGATACTTTTTATGTGAAACTTCAAAAGTAAGTTTAAAAAAGTGTCCACAGAAATTTTAGGTAGTTTCTCTGAAATTTTAGGGAATTTGTGTTGATATTGGACATCATTTTTGGTCCAAGTTAATTCCTGTTCAAAACAAGACTGAGCTTTTAAAATGATCAGATCCTACTCATCCCCAGTAAGTGAAAGAAAATAAAGATGCATTCCAAACAAAAGCTCAGGTCTGAGGAGGTTAAGGGCAATTTTGAGCCCCTAAAATCTTATGATAGTAAAGCTTTGCTTTAGTCTAAGGTAAGCACCATACAAGAATAACAGGCAATGTCAGTAACACTGTTTATATTGCATTAAAGATATAGAGTGTGATAAAATAACTAAAATAACATCAAATAAGTGCATACTAACAGTATTAACAAGTGTTCAATATGTTTATGCAACACCTGGTGTGAAGTAAAACGTGATCATTCCTAAAAATCAATGAATGTTATTTGACTGTTGTAGAGCTGTTTTTAGTGAGTTTTGTTTTCTGCATTAGCTAAGAGGAGTTAACACTTTAGAGCACAGCTGTCTTTGTTTTCAAAGTGTGTCACGACCGCTCTGCTGCTGAAGTAGGAAATTACACCGGGCTCCTTTGACTGCAGCGTACGTCTGTGAAGGAGCGGGGTGTTTGTTGTGTTAAACACCCTCCAGTCCTGGGGCACGGCATGTCACCCAAACAAACAGGAGGGTGTGTGAGAAAACAGCAGGTAGCCAGGCATGACTCCACTGGAGCACAGCGTGAAGGAGAAGAGGAGAAGTGGCAAACCTTGACTGAAATGGACTACAGGGGATGTGGGTATTAATGCTTATTAATGACAGGGTTGTCACAATAGCAGAATTTTAATCTACGACACCATTTTAGAAAAGACTGTTGATAGCTATGGTACCAAAATTAACCAGTTTTCTTGTTTTTATTGACCAAAAATGTAGATGAAATATACATTTGAATAATTTAGAGAGTGTGTAGCAGCTTTGGATTATAAATAAGAGTGGAGACTTTTGTATTAAGTATTTTTTATACTATTGACAATGAGATTAAAAGTTCATTATCGTATACCTACAGTATACAAAGAGTATATCAAGTACCGTAAAGTATGTAAACTATAATTGATAAGGGCTGAAATCAAGGGCTATATATCATAAATCATAATCTGTCTTAGTTACAAGTAAACTATCATAATTTGAGTCAACCGTGTGTTATGGATAATATTCTTATAACTGGACAGTTTTATACCCTGTTTTGGAAATGATTTGTTATTTTGTGGGGCTGCGCAGCGGCACTGTTGCTTCACACCAGGAAGTTTCCTAGTTTGCCTCCTGGTCAGGGCCTTTCTGAGTGGAGTTTGCATGGTTTCCCCATGCATGCATGGGTTCTCCCTGGGTACTCCGGTTTCCTCTCATCACCAAAAAAGATGCTTGTCACATGTGAGTATGAGGGTGCCTAGCTGTTTGTCTCTGTATATCAGCCCCTCGATTGACTGGTGAGTGGCGACCAGTCCAGAGTGCACCCTGCCTCTTGCCCAGCATCAGCTGGGACCCCCACGACCCTGAACAGGATATGCAGTGTAATAGATCGATGGATGTTGTATTGTAGATCAGTACAGAGCTGCACAATACTGGAAATAGTTACAATTGAAAAATCCTTCATTTCTGCAATATGCAATGCAAATTGGTGGGTGTGAAAAAGCCACACATTAAAAAAAAAAAAAAAAAAAAAAAGAGAAGCACTGATTACAGAAATCAGGGCTGATACATTTTTTGTTTTGTTCCATTACTGTTTTTGTTGTAAAACTCCCACAACTGCCTGATTTTTCACCTGCTCTGCCATGAAAACAGTTCAAAGTTCAACCAACAGGTCCCATCTTCTTCCTAATTATAAATATCTTCTCTAAATCTGCAATTAGATGTGCTAAGTACCAGCATTAAACTGATCCACACAACAGATAAACATCTGATACAGACATTGATTCATGCCAACAGAATTTGCTGATGGCTGATGCTTTCCAGAAGGTTCAATTTTGGTAAAAACAAAAGTTAAAAAAATGTATATGTGCATCCCTTGCAAAAACACATGCAATGTGTAACTGCATTAATTAATTAATTATTGAAGATGAAATGTACACCAGAGTGTGCACATGAGCCGTAAGTCAGTTTCTGCGCCAATCGGCTGCAGTGTTTAACACAAAACCTGTCTAAAACATGCCACTCCTAAAATCAATCCAAAATCATCTTAATCTTGATGGTAGCTCCATCTGGTTGCTTTGAAGCATCATCATATGCACTCATGTCACTTTATTAAAATCATTTATTCTTAAACTCAATCCAGTTTGATGGACTTTTATAGTCTTGGTTGATGAGGCTTCATTGCAAGAGGAAGAAAATTTGTTTATGAAAGATGAATCAGTTGATCAATCTTTTAAAAGTGAAATTATGTGAGCGTCATTTGCTCTGTGATGCCTAGAGCAGACATCAAAAGGCCATCCTAACAAAACTTTGGTGTATTTGAGTAAAAGGGAAAAGCAGGTGAGTGGTAGAGCAATATAAATAGTAAGAAACTATGCTGTAGTAATCTGCAGACGTCTACATAATCTCAGTCTGCCCTCTCAGATGCAGAGAAAACCTGACACCACACATTCACAGGAGTGTGTGTTTGCAGGGCACGTGTGAGCTGGAGGTAGAGGGCTGCCATCTGTGGCTCAACACACAGAAGTACAGCAGACACAAACACAATCACACCACATTCAAATCAATTCTTTACAGATGCAATGTTTATCACAGATTGTGCTGCTGGTGTCAGCTGATTGGTTAAGAAGATTATCAGACATGCCTGCTGCTGGTATTAAAAGCTATCACATGCAAAGTGATCGCATTTCTATGCAGCAGTGATAAAAACAGAGGGATTTAATGATGAAAATATGAGCTGATATTTGTTCTGATTGATTTGTTATAAATGAAAACAAACATGCAGATTTTATTTTTTACTAAATCACATGAAAGCTGGAGGTGATCTTACATACTTTGATCAGTTAAAGTTGTCATTTTTGCACTAAAGCTGAACATGTACCGAGTAAATGCCAATAGAAGATGGCTCAAATATCAGCAGGTGCTTGTTTAGCACTTGGCCAACTAACATCAACGAAAACAACAACAGCACATGACATGACTCTGCCTGGCCTCACTCACTGACACACACACACAAAAGGAACAGGATTTAGCAAAGCTTATACTGTGACAAAACGCTGCACAAGCCTGTTGGATCCGTCTGTACATCTGTGTGTCAGCGTGCTGGGAGTTTTCACTGTCTTGTCCACACATGTGACGTACACAAACACGCTTTGTGTGCCAAGTCCAATTCTTCTGCAAACATCCACTGACTGCTGGTGAGGCAAACGCGCATACAGACACCCCGGCATGTGAAAAATAAACCATAAACCTGCAAACTAAAGATACTGAGCAGGGAGGCAAAGAGGAATGATTCAACACATTTCTTTCAATGAATCTTTATTTAAACCTGAAAAGTATTTTAGTGATGTAAAAATGTATTTCAAGGCCTTAAAAAAGGTTAACAGGACATAAAATTGTTCACATTTGGCCTTTAATTGTTCTATAGCCCTTGTTAAGCATTAAAGGAACAGTTCAACAATTTGGGAAATATTAGTGCACTGCAAAGACGCAGATGAAAACACTGATACTACTCTCATGTGTGCAATGAAACAGAAGGTACATCATATCTACAGATAGCTTCATTAAAATAAACTCTCAAACAATTACAGTAATATCAAATTATATCAGTGCCTGTTGGCAACAAAAATAGAAGTACTAGGCAAGCAATATTGGGTAAATTATTGTGTTTAAAAGACCAAAAATAAACTCGAAACACTGTCTCAATTACACAAATATATTGGCAATGTAACCAAACTGAAACATTTCATGTTTCTTATGCAATTTATAGAGCAGAGTTTTGCCTGCAACATTTAAATGAATGCATTCCACTCAAACTGACCTGCTCCATGAAAAGATCTGTTTTTGATAAGCATCAGTACTTTTCAAAATGATTGACAGTTACAATTGCAGCAATGTATCATTTTAATAAATGCTGAAGTGAAAAGTATTGTCATTTCTGACAGCCACGTTTCAGCATAAACAACAGCCGGCCTCGCTCGGTCCACAGACAAAAATCTTCCAGGCAACAACTCTAAAGCTCATTATTCAACATGTTAGATCCTGTTGGCTAAATCCAATAAAAATCAAAGTGTGAAAAGGACAAGTCTCAGTATTCTTTGACATGGCAGCAGGAGCCAGAACAACCATTTAAATAAAAATAAACATCCCTAAAATGTCAATTAATCAAACTTTGTTCAGACAAATTTAGCTGCTGTTCAAAGAGCTTAAGAGAGCTGAAAAGGGATTGAGAAAAGGTAAGGTGTCGCAAATGGTGAACTTTACTTCTTGTTTGGCAAATACTTTTATTTTGAAAGAGAGAACAAAATGGAAGATCAATTAAATTGTGCAAGGCTTGCACCAATATTGATTCAATGGGATAACACAAAAAGATGGGTGATAAAATATAGAAACTGACTAAAAACAAACAATTAGCAATAAAAGCATAAATACATACAGGAAAAATGCCAGCATCAAAATCTTATCAGACCAGTGTTTCTCACATCAAGTATCCTATGGCTGGCAGTCCTAATTTTATGAAAGGCTGTCAAAGTACTCCAGTACAATGTAGAGCTTAGGGCTGGGCAATTAAACAAAATTTAGATTAAATCGCAATATGGCCTGCTGTAATTTTCAAATTGCAAAAGGTGCAATATTTTTTTGACCTAAAATTTGTGTTAAAATACCAGTTTTAAACTTTATTTGCTGCAGAGATGTTATGCATGACATAGCAATTGTTCAAGTTCCACTTTTTTAGAATAGTCAACAAAAAATCCTACCTGGATATTTTTGTCCTTTTTTCTTATTTAATATGAGAAAGACAAAAACCCTTCAATGCAACAATTCATATCCAATTGGCAATACGGGTCAAAATCATCAGAATGCAAAATTTATAAAGAATTGTTCAGCACTTCTTTTTAGGAATAAAGAAAGTTAAGTAATAATTATTATCAAATCGCAATTGCAATATTGGGGGGGGGGGGGGATTGCAGATTATCATTCAGCCCTGGTAGAGCTTTTTAATCTTTATTTATCACTGATTCAAGCTAGGGCTGGCTGATTATGGCAAAAATTAAAATCACGATTAATTGAACTTTTCGTCTCGATTATGATAAATGAACGATTATTCCACCCCAACCTCTGACTGTGTGTTCTGTATACATTTGTATAATTTTAAAACAAACAACTGAAAGGAACAGGCACAGATTAACAATTTATGGTTATTTATGTTTCTGTAAAGCACTTTGTTGTGTGTAAAGTGCTATATAAATAACGATGATTTGATGTGATTTATTAAAACATTTGAAATCAAAACCCACATCAGCTGAAATGAAAATGGTTTTTCATAAAAAGTCAAAGTTTTCCAAAAAACAAAAAAAAGGCAAAAATGTAAATAACTGACAGAGCAGGTTTATGTCTGTTAGAGGCTCTAAATGTTGGTTTCGACTATTTTTTGATTAATTGCCCAGCTCTAATTCAAGCTGTATCTGATCAGTTATAGGGTCACCTCACCTCGCTTTTTAAACATGTTTAAGAAAAAAAGAGAATCATTCCTGACACAAAAATAATTTCAGTCACTGTGCTGTCTACAGTGGAAGTTCTAGATATAAGGGAAATTGCAAAAAAAGTTTTCTTTTTTCTCTGTCTTTATGATGCTGATCATGCTGCATGTCACTTTTTTCCACAAATTGGAAAACAGCTTCATTACACACCGATATTAAAGAATTGATTATAATATGGTACTAAAAGTGCCAAAATTTTAAACTCTGATATGATAATAAAATAAGAAAAGCACTCAGAGAGCAAAGACCTCCGCCATTAGCCTTATCTTCGAATAGTAAAGAATCCTTTAAAAAATTCCTGGATCCAGAGGGTGATCTGGATCACTCCCAAAATCTAATCAGTTCTTCCTTACGCCATTTCTGACATTTCCTGAAAATTTCATCAAAATCCGCCCATAACTTTTTGAGTTATTATGCTAACAAAAAAAATAACTAACTAACCAACTAACTAACTAACTAACAAACCCTGCTGATCAAATAACCTCCTTGGCAGAGGTAATGATAACAGTAACAGTTTTGAAACCATAGCAACAAAACACAAGCCATCGACACCTAACATTGAGTAATTCCTTGTTTTTACCAAAACAAGCACTGAAACATTGCCAATGTTTGATTCAGGCAGTGCCCTCTCTTTCTCTCTCTTTGCTTGTGGCAGCTTTTGACTGTAAATCTGAAGTTTATTTAAAGCTTCGGCACTTTTTGATTCTACTGATCATTAAAATGACAGACATTGAATCGTTTTTAATTTCTCGAAGCATTAAAGTATATAAACTGAAAGCCAGTGCGTCAGAGCAGGAATTTTGTAGCAGTATGTCTCCACTTAACTCCAAATTAAGTCTTTTAAAATAATGATTTCATTAGAAAATCATTTCTCATTTTGCCTAAGGTCCCCAGGAACCCCCTGAGGGACCCCTCCAGGGCTCTCCTCCATGATACACAGATTCTGCTAAAGAAATGTCTAACCTGCCTCAAGACTTTCAGGGATTTTAAAGTGTCTCATATCTCCCCTTCAGCAAAATTCTGCTTATACTTAGAAAAGGCCAGAACCCAAGGCCAGTGTTAAGTAGCACAAAAAGTGAGAGTGATTAAAACATCAGGATTCAGCAGCTCACCGTGTCTGAGCTAATGGACACAGATATTCCTCTCTAAATGTTTCTCCTCTTGTTTGTTTGCTCTGTGATTAATTAAATGAATCATCACCGAGTGAAAAACCTTCAAAATAACAAGATGTTTGTCAGAATATCATGTTTGTGAAGCAGATGAGCAGGCTCTTCCTTTTATCAGTCACTCTCTCTGTGTCTTAGTCATGTTTGCAGAGTGAGTGAAGGAGGGAGGGCTGCTGTTGTAGGCTGACAAAAAGCCACAAGATCTTTTAATCATCTTTTCTCTCTCTGTCTCCACCTTTCCCTCCCACTCTCCTCTCCCCCTGCTCTTCATCTATTAACTGGCAAACAGACAGGGCTGCTCTCTGATCTGCTCCTCTTTTCCTCGCCGCCACACACAGCGGACGCTCTCTCACACTCACCGGTGTCACCGTCCACAGAGACACTCCCTGCTTCACCTCTCGGATGCAAATGGCCGGTGGCCTTTGGCTCGGCAAGGAGACAATAAGATAATCCAGTGAGGATTTGAAGCGGGGCCACGTACAAAGGAGGGCAGGTGGGCATATTTGCCTTCAGCTGGCATCAAATGGAAATGAGGTGCCAAAGGGCAGCGGCGAGCTGTGCGGCGGCAGGGAGCCGAGTGGGACTGACAGCTTCTATCAGTGTCACGTAGACGGTCTGCTGTGCAGCACACAAACACATGATCAGCCATTTCACCATCACTAAGTTTTAAGATGCTTTTTATTGACTAAAAGATCTGTGCAGAACAGCTTTCACATGACAGTATTTGCCCTCAGCATGCTTTTTTAATAAAACCAAACGAACTGACATGCTGAGACATCTTTTTGGTTCCAAATTTGGATGTGTTTTTGTTTACAGCCCTAAAAAAATGTAAAAAAATGCACTGGAAATGTATATAGCACGATTTTCATACATCTTACACTTTCATGCTGTTGCTCTAAATAAGTCATCCTCTCAGCAATCAGACAAATAAATTCATCCACAGTTTGCTTATTCATCAGTCTATTTTCAAGCATTTATTTCAGATCCTATTCCATATTTCTGCCCCTTTTTTAGCTGATTTGTTGTTTGCATGTTGCTGTGTATGTGTCTAATAGTGGGGTGGCTCTGAACAAAATTAGATTTGTAATATTTAACCACTGATTCATTGATTGATTCTAAACTCTCTAATGCCAAACCTATTGAGGGCTTATTTTCATTAACAAATCATGCAAGATGAAGGCGTGCTTGCACACTTGCTCAATGCCGCAAAAACGTTCTTAAATCACCTTAAAATTGGATTGTGGCACGAAGTAAAAGTGTATAAATGCCCCCCTTAAGCCATGCGTGATGTGCATGCCCAGTCTTTTTTTAAACTTGTTTTTGGATGGGCTTTTTTTTTTTAGCCTTTATTAGAAAGGACAGCTGAAAAGTGACAGGAAAGATAAGAGAGAAGACATGCAACAAACAGCACAAGATCGAGATTTGATCCTGCAGCCAGTGCAACAAGGACTGTAGCCACTTTCTATGGGTGCCTACCAGGGTGGGAAATTGGCACCTGCCACCAGGCAAAAACAGGTCATTCTGAGCAGTGTCAGGTGAATTTGCTCAGCTTACCAGCCACAGGGTAAATAAAACTAGCCTAACCTAATAAAGTGAATTTGCTACAGTTAAAGGCATAAATGAAACATCTTTTTCTGCTTGTTCCAACTTTATGACCGAACTCAACCTGACTTCACGCTTACTGACTAAAAAGGCCAGACTCCTCCTCCCTGTGTTGGAGCTGCTGCCAAATGTTTACAAGCAGCTGAGTGTTGGGATGCTTTGGCCCACTGTCATATAAAACTAGTTCTTCATTGCAGCAGGTTTTTCTGCTAAAGGTGTGCTTGAAGTAATGAATGATTTGCAAAAATAATCTAATTGTGAGTTTTTTCCTCAATATTGTGATTACGATTTAATATGCGATTATCAATGGGCTCCTCATCTTACGTGTTTTTCAACAAATTACAGCAAAAAATAATTCTATATTATAACCTGCATTCAACCAGGAACACTCTTATCACCATTTTATGCAAAATGGAGCTACAGTTTTACTTGGCAGAGAGGCTCTGCTGCAAAGATGCTCCCTGAGTAAGTAAAGCAGCTGCTTTGACTTTTCAGGAGCGCAGAGCTAGAACCCCCTATATGTATAGATACATTTATGAGAATGTATACTGAAAACAATCAAATGATTTCAGAAGCAATTAATCCACAGTAGAATGAATATGAATATGAGGGTGCAGCTATATGCTATAAAGGAGGTGGCTGGGGTGGGGGAGGTGAAGCTTTCCCAGCAGCAGCAGCGTGTTGCATTAGCACTGATGCAAGCAGAGATTAATGATCAGCATGTCATACCTGAATGGATCACTGTGTTGTAAGAAAGAGCTGTGCTTGGCTGTGAACTGGGTGGCGAAAATTGGTATCAGCTTGCTATTGAGTGATCGTGGCTAGGGGTATGACTTCCATGAACGAATGCTAAGTTTTATCAATATGAGTTGGAATGAACTAGGGTAGAACAATAAAAAATATCTAATCAGAGCCCGAGCACTGCTCAGTGCGAGAGCCCTGTTGTATCTGTAAGATTTATTTGTTTCTTGCTGTCACAACAAATGCCTTTTTGAGGGCCTTATCATGCTCCAAAACTCACCAAATTTGGTGGCTTGTTTGGTCCTGGTGAAAATTTTCACATTCTGGCAGTTCAATTAATCTCGCTTGACACTTGAGCAACACCATCTCATTATCTCTTGTGATTTACCTGCACTGAAGCTGCCAGCACATTAAATTATGACCTGGTGTTACAGCAAATCGCAGCAAAAGCAGCTGCCCATCTACAGGGACAGAGCATCCTGATTCATTCACTGACTGCCTGAGCTGCTATAAATAATGTGCACCGTCATTTTTCTACCACAGGATTATGATGTTCCACCAATTTTTAATTAATCAGTGGCATTTTCATGAGTATTATATCCCTGTCCTGTCAGGTTTGGTGGACCTTTTCTAAAGTATGTTGTCTCTGCTCTTTAGAAAGTGTCACTGAAGACAATTAGGGCCCAGCTTGACATGACTTTGGGTACCTTCTTTAGTTTCCTTTGAGGGGATCATTTTAAAAGCCTCTCGAGAGCTTTAACTTTTCAGTAATTTACTGCCAAAGGTTATTTGCATTGTTGCAATATCTTCTCATTTTAGAGGAACCCTTCATCAAACTACAGCTCATGAACCTTTGCTTCTCATGAAAACTGAACTCACCTCCTGCAGGAGCTCATCAGTGACATCATGAATAATTTACTCTGGACTACTGGTGCTCAACTGGTGGCTGCGGGGCCCAGAAGTGGTCCTGGAGCTATTTTCAGAGGGTGGAAAGTGTGCCTGAGAAACTGTGGCAGACAGTAGATAATGTATGGAAGTCCTAAGCAGACAAACATCCACATATTTTATTTCATTCCATTCTGCCAGGATATTGAATAAAATTTTGAATGCTTTGAGGGATCTTGACTTATTTCCCACATTATCTCTGAACAGCAAGTCCTGCTGGCCCTTGATAAAAGGGGTATAGCAGTACGAAAAAATTTGGGTTTTGATGTCACTGTTTGTTCAGTACATCTTCGGTACGATAATTAAAGCAAACAACACAGAGACCTTGAAACATTCCTTGGTTTTTAATACTATAAAAATAAGAAATATTAAAATAAATAGTATAATTGAATTGCAACCTTCTCCTAAAAGCTCTTCAAAAAATAATACTACTGAAAAAAAAATACTTAAACACTAGTTTATTGATTTTATTGACATGTTGATGCTCTTTCCTCTCATTTTCAAATTAAAAGCTTGAGTGCACTAATTAAAAATTAACATCTATCCTGTCAATTTCAGCACAGACTTCAGCACTGGATTATTTCTATAACCAATGGGACCTACTACAAAGTCTGGGAGAACTTTTCACCGACCATCTGAGCAGATCAAGAGGAGTCTGTCGAGAATCTGAGGATAACTGTTAGAAATGCTAAACGCAGCTGCAGACATGACAGAAGTTACATCACTAGAGTGGGAAAAGCAGCTTTGTTGTTGCAAAAACAGGAGATAAATGAGTTGAAATATTGAGAAAACATTTAAATTTACCATCAGTAAAAAATAATGTGTCGATGCATGTCAACCAGATCCGGAAGAGGATTAGGTCTGAGAAAAGGTCTGAGATTAAAGTCAAAATTCTGACTTTAAACTCAGATTGTTGACTTTTTTCTCACAACTTAAAAAAACACACACAAAAAAAGCGTCTCAAAATTAGCTTTTTTTCCAGTGGCACTAATCCTCCTCCATAACCAGGGACTTAAGTACTTCATAGACTTTTGACACTATTTTTTTCCAGACGACCCACTGAAAACACCTTCAGGACCCACTTTTGAGTCCAGAACCAGCATTTGAGGACCACTGCTTTAACTGATCTAATGCTGCACTCCTTGTGTCTTGTCTTAGTTTACGGTTTTATTTACGGTTTTATTGCCCTGGGAAACAAAGTGTTCCTAAACAGGAGACCTTTAAGCTGGGGACATTCGGGTTAGTGCTACCTTTTGCCATGGTGGTGGGGCTGCCAGGACGGTGTGGGTTGCGCTAACGTTTTCCCGTCCGTCTGTGAGCTTCACTCTGTTTTCATTCAGTATACGTCTGTATAGGCCTGTATGTATGGTGCAGTACCAACACACATATGTTTACAACCACACCTGATATGGTGTTAATTTCTCATAAACCTCCAAGAAACAACTAGAATTTCATATTTTATATTTCTCACTTCTCCTACTTCAAACATTCCCTCATGCTTAGACGCCATATAAAAGTTAATGCAACACCTGAAATTCCTTCTGTAGATAACTGAAATATTACTGATTCTGATAAGGGATCCATTCAGCTCAATAACGAAAAAATAAATGAATCTAAATTCTCTATTGAAGCCTTTAAGTAGTAATACCACTCCTGATACTGGCCTCTCTTTGAATTGTACTTAGGTAAAGTGGTGCTTCTTTTAAACTGTTTGGGTTTTTTTTTTTTTACCTTTTATTGCAGTTTTCTTTCATATTTGTTATCACTAAGTGGCTTTTATTCTCTGTAGGTTTTGTAATCTGTGAGTGTTATTTTCATCTTTTATCACTTAAAAAATCAGGTGCTATTTTTGCATCTTATCTTTATTTTTTGTAAGATGGACTTGAGTTTCCACTTTGTTATTACTATGGCTCTCTAGCACTTTAATGTCCAATGATGGAGGCAGATTTTTAAACATGGTGCATGTAATTTATCTTCAAGAAGGACATTTGACTTAATTTTGGGTTAAACTGTACTTTCAATGTTTATTTTCACTGCTTATCAAGTTTAAAACATAGAATTGATTGTCTGTTCACTGTTAAGGACTACAGAACTCACTGTAACAGAACATTTTCCAGCTGAAAAGTCGCACGGTTTTACTTTTCACTTAAAAACAACAGTTTAACACACAGTTACAAAGCAAAATGACACTTGTTTTAAGGTGACTCAAAAGTCAAACGGAAACCACTGAGCCTGAAGTGGAAAAGGACATTTTTCTGGAGAGAAATGAAGACAAAGAGGAGAGAGGAAGGAGGCAGCAGCTCTGTGACATTCCTCACATGTTTGTTGGGCTTGGCCAGCCACGCTCTGAGAACCGAGCTTCCGTTTGGCTCATGTACACTTCCTCTGCACAACATCAACAACAACAGCAGCAGAAGCAAGTGTCCCAAGCACTGGGAAAAGTCCCTGTTCCATCTGTGGCCGTTTTTCATTACTGGGCCCAGCAGTCACCTCTGTGTGTCTTGTACATGGATATCTGCCATTTGCAGCAGCTTGTTGTTACAATCCAGGGCGTGTAAACATGTTTTGACTGGTCATGCGCCGCTGCAGTGACACGACGTGCTGGCATGGGTGCAGTCACTGGCACGGCGATATTAAACAATGTTTCTGGAATTAAAGTGTACAATAACAATCAGCTGCTGCATGAGCAAGGACGAGTTATTTAGACAGTGAACACTGATGCATAAGAGACATGCCAAGAAACCATTGTTTAGGTTATTTCAGATTTTCTTTGAAGGAGAACGGAGGCCATTGTTCTAAACCAACAGCTGCCAGGAAGTTTGCCTCATTGTTTACAATG
Source organism: Cheilinus undulatus (assembly GCF_018320785.1). Lineage (NCBI taxonomy): Eukaryota > Metazoa > Chordata > Actinopteri > Labriformes > Labridae > Cheilinus > Cheilinus undulatus. Next base: position 11,321,505 of record NC_054876.1, read on the forward strand.
TAATCCAAATTACCTAGTCATGACCAGTGAGGATGGGTATAGTTTAGGGCTGTCACAATGCAGATTTTTAAACTTTGATGTGATTCTAGCAAACATAAAACAACACTGACAGCTGTGTTGATATCACTGCAACAAAGACGCAAGTCTTAGACATTGGATTATGGGTACTTTACTGTTTTAATATCAAAAAAATGCAGGAAAACACAAACAAACCAGCTATGTTGCACAATTGCAATCTGGAGATCATGCAAATGTATTAGAGTGATTTACACAGTGTCACCTCTGCTTTGCCTGTTTGTAATATGGTAAATGTCGGATATTATCTCAGGAAGTCACCTTAATTAGCATTTGCCAACAGTTGTATTTGACTGGAACACAGGTTTTCGTTTTTTTTGTCTGCCACAGCTCTTGGTTAAAATATGACTGAAAAGTTGCTTATTCCAAAGCATGGTACTTCCCCTATACTATCATTCATTGAATTTACAGATATGACCACTCAGCAGTCACAGAGTCACTCTGATGATCACTCAAAAGTCACAGAGTCACTCTGATGACCACTCAACAGTCACAGAGTCACTCTGAAGATCACTCAAAAGTCACAGAGTCACTCTGATGACCACTCAACAGTCACAGAGTCACTCTGAAGATCACTCAAAAGTCACAGAGTCACTCTGATGACCACTCAACAGTCACAGAGTCACTCTGATGATCACTCAACAGTCACAGAGTCACTCTGATAACACTCAACAGTCACAGAGTCACTCTGAAAACACTCAACAGTCACAGAGTCACTCTGATGATCACTCAACAGTCACAGAGTCACTCTGATAACACTCAACAGTCACAGAGTCACTCTGAAAACATTCAACAGTCACAGAGTCACTCTGATGATCACTCAACAGTCACAGAGTCACTCTGATAACACTCAACAGTCACAGAGTCACTCTGATGACCACTTAACAGTCACAGAGTCACTCTGATAACACTCAACAGTCAGAGTCACTCTGATAACACTCAACAGTCACAGAGTCACTCTGATGATCACTCAAAAGTCACAAAGTGTCAGAACATACCACTCAGCCCTGCTAAATGTAAAATATCCAGCACTGTTCACACTTTAAGATAGCACAATGAGGTGAAAGCCTAACCTCATGTGCACATTTACTAATTAATCTATTTACCGCACTAATCAATAATTAAATCTATTTATTGTACTCAAATGCTTCAAGTAATTTATCTAGTCACTCACCTAGTACCCACCTCCTTGCATATTCTATACTTTTGATCATGTTTAGTCAGCATTCTTGCACCACTTGCACATCTTACAACCATATAATCAATGCACACAGACTTAAATCAACTAGAAAAAATACTTAACAAGAGCTTGTAGATGTTTAAATCTTTTTTCTTTTTTTACGTTTTCAGTTTTGTTTATTGATTTGTTGTATTGAATGTTTCATTCCTATACACTGAGAGCAAAGCTAACTGTAGTCAAATTCCTCATTGCGTACACATACTTGGCCATTAAGCTTATTTGGATAAAGTTTATAAATGCATGGTATCAAAATTAATCTCATCTGAAAATCTGATAACCTTACAACTTAAACATATTCATAACCGTATCTTCTATTTTCTGCAACCACAAAAAAAGACCAAATATTTGAAACATTTCCATATTTTGTCCTCATTTTTATTAAGCAGAAGGTTGGTGGTTTATTGCTGTGGCCTAATGCACTTTAAGGAAAACTGATGAGAAATGCATTAAATCAATTGTTATTGTGTTCCCAGTTATTCACTCAAGACTGTTAAATCAATGCACTTTAGTTTATTAGCTGTGTCACTGTGTACGGAGCAATGTGAAAGCAACAGTGTGACCGACAAGTCTTTAAAGCAAATGAAACTGATGACAGTAGACAACAGCAGTAGAAACTGAAAGCAGCACAACTCTAATCTGTCATAACGCTCTCTGATCTGGTTATGATTGTTAAAAAAGCCCCCAAAACCACATTTAAACAGTGAAAACGTCACCTTACAGCCTCCTCCGCTGTAGCCCTTTGTGGAGTTTTTTAACAGAATATAAGCAGAAGATACACAGATGCTTTATTTAACCTGTGGAAAACTGATTATACACATCTCTCGTGATAAAGAGAGGCATTACAACATGAGACCAAAGTGTCAGCACAATGGATAAAGGGCTACCATAAGAGGAGACCCAAATGTTGTAGCCAATCAAGTCTGCTGCACTGCTTTAAAATGGGCCAAATGTGTTTATCTAATGATGTATTTAGTCCTACAAACTTTTTAAACAGTTATCTTTAAAATCATTACATAATTCTTTTAAGTTTGAAATATTATAGTTAAATAAAGACTAATTAATCAAGCACATAATGGATGGATTATGAATGCCATTCCTGTACATAGAATAAGCACAGAGGATATCTCATTAGCATCTCTTTGTGAAGAACGCTTTTCAAGTGTTTTGATCTTGTGTAAGGTTATGTTGATTGGATCTGTTATGCATCGGGGCTAGTACTGCTAATACTAGCTTCACCTGGCAAACCAATTTTGACAGTTTGTTCACTTTTTGTGATCCTGTATTTGGTTATGCTAAATTTTGACTGTTTTTAGTGTGATTTGTACCAGAAAACAGTAAATTTAACCCCCAACTTCTATCTTTCTGTTCTGGCAAGGAGACAGGCATTTGTGTTCTGATCAGAAACACATTTTGAAATCTGAGAGGACTGTATTTCTCGTGAGTGGGTGTGGGTTCAGCTCAGTCAACAGACATGCCCACACCATCCTAAAGCAGATTTTAATGCCTCATTTTTCATGATTTTGAAGCTTCATTTAATAAAATTAAAGATGTCTTACATGACTGAAACTTGGCCTGGTGGTTCATAACACAGTGGCCTGTTATACGACAAACCTAAACACAGATTTTTTTAATCACTTTACAGGGACTTTAAGTATGAAAAAAAAACTAGCTTCAGTCCTTTGAGCAAACTTTCAAGTTAAGGGCATAAGGATGAATACAGAAAAAAGAAATGTCTGTTAGACTTGCCTAAAACCCCACAAAATTCACAATCCACATAGGCTTATATACAATATTTATAACTGATATATCTGTTGTACATTTTACCACCAATAATTAACTTTTTAAGCTAATTGCTGTCAATACTGATGTCATACAGGAAGAACTGTGATCCCTGACCACAATGATTTTTGAAAATTCAATCAGTTATTCACCAAAAAATGAACAATCATTTTGAATTGACAACATATTTGCCCATTATTTTACTGGTGTCTGGTTGTAGTCCAGCACTACCTTCAGCAGTGCATCTGAAAACAGTTTGCTCCTGTTAAATAAAAAAAAAAAAAAAAAAAAAAAAAACAGAAGAAAACAATAATCTGCAGTGACACTACTGCTGTGTCAGACTACAGAGGTGCCAAGAAATCAAATTTGCTCCTTTTAGCTTAGAAACAAGCAATGCTAAATCTGGCAGCCTGTTAATGGTAATCTTTGTGATCTGTTAGCATCAAGTGTATGCTTGTAAATCTGGTTCTGTTTCTTTATTCTCCAAAGAACTTTTAAAGAGTAATCATCCTTAAATGCACAACCCTACCATCAAGCTACGTATTTAGCAAAATGTTTGACTACAGAGTAATAGGATTCTTGAACAGTTAATAAACTATTTTTGTTAATTAATTGTAAATGGGCAAAAACTCAAATTAAGCTACAGGATAGTTTCAAATTTGATGAAACAATGAGGTGGTAATAGTTTGTTTCTGTGTGATAGGATAAATACGGTGAGAAGGAAAGATTAGAAAATGAAGGTGGAGAAAAAGCAGCGAATAAGAGGACAAATTTCCAGGGTGATATAATCTTCCCCACTGTCTAGCCACCTGACCACTGGGACACAACAGCACTGTCTGCTGCCAACATAACACAAGCACACACTCACAGTTCAACACACACAAAGCCCTGAGAGACGCTCCAGCTCTGTCTTCAGCACAGCGTTCACACAGGAGACGAGGAGCTGGAGAAAACACTAAACATGTTAAGACTACCACATTGACTTACACAGGCTCATAGAGGCTCTATTACTCTGAATTGATTTCCCTCTGCCACAAATAGAGCGGGGGTTAGCCTCTTTATACATGTCAGATTAAACTTAGAAGGAAGACAGAAATGGAAAGAGATAGTCGACAAAAAGAGGAGAAATCCGACCCTCTGCAGCTCTATCATATCCTAAAGATATTACTGACATAACTCTGACAGCAAATCAGGAATCAGCTCTCCCTCTGTTCGACTATATCACACACAAACACAGACATAGAAACCCCAGGGTTCCTCTAATACATCTGCCTTCAGCTAGAAAGTGTCTGTCTCAATCTGAGCGGATACCTTTACTCTGCAGACTAAAATATTTCCAGTAATTATGCTCATTACCATGTTCACATAATCACTTTGCAACTGCATCCTGATGCAACACATCTGTTCCAGCTTGTGAAAGAGGCTCTGTAGTGTGACATGCGTTTAATTGTCTAAATATGTACTCTATTCTGAGAGCGTAACATCTCACAAACAATCCCCTTCTTCAGCTGTGTGGCATCAGACATCCTCAGTGAAAAAAAACAAAAAACATAGGATGGTAATACGTCTAAAGGATGGAAATGTAAGCCTGTTTTATGCCACGCTCATAGTGAATCATGAGGACATTTTGCCCTTAGTGAGAAGAGTTGTGCAGTTGTAATAATAAAAGGTTCATCACCCAGAGCCATGGCCAATTAGTCAGCCTCATCCTGGATTACAGCGGGGCTTCTCTGGGCAAGGTCTGCTTTGGCCAATTTGTTCAAATTAGTGTAATACTTCTTAAAAATAATGTTGTATTGTGGTTTTAAATCTGTGACACAGTCGCTATTAAACCAAACTAAAGCCACAGACAAATCTGAAGGCATGTCCTACCTCAAAGCCCAACCATTCTCCTCAGCTATTTTATTTAGTGTGTGACTGCAGGTTTAGTTGATTATTTTTTATTAGATTTTTCTTATGCGCTGACTTTTGATTGCTCTGCAGTGTCTCTGATGTATGCTGGATGTATGATCTATTGCCTTGACTTAATAATTTTATTCACAGTGAAGAACAATATTTGTTAAATATGATCTGTCCAGTATTTCCCACACATTGGTGATACTTGGGTGGTCTGTCCAAGTGTATTTGTAGACCACTTTCTATTATTTTCTTAATTTTTATACAGTCACTATTGCAAAAGAGACATCCACTTGTACACCTCTCTCTCCAATAAATGTACTGATTGAGCTATATTGTTAAAAAATTAAACTTCATGTGGTGACATTTCAACTTTTTTCTGCAGCAAACTAAGCTGAATCATCCTGTACTTCTGCAGTCTACTATGACGGTTGTGATACGCTACCACAATTACATTTCAAACACACAACCCACCTGCCATGATAATGGAATATTAAGTGACACATTTTAAAAGGGCAGTGTTGTTTATTTTAGTGTATTTGAGAAAGAGGCAAAGACAGATGGCTATCTCTACCCCACAGGTACAGCACCAGCCCAAGGGAAACACTGATATCTGTGGTTTCCCCCCAATTAAAGCGCACTGACTTTATATTTGATCAAATATACTTGATACAAAAAATGCTATGGCCATTGCTGCATATCTCCTAAACAAAGATGAGAGGTAGAATCCTCTCTTTGCCACAGAAGGCTGCCTTTGGGTGGTCATTTCAAGCAAAGTAATTGTTGAAAAGTCACTGGCAATTCTTCAAATAAAGTTTGGATAATTGCTAATTATTTTGAATAGTTACAATCGCTTGTGAGTAGGGCTGACACCCTCCAGTGTGCAAGTCTATTACCTGGTCAACTGACCAAATCTCACTGTTTGGACAACCGCAAAAGACACTTTCACAGGAAAGAAGACCTAACTCTATTATATGGGTTGCACGGGAGACCTAGTGTATTCTTTAGAGTGAAAGTGTGGTAGAAAAAAAACTAATAATGAATAAAGCAATTCCAATAAGTTTTACCCATATCTTTCTGTTTGCAGCAATCAAAACTTTCCCATTCTAGAGGAGACTGAACAGGGATAAGGATAATCTGGACAGAAAGGACGAAAAAACACTTTGATCACGTGCTTAAATCTTGCATTGTAACCACTGAATGTGGTAAAGTGACCAGCACCAGAATACACCATCACTTTGGCCTGGTCTGGACCTGCAGTAACAGAAGCAGACTAGCATGTTGTAGCTAAGTGAAACAGAACAAGTGCATCTTCTGAAACTCTCCTAGTAAAGGCCTCATAACAATTTCTGAAGCGCCTAAAAGTAGCTAATACATCTATGATGTGCATATGTGCAATAGTCACGTGACGGTGTGTAATGTAAATCATGTGGCATCAAGCATGCTGGTGCTTTTGTGTTGTTTGAAGGAAACTAAAAGTGAAACCCTTCTTGTTACCTTGACTTATCAACAATATCTTACCTGAGTGTATTCCTGCTATCAGCAGCACCTCATCACAATGCTCATTAAGCTGTGGTCACACATACGTTAATAATAATACGGTGTGCCACTGATACTTGAATTACAGCTTCAGGTGTGTGCTGCAGTGTTTGAGACTCACAGCGGCTGAACTTGGTGAGCTTTTGTTAGTTAGAAGTTGTGGTTTATGAATAAATATGTTGCTCCATGAACAGAGAAAAGGTGAATGTGTGTTTCAGAGTCACTGTCAGAGGGGTAGGAGATTCAGATGGAAATGATCAATGTAAGTAAAAAATAATATTTTGATTAAAATGTAATGCACATAAAAAGACAAGGTATTTTGAATAGTATTTACTGTACAGTTTGTGGTAAGTGGTTTGCTCTGTTACACGTCTAATCCTTGTTAGAAAACGATTTAAATTGAATGCAATGCTCTCTCCTATAAACCCTGCAAAAAAGGCATGTTAAACAAACTGAGCATTAATTAGAGGATGAGCTGTGAGATGTTTTAGCTTGTGCATATAGCTGTTCACACAGTCAAAGAAACATAAAACATGCATCTTAAATATAGTCTATTTATAGTTCAAGTCCATGCAGTGATGTTAAATAAAAATCTGCACGCACAGATTTGTTTTGACTAAGGTTAGTGTCGAGTTTCACTCTAATAGGATGCATAACGTTTTAACTAGTTCAGGCTTCAGTAAAGCCACAGTGTAGTGTACAGCTCTGAGGGTGAAAGGTCCTGCACCATATAAGGGATTAGCTTTAAATGTGGCCATCTGTCTGAACGTGTGGATTAAAGACAGTACCATAGGAATCATAGTTACTCAGAAAGTACAGAGTGAACGAGAGGGAGGAGAAAGGGGGCAAGTGACGCCTGACGGATTAACTATGACGACTTCTTCAGACCCCGGCTTGGCCCCGTATGCCGGTCTCTGGTCACATGGAGAGGCAGCAGGAATGGGAGGAATGCAGGGTATGGTGGCGAAGGAGGCGGGAGGGAGTGAAGAACAGAGGGAGGGAGAGAGCAGAGGAAATGTAAGGACACAGGATTCCCTCCATGAATGGTGACATAGTTGTCCCTGCTGCTGCTGCTACCTTTGAATTCCTCTGCTGTGTTTCCTCAGCATCACAATGCATGAACAACAATGACGCCCGTTAACTTCAGCAATAAGAAATACTCTTTGGTCTGCAGGGCCTCAAGCTGACATTAGAAGGAATAAGAGCTGCATTCAAGAGAAGAACTGTTGGAAAAAGATCTTGTAAAATTGTGTTCAGAGTTTTCTTGGTTCTTTTTTTAAACTATTCAAGAAATGGGAAGTGTTCATTGTGCACAAAGTGTACTTAAATCAACCTAACAAATTCTGCTAAAGAAGTAAACGTCACTGGCTACAGAGGTATTTTTCACACAGTGATATCACTATTTTCTAATACAAAAACTCCCCCAAATTGTGCAAAGTAAAAAAAGTGATGCAAGTCAGTTGATCACAATCAATATAAGTCAATAGAAATTGTTCGGAAAGTATAAAAAAACTAGCCATCACAAGAATTTCACCTGACTTCACTCATTTGATGCTTACACTGTCAATCATCATGCTGATACAAACACCTTTTTTTCATTATTTATTTTGGTTCCTTTGGTGCAAAACTCAATGAAAACAGATCAGAGTTTGTCCTATAGGTGACTAATTCCTCCTAATAAAAAAAAAAAACTCTTCTTCAGCAATTAGGTGGACTAGAGGCCAGCATGAAATTGGACACAGCAGATAAAATCTACTACTGATACTGCTATCTGTTCATTCACCAATATTTGCTGATGACTGACATTCGTTAACAGTAGCTGTTAAACCTTATCTATTTGTTTTAGGTCATTTTAAACAAAACAATATTTCAAAAAAGACCTCTACACATTAAATGCTTTGTTAATTCAAACTATGGATGTAGCTGAATTAAGTATTTTAACCAGACAGATGACCTTGTCCCAGTACACATGCACAGCAAGATAGGGTTTTTTAAAAAGCTACCCTAATTACCACTCTTTTCCTCCTCCCATTTTCCAAATTAAATATTTCTTCTGGGGTTTGGATGGGGAGCTGTGGGGGCCTGATGTGGCCCCTGAGCCGCCAGTTGATGATAAATGCTTCATTCCCTAATGCAATAACTTTATGCAGAAGTATTGTTTTAACCTCTACAGGAAACATTAAATCTTTGAGACTTAAGATGGAGATTGAAACCCAGGTTCTGTGTGTTTTTCAATGAATCAGTGAGGTTTAAGCTCATCAATAGAGTTACCGAGCCAAACCGGTTATGCAACATTTTATCTGGGGATGATAAATTATTGTCCGATATTGCAAATATTTAACATGTTTTTATTATTTCGACTAGGGCTGGGCAATTGATCACAAATAAGATTAATTTTTAATATTGCATGCTGCAATTTACAATTTGCAGACATTGCAATATTGCTTTAACTTGAAACATGTCAAAATACCAGTTTAATACATTCATATTTTTTTGCAGCAGCAGCAGCAGAGATTTTATGCACATTTTGCAAACGTTAAACCTTAATTTTTTATAAAATGGTGGCCAATTTAAAGATGACACACTGCTCACTAATTTCTGCCTGCATCAATGCTAATGCATCACACTGCTGCTGGCAAAGCTTCACCTCCTTCACCCCAGCCTCCTCCTTTATAGCATAAAGCTTGTTTCTCCCTCCTATTCAGATTCTGCTACTATAGATTAATTCCTTTGAATAATTTCATTGTTTTCAATGCACATTGTCATAAATGCATCTATCCATATGGGGGTTTCTAGCTATGTACTTCCTGGAAAGTCAAAACATGCTGCTTGACTAATTGTAGTTTGTAATAGAGAATGATTTATTGCCTGAATTTGTTAAAAAATACACAAGATAAAGTACCTAGTAATATTCACAAATCAAATTGCAGTTGCAATACTGGGGAAAGTAATCCCAATTACATTATTTTTGCAAATCGTTCAGCCCTAATTCCAACAATAGAATATTAACTGATAAAATCCACTGATAAAAAAGGTGCTTGTTTACTCCTCATGAGACTACCCTGAACCAGTAGGTGGCATCTACTGCTCTGCAGAGACTACAGCGTAGCCCTTTAATAGCCTCTACTTTACAAGTATGTGACTTTCAGTGTTTCAGAAGAGGATAACAAGATTGTGTTTGTGATGAAAGATCTTTAACACAACAGATCTTATAAGTCACGAGTCATCATCCTTACAACAGACGATTAACAGAAAATGCTGGACAGTAGCTGTTAGCATTGAGCCGAAGGCTAATACCAAGCAGAATGCTGATTCAGCAGGCAAATTTAAACAGCAGAAAGTCTGTCAGAGACTGCCAAAATGCAAATCTACAAATGACAAATCAGTCTCAGTCTCCCAGTCCACTGCTACTTCTAGGACACATCCCTGCCTGCTCTGTTTGACATGGCTTGGTAACATCAGCCTAATCATACATAACAGTGCTTTTGATTAACATGGCACTTAATATTTTTTCTAGGGGTGCACTGATCCATCGGCCCAAATCAGTATCAGCACCGATTTCCTTAATTTTAGGGGATCTGTGATCGGCCGATCATTGTAAATAAGATCGGTGGATAAGATCAGTTTCATATGCCTCTACCTACTAAAATGTGAAAAATGAAAGACTAAAGGAACTGATATAATTTAGTAGTTTGCACAGCATTGCTCTAAACTTTTCATTTATATTTGAGAGAACTACCTCATGTGCAGTTAAAACAACAAGTTTGTATTGTTTCACGGGTATTGTTCAATGTTTTTCAATAGAATAAGATTGGAACATTGAAGGTGTATGCTGTCATTTATAAAAAAAATCAGTATTGGCCAAAATCGGAATCAGCAGGTCATGCTTTTTAAAGATCGGTGATCGGCCAGAAAATTGCAATCGGTGCACCCCTAATTTTTCTCTCCCTTGGTTAAGACTTATGTCGGTGCATATTTTGGATTTTTATGAAAACATCAGCTTTCTGAATGATCTGTAGAGGTAATTAGCAGGCTTAAAGAGTGGACAGATAGTTATATCATGATGCCTTCATGGTCACTTCAGTAAAAATGACAATAAGGCAAATGTAAATAAAATGTCATGATGTGTTCAAATGTCACATCAAGAATACAAAAATTCAGTTGTTGATGAGCAAAATTACAGCTGTCATGACGGTGAATTTGTCATTTCAGCTATATAAAATAAACAGAACAGATGGAATAAGGACCTTTTAAACTTTTTAGCTAAAGCTCTACTCAGCTTATACCACTCTGTTAAAGATGTGTTGTCATTTTGGACTTCAACCAAATAAAAGAGCAAGGATCATTACTGGTACTGGCATTCACACTCACCATTTCAGACTGACAGATCAAACACAAATATGTGTTTAAAGTCAGATAGCTACAAACAGAAGGGTACCGGGAGGTAAGTGATGCAAAGGGAAATAGACTATTATTAATGTTTAATTGTGCAGCAATTTAGGTAATAACCCATGCCAGAGAAAAACACTGGTATTTTCCTTTAAGAGCCATATTTATCTGTTGGACAGGATCTCTCCAGCAACATGATATATCCAGAGCGCCAGGTCACATGGTCGTACAGCCTGGTCAGTCTCCCTCAAGTTCCTGTTGCTAGAGAGACTGAGGAAGTGTAGGGACACCCAGGGGGTACGGGGTCGAGTGCTCGGGTGCTGAGCCGTCTTGTGTCTCCATAAAAGTGCTTTAAGACTGAATGCACACGATGATAGTATGGGCTTTTTTGTCTATTCTAATAAAAAGCTCTCGTGCCAGCTCCTCCACCGCCCTCTGTGTGGACGGGCCTCGCATGCCGATTGTTGACGAGTATGTTTCTGTGTGCCTGCCCGGCTCCCTGTGTGTGTTTGTGTTGTGCTGGGAGCAGGGAGGGGATAAATTTAGCGCTTTAGCCCCAGACTGGAGGCAGTGGCCCTTTATCCTGCACTGTCCTACTTAACAGAGTGCTGCTCTCTGCTTCCGCCTGCCACAGCGCACCAGGACTCACACATTCACCTCCCAACATCGGGGCCGAGACAACAGAGGAAGAATGAGCACACAGGCATGCAGAAAAGTGCAGACAGATGCATGCAGGGAGGCAGGCAGGCGTATTTATCATTGTATAACTAGCTTTCTGGATTCAATGATTATGATTGGCTCTTGTTATATGAGCTAATGCACACTGGCCTCATTTCATAACAGCTTGATTTGTTAATGATGCTTTCAGCCAGACAACGGCAGACTATTTAAATACAGTGGAGTAGTAATCCAACACTCCTGATTGCAGTACATTGCAGCTCATGTAAATGCTGATGCTAATACAGAGCGCATACCAAGCAGATCGAGAGAGACGATATCCCCTTTGTCCTGATCAAATTGAAATATCAAAGCAGGCTGCACTTAATGTTGCTCTGAATTTCAGTAACGCAGCCAATTAGGAGCAAGTCAACGAGTTCGTCCGACCAATCGAGTACGAGCATCCCGCTTCACCTTGGAAACACACGATCCCATGGTGCATTTCCCTGCTGCCATGACAACCAAGAGGAGCTCTCCCTCGCTCGTTTCCCTCCCTCATCCTCCTCCCTCCTTTCTTCCCTTGTGTTCTCTCCCGCTCTTTCTGTTTCCTGAAGCCAGTCTACCTCGCAGCAGAAGGTTCACAGAAACAACTTGGAGCCGCCTGCGCTCCAGACAAAGAGAATTACTGTCAGCTGTATCAACACATACTGCTGCATCTGCAGTTCAAAACAAAGGCTCCAACCACACCAACGTGCACTGATTTATTCAGAAATATATTAAAAACTGCTAAGTTGTTTTCAATATTTCATTTTAACATCAATCATGACATATTTCTTCTACTTCTTGCAAGCTCATAAATAAGGCTGTCTGAAAAAATATGGCTAATTCCTCCTAAGAGCTGATATGAAAAGAAGGCAACTAGAGGCACTAAGAGAGGTTATTATTATCAAAGACTGCAAATTCAGTTTGCTGCCTGCTGCTTACCACACACATCAGGCTGATATGAGAAAGGAAAGAGAGAGGAAGGGAGGGAGAGGAGGAGAGATGATGTAAGCGTTTCAACACAGGCTGAGGTCTGAGGTTGAGGTTATGAACACTGTCAGCTGGCCGCAGCCTCCACCAACTGGAGGCTTGGGTTGCTGCAGAGCAGAGGAGATGTCTGATGATCAGAGGGGGAGTCAGTGCTTCCCATGTACGCAGATTTGATTAAAGGGGCGCAATCAAAAAGATCGCTTTGAAATGATTAATATCAAACTTCATCTGAGCGTTCCTACTGATAACGACACGTGTGCGGATATAGTGCAGTCACTATCAGCTAGAATGACTCAAACATTAGTCCATCAACTGGCTTTTATTTAGTGACTGTATTAATAATTAACAACAGATGCAGCTATTAATCTGGTCTTCGATTAATTTTTCAATATTCTTAAGACAAACAATCAAAAAATTCATTATAACACCAACTTCTCATTGATCAAACTGAAAATAAACACTAGTTTCAGCCACAGATTTGTGAGCTGGAAGGAAGTACTGTGGCAAGACTTTGATGTGCCGATGCATACAATGTTGACATCCATTACTCTGACAACTAACCATATCAAAAAACAAACCAACTGAAAAAAAAAACCTTCAAACCATCAGTCCTATTTCAAACTAAATGCTGTCATGAGCACAAGGGAGTAATCATAGTTGAACTATTTCATAACAGTGCAGCACTAAGCCTGCAATTTCTGGACATTAATAACAAGAAATTACCCAATATTAGACGTAGATTTGTACTATTCCAGCTTGTTCCATAGGAATCAGTTTTATTTAATTTCTGACTTCTATTAAATTGAACAAATGTGGTATCAAGGATGCCAAAAGTCTGCATCATTATAAGCTGTAATGACTACAAGATGACTCAATCATTGGCTTTTATTTAGTGTTTTAATAATTAACGACAGATGCAGCCAATCTAGAATTTAATTCATTTGTCAATATTCCTAAGACTTACTTTCAATTTATGACGAACTTCTCAATGAGCAAACTGAAAATAATCACTTGTTGCAGCCATAGATTTGTGTGCTTTAAATGAATATAGTGACAAAATCAATGCAATTAGGATGAAGCCGGCAAGTGTTGGATATTAATAACAAGAAATTACCTAAAATTACGTGTGGACCTCAACAAATAATTCAATTTGATTTCATTTTCACAAGTGTTGTATCAGAGTGAACAAGTCTGCGTCATTATAAGCTGCAATGACTTCAAGAAAAGTGGATCAATTGGTGATTAGTTAGCAACTCCTCTGAGATTTTACTAAGAACAGAGATATTAATCTTTCTGTATTCTTAAATATTCTGAAGACAACCCATCAGTTAATCAGTTTAAAACTACAACTTCTCATTGATCAAACTTTTCAAACTATTTTAACCAATTTTTTCATTTTAGTATATTAATTATTCAGACCTAATTCTCAGCATACATCGCTAGTTTGATGATTTTTAACATCCTTTTATCAGTTTCTCCTCTGTTTTTTATTGCCTTGTATTCTCTGAACTTCTTCTGTTATTGACTCAACATCATGTTAAATGAGGGCTGCCCCCTCAATGACATCTCAAACAAAGGTTGATTGCTTGAAAATAACTATTTGTTTCCCTAGATTGTAAAGAAATATAATATATTGAATACTACGTTTTTAAACACAACACAACTGCTTAGCTCAATGATTACTTACATAAAAAAATAACCTGTTTTCGTAAAATCAAGTTCAGCTCTACAGTCATATTTCAGACCAAATGCTGCTGTGAACATAAGGGAGCACTCGTAATTTAACAATTTCATAAGAGTGCAGGACTTAGCCTGTATTTATTTCCTTATCAATAACAAGATTAAAAAATATCAGAGACCTTGGACCTTTACTTTTCTACCTTAAATCAAAAAAGAAATCAATCTGATTCCATTTCTACTTGTATCAAAGTTAATAAATCAGAGTCAAGGATGTCACATTCTGCATCATTTACAAGCAGCAATGAATGAAAGATAAGTCATTCACTTGGATATTATTTAGTAACTGTTTTGATAATCAGCAATGGACAAGACATGAATAAATTTATCTTAAATATTTTCCAAATCATCAATTGATCAATCTAATACAACTTAATTGATTAATCTGAAAATAATCAGTATTTGCAGCATTAGGTTGATGTGTTACAAAGGAAATTAATGGAAAACATTTTAGATACTTCATTATTCTTTTAATATCATGTCTGAAATCACTATGTCAGTTATTTTAATGATTGATTATCTCAAAAAATAAACCTTTCCTATAAAGAAGTTCAGATCTTCCATCATGTTTTCAACCAAACTCTACCAATTTCTCTGTATAAAAAAAAGAATCAATCTGATTTAATTTCTAAAAGGTTTGTATCAAAGTTTCATAACAGATATCAAGGATGCCACAATTCTGCATGATTAAAAGCTGCAACAGTTTGTCGATTAGTGGAATAATTGAAGATTATTTAGCAACTGTCCAACAATCAATTAAGGATGCAGCCATCTGGCTTGTGCCTGAAATATAGAAGCTAGTCCTCCAAGCAGGCAGTCTGGGTTCAAGTCCGACCTGTGGCCTCTTTTCATGCCATTTCCCACACTCACTCACTCTGATTCTCTGACGCTATCTGCTGACATTTCATCTCCAAAAACGGCAAAAAGCCCAAAAAAGACATCAATCTGCTATGTCTGAATAATCCAAATAAAAAGTGATAATTAATAAAACACTATTTATATTGATCAAAATTATCAATGATTATTTAAAGCTTTTATACAGCAAAACAGCTCAGAGGCATTTTTGTGAATACAAAAAAGCCGTGTACAGATTAGTTCTAAATGGTGTGATTTGATACAATGACAGAAAAAACTTCGACTATATTATAATTGGAGTATTTAAATATAAAAAATCTAGGTTATGCTTTACAAATTACTGATTGATAAGATACCAAACGAATATTAAATCAGAACTATGCACTGAGAAAAGAAATATTCCCTGAAAAATATATATTCTATGGTAATCGCTTCATCTGCTATTTAAAGGGTTTAAAATTTTTCTTTCTAGAAATCCTGTTTTGATCTTAAAGACATGGGAATATTGACTAACGCTTGTCCTACTATTGGGTATCAACAAACATTAAATTCACTACATTTTAAGACCTCTTTCAAGACGATCATCAAACATTTTAAGACTACCTCTTCTTCAATTTCTAACCTGCTACATTTACATATACAGTTACATATTTATTTTTGTGCTAGTAAGATAAAATGTGACAACAAAAAATAGTACTTTTTCTTTTGTAGCGCACAAATTAGGCTTTCTTGGAGAATTTAGAGGTCAGACTATGAGAAAAAAACTGCTAAACATAAAGGTAGCTGAATGGAATTTTTTTTTTTTTTTGCCTAAGTGGCCTAAAAATTAGTTATACCACAGTCTAGAAGTACCTATTTACACTGTAGTTAAGGCTAAAAAGTCAACAGCATACATTTAGGTTTAAAGGGGAAAAAATACACGGTATAACTGCTCATTTCAGGATACTTGTAATATTCTTTACTTCTGATTTAAAGCCTACAACCTCTTTAGATTACCCTAAAAATAAAAAAAAAACCAACCAAGGCCTTATAGTCTTGCATTTAAGACACTTTAATACATTTTAAAAACCTTAATTTAGGCCAAATTTATTCAGCAACTTCTAATACTTTTCAGGACTGCACAGACATCCTGTACTGGTCAATGAAAGGTGAACAAGGTGCTCATGGGAGACAGAGGAGCAGCTGCCGTGTTAGTACATGCCGTTAACTTTTCTGTAAATGCCAATGTTCGTGATAAAGGAAACAAAAAGAAGAAAACATAAATGACAGGCTTTAAAGTAACAATGATACAGAAAAACAAAAGCAAGAAGACAATGAGAGAACAGTCTTTGGATGGCTCTTTTATAGATTTAAGAGGTGCATTTGAATATGATTTATTCTGAGTAATCAACACAAAAATGACAAGGAAGATAGAGCAATAAAAAGTGTTTAGTTATTCACAATAAGTAAAACATTATCAGGAAAAAAAAGAAAAAAAAAGAACAGGTGAATATGTATATAAATCAACTGTAGGTTTTAGTGTACTAAGAGAGCAGACTTTGTCCTGAACTTTAAAATGCTTCTCCCTTTGTCGACTTGGACTTCTGAGAGATAAATATGCTGACATAAATGTCAGTAACATCACCCACAAGTACGGAGTCTCCCTAGCTGTGAACAAGTTACTATGGCAATTCTGATGGGACAAAACTGAGCATTTACATGTTGTCACGACCCACAGAAGGAAGAGGAAGCCTCAGAGAGTGGGACTTTTACTGCTTCCACAGGACTGAAAAACCAACATAACTTGAGCCATTTAATGATTACAAACACCACAGGGCTACATCAATAACAGCTCAGGAAATGTTTCACTGTAGGACCGGCTGTCTAGGCTTTGAGGCGACAGCAAAAAGGGAAAAAAAAAAAAAAAAAAAAAAAAAAAAAAGAAAGCTGGTAAATTTTCGTCACAGTTTTCGCAGTGCTTTGTTTGTCGAAAAAAATCCCAGCGTGGCCGGAGCACGGCGGAAAGGAGCACACCAAAGGGAGAGGCAAAAACATCCTTGACGACAACTAAGATTCAGGGTGGTTGCACCACTATTTATAACCTGCCCAGTCTGCTCCGTGACAGCAGAGGGGGGTGGAGGGAAGGGAAGGGGAGAGGAGAGGGAGAGAGAGAAGCAGACGCACAGACAGAGGGTGGCCTGTGAATTCCAGTGCAGAGGAAAAGACCATTGTTTTCCTTTTTTTTCCCTCAACTGGGGCCCTCTGTGATCAGCACTCTGGGTAAAGAGGCAATAGAGCTGAAAAGAAGCCCTAAATATAGTTGAAAAGAGATTATTCTTCTTTATTATTCAGTCTATTCTTTGTGCTTTATCCCGCCTGTACAGTAAAAATCAATCGTGCATTTTCGAAGAGATGATCTACAGATCTGCACAGTGGCGCTGATAAAGACGAGCAGGTAGCACAGTTCTGGCCATTTCTACCGTGGACAGAGAAACACAGGCACGTGTCTGTGCACACACATGAGATCAGCTGACCAGGAAATCTGGCAACAACACCAAAACAAGAGGAAAACAATAACACACTGACACATGCACGCACAGAATACAGCTGGGAGTTTGCTCGATATCAGATGCATTAAAAAACACAGATTCTGTCAGCTGCTTCAGCTCACGTGAACGAACAATAGCACATGATGTGTTACACCTTGCACTGCAAAAATAACTCTTTGAAGAACACAAATGTCCATTTTAGCTGTGAAATAGAATGAATGTGAAAGGACTGGGTTATACTGACCAAAAAATCAGATCAATAATCTTTGGCTGAATAGCAACACACAATCTCTGTTTTCCACTAGAAATGCACTGGTGCATCTGTTCTAATAAAGCCAATATCAGCCACCAGGAGTTTATGTGGCATGAACTGATGCCAGTAGCTGATGCTTGCCAATGGTGCCCCATCAATTTAGAGATCACATCTAACACATGTAACATCTCAATCTAACAGAAAATTTAAAAGGACATCAATACTGGTATCAGAACACTGGCATTGGCTGAATTATCATTTTAAACTCTGCTAACAGCTCTATTTTTTAAATCTGTTTTCATGGTCAGAGATGAGAGAAAATGTTGACAAAAGTGGGAGTCTTACACTAAAGTCCTGAGAGAAATATCAATGTCGATATCGGCAATCAGCTCAATTGTATTGGCCCTAATTTTCAGAGCTCTGCATCTCTAGTTGTCAAAGTACCAGAAGTATAAGCGTTGTTATGATTCTAGCTCAAATCTAATGCTACTGAAACATGTTTGAAACCACAGCAGCAACAGTAGAAGTCCTATACTCTCAACACTGAGGTATTTTATTGTTTGTGATTTATCAGAAATAGCAGGAAAAATCCAGCACACCTTCTAGATTACACAAATACACTGGCAACATTTGAGAAGTGCTCAAAAGTGCAGGCGTTTCCTTTAAAACATGACTGAAGATCATGAAGTTCCTGTACATTTTGATGCTATCTGCTGGTGCAGGGCAATTAATTGAGTTTCAATTTCAATCACAATGATCGCTTCCCACAATCATGAAAACAAGATCATTGTGATCAAAGGATTACTCTGCCTGTTGTGTTGCACTCGTTTATTTCCTATAGGTTTTATCATCTGGTAAACATTTCAGTGTTGCAATAATTATTATGGTCACTTATTTCATGTATTGCTTGTTTTTGAAAGGGTTAGAGTGTTAAAGTTTTATACATATATGTTATGTTGATGAAGTAAAAACCAATGAGCAATCATGTTTACTAAAATGTGATCTCAATGCCAATCAAAATAACTGATTATGAATTATGCCATAATCATGGAAATTTAAGCCATTTGAAAGCCATGGTATAGCTGCACGCCCATTAAGGGGCAATTTTTTTAAATTCAAATGACCAAAAAAAGGCAGACAAACTCCTACACACTGTAAAACATAAGCAAAGTTTCTGCAAATAAATGATGATGTGAATCACCTTCAGCCATTTTTAAAACAAAACAAGAGAGCACAACACCCAAATGGATTTGCACAAATGCATTGGCAACATTTGGAAATGTGGGTGGAACTGGCAGGGAACTAAAGAAACCCAAATTTTTTGCAGATTCATCTACTTTTCCAAATGCTTCCAGCATATTTGGGACAGATTGCAGGGGGTTTCCCTGAAATTTTGGTAAATTAAAAAAAAATAATTTACCCAATATTGGTGCAGGTATTGTTTTACGTTGCCACGATATCTGACAAGTATCAATATAATTAGATTTTACTCAAAACATGAATGCTTCTGAATAGAATTAATAAAATATCTCACCTAGACTGGACATTTTGAGCAGACTGTCCTGTGGTCAAAAAGCATCATACCTACTGTAACAATCTTTATACTGGGGATTAGGCTTGATATCTATTTGTTATTATCAGATCAACATCAGCATAAACCAAACTGATATATACTATATCGTCTCACCCTATCTCTATTGGCAGATCCTGAAAGTCTGATATATCACCCAGCCTGTTTGTGTTAAATGTGTAGACAGGGAGAGTTAGGATGAGACTAAAAAGCGCTGCGGTCATTTTCTCCTCACTCCCGCGTCTCCATCTCTTATCAATAAACCCAGACACAGAGGGCAACAAATCCAGCTCAGCAGATACAGCAGAGAGGAGGTGGAGGACGTCTCAGTTGTACACAAACAGACAAAGAGCGAGAACGGGAGGACAGATAGAAGACAGACAGAGCTGGTACTCTGGCACAACAAAACCTCATTCAGTCTCCTCTAAAACTCTCATATCATCACTGTAATGTGGTGTACAATGTGCTGGACTGACGCGCAGGATCACGGCTGGTACTGTGCCAGATATGTATCTGATACGCCAATAACAGGGCCGGCTGATAAAGTGATATCTGTGAGGGATTGTGTTAAAATTCTGCAGCTTGGAGCTTGTATGGCAGACATTTTTGTTTACCGACAGTGCAGCTCGTCTCACTGTTACATGCAAGATCAAGGTTGTTTTAAACTATTTAATTTAAACAGATGAAGGATTATAGTCAGCTAGTGAGCTAAAGTTAGCAGCAGCTTGGCGCCAAGCCCTTAAAGTCATGCCAAAGAGTGTCACAGAAGCAATGAACTCTTACCCTTACCGCTATACTGCTTGATGCTTGTAAACATATCAGGAGCTTCAGCAGAATAAATGAGGTACAATGGTACACTGCATGTGCTGTTGCCTTGGTAAGATATGTTCAGTCTTCTGTCAGGGTGTTGTTACTGATTGGCCTTCAGCCAGTAGAAGAAGAAAAGCCTTGGTAGCCACTTTGAGTTAGTTTATAGTTTAAAAAAAGATTTTGGGAGCTTGAATGGTACAGGATAATCACAGACGTCCTAGGCACCTGGAATTAAGAAATTCTTGGCATTGAGTACTCAATATTACTAAACAAATCAGGCAACTTTTGAAAAATAACGTTGGTGTCTTAATGAAGTGACAAAAGGACGTCAATTGCCTGGCCTGTGCAACTGTATGGACTGTCAGACACCACCACTGTCAGGATGGAAATATATGCAAAAAACTTTCAAAATAAAACCTTGTAACACTTCAGGTAAGGCTAAGGGTTAGGGTTATAGAGTAGGGCAGATTAGGAACGGCCTAAACAAAATCTAAACTTAACATTTTTATTACAAACTTTAAGCCTTTTAGAAGTAACATACCAGACCTGCCAAACCTAATTATATAATGTTTAGAGTAGCCAACTAAATGGAAACACACTTCTGCAGTGTAGCTAGAGCTAGCCATCCTTTGCATGACTATTTCTTAAGCTGCAGAAATGATGTACATTTTGATGCCTTCTCTCAAACAGTCATACTTTTTAAAGTTGCGTGATGAATATGGAAATAAATACTGTGACATCTAAATTTAAGTCTCACTGGTGTATAAAATGCAGTCTGTTTTTGGGTCTGTCCCACAGGTAAAACAGGTTTGAATTGTCTATTGTGTGATGATTTCCATTGCAAGCCCACAATGAGCAGTGTCTGTAAAGCTGCTAAGCTTTTAGTACTATTTATTTTCACAAGGTAGAATTTGCATTCCCATTTGCTACAAGTTCAGGAGTTAAGCTCCTAGCCTTCAGGGATAGCTGTGAAGTACAGACCCACAACCCACGAGTCACACTGCAATTCTCTGATGGTCTCTTGTTGTCTTTAATTGAGAAGTCTTTTCAATCTATCCAGTGCCCCACAAGTTTTATTTACCAACGTTATTATGACATTCCTATTCTCTTATCTGGCTAAACACATATTTAAATTGCATTCAATCAACTTGTCTAAAGTGGAAATAATGCAAAGAAAATAGTAAAATTCATTACAGTTTCATTGTATCAGTGGGTATGTGATGTGGGGCTGGTGCACTGAGTAGAGTGTGGCTAAAACTAGCAGCTAGCTCCACCAGCTTTTGTACCTCTTTGCAGATTAATATGGGCTTAAAGTGGTCACTTGTCCCTTTGGCTGAGTGATTATATGCGAGTATACTCCTCAAAAGCCTACACACAACTTAAATTCCATTTTCTAGTTCAAACAAAGATCATTGCTAATCTTCTCATGTAGCATATGAATGAGAGCTGGTGGCGCTTCATTATAGTTTCAAAAGAGCGTTTGACTGTGAGTTCAGGCTTGTATTTGTTTTTTAAAGTTATATTTTTCGGGGCTTTTTAGTGCCTTTGTTGGAAAGAGGAGGACAGTGGATAGAGTCGGAAATGAGATGAGAGTGGGGAGAGGCATGCAGCAAAGAACCACAGGCCAGATTCGAACCCCGGCCGCCTGCATACATGGGTAGCGCATTAGACCGCTAGACCCCTTCAGGCTTGTATTTATCGAAAATTGCAGATAATTCGTTTAACCAACTCATAAATCTTGCACCAGCTAATTTGATATCTGAATGCAACCATTTAGCTAGCTAATCTTGTACATCCCTAATTTACAGGATAACATGTTTTTTTTTTAATGCAGGTTTATGGCCTTATGAGAAAGTGGCAATGTCAGCGGTCTCCTGGATACTCCAGCATGTTTTGAGCAGTGAAACAGCCACCTACAATACACAATGAACGGAGGCAAATTCTTTTAAGTGTCAGGTACTGCTTAGTAGATGGAGGCCGCTACACTTGTGCTCATGATGGCATGTCTCTGCATTTTATACTTTTATACTGGTCACACGGCAGCACACAGCCAAATTAAGTAACAGAAATTATTGTGTCTTATTCACTGGATTTTACCATATTTCTAAATGCCTCCATAATAACAATCATATGTTTTTACTATATCGCCCAGCCCTTATGAAAACTGTGTTAAACTGAACCCCTTTATGAAAGATTGTTTGCCTGCCTTAGAGACAAACAGCTCTCCATTTGAAATACTATCACGTCACATAAATAGATAAAGGGAGCAGTTTAAATTAACTCAATATTATTTGCAAGTTGAGCCTATAACTGATCAAAAGATTATCATTCTGAATACATTTTAGGATTAACTTTAAAATGAGCCACTAATTCTGGTTTGAATACAATCTCACTTCAAAATTTCTTAACTTCAAAGGCAATGAATCCTTAAGCACACATGTTGAATCAAGAAGTTGGAGCTTTTGATGTCATTCATTTTTCATCTTTTTCAACAAAGGCTCACTTTCTGTCTACATGTGCATCAGGCATATCGATTAAAATTCTATCACCAGCAATCAGGATTTCCCAGGGAACTCAACGGTACAACAGTTTCTATGTAACATCTGCCTCTCTTCAAACCAGCCCTATATAAAATATATATAACAAATATCTGATCCAAGTGCTTCACAGGAGGAAAAAAATCTCTTAACCCTGGAGGTGTTGGTTATATAGCTTACAAAATGAAGTACACATAAAGCTGTGAACTTGCTGTCTGAGCAGTGTTCAGCCTGAGCTGCAGCAGACCACATAACAGCATAACAACAAGAGACATAACATGTCTAAAAAGGGCAGCAGTCAGAAAAAAGCCAGAAAAAAAAAAAAAAAAACCTCTCCACCGTGTAGGTCCATGTGCAGAGCGCTGCCATACAAAGACAGACAACCTGGTCAGAACTGAGGATGAAAAGTGATTTAAACGTACCTCTTGTTGATGGGCTTCTCATCCTTCTCATACGGTTTGACGAACCATTTTCCGATGCGAACGAAGCTGCGGTTCATGAGGCAGCGCTCCAGCAGGTTGTGGATGGCTTTGAACAGGAGCGTGCGACATTCGTACGAAAGGCCGTTCTCCCACAGACCATCATCCTCGGCTGGAAAAGAAAACATAAAAGAGAGACGTGAGTGAGGTGGAAAGATTTAAGAGATTTTGTGACATGTTAGCTGAGTTATAAAAACTCTGCAGGGCGAACTGTCAATCTTTGCAGTGTGAAAGCTCTGTATACAATCAAAGCGAGAGTTGCACATGTTACTGCTGGCATCAAGATGCCTTATACATCATCAGATGGCAAAGACACTAATAGGGATATTCACTCATGTTTACTGGATTGAATATTAAAGCACCAACTGTCACAGCAAACATACTGTCTGATTATACAACAAATATAAAGCTTTGAAGTTATGAATATGAATACTGAGTGAATGAATACAAGTAGACAATTACTGAGATTTACCTTTTTAAAAGAGAATAAAATAATTTTTTTAAAAGTTCTCCCTAACATTTTCATGAGGGTGAAGCAGTATGGTAAAAGTCACTGATTTGATGCGTGAAGAGACCCTGAATTAGAAAACAAATATTGGCACGGAGTCCCTGCAATCTTTTATATTTGTAGTTGTGAGTTTGAAACAGAAGCAACAAGCTGAATGCTGAATGCATAAAAATGTTCTAACCCAGCAAGTGCGCTCACGTAACTCTGTTAGTTGCATAAGCTACAAAGATAACTGAGACACATATCTATTTAGCTAAGATAGCTAAAGTTTAGCTCACAAAGCAGCTACATGAGCAAGGCATCTACGCTATCTCTGTAGCCAAGTTAGCTTTAGCTACATTTGCTAAAGCTAATTCAGCTATAGACAGTGGAGCTACATAGCTAAAGCTAATTTCACAAATCATCTATGATGAGTCTAAAGAGAATTTAATCCTGGATTCGACCTCTGGCCTTCTTCTCAGATTTAATTATGAAATGTTTCTCAGTCTGTTTAGTTTGCATTAGGGATAAAACGATTCCTCAAATTATTCAAGTGATTTGCTTCAAAAAATTCCTCGAGGCAAATCATCTGCTTCGAGGCTTCGCTTAAATCAGTCCTGTATCCATATACGCCCATGCTGTACACTTGGACAGCACGCCGTGTGTTGCTTGCTGTGTTTCGCATGGACAGATTTTTGTGTGGCACAATGCACTTGTTTTCGCTGTTACTATAATGTAACATGCATGATACGAGGCGTGAAAATCACGAGGGAAGTGAAGTTGATGCAGTGATGTTTACAGGCCATTGTCCTGCGTTTTTACACATCCACTGCCCGTGGCTTCGGTGAACCCATGCAGATTTCCGAGTTTACACGTTTCCTGCATGGTGTGAGACAGCACTCAGTGTCTGCAGACTTCAGGGAATTTCATAAACGTCTCTGAACGAGATGACAGTTTCAAAGAACACCGTCAGGCTTCACAATTCAAGTCCTGTCTTGGTGCTTTCCCTCTCACTTCCTCTCTCTCTCTTCCGCGTGCACACGTTATACATTTAATCATAAATTATTCAAAATTCAGCGCACTGACGTCTTGTTTACAGCATATTTTTCAAAAAGATTCAGCATCCCAAATAATTTGATAAGACTTGTATTGATAATGAGTTGATGTTAATTAAATAGAAACACTATTGCCACAGACTGAGACTGAGACTAAATAGGTTAAAGTTCATCATCATACAGTTAGGATTCAACAGGTCACAGAAGCAGCTTTATCCCTTAAAATGTGTTTTTCAGTTCAGTGGACCGTCTTAAAAGGTCAGATTATTATGGCTGAAAAACTCACAAACAAAAATTTGGTTGCAAAAATGAAAAGTGAACACCCTTTGAAAAATTGACCATATTCCTGTAATGTAAAAGTTCAGCTTTCAGACATCATCAGACCACTGTGTGAATGATGAAGCTTTATTTCTTGCTAGAATCTGAAATATTACATTTATGCATAAACTAGAGGATGTTAAAATGATTGTCCTTTTACTTTAATGACAAATCGGAAAATAAACCACAAAAACTACAACATAAGATATAAAGCACATGAAATTTCCTGAGAGGATCCCTAAACCCCAAATATGGCAAAATCTAATCTAATTAGTTAACTTTATTTACTTTTTACTTTATTAAATGCCATCAGAACTGTATTGCACTTTGTAAAATATATTTTCCTTAGAGAACCTGTTAAATATCAATTTTTAATACAGAAGTAGTTCATTTAAGGGACCCAGCTTCTTTTCTCATTTGTCTAGTACTACTTCTCTTGAAAAAAGCAAAAGTAATTGATTGAAAAAAATGCTATATTTCTTATTAGAGCACTCAGTTAATCATCAGAAGATTTGAGAGAGTACTCAATTACAAAAAGAATAGATTACTGCAGTCCTAGTTTGCAATGAAGTTATTTTATGAACGTAACCGTGAGATTTTGTTTAGAAATAAAGTTGGATTAAAAAATCTAAAACTGGAAATACATTGTACAGGTTAACTACAGCACTTCATTTCTGAGATCTACGGTGTCTCAGATGAACAGTTTGTGAGAGTGCCTATCAGAGATGAACTATCTGCAGCCAGACCCCTCTGCAAATGCTAAGCATAGCATAAGTCATGTTGGTGTCTGCCTTTAGATATCACCTAAGGCAGTGTTTCTCATATTATTTGGCAAGGCACACTGGTGTGCCAAGAGGTGAGTCTTGGTGTGCCGTGGCAATTCACACAACATATACATTATTATTACAACTATAAAACAACGTATGTTACTGCAACATGTTCGGAGGGGGGGGCTATTTTGTACTGATATGGATATGGTGTGCCTTGAGAGACTGACTAGATCTTAGGTGTGCCTTGGGCCAATAAAGGTTGAAAACCACTGACCTAAGGAATCAAGTGCATTACATTTGTACCAAAAGTAGGATCTAAATAACTTTTAAAGCAAAGTCAGGCACATATTTTGCTCAGTTGCTCACATATACCGAGGCTACAGTACTCGAAGAACTGATCATGGAATTGATTCCTAATCCTGGTGCAGTTTGGTGCATGTCTTCCCCCACTCTCTCTCCCCATATTTCCTGTTTTGTCTTAGCTGTCCTATCAAAAAATAAAGGCAAAAATCCCCAAAATAATCTTTTAAAGTGCAGTCAACCCCTAACAACTAGCAGGAAAGGGACATATATCTACCTATCCCAGCAGAGGCAGACAGGATCCCTAAATAAATCAATCCTTCCTGCATATAAACTGGATCAAGGACACAAGTCCATGTAAATTGCCTAATATGTATGTCAATGTACTGAACACTAAATGCATGAGGACTGAAAGTGGAGCTAAAATACCAATGAAGTCTCATTTTCTTAAAAACAAACTTTCCAGGTCATAAAACCCAAATTAAATCACTACATAAAGCAATTTCACATCCAAATTGTGATAATCTCAGGTCTTTGGCAGCACACAGGAGATCACAGGTGAAGGGCTGCAAGCCAAGCTAGTTTACTGGGCATGCTCATTTTATTGTTCACAAGGTTTTAACTGAAAGTCGGATTATCTGAGGAGATGTTCTCCTCTCCAAAACACACAGTCCTCGTAATTATGACTGCTAAAAACACTGAATGGAGTCGGTACACGCACAGTCTTCAGCAGGGAAGGAGCAGAGCTTCCATCGGCTTCAATTCAGCCTGTTCTCCTAGCTCCAGAAGCCTGATTAGTAAAATCTTTCATCTGGGATGAAGATACAGTTAATATTAACGATGACATGACTTAAAAATCTAACCAAAAAGTCATCTGTTAATGTTTAATGTCCTGCTGACAGCCTACTTAGGGAACTCTGTCAGGTAAAACATGAGACTAGTGAAGGCTGATACAGAATTCCCTGTGCCAAAAACATAGCAAATAACCAGAATTTCATATTTATCAGCCACTTTACATTCATCTAACACTTTGTGAGTCAAGAAGAGCCCTAGAGGAAGGTTATTGGATTTGAAAGATGAACCAAGTCATACACCCAGTAAGTACTGGAAAGGCGTGAACATGTAAACAGTGTGAATGACATCGACACGCTGCAGCTCTTTATTGACTCAACACACTGAATGAATTCAGTCCTTTGCATCACATCATGAAACACCCTGCAATTCCAGTCAGACAATCTTTTAAACAAACAGCAATGGGGTTGTGAGCCATTGTGATTGTAATCAAACACACTTGTAGGATCTAGTGCAATCACTTGTAATAATTACCAGTGAAGGCTGAGTGTTACAGGGTGGCTCTGTGGTAAGTGTGAATACTAGTTTCCAAGGACCTGTCAGTTAACTGTGGGCACCTTGCACAGAAACCTTACATTTCCTGGCATGCAAACAAGTCATATCTGAAAATAACATCACTTAAAGATGGTTAACGGTCAATGCAAATAAAAACAGCATCATGCTGACCGATACAGGGGAAGAGGTTAAGTAGAAACATGCAGGTGTCTGTTTCAGGTGCTTTCTGCTCCTCTGCACATTGCCTTTAGTTACCAGGGATTCAAGATGTAACAGTACACAAAGTCTCAGCTCATTAGCACTCTGGTTTTGTTTTCAGTAAATGAAAAAATAAGATTTATCTATTTTTTCTTCTGCTGTTGAAATATGTGCACTCAAGCGTTTACTTAAGGTCAAAAATAGGGAAGTGCTTTTAATTTCTGACCACCTGTGTGAACATTAAACTGGTTTATATGCTTAAAAATGCACTTTTTAACAAAGTCTCTCCAAAAGAGATCCTGCAAACAGATCTGCTGTTTTCACAAGCTTCTGTAAAACCTTTTTCATAGTCACTGTTGCAATTTCAGCCACAATTTGCATGTGTTTTTTTTTTGTTTGTTTTAAAACAATCTCAGAACCCATCAGCAATCATCATCTATGATTGTCTGATAGGCAATGATTGCCTCTGGGAATGCACAGGAACTTCCCAATGATTCTGGTGAAGCCAGAGGTTAGCATTACTGATGTCCAAGCAAGACTTTGTCTTTAACATCTCAGGGAGCCACCCATTCATGACTAGAGTCACTTCAAAGCTAGTTTCAGCTCCAGGGTATATGCAGGAATCTTGAAGTTAATTTTAATACCTTTTTAAGACTTTTTCAAGACCTTCTCAATATTTTTAATACCTCACCGCCACTTCAAGCTGTAACCATTTACATCAGTGACATTTTTAACTTAACAGTTTTAGTTTGTGATAAAGACTATAGACCACTATGATACAACAAAATTCAAAGAGGCTGGGATAGTAAATCTTTGTGCTTCTGAATTTCCACCCGCCCGCCCACCTGCTCTGGCGCTCTCAGAGACAATTTACAAATGCACCCACAATGGCCTAGTTTTTTATGTACCTGTTCATCTTTGTTTTTTAATAAAAGTGAATAAATTCACACACTTTTACGATGTTTTTGGGACTCAAACTCTTGGACAGCTAATTCAGAAAAAATACTTTCAAAATTTAAGACTTAATAAAGTCGTGATAAGACTTTTTAATACTTTTTAAGGGTCTTAATTTTCCCAAAATCGATTTATCACCTTTTAATACTTTTCAAGACCCCGCGGATACCCTGAGCTCTACTGCAGCTTCACTCTGGCTCACTTCAGCGTGAATGGGCCAGAAAAGAAACTAATTTTAGTGTGATTTACGTACAATTTAGGGGAATTAAGTTGCCTGAAATAACAGCATCATGATGCAGATTTGTAAGAATTAAAAAGACCAACTGTCTGGATGTTTCTACACTAAAGAAAATGTTTGCTGAATAGAATTCAGAAAATTATTTCTGATACATTCCAGGTAGTCATTGCCATTTATGCTTAAATGTTGGATCTATATTTGATGAAATAATTCATCTTAAGAATCGTGGTGGTGTGAAATGCGTCATTAAAGCGGACAGACCTGAAACTTAGTGCTGGACAATTTTAAAGGGGAAGTTCAATGACTTGGAGGCAGGCACATCTGGTTTATCTGTAACTTTGTAACTTGACTATGCTGCTGCCTGTGTTGACCAGGACACTCTTGGAGACATTTTTTTTCCTGGCTAAATAAAGAAAATAAACTAATGCTACAAATACAACACAAAAATGGAAACCAAGTGTATATATTAGTATACACTAATATATATTAACATAAGTATATATTTTCACGCCTGGTGCACAGGACATAAGTGGACATACAAAACATGTTAGGTTTTCTTGTGATGGCAAGGAAACTTCAGGGTCTTTTTCTCAAGATTTCAATTTATCAATCTATTTCTTGTGGATAACAAAGCTTGTTTCCCAAGATAATCAGGAAATTCCTCAACAAATTTCCTAATTATCTTGGTGAAAAATGGAGCATAACAAGACATATGCTCTCTTGTCCCTAAATAATAAAAGGCTTTTTAAGACATATTTTTTTTTGTTCAATCTCATATGTTTGTAACATTTGTTCAATTCATGGTCCAAACTGTAACATTTTTCATTAAATGCATTTAAATGGTTGAACCACTGATGTAGGGCACAGCATTTCTGTTTAAAAAAGTGTATTTAACTAGAACTGTGAAACACATTTCAGGAGAATTACAGGGAGACTTTTCAAAATACTGCTGACCTTGTTATCATAGATGTAAACACCTATTTCTGATCAATCTCATTGTCATTTATAATGGTTTTGTGATCTACAGGGAAGCCATGATGCTCCTACCCAGGAAGAAATTTGTGGTGGTACTCTTTGGCCTCTCATTTGCATTGTTTACCGACTTAGATAACCACACCAGCAGAGTTTAGCTATGAGAAAGCCACTGACACGCTGCCAGCACTCTCAGGCAGCACTTATGAGTTTCAGCTCCACACCTGCAAAGAGTCAGACTGTAATAAGTCCGTTTATGGCTCACAGGACTGTAATTATTTGGTTCATATGGCAGGCCGTACCGAACGTCTGTCCTGCATCAAGCTGTTCAGGATGGATAAACTCACTGTTACATCCATATCAGAGTTGCTTTTCTGAATCACATTCGGCGCTGGCCTGAATGCCGGTCTAATCTCATTAACAGCCACTGCTCACATCTTACAGCACTTAAGCTCCTTTCAGTCAAGTCTCCAGCAAACATCTCCCTGAGTGTGCCGTCTCCGCCTGAGCACAGACGGAATAAATACCGCCTGTGACCCACCCTTCATGTCAGTTTGGCGTGCAGCGGGGAGGCACGAGCCAGCCCAGAAGCAACTTAATCAAAATTTATTGAATTATTTACAAAACTAGTGGCCTGCTGTTTAGTGGCAGGTTGAGAGATTTTAAAGTGAGATTATTCCAAGGCTATCAAAATAAGAAATTACATTGATTTCCTTCCTTAAATGAGAGAGACAACATGGGAGTGGTGCCAACCTGGCAGGTCTGAAGAGCTTGTTGAAGGAGCAGCTGAGAGCTTTAAAGCTTTCTTGCAAACAGCCAGCAATGTTGTTTGAATAAATTAGCAATTTTATCTGCAGGAAAAATGTAAAGGAAAAAGGGTTTCCGAATTCCATTGAATGCAGCAGTGAGTTCAACACACAACCAACGAAAGGAGAAAAACCTCAGGCTAGCTGCCAAGTCAAAAGGGCTACGTGCTCTCTGATTCTGGGAGCAGCAAACTTATTCATCAGGTGCACACAAATCTTCAGGATAACATCAGGAACGCTGAAAAGCAGGGCAAAGGCAGGAAAACAGGCAGGAAAACAGCAATTTCCTATTAAAAATTAACAGCAACTGCAGGACAGAAATAAATCAACAACAGAAAAAAAAGTAATTTCACTTTCCAGAGAAATGTGGATGTGATGCATAAGATCAAGAACGCTTTTCAACAAGTCTGCTTTGAGTAATGCAGCAGCTGGTCTGAGGATCCTGAGAGACATGGCAGGCAAGAGGGCAAAAAGTCATTGACTGTAGAGGAGGAGGAAAAGAGAAAACAAAATAGGATTTAAGCCAAGCTCTAATGCTGAACAGGCTGTTAAGTGTGAGTGATGCTGCTAGAAAGACAAAAAGGGGAAATGAGGAGAGCGGCATGGCTCAAAACTCTTGAAAAAGAAATCAACCTTGCTTGCATTTTGCATGTAAACCTGCAATCCTGCTTGAATCATCCGTGGACGAAGGCTCTTGCAAAAATCTCCCGCCGCCTACTTTCACATCAGCCGCCATGGCAATCCCATCTGCATCCCTCTGCCAAGACCACATCTGCCCCCGTACCTCCTCCCCCTCCTCCCCCCTGTCGCCTGCTCCTCCTCAGTCTCCCCCTCCAGCGCAGAGCGGCTCTAAAACAGGCGTCTGGTTTACATCAAGTGTTCCTAACGACCTCATGTTCATCATGCAAAAGCCTGCTGCAACAATCTCTGCTCCAGACGGACGCAGACAAAAAATGTTGCAGTCACAGTACCATGTTTTGATGCTCAGTCACACTAAATGGCAATGCAACTCCTTAGAATCATAAAGTATTTTCTGGAATCAAAACCAAACATCCAGGGCGGGTGTTGCACTCTGTTTCAGTACAGACAGATTCAAACTGGGGCTTTTTAGTTTGAGGTATTGCCAGGACCTGTGCTGCTGGATTTGACCTGACACAAAACCACAGTAACCACTCCAAAGAGGGTACAGGAAAAGAAAAAAATAAAACCAACAGCACTACTACATGTGTTTTTGCCTTGTTGCTTCCTTTGGTGACATACACAAGCTATCTTCAGCACCAAGAACAGGAACCTGAGCTTGTAACATTACACAAGACTCACCACTTTGTGATTGTTTGCCTGCACAAACGAGTTAAGTTGTAGTTTCCATCTACCTGTATGTTTCCTGAAGAATGAGTGTGGTTTTGACTCGGGCGCTGCAAGTATTTGTCTGCTGAAAACAGATTTAAAAAACATGCATGGCCCAAAAAAAGCAAAACAACGGCATCAAAAGGATTAAATTAAAATAGAAAACATCTAACAACAACCAATTAAAGGAGGGCAATAGAACCAATTAACATCCTCCGCTTCACAACTTTGCAAAAAATTGATTACCGGAACATCCTTTACACATATGAAGAGCTAACAGGCAGGATAAGAGAAGAGTAATGAGAGATCATCCTCTAATTGATCCTTCAAACGAATATAAAAATTAAATATTAGTCCTCTCTGGAGGTGCCTTCACAAAAATACTGCACATATGCAAGGACAGACAGACAACAAGTAAGTGCCTGGGACTACAACTGTGGCTGGTATGTGCATAAAAACATGGCTAAAACAGCAGGTTCTTAAGAGAGGAAACAGAGATCTCAAAACAGAAATTACTAGAGGTCAGATCTTTGTTTGCATCCAAGCAATGTGTAATAATTTAGGTATGTAGAGAGATTGCAAGCCGAAAAGTTAAAGCCCAAAAAAAAAATTAACAATCTTCTTCAATAATTCCAGAAAATTAAACTGCATTTGCAACATTTCGACTACACTTTATCATCTACAGTTGTCTATTGATAGTTTGCTGTGTAACAGTGGTTCTCAACTGTTCCCAAAAGTGGGTCAATTGTGACAAAAATTAGAGAAAGTGCTTTTTAGTTCAACTTGTTTTGTCCCCTTGGTTTGCCATGCTTTGTGCTCTTTGAGGTCCAAACAGCTCCATTTTTCTTCATATACTTATGACTGGTTGAAAAGTATAAGAAACTTAGCCCCAATCCCTCAAGGAGTTGGTGGTGGGTGTCAAGTCCAGCCTAGTCAAGAAGCACTGGTGTATAAGATGTCAAAAAGAGTGAAAAGGGCGCCGGTATACATAGGCTAAAATCCTCAATGTACTGGTCGCAGGATTTTCAGTGCTGTATGGTGCATGCCTTCCCCACTCTCTCTCTCCTTATGCCTCCTGTCTCTCTTCAGCTGTCCTATCAAAATAAAGGCAAAACACCCAAGATTAAAAAAACAGTGAAAAGCCATCATACTTAAAATAATGAGTTTTGTATTTGCTGGTCACTTTTTGTAAGCTAAGAAGCAGATATTCTTTTACTTTAATATTTAACCAAGAAATAAATCAAATTCTTACAGTGTCATAATAAAATTGACCAGTTTTGGCATTATTTATTAACAATACAGTAGCAGTTAGGAATGTGACAATTTCTTACAACATGATAAGAAAATAAGGACAATTTAGCAGACTTGTCAAGCTCAGCTGGTAGGGCAGGCCTCCAAGAAGGGGGTGCAAGTACTTGACGCACTAGTCTACAGTTAGGCACTTGCAGCGCAGGGGCCACAACCAGCCCTTATCCTCATTAAATGAGGCCTGCAGGTCAATTTCACACATCAAAAAAATGTAAACATGAGGAAAAAAAAAATCTTCCATTAGAACATTAAATAAAGAGATGTTATCATGATGACCATTGGTCACTGGGATTTGTTTATGTCCTTGCAAGAAATCATAAATCTAATTTTCTGTATGCGTTTCTGTACATTTTCTTAATAGAGTATGACTGTGCATTTAGAAAACAGACATATAGGTGATATTTACTTTAATACATTAAAGATATGCTGTCCATTACACTGAAAAATAGGGGTGGACAATATTCTTGGCATGATATAGGTGTTTGCAAGTTTTTGACTGGAAAGTAAATTATAGGTATTGGCACATATAGAAAAATTCGTGGTGAAATTAACTGATAATATGGCTAAAAAAAATCTGCCTCTCATTACTGTAAATATTAGATGTACAAACAAATAAGTCAGTGAAGTTTAAGGCTAAATCAACACCATCATCATTCCTTACACTTTAATATATGTTTTAACAACTGAATTTGTTAATTTGTCGATACTCATTCCTTGTGTTTTAAGGACTGATCATTTAAGTCTGAACTACATTTAAATATCGGTAACTATGTCAGTACGTCTCTGAACATCAGCATATCAGATATCTGCAAGTATCCAATGTTGCTGAAAAGGCTTAAATCTTGTATTTAGTTCATTCAAGTACCGTTACTAGTTGTATTTGAGAGTAAAAATATTAATATTGGGCTGATACATTTTGATGACAGCTTTATAGATCTGTTCCTTTTTCTGAACATATATTTCATTTTGTTTAAGAGTGTATTTCCTTTAAAAATGTAGCCTTTCAGCAAACTAATTTGAACACCCCTGCACTCAACACAAGTTTAAATTGGAATCCTTGTGCTGCATTTCTTCCCCTAGACCAGGACTGTCCAATTTGGGGCCCGCGGGCCAACTTTGGCCCACGAACGATTACTTTTGGCCCACTGCCCATGTTTGAATTTTTGATTCCCCCACCCCCACTGCCAGCAGTCTAAATATTTCTTTCAATTTTTATTTATTGTTGCACTTCCTCTCCTGACCACAAATTAACATTGTGTTACACTGGGGGCAGGGTGGCGCTGTTGAGCTCCCATCAGCTCAGAAGCCCATGACCAGAGAGTGAGTCAGTGAGAAGATGCTGGGGTCATGGCAGAGATGGAGGGTGTGAGGCAGTGGCACACTGATAAGAGAAAGCTTAAAAATAGTTGGGAACATGAGTACTTTTTTACTAAGATTGATTTTAAGGCAGTATGCCTACTAGTATTTGTGCCATATGGATGTTCAGTAATTTCACACTGTGAAACACAATTAAGAGTAGTATTACTCATTTTCAAAATAACTTTGTATGAGTTTTTATTTTGCACAATTATGCTATAGGCATATTTAATTGCATGCACTGCAACATGAATGTTTAGTTTTGGCCTGCGACCCTCCACCCCGATTCATTTTTGGCCCTTCACTGAAAGGAATTTTGGCACCCCTGCACTAGACAGTTTCTCCCTGTATTTCTTTTCTCTCTTCATTTTTCCTGTCTAATGAAGGCATAAAGCCCCCCCAAAAATCTTAAAAGTAAGGACGAATGAGATGTATTGGAGAAAATATATACCATAATGATTAATGTTTTATCCATAACTTTAGATGCTCAAAATGAAAAACTACTACTTATATTTATAAAGTAAAACACAGACATTGGTTTTTATTTTTTATTTTTTTAATTCATTCGTAGTTTGGCTTCCATCTTATGAAAATAATAAACAGTAACAAATTGTAATAAAAATCCTACCATGAAACCTGTATCTTGAGAAATGTCATGACCTAAGCTGAGCGTATCATAGCATCCTTAGTAGCAGATTAATTTACAGTGCATGTATAATTTCATTCAGGTCAAGTAAAAGCATGCATCAGTGTTTCTTGACCAAATATGGAGGATTGATTGCCTGGTGGTGAGGTCTCACTATGGGCAGAGGCTATGTAGTCCACCAGGAAAGGAGTCTGGGTTAAAGTCTGACCTGTGGCTTCTTCCCCAAACACATTCCCAACTCTTCTCCCCGCTCATCTTAGTGTCCTTTGTCCTGTTGAATATTTAAAACAATACAGGTCTGTCCACCACATTTACAAAGTAAACTCTTTGTTGAAAATGATCATTTTTCAAACTGCCATTAGTATGTAATTACTTCTTACATCTGTGGCTCAAAATTCCAGCTAGGTGACTGATCTGTGAGCACACATGTGATGCGAGGGCGGGGAATTGTGTGCTGTGGTCAGCGCACCAGGCGAAAAGATGAGTGGCCTCATTTAGACAAAGATTTATGAGCTCAGCTGATGGCTGGGACACTTTCATGTCTCTGCCTCCTGTGCAGCGAGGCCCAGATGAGCTGACCTTTATAAGAGCTCTTAAGCGGGTGCACAGCAGCTCTATTATGAACGCTCAGATCTACCCGGAGCAAGAGAAAACATCTTTTACACACAAGTGAACAACACCTGTCCTTTAATGTAGACTTAAAATGCATCATCATTTTTCTGTTTAGGTGAAAAATATACCTAATACAACAAGAACATGAGCATTTTATTGGTGTGTATAATCTCAAAAAAGTTTTGGGTTGAAGTAAAATCTTTGAAATAATTTTCAAGCCCCCCACCCCCGGTTGCTCATCTGTGTATAAGCAATTAGAGCAGCAGTCGGTCATTAAACAGCAAGATTAATGCCTTGTGATCGACTGTGCCCAGGGGGATTCTACCAAGCCTGGCCAGAAGGTTCTCTCCTCCACCTCCTCCTCTTCCTTCTTATCTGCAAAGAAAGAGAGAGGGACCAGCACTGCTCTGTAAAGTCTCCATTACTAATTAATGAATATTTCTTGAGCAGAGAGGGAGAAGTGGGATAGATAGAGAGAGAAGAGAGGGAGACTGCACCCATGGGCCAGGACTGCATGCATGGCCGAGTCCCTGCACTGTGCTAGTCAATGGAGATCCATCAGAGAGGGAGCAGGAGATGGAGCAGGAGGAAAAGAGGGAAGTAGAGGGTGGTTCACAGGCAGGAGATTAGCCCTAGAAAATTGATCCCCAAGCACAAAGCCAATGGCCTCCCCTACATTTTCCTCTGAAGAACTGGTCTGGGTTTATCTGTTCATCATTCCCCACGATGCAGAACTTTACAAGCATTTATGAAATAAAAGAGAGAGCACCACACATTTAAAGCCACGGTCAACCTTGTGTTTCTTTGGCTACTGCAGAAAGAGAAGCTAATACTGTTAAAATTGCACAAAAATACACACACACACAAAAAAAAAACATTTCAGTACATTTTTTGATGGATTCATTTTTTTCACAGGCATCTTTCTAATGAAATGGATGTTATTTTTTAAGTTTTGTGCTCTAAAATTATCAGAAAAAAATTATCACCAGTTGCACTGCAGAAAAATAATCAGTATCAAGCACTCAGGAACACCTGGTGCAAACGTCAGCTAAAAAAAAGCCATTTAACACAATAACACATCATTAGTTAAAATGTGCAAATTTGACCTAAAACTGTTTGTTGTGGCTTTCCTGTACATTTTAGAAGGTGGTCCCAAGAGACTTTTTTTCCCACCCAGACCTAATCCATATGTGTACAAATTTTCATGCATGTAGTCCCCTATCTTACATATGGGGCGTCTGTGGGGTCAGTTGTGGAGATATTTGCAAAATTGCACCACCAGATGACTATTTCTTTAAGATTTGGTGAGTCTTAGTGCATCTTAAGGCCCCCAAAATGAGACAGAAAAATAAAAATAATAATTGCTTTATTTTCAGTAGGGTTCCAGTTATGCTCAGAGCCTAAAAGGGGCTGGGCAATGTAACAGTAAGGCAGTATATCATGACCTACAATGTGAAAATGATTCAAATTATCAATATTCCAATCAAATATGGCGCTCCAAATGTCTTTACCTAGCAGCTTGACTCCTCCTTTCTGTAGTCTATGACTCCTCATGCTGATTGCTCATGACATGAATGAGAGTAAAGTAAACATTAGTTAATAGGCCAATGAAGAAGGCAGCAGGACATTTTCAGGACTATGGTTGAAAAATAGGGATATTTAGGGTTGTTAAGCTAGTCTAAAGACAAGTAAACACATTACATCAACCAGTTTCACACTGTACTGATGCAAAATTGGTTTGCAGAATGTAGTGAATGTTAGCATTGCTAGCACCACCAGCCTTTGATTGACCACACTGTTTCTAGGAGATGCTATCAATGCTAGCAGTTTCTGGTTGTTTACCCTGGATTAAACAGCATTGTGGCAGCAAGGCAGGAGTGATTAGGGTAAGCTTCATGGGTTACAAGTGGTGGGAAGCTGCACTGCAGTTTAGACAGAGCAGTTGACTGGGACTGTGGGCCTAAACAGATATGGAAACACTAAGAATTAGTTTAACGACTCATAATGCTAGTGCTGACTTCAAAAGGCATCTCAATTTAACCTTTTAGCTGGCTAGTCCTGCAAAATGCTAGGGAAAAAAAGGTTTTAGCATGAGAAGTTTTGACAATGACACCAAATTGCAGTGAATAAATATTTCAATACATTTTACCTGCTCCTCGCTTTTGCTCTCTTTTGGTTCCATCTTTCTGCACCAGTCAGGCCCTTTAGCTGCCTGAATGCTGGCTTGAGCGCTCACTTGAGCAATCGCTTGGGCATTCGCTTTCACCCTCCTACGAAGAAAGCATTATGTGGTGGGACTGCAACTTTACACTGGCACGGGTGACTTCAGAGTCTTTGTTTTGCTGCTAATATAAAGTAAATATGAAACCTTGCCTCATTTTGATGCTATATTGCAAGTCAAGAAAAACTCCCTTATCTGCAAATCCTGACTTGAGATTGTTAGTTACTTGGCCAAAGAAGATGCCAACAGCTGGATTTCAGTGGAAGAAGACAGTGGGCCAAAGTCAATTATAAGGGAGAAATGATAAAAAAAATATGCAATCCAAGCCATGCAGGCTGTTTTCTGCTCTTTGTGTTCATATGTCATCAGTTTAAAGCTATGTAGGAATTAAAGCGGCCTGAAGAAGATCAGGTGCTCTGATAGGTTGTGCTGCTTTGGCTGAAAATGCTGCCTTAGCACAAATAATACACCAAAAACAGAATCCTATTCTATAGCATTTATCAGGCGTAATATCATGTTGTACTGTGAGCTTCCCTGCTATTCCCGTGCCTGTTTCTCAGTGAAAAAGATTCTGAAATTAGTCAAAAGCAACATTTCCTGTCCCATTTATTAGCTCAGCTAAAGTGTGAAGATTTCAAGACTTGGTTTTGACTTTCACAGGCTGTCAAAGTCAATAACATTTGGGAATTTCTAAGGAGTGAGTGGCATTTCTCCTTTCTGAATCCTTGCCTGGGGCGCCCACTGGGCTGCAGTGCACACAATGGACCTTACATCATTGCAGGAACCAAATCTGTGCATCACATTCATTTGGAGTGTTGTTTGCTTCTGTCGCCATGCACGACAGCGAATATGCTATTACAGTCTGTAAAGAGGGACTGTAAGTGTGCAGTCGGACAACCATTGAACAAATTCTCCTGCATGAATATGGCTCTGTGATAGATGAACAGGCCCCTACATTTACATACTGTCAAACTTTGTTAAGGCATCAAGATTAACACTTCAAATCCAGAGCGGGGTTCTCAATGCAAACAAGTGGTGAAAGGAGAGTAATCTGATGGACTGAAGTTTGATAGAAAAGAGCTGCAGGAGTGGCAGCACAATGCAAATGAACATGATTTATTCAATTTAATGCAACTGTTGTTTAAATCACAGCTCTGTCTCTAAACAAATCATGCAAAAAAATACATGCATTCTGATGCTCTGTATCATGCTTGCTTAGCAGATGTTTCATCAGCAGGATCATTAATTTAGATTCAAAAACCATTTCCTCTAGTGGATATCATAAGGCAGTCACGTGATTTTAAGGAAAGCAGGAAACAGATCTGTTTATTTTCACTTCAGCCTTACTGATGATCACCTCAAGCACAAAGGCAAGCTGCAACTATACTCTCTGGTCTCTGCTAAGATGCACACAGGAGGCTTGATTAGGACAAAAAACTTAATTCTGGTTTTTG
Organism: Cheilinus undulatus; assembly: GCF_018320785.1. Taxonomy (NCBI): domain Eukaryota; kingdom Metazoa; phylum Chordata; class Actinopteri; order Labriformes; family Labridae; genus Cheilinus; species Cheilinus undulatus. The sequence continues at coordinate 11,361,270 of NC_054876.1, forward strand.
TACCCAGTCAGACAAATATTGCCAATGAAACTTTAGAATCAAGTTTGACCTGTGGCAACTGACTTACTCTTCATGTATGCAAAGGTTAGATGCAGAAAAAGCAGTTTTAATGCACATCGGATTCTTATAAATAGCCCATAATAATCTTCATCTTTTATCAAATAACAGCAGAAGATATACATCTCAAAAAACACGACCAAACAATGTCTGGAAATATACTGCCCACTATTTGAATCCTTTTGTTTCTCTCCATATCCACTATGGCCAGTTTTCACTCTACCTTTCCGTATAGCCACTTGTAGCAGCTCTCAAAACTGAATACATTTCCAACGTGCTTGAACATCATTTTACTCTTGGAGTGGGAATACCAGGATGACTCACAATACCATATGATACAAAAGAAAAACAATACCCCAAACATAGCAGTGCTGCAATAATGTATATACTGCAAGACGATAAAAATGCTGCACTATAACGTCTGATTTACCGAAGAAAATAAAATGCATTTTAAAAGAAAATGTGCAGGATTGAAACATTTATGTACTGCTAACTCTTCTTCATCCATGAATTTCTTTCCACCACTTTTGAACTAAGAGAATCAAGATGTATTTTTTTTTCTTGATTCAGTGTGCTTTAACCCCCGAACCCTCAGCTATTTTAACCATTTGGTCTCACCTGGACTTATTGTTTTAAACGCTTGTAAAACATCAACCCTGTGCTGTAGAGTCAAGCTTTAAACATCCTTTTTTGTCATGACAACCTGGGCTTCAGTAATATCTGTGCTGAAGTTACGTCACTTGATTTTTTTTATAACAAGTTATCAGTCTGTAAAGACAAAAGAAAGCACTATACAGAAATTAAAACTCAGATGTTTTTTATGCAAGACACACAGTTAACAACAATGACTCAGACTTTTTTTTTGCAAAAACTTGTTCTCCTATTTCTTAGGTACCAGAAGATGAAAAAAATCATCATTCTGTGACAAGAAGTCTTCAAAAATAATGATATACTAACACATAAAAGTCCTTATGCTTTCTTGCATTAGCTGTTTTAGAGCCATTATTCAAAGCAGTTCCTGTCTGCAGGGACACAGAGGTTCATATCACAAGCTCTCTGTCTCTCTTCTTCTCAAATATGAACTATTCAGGCCGTCTCCTGCACGATCTAAGAGCAAAGACATGAACGGTTTGACAAAGTATATCAAGATGACGGAACAACCTCCTAATGGTTGTCGCAGCCCCTGACAAAGCATTGTGGGAAAACAATACTGTGGGTTAGCATGCAATGCTATCAGCAGAATGATAAAAAAACGCATTAAAAATGGATAAAAAGACATTCAACGTTGGAGTTAATGGTATGGACTTAATCTTGAAAGACCCTGGAGAGTCACCCAAGTTCCAGGTTTGCTAGAAAAGCCACTGTAAGGGCTAGCAAGCCATGAGTAGCATCATTAGAACAGCACAATGGAGGGCTGCAAGAGGAGGAAAAGGTAAAAGCCTACGATTCTTGGTTCAAAAATTATTTTACTTTTTATAGCCTATGTCTCTACTTGTCATATATGACAACAATGGTTTCAAAGGGTAAATAGTATGATATCCTTTGATTTTAATTTCAACAGTGCTGAAAGTATCCAAGTTATGAATGAAGATACAGATATACAATCTTATTTTCAGCCCAAAGCTGAAGCATGCAGAGACAAGGAGCAAGCATGCAGTGATGGACGAACATTATGATTAAGGAGAGAATGAGAGCACTGATAGTTACAGACAAAGCAGTGATTCAGAGAAATAAGATGCCATTTTTTATAGTTTTACTGCAGTTCTGCTCTAAAGAACTTTGAAACACGTTTGCAAAAACATGCAGGATTTTGTCTACTGCATGCCTCTGTGCCACACAGATAGAATACATTGGTAACCGGTTCATTCACCGGTTGGTAAGTATGTTTGTCAAAGTCCTTGAAGAGACTTAATATGATGCACACATTAATATAATGTCAATTGCAGACACACAGAGAGGTGGAGGGAGAGACAGTGAAGCCATCTAGTCCGTAAAAGACTTTCTGATCAGTGGACTGTTGCCTGTGAGTTTTACACCACTACACTAACCTTGATGCTCACAAAATATGGGAAAAAAAAAAAAAAATCTGAGAGTAGAGTCACAGCATAAACTTCTTTTGGACTGCATCACAATGAACAGTGTCTAGTTTTGTTGTGTGTTTAGTGACTCTTTCTAATGTGCAGGTTGGAAATCAAAAACATTAATTTATCCATTTTTAGATTCCCAGGAGGTCAGAGTTTTGTTGCAGAGGTATCTTTACAGTTATCATTGCCGTCTGATTTTTACCAGTATCAAATCCCAATTCAAATTCTGGTACTGTGACAACTCCATGAAGGATATTACTCCACAATCGCTGTCTGCTTTCACCCCGCTGTCAACTTCTTCTTTGGCCAATTAACCTCCTTTCACATTACCCTCATTCATGTCATTCACGCGCCTCCATGAGGAGTCAAGAAGTGGTGATGCAGCAAGTCAATTTGGCAGGAAAGTCTATTTAGAGTGCTGTTTTTATATTGATATTTGGCACCAGTGCTAACCCTACTTAACACAAACCTTGCTTTGCCAATTATAACTGACACTAAGGGTACAAATATTCAAGATATTTTTGTGTTTAAATAACAAAAACATGCTGTCAAAAGACATCAGTATTCTCCAGGTAGTTCTTCAAACAGAGCATCTCTCACAGATATAAGGGCAGTTCAATAATTTTGAAGATTTCTACTGTCTCCACAGAAGACAAAAAAACAGCCTGACCTGACCAGAGAATCTTTCAGCCCTCGCAGACTACTGAAATATGCCCTTTGGAACTGGATATTCTGCCCTGAGGTGCAATGCAGGGTTGTTTTTTCTTCACCCTTTATTCATATAGGCACAGAGGAGAGTGGTCAAACAAGAACAAAGGAAATCTTATGAACCCTCCAAAGTCAGAAGAGCTCCAAGACTAAACTGCATGCCAACAAAAAACAAAACAACTACGGCTGAAAGCATGCACGTGCTGATAAATTGAGCTTTTCTATCTCCAATCCTTGGACTGATCCCAAATGGCGTGTTCATCATCAACTGGTGGAGGAGAAAGACAATTTCAATGCAATCCTCTTCTTCACTCGCCCAACATGTCTCTGTAGCTCTCGAGAGACTGAGCCAACACAGAGGGGTGAATATATGTGAGAGCTCCAGGGACTGAGGGGGAGACGGATCACTGATAACCTGTTCTAGGCTGGAGATGACTGTCTGTCCCTTTCAACCTTCACCTCAAAATACGAGCTTTGCTGCTCAATTACAGCGCAAGGAAAGGATGGAGTCATGCAAACAGTTTATAAAAATCCATGGTAACGGTCAGCAGGAAAATAATAACTGAAAGGGTAAAAATCCTATTACTTTGTTGATGGTGAAATCTTAATTTGTGAAGGAAAAATTAAGTGCAGTCAAGAGTTGAGCAACAGTGAGTTATATATGAGGTATCTGTATGTTGTTAAACTTGCATATATTTAATCTCACACAAGAAAGAAACAAAAAAACTGAGGACGAGTTTGTGGGTTTCATGTGTCTTTTTGTAGTTTTGTATTCTGTCTTGTCTCACCACTGAGTTTGAAAGTCTATTTAAATTATTAAGTATCTATGTGTGTGCTTTTTATTACAAGGAAAATAATAATATTTTGTAAAGATTCGTGGATGTCTGCTTTGCATACTTGCAACATTTTAGCACAAAGTCTCAACCTTGGAGATGCTACTAATCTTAATGGTGGAATACTCAACTTTCAATCCAGCAGATGTTGCACTTTGTATCAGCTCCTTAGACCAAAACAAACTCCCTCAGCCTCCCCTCCTCCCCACCTTTCCAAATGACTGATCTCCATTCAGATGAGCAGCCAAAAGTTGATTCAGTTTTTATTTCTTTAAAATACTTAAGACCTAACAAAGTTTTTTTTGTTTTTGTTTTTGTTTTTTTAAATAAAACTACCGCATTATGCCTCACCACATGTTCCTAAGTGGAGTGGTTTTGGCCAAGTTTCTCCACTCCATGGTGGTAAGGCTAACAGGTGGACAGGGAAATTGACAATCTGAAGCAAGTGCTGTGTAGCCAGTGTGAAGACAGAGCTGAGAACGACAAACCACCAGGGACTTTGACTTCACTCTTTTTTTGTGGTGGTCATTATTCAAAAATATGTCAAAATAAGAAATCATTATCCTTGTTCTTCAGGGATTATACAGATTAGCAGCAGGTTATAAGACAGGTAAATGATATCTGGAACAGATTTCGTTTACAGTAACAAGAAGCCATTAATGAGTTTCCCGCATTTAAAGTTAAAATTTTCAACATGCAATAGGACCAAAACCTAACGTTCAAAAAAGCTGGGCAGCTTCATTACTAGTAAAGCAATAAAGGTGAGCAGCTATTTTGGGGACAGGTATCAATTTGTACACAATAATAACAAAAATTCAATTTGGTACTATTGTCATTATTATAAATAAACGATATATGTTTAGCTTCAAAGAAACTTAATGTATATAATTTGCAAGCAGCAACCTCTGATCCTGAAAATGAAGCCAACGCGGCAGTGCAAATACCGCGTTGTAATAACGCAAGTGTCCACTTGAGGCTGGCTGCGGGAACATCTGAAGTCCTGTATGAACACCTGTTAAACAGCCGTTTTTAACGCTAGAAATAAACTGGTTTACAGCCTGGTTCAAAAAACCAAACGTGTCTCATTAGCTAATGTCTTCATGTGCTCTCACTGTATTTTTTTTTTACCACAATAGTTTAGATTACATTTAGGAAAAAACCTCACTGCCGCCCCCTAACCCTAAGCTTAGAGGGCGGGCTGTTAGGTGGGTCTAAAGTTCAGTTGAGACCGCGATTTCAATATGGAAGTTGACGCACACTGGCTTCAAGAGCTGTCGGAGTCCGCCCATTGTAAGTAGATAGCTGACATCACACAGGCTTTGTCCAATTCTTTCTACAGTCTGTGACAAATTGCTGATGACACAATTTTAATTTTGGGGGGTCATTTGAAGCAACTTCTGGTTACAGTGAAGAAAAAAAATTCAGACAGAAAAATAGTTTGATTCTTATAAATTAGAATTATAATTCTTGGAAATCGAGCATAAGCTATGACAGTAAGCTAAGAATAAATTAATCTGAAATTGAAAGAGTGTGAAAATAAATCCTTAGGTGCAGGTATTGTCAATAAACTAGATTAGAAATCTCACATAAACCATGTTACAACCAAAATGTCAAAATCCGCTGCAGTTCTCTATAAAGCCCAGAATTCTTTGTACAATCTTAATTACTCACTCATTGTCCCGTACATGACGTACTGTGTAGAGGTTTGGGGAAATACTTCTAAAACAAACATAAGCTCTACTTTCCTACTGCAAAAAAAAAAAAAAAAAACCCTATCATGAGCAAACTAATCGTCCTTCCTTCAACTCAATTTACTAAAATTCACTGAGTAGAGTACAGTACAATACAAGTAATGTATAAAGCTAAAACTGGACAATTGGCCAGGTATTTGGCATAATCAAATCAGTTATTTTTATAAGATTATTCAACAACACACAACCTTGCCATGGAACAATATTCACCTAAGAAAAAGCAAACCAAAGACAGCTTTTTACCACATTGTTGTTGTAACATCATAAACATCCAAACACCGATCTACAGTCAACACAGGAGGCAAAACTCAGTTTTATCAAATCTGAAATAGCCTGCCTTTAACAAAAAAACATTTCCAATCTCATCATGAAGAAACAAAAGCAGACAGACACTCTGTTCCCCATGCTGCACAAGCAGAGTTTCCAAGACACATTTGGAAATTGGCAAGACTCTGAGTGACGCCCAGGATTGAGTTGCAGAACGACAACAAGAACAGAACTCTACCGCCAAAGAGTACAACAACATATCAAGACAAATGAATGACCTTTAGAGCCGTGAGAAAGACAAAACTTAAGGCTCATAGGTATCGAGGAGGGAGACAGAGGAGGGATCCCACAAGAAAACTCCACCAAGATTAAACATATTCATCAAATCAGACCTTTGCAAAAAAAAAAAAAAAAAAAAATCTTGGAAAAGTTAAGGCTGGCTCTGTTGTGCGGCTCACATCTCTAGAGTCACAAGCAGCTGAGGGAAAAGGGAACTCGCAAAGACCCAGGGGAGAAACGCGGTGCCAGACTGCCAGCAGCGGAAACCCCAGTGGGATGCAGTTGTACAGGGGAAGGGCACTATGGAGGATAGGAAAAAAAAAAACCTGGACAAGCAAGACCTTTGAAGAACTGTACCACAGAGCAATTAACCCTCACATCCATACGGACATACATTCCTAATTTCTATGCAAAAATAAGATCAGCGTGTCTTTGAGGGGAGGAAAAGGCAGCCATTTATCGGTGCTCCTTACAAGATTCCACAAGCTTTTAAGGCAAGAGGACGATAAAGAGAGCAATGCATTAACATAAGAATACATGCCTATGTGCAACCACTGGGAAGAGGAAGGAGGGGGAGGTTAATTCAGCAAAGGAATTCACTTGTTGGGAATAATTTCTGTGCATGGCCAAGGGAAGATTAGAATTAGTTTTCTCGTTGTGTTAGCAGCAGCAAGGCAAGTTGTCCAACAGCGTAGAGAAAGGGCTCGGTGGTTAGTCTTACATTCCTTCAATGGTGATTAAGTGTCAAGCGTTAAAAGATCCCTCAAGTTTTCCGCCCTTCACTACTCTCATCTCTCCAGCTCACTCCTTCTACCCTCATCTCCTTGGAGGAAAGGGATTACTGGCACACGGGTATACAGAAATGGCACTTGCTCAAAATTAAAAGACTTTCACAGGCCGCTAATCTAATGAGGGTGGAAGGGGGTGGTGAGGGAATGAGCCAGTGCCATTTCAGCTCCCCGAAATGAAAGAAAAAGAGCGGATTTTCATGTTTACCGCCAACATTGCACTGAAGACTATAAAAAAAGGCTGCAAAATACAAAAAGAAAGCTTTTTAAATTTCCCAAGACAGGCTCGGACGAAAGTCAAAAGAAATCCATCGAACTAGTGGACCAAAAAGAAAAGGAGTGTGGCGGTTAAAAGGCGACAACAGTTGTGACATTCCAGTTGAGCGCACAGGTTGGGTCAGTCCTGCTGGGGTCTGCCCCGCCATGCTAGCTGGTATTTGTCGATTCTCACCTCCTCAGGCACAGCACCCAGGAGAGTCCACAAACGCAACAGACTGTCAATCATCATCCTGCTTCCTGGGCTGCACACGTAAACACTCTGTTAGAGCGGTGATCTTCAATCCTGGAGCTCAGGGCCCAGACAAACTTAAATTTTTCATCCATCATCTCTCACATGATATGCCCCTTTTAAATTAGATGGTCAGAAAGAAAAGCAGCAGGAATCATGGGCTTAAAAAGGATTGATAAATCAACTTCACACCAAGAGGAGAATCATGCTGGTGCTCGCTGTGAGGTGTAATCTGACCACATTGGAATGAAAAGGCGTTTATAGCTATTCAATACAGCCAGACTCAATGACAGGCTGAGCAGATGGCGGGGTGGTGTGATGTTTAAATACAGTTATAACAGGGCACAAGTTTTCAGACAGTCCCTCTGGAAGACAGTCGTGGTGATGAACTCTGCTGTTCCCACAAAAAGTAGCTGATATGGATGTGTAAAGAATGAGTAAAGGGTTAAAGAGAAGAGAATGGAGTACACTTGTTGAACAGCCTGACTTGTATATCATTTGGCTGAAATGAGTTTCCACAGACAAATCTATCCTAGGAATTTACTCATTAAGTATCGTAACCATCACAGGTCAGCACAGGATTCACTGGTCTGGTCTGGTCTGTTGAATATGAATATTTTTATCGTTCCAGGTCCACAAAGCCAGTTAAATCTTGTGTCGACACTGTAACGCAATCACCCAATGCCAATGGTGAATAGCTACACTGCCATCATGCTCTACAACCCAGATGTAAACCAGCACAGAGGAGGGATGGTGTCTCTTGGCTTGAGGCTGTAAAGACAAAGTCGTAAGAAGGCTGCACCTGCTTAGATTGCAGATTGACCACAGGAATGAAAAACCAGCACTGGTATGTGGGTATTTAAGCTGCAAAGACTGGCAGCATTAGCACCGGTAAGGTTAGCTACTCCTTGCAAACCAGTTTGTTATTGTTTATCCACAGAGGCTACAATCCTGTGGTTGGCTGTTTTAAAATAGATTGTGCTGGATTGCTTTCAAGGTGTTTCCTGGACTGAGCTTTTGTGTCTAAAGCATTTTTAGTTTCTTCCAGTTATTTGAGCTCAGTAGATGATCCAAAACATGCCCAAGAAAATCCCCAATTTCACAAAAATGTCCTTTCCTTCATTTTCATGAAAATACTTCTAAATGTTCAATGCAGACCACCCCATCAAAAAACACATTTAAATTCCCCAAAGTTACAAATACATTTTAAAAATTCCTATGAAAATGCCAAAATAAATCATATCAAAATATCTGCTGATTTTTACATCTGATATTTTGCCTGTTTCAGCATATATCAACTGTAAATTTTGTCCATATATACTAATGAAGTAATGAAGTTCCAGGCTGAACCAAAAGATTTATATCTGTTAAGGTCTTTTCTTTATTTATCCTCATTCTTTAATCTTTAAAGTGTTTTTTAAGGACTAAAGTTTGTTTCCTTGGTCCTCCTCAAACCTTAAAGCACTGGTATCAAACTCAAGGCCCGGGGACCAAATCCGGCCCATGGTACAGTTGTATCCGGCCTGCAAGATCATACGATCTTTCTATTATTACTGGCCCACCAGTAGGAGGTCTGCAGTTTTCCTCCTGTAAAAATGTGTAAACTTTACCTTGATAATTTAAATAACCCTGTTAAATTACAAAAATCTGAAAAAGTAAAGAGCAAAAGAAGTTAGATAAAAAGTCAGGAAGGTGAGAAAAGAAATTAATGTTGTCATTCCATATTTTCAATTGTGCATCTCACAATTCTGACTTAAACTTATGATTTTCGTGTTTTGACCTTCAAGATTTACAATTCAAAATTCTAAGTCATGTTTGCACCTTTTAAACTTGTGATTTTGACTTTCTATCTCATTTATTTGCCTTTTAAAAAACATTATTTTGCCTTGAAATTTGTGTTTTGACCTTTTGAACTAATAAGTTTGACTTTTATCTCAGACTTTGAGCCTTTAAACTTATAATCTTTACTTTTTTATCTCAGAATGATTTATTATCAGTGTTATTTATATTTTTTCATATTTTATTAATGGGTAAAATGAGGTTGACAGTTTATGTTTAAATGTTGACCTAGTTAGGCTCTTAGGTAAGGCCTAAATTCAGAATCAGCGTTTTGCGACTTTCACAATCCTGGCCTAAATAGTCCAGCCCTCAGGACTTCTCATTGGAGCAAATCTGGCCCCGGACTCAGTATGAGTTTGACACCCCTGCCTTAAAGTGTGTCCAAAAGGACTGAAATATCTTGTCCAAAAAGCATATTTAAAAATCAGTATCGTCTAAAATGAATCTGTACATATTGGCATATCGGATATTGGCAAAAATCCAATATTGTGCATCCCTAGTTTCATTTCTAGTAGCACAATATCGAAGTTTGAAATTCCAGTACCATTATATCCCAAAATCAGCTGCAGGTTCAACTGAAGGCCTTAGCCCTTTGATACCAAACCATTTCTCCTTTCCACCTTCTAATCTCTCTTCAGCTCTCCAAAAAATGAAATGACATCATTGTGTGATATGTCCAGCAGAGCAGGGCTCTGCTTAAAAAGCGTCCCTGCACTGTCTGCAGCATAAGTAGCAGGACATCACAGCTGAGGAGGCAGTTTTCCAGACAAGAATTGGCTGAAAAACAGCAATTATATTACATATTATTTTAAAAAGTTACTTGCTTACTTAAGCAACATTCTGGTACATTTTCTTGGTCATACTGTGGCAAAATTTGTAACAATTCCACTCAGAAAAAGTTTATCATCAAACCAGCTCCAAATCTCATCGACAGCTATGCTAGAATTACATTTATTTCTGCATTGTAAAATCTGTATTGTATCAGACCCACAAACCCTTATCTGTCTGGCTCTAATGTTGTCTGGAACATGTTGTACCACCTCGTTGTAAGGCGAAGGTGATGAGAGCTGCTCAGAGCAGCCACAGTGGAATAAGGTGAGCAGACAGTTGCCGTTCGAGGAGAAGGGAGCAGCATTGTTTTAACAGCGGGTTAAAGGCCTTCAGTCTGTCCTGGACGACATTCATAGCGCTGCACTTGGCTGCTCACACAAAATGTGGCAGATATAGATGTGTAAAGAATGACAAATAGATCCAGGGGTGGAGTACAGAGTATCCTGGGAGCTTTACACCTTAAGGGGCTTTGGAGATGACAGTAGCATCCCTGCCCTGGTGGTACAAACAGGTTCATACACACAGGTAAATCCATCTAGACAGAGGACCAGAAATTCCTGCATCCACATCTCAGCTGTGTTATCAGGTCTCCGGACACACCATGCTGAACACAGCGATCAGCAGCTGCAGATTGTAGGTCGGGGGGGGGGGGGAGAGAAGCCCTCTGGCTGACTTTAGATCCATCCGGAGAGGCTGCTCTGCTTCATTTCACCAGCAGACTCCCACAGCAGCTACAGGAGGGAGAAAGGCTCAAGAAGGAGGAGGAGGAAGACGTATTCCACAAGAGGGAGGGAGCTGAAGCCTCCAAAACAGGAAGCGCAGATTATGCCGCCCATCTGGGAAACATTCACGCCGAGACAAAGTTCAGTCAAGGTGCAAAAACATTTGAGGAACATAGGGAGTGGGGAATGTGAAAAGTCTCATCAGGTGCTCAGGGTGCATGTCTGTGTGAAAGTCCACGTCAAAAACCCTTCTCCAGAGAGACAAAAGCCCAGCGGATGAGGTGTTTTATCAAAAATTCAAGCTAAAAAAGGACTTTCAACGAGTCCAGCCAAGCTGTGATTTATCTGTTTCAAAATACCAGGAAAGAAGAATGCTGCACAGATTTTTCGCGTCAATATTCAATTATGTAATTTCTATCTCCTGAAAGACAAAACGCATTACGTTTAATCCCCCCAAAGCCAGTGTAAGAAAACAGCACCGACTCCAACAATTTCCAAATATAGATTCTCTATACCACCCCACTTCTACTTGAAATGTAGCACACTCCATTAGAGGGCCTGAGCCAGACGCTTCAGGTAATTACCAGGACCCGTTAGGCCTGAATGAGCTGCCCACGGTTGCCTTCGGCTCCCATTTTTGAGTCCACTTCAGGCACAATGCCTCATAATGAAGGAGGGTCACAGACGGGCTGTGCTCGGCTCGGACTCCAAAGTTCAATATACATGGCAGAGAGCATGAATAAAGATGGCCTTTTCCATCTTCCCTCCACCTCTAAAGTTACTGTTAGTGAAGAGGAGAGAGCAGAAAGCGGGGGGTGGATGCATTTGCCTCGTTTCTGCATGGCTGCTTCTGCATGCTGTGTTTCTCACTCAAGTTATAATCAGACCGAGCTCGATTTCCTTCTTCCTTTTCTTGTTCATCCTCCGTAGAATGGTGGCATGTGACTTGATATTGCTTGCTCAACTAGAATTTTGTAAAAAAAAAAAAAAAAAAAAAAAGATATCATGGATGTAAAACTCCTCCCTCCAACACACATGCTGTAATTAGGCAGTGTGATGCCAAGTGTCTCCAGGGAGAGGGAGTCGCCCTGCAGGTGTTGGCACTACCAGTCTGACTGGCCCAGCTTTATCAGTCAGAGGAGGGTAAGAGAGGGCATTAGGGAGGTATCAGATCACACAGATTTTAACACCTCCCTCAGGCTCTCACTTACACTTTCTCTCCGCTGTTCCTACCTGACAATCAGGCAGCGAAATCTGTATCATTTTTCATCGTACGTCCAATAACGTACCATGACAGGGTGATCGATGTTCAAGTGCTGCTTTTACAAAAGCTGCGAGCCGTCTACACTTCCAGCTATCTTTTACAGCAATCACTCACTTAGATATATAACCTTGAATGAATTCAACAAAAGGTGTATTGGTAGTGGGGGGGCTGAATCTCATTTTCATACATTATTTTTTTTTGCAACAGCAGTGACTTGGAAGAAAAGAATAGCAGTCCAACTTTTCTCTTTATTAAAGCATCAAATGTGCTCAAATTACTTGAAGGACTTGTTTTAAGTCAAACTTCCATGCAGCTACTTGTCTTCACATGTAAAAGCCCATTCAGAGCAAATATTCCTCAAAAGACAGACGCGAAGGACAGCTGTGGCAGTGTTAGCTGGTCTGTCTCAGCTTGTTGCATGGAGGCTGATGGCATCCCCTGCAACTCCACTTATCAGTGGTTTTGACAAGCCAATTAACTTGGAGCTAAGTCAGCATATAGTCAGATACAAGCTGTCACCTGGTCAAAATGGCAGAGTTCTGGGCAAAGAAAAAAGGAATGATCTAATCAATTTGTTTTATTAAGAACAACATGCGATGTGTCTAAAGGCCGGCTCAGACTGTAGGAAATCAGCCAGATTTTGGTCTGGCGACAGCTCATCACAAAAACTCAGGCCCGATTATGAGCATAAGGGTCTTGTAGTGTGACATAATCAATGATACATTTTTCTTACATCATTCTCTAGTTTAACACCCCAACCCGACGTTAATGACATGAATCCTGATGCCTACCAATAGGAGAGCATCTGCTCTTATCTCTGTATCATCATTTACCATGGTGACATCGAAAAGTCCAAATGTTTCTCCTCCTAGGGATTTATGTGTACATATAGTGATTTCCTTGACATGATATCACATTCATACCACTCATCCATTTGATCTCTTCATGATAATACATCAGGAAGAGTCCATAGCTGTTATCCATAATGTAATCCATAGTTCTTTCTTGTTTTGTTTTTTTCTTGTCAGAGCAAAAGTTCACTAGCATCACATAGGGCACTTCTATGATTCACTGTCTTTGACCTGCCCCCTCGATGGCCTGTGAACTCGCACTCAGTTTCTGAGACAGTGGTGACGTTGGCATATGATGAGCGGTCAGGGTCACTCTTGTAGCGTGGGCGGGGTGTTGGCTAAGACTGCACAAGATTTTAGTTGCAAAGTCTGACATGGTGCCGTCGTGAAAGACCAAAAAATGGTGTTGCCTGAGCCGACCTTAAGTTGGGCAGCTCCATCTTTACAAGGATGCCTGAAAAACAGCACTCAGGTTGAACTGAAATGAGACCCTCTAGCCCGGCCTTCCTCAACCAGGCACCTCAGGAAGCCTTCTGGTATTATCAGGGATGCCTTCAAAATATTTTGATTTAAACCAAGGCTTGCCATGAATATGCGGATCATTTGCTATCCAGTCATAAACAGTCAAAATAGTCTCAAATGTCCTTTCCTGAAACCACATCAGTGTTGGGGCCAGTGAATGAACCGGCTTATGTCAGGACAAGAATCATGCAGTTGTTGTTGGTTTTGTTTTTTTTTTATTCAATTTGGTAGCAGTACCCAAACGTGCTTTTAACGTCTACACAGCTGTTCTTTTAAAATCAAGGTGTTTAAATCGTTTTGAGACCATGTTTTGGATTGATTTATTATAACATGAATCCCATGGCAGTTATAGGGATGTAGAACCTTCTTTTTTATTAATATTTTTTCCTGAGGTGACTACTCCATGTAAAATACTAGGGATTCATGATACTGGATTTTTGTCTGTATCTGAAATGCTGAGACAGATACCTATAGGTGCTCACTTTGTTAAATCTTAAAAAAAAAAAAAACAGGCCCCCTTGAGTGTGTGGCACCCACCTATACCTGATGGGACATTTAACATTTTGCCAATATTTAAGGCTGATAAACGATTTATAACACTGAAATGTTTGGCTGATATATCAGTTGTGAAAAATTGCAGTACCGCTACATTTTAGGGCTAAAATCTGATGATACCATAATCATGCTGATATTGTGCATGAAATATCCTGATTTACTATCAGCAAACATTTATAATCACATGTAGATTTCTGAGTAAGTACACTGTGGTTCATCTTTATGAGTCAACTTGAAAACTTCAAGAATGCACTGAAATCTGTTCAAACCAAACAAGTCTTTGTGATTTAGAAAGCTATAGCTTAAATATTATGATGCCGATAAAACCTTTGACTTTTAACTTTGCTCTCTCTTGTTTTCACTCATTTTATTTCAATACCTCTTTTTAGTTGTGTGTTGTTTGTTTTGGGAACATGGCAATTTGTAATTGAGTTATAATGTCAGACTTTGATCTGACTAACTTATTAATTATCTATTTATTTCTTTGCACAAATAATGCATATGTTTTACATGACTTTGGTACGTCTTTCACAGGGACTTAGTCCTTATTGCAAAGAATGCAGTAAAAAAAATGTATCACTGCAAAATAAAAATAAATTAAATGGTGTCCAATAAAGCTTGGTATATGATGGACCATGAAGCTGCACCAGATGGATTCACCATTGAACAGGCACAGAATGATGCAATGCCTAGCCTCATTTGAAGCCTTTGGAAAGGGACAGCCTTTGATGCACCACTGTCCTGCAAATTTGCACTTCCAAGTTTAAGACCCTTTAGATTGGACATACCCTATGCATGTATGAAAGCCCTAAAGGTCTTGTGGGAGAGTTTTGTCAGTTTTCGGTCAAGCTAGCTATGGAAAGAATGGAGAAACCAGTGAATCACAGGAATAAACCTGGGCCTGAAAACACAACTGAAAGGCTGATGGCACGTCTACTGGTGGATCAGTTCACTTAAAATACTGCAGTGAAAAAAAAACAGTGACATGTAGTTATAATTTCACATCAATCCCCTGTAAATCAACATTTTGTGAGACTGTTAACTTCTGCTTCAACATCAATAAAGGCCAGAGTACACGTCATAATTTAAAGGCAGTAGCCGATGACAACTTAACCGTTGTCACACTCAGACGGTGCCATAAGCACTTGGGTTTTCTTTCAAACAGGTATGGTAAAATGTTTGGAGGACCCTGCCAAAACCGGGTAGAATCGACAATCACCAGATCTGTTGAGGGAGTGAGAGAGAGAGAACGAAAACAGCAAAACCAGCCAACCACTGAGGAGATGGGGGGAGAGCTTAGCAAATTAAAAACAAGTTCTACATAGATTATATATTTGCATCTAATCAGTTCATTCTTTTCATTCTGAGTGTAAATTATTGACTGTTGATTCCAAAATCAAAAGTTAAGTTCCTGTGTAAGTGGTGACACTGGTGGCGCCAGTGATCTTGAAAAGCTAGCGTCCCCAGATTATCTGCTAAACCAAATTTACTGATGACATGTTCTGATGCACAAATAAACATGCTAACACATGTCAAGAGGAATACGCTTGATCCTGCTCCTCCAACCTCTTTGATGTGTGGCTCAGCCTGCCCTTGGTCAAACAGACATCCAAACCTGCTGCATTTTTACTGGAGGCTAAATCCGCCTCAGAGACAGAAGTTGGCTCCGTCTGGTCGCATTGGTTTGAACCTGCAGCTTTCAGAGTGTTAAAAACCTCAACGCTGCAAGTAGTTGCAAGTTTCCAGCTGCCTTCTTATGAATCTTTGGTCATTAGTGGCCTCCACTCTGTGTCAGAGGGCACGCTCCCCACTACACTGAGCTTAGTGAGTGAATCAATATTAGCATTCTTGTTGGTTTTCAGAAGTTTGGCTTGACCTCTGAAGGAGCAGCATGAGGAGGACAATCTTCAGGGCTTGACACCGAATCATTTCTCCTTAATAGGAAGCTTGTATAAGTATGCCCAGGGGCCCCTTACCTGCAAGCTCATGGTGGATGAGATCTGCAAAGTTTGGGTCGTCCCCCCACCAGAAAAGCCAGAGCTCCCTCCGGCCCTGCCGCTGGCTGCGCCGCCATACGCTGAGCACGTCGGCCTTCAGGCAGCGGCTGAAGCTGCACAGGATGGGGTCCTCCTCTGTCACCGGGAAGAGGATGGGTGCAGAGGTGGGACCCTGCCACACAAACCTCTTCCATTTGATCCCCGTCAAGTCAGCCTGCAAGAGAAGGGGGGGGGGGGGTGAGAAAGAGACTGTCAGTGTGCAAAGTCGCTGCTTCAGGATCCACTCAGCACCTCAGAGTAAACATGTGCTGAGCAGAGTGTAAAGAGAAGGTATTAATCCTCTTTTATGGGGCAGTTCAGCAACCAAATACTTGTGACAACAAGACATACAGGCTGTCAAAAATGACCGGAAATCAGAGCAAAAACAGAGAAAAGGGGAAGGATTGAAAGATGGTCGTAAATGTTGAGAAAATAGAGCACCATACTGTGTTGGATCAAAAGAAAAATTGCCCTGAAAATTGGGACATTTGTTTGTTTGCACAATGAACTGTCTCCATGTGCTTCAGGTTCTTTCAATATCAGAATGAACAACATGTTCGAAACACAAATAGGAAAAAACTAATGCTGGTAAATGTGGTCTCACCACCTTAATCCTCATTATTGGTGAGTGCTGGGGGGGTGCTTTGCCTTTCTATAAACACTGTCTGGCTTTTATAGAGAGAACAAAACAGACAGGAAAAAGCCTCATAGGCAGTAAATCACTGGCGGGGTTATTAAGTGTTAAAGCAGGAACATTACGCTCCACTGCTAGCTAGCACTGCTGCTTATCACCCCAGTGCCGACAGACTACCCATGTCTACCTAAACACATGCACAAAAACACACTCTTAACTACCACAAAAACACACACAAATGCAATGCCTAAGGCGTACAGCCCCATTTCCGCTGGCAATCTTGGACCTCTATCTATCCTTATAGACATTTCAAGTAATCTGTGCGCACACGGACTGTTCATTTTCATGCCGTTTAGTCTTATTCCGTTCAGGCTGAGTTGGCAGGCTGTCCCTCTGTATATTCAACCAATTAATCCATTACAATTCAGGGGATATCTTAACTCTAGAGCAGAGGCGCTGAGCCTGAACAAGTGATTACCCGTGGCTGTGGCGGAGCGGTGGTCTTTCGCCCGGCTAGGGATAAGCCGGGAGATTTGTGGTGTTAGTTGTGATGGGGGTGGCGGGGGCTGGGGGTGAGTTCGGGAATGTCAAAACAGAGTATTGTGTGGCGTCAGCTGGAGCAGAGCTGGATCACAACATGTTAGAAAGCTGTGAGATGTAGTGAGCTCACAGGTGGAGAGCTCACTATTAATGAGCTCACTGTATAAGTGCATTATCTAATTATATCTGTATTAAAGGTAGTGCAAGAAGAAAATTCAGGAGAATTTCTATTTAATTTGTTGACATTTTAAAACAATTTACAAATCAACCTGTAGGGAAAATTAAAAAAATAAATAAATAAAAACAAAGAGAAATCTAATATGATTCATAATCATATTAGATTTCTCTTTGTTTTTATTTATTTAAATACCTAAAATGCAAGTTTTATACATGATGCTTTTTGCAACATTGTGTGCTTTATCCCCCTCAGGGGACGGTGGAAGTCCTCTATCTGCGAAGCAGTTAATTTTGGGGTCATCAGCTGAAAACTTTGGGAACTCCTGGTTTACAGCAGTGTTTCTCAACTGGTGGTGTTGGTTCGCAGAAAAAATTGTGCCAAATTGTATATGAGACTCCATAAAACATGCATGTTTTGTCCTATATGATTGTTTTTGTTACACCTTTTGTACTGTCTTAGGCCAAAGCTCTACTATTTTTTATTAAATACATCTGATTGACCAAAAACTTGACAAAATTTGGATCGCAATTCTCCTCAGAAGATAGTGGGTCCCGTGACGCAACCAGTTGAGAACCCACGGTTTAGAGTATGGTAGTTTGACACAGTCAAAGAAATGCCGGTTCACAGTGCCATTTAAAGCTGTGATATTTCCACCAAAGTGATTCACCTTCACTGTGAACATAATGGAGACATAATGGGAGGACAGTGAGACACCCCCCCCTTCCATCTCCAGAGATAGTAGCAGGGCTGTAACAGGTTAAAAAGGGATCTGCATGTCTCACAGTTTGTGTGTGTGGAGCTCCTGCTATGCCACCCTCACTCACTTTTCTGCAAAATGAATTGACACACACAGACACGCAATACCATGCTATGGTATCCATGAGTCACAAGGCATAATGGCAGCAAAGCTTCATTACACTAATCATTAAGGTTAACGGGGGTGGTATACATTCACATGTTTGAAGGGGGGCAGGCTTTTTCCAGTTGATTACTTTATAAATCTAGCCTCCTCTTGCTTTTTTTCTTCAGTGCTGCCCACCACAGTTTTTAGATTCATGAGCCTACAGTACATGCAAAACACTCCAAAAGATCTGCCAATATTTGTAAACTTCATATCAACTTTATCAGCCATTATCAGCTGTTAATATTGACCATATCTATGAAGAAGTTTGTGGAATTATAGGCAGTACAAACAGACCTATACCAACTGAAGTCTTCTTCTTTATTCATTCTCATTCCTTACACTTAAAAGTCTGTTTAAAAGGACAGGAGTTTAAGTTGTGCAATTTCTCCACATATAAGGCCAAAGTAGGATCTTTATTGCTGATATGTATGGCCAACATGTTGGCAGTAAATAAATGCAGAAATTTTTGACAAAGACTTTGAATAAAATTTTCAGTGGACCGGAATTGGCCTTAGGTTGGACAATGCAGAGATAACCCCTCTCTGGGCCACAAAGAAGCCAGTTTAAAAAATGGTTCCTCTAAATTAACATTTAATCAATGACTGAATAGAAATCTCATGTGGAGGGGACAAAAAATCAAAATGGCAGTATGAAAGTATCAAAATTGGAGTGATGTTATCAAATCACTTCAAATTCATTATTTTAATCCAAAGTAAGGCAGCAATCTCAACAGATTCCCGGCTAATTCATCTTACTGCACCACTACCTAATGACCCATCATTATGCTTAATACAAGAACGAGGGTTGACATGAACGGGAGTTAACTGGTCAAGGTAAAGTTGACAGCAGGACAAAAGAGGAAGGAAACGGCCGCAAGATATCATCAGACAGCAATGACAAGCAGTTAAATAATGAAGTATGACTGAAGATTAAATTGATGGCAAACTATAATAAAAGGATTAATCCTGCACTTTACCCTTTTAGAAGCCATTTATATTCTTCAGTGAATCGGTTATTGCGATGTCAGGGTTTTTCCTGTGTATAAAATAACGGAGCAGCCGTCTCCAGCTTTCAAACCTCTGACGTCATAAAAACGTGATGTACTTTTGTCACTTTAAACTACAGGAGCTCAGGAAAGTCAAGTTATGTACCTTAATTCAATGTTTAAACTTAAATCAATGTACAGCACCTTGGGTTCCACTCCATCCTTTTGCTTCCTACTGCAAGTTATTCCCACTCTCTTCACACGAAGCCTTCTCTATTTACTGTCCTATCTAAATAAAGGCATAAAGCCCAAAAATCAATCTTTAAAAAAATCTACTTACTGCTCTAATAGATTGTTATTTCATTATTGTGTGGTATACACAAGGCAGCCTCATCATCAATACACAGAGAGTGTGTGGTTAATTTTTTCTCCATCAATAACTCAAGGGAAAAGAGTGGCTGGCAAGCATACAAAAGCTCAAGGTTACACTGTGGTGTCATCATAATCAAACACAGAAACAGTCTGGGTGCACGATCAAAACAATATGATCTGTGATGAACAACCAGGCTTCCAAAAAGTTCAAAAAGCTGCTCGACATTATGAGGACAAGCTCCGGGGCGCAGACAGCAGAGGCAGGTCTGTCTGTCTGTGTGTAACGACAGAGCGGCAGCAGTTAGGCTGCTCCTTCCTGTCTGAGTGTGAGAAACACCACGTTACACCTGCATCTTGCTAGGAAACATCTGTGCACACAATGCAAAGGGAGGGTGGGGACAACGGTTAACTGTGAAACCAGATCATAAGCAGCACAGCCTGGCAATTAGCAAGTGTGTAACCCCCCCTCAATCATCTCACTGACCATGGCCGGTCCCCTGTGGTATTGTGTGTTTCACTGTATAAAAGGCTTTGTTCATAAGTGCCCTACAGATTTTATTATGGGCCTCTCCTCCTCATAGATATTGGTTTCACACTTTGAGATGTGATTATGTGCAGCACGCAGACTTCCAGGAATCAAGCTGGTGACAGGCCAATAAAACCTTCAATTGACTCCCATTAAATAATGAGTGTTTCAAGTACCCTTTCCTCGTAGGCTGGGATCCAATATTTGATCGTTTCTTTTAAAAGCTAGCACAATCTGCTGTCTTTGTGTTGGACATTTTTCACAAACTGGCTTCAAGTTTTTAAGAAGCTCTTAATCTTTTTAATAAGACAACACTGAGAGAACCCAAGGAGAAGATACAATAAAGATGCACATTACTGTAGCTCTTACAGGTGTTAAAATCCACAAAGCTGTTGAATAAAACTGGGTGGCTGCAACATAAATCTGATATACTGCAGTTTTCACAGCATGTCAATTGTCCTATACCATAAATAAATCCTACAGCATCTTTTTCTTTACTTGCCAATGCTTTTTTTTTGGCATTTTTTAAAATATGATTTAAAACTGCAAATCTAAGTAAGCACTGACTAATCAGTTGTTCAACTTTTGAATTTAAGGGTAGCTTGATGTGCAAATATCATGCCTTGAAATGGCAGTGTGAACGAGCCTTGAGACTTCAGCCTTATTAATACTTCTGCATTGAATCTACGCTTGAAAAAGTCTGGCCACTGAAACCGTCATGGCTGTAGCTACATCTTTATAAGCACCACAAACAATACTGGTGTGCCTGCCCTGCCATTTTTACCCAAATGCTACTCTGCAATGTAACTGTTATGCCAGTTCCTTGTACCAATGCCACATTTCCTGCATGTTTGTGTGCAAGAAATCATAGTGATTGAAACTGAAAGCATGATGATGATGGAGTTGGGGCAGATAAATATATTTGTCAGCTGTTGGTTATACTGCAGTTCTTACAAACAAGAAAAGAGCGGAGACATTAAAGGAGATGTAAAAGTATTGCCACTGAATTAGCTAAGGCTGATGGGGGAATTTTTTGCACTCATTCAGCCACAGACACATAGATGTAGTGTTGCACAATTTGGTAACAACGTGTGACTTTGAAGAGCGTATTTCTAAGCTCTCAAAATACAAACATGTTGCATACAAAAACTGATGTTTTTACAGTATTTTTTAAAAATAACTTGATATTTACCAACAAATAAGTTTTCCCTTTTTGAAAATACTTCTACAGAGTGCAGTAGTGGCACTATTTAAAACTTATAGGCCTTTCTGCAGACATTTTTGTTAACTCTTCACTTAATACAAACATAACAGCAGCCTATTATGCAATTATGTCATTGAATAGCCTGACATCGCTATTGTGATTGAAATAAAATTAATTGTGCAGCACTACATTGATGGGGAAATGCATTTCTAATATTTTCTAGGATACCAGCAAGTAGATTTGACTAGTTGCTTTGCTGACTGCCAAAGCACCAACACATTATACCCATAACTATTACTCAGACCCTTGCAGTCACCTGTGCTAACCAAGGGACCAATCACAGGGCTTGCAGTCTGTATCGTGCCAACATGGAATGCATATTTTCGAGGAGGTGCGTGTCGGCTACATTCATAGGCCTCTGCATAAGGTTCAAGGCTACGTGCACAGAGGTATCACACTTTTAGGTAAACAGAAAAACTAGGTACTGATTGGCATTTTCCTTCTCCTTGAAACAAACCTGAATCTAGATCTGAACAATGCATTGAATTAATCTTTCTGACCTTATAAGCACCTCTGCTGTGGCTGTAGTGTTTGCAAGAGCTGTGTGTTTCTCTTTGAACTTACAGACTGTTGATGACTAAAATTCATCAAACAGGTGATTCATTTCAAAGTTAGAGATTTGAATCAAGAATTGGCAATTATCATATTCATTCTCACTGTATCAGAAGCTTTTTTAATCAGACGGCAATGGGACAACACTCCTCTACCAAAACTCCAGATGTCTCCAGACGGATGATAAAGAGGAGGGGATGCTACATAATGGTAAACACGGCCCTGTCCCTACTATTCTGAGATGTGTTGCTGCCATCAAATTCAAAATGAGGTCATATTTTTAAGGAAATATTAAATAGTCTTAGTTTCAACATCTAAGGTGTTGTTCATGTTCTATTGTGAATAAATTATGAGTTTATGAAATTTGTAATTCACTGCATTCTGTTTTGATTTACAATTTACAGTGTCACAATGTTTTTGGAATTGGGGTTATAAAGAATATAGAGGAGGCAAACTTATTACCCGTCAGCAATTGAGCTGTTCTCAAATGCCATTGCTGAACAAAAAAAACATTACTTTAATAGTCAATCAAATGAAAGTAAACCAGTGGCAGCTTAGATAATCGTTTAAATGTTAAATATGGCGTATCTGAAATGTATCTACTGATCTTGCTGGTTCCTTAAAGGTATAACTGACTCTTTAACAAACAGCTACAGAGTCGTGAGGCATCCTTCAAATTCAATCTTCCCGGTGGAAATGTGGTCATGAGACGACAAACGCTTTAATCTACAGTCAGACAACTTTCCAAACAGCGTGCTTCAGAGAAATCACTTAGATGCTTTCTGTTATTAACTACAGCCACTGCAGTACAACTGTACACACGAGAATAAATGAAACAAATGACCACTTCCTGTGGGCACTCAAACTTTGACCTGGTTTATTTCTCAGATTTAGCTGGTACAGAGACAGTCGCAGTTCAACACTGATAAACTGCTGCTGTGCTGTTAATGTGTCAAGCAAACAAACTAAAACAGCCAACAAGAGCTGGAAGACTAGATCCATTGTCTTTTAATTGGGTGGCAACCACCTATGATGAAACATGAATACAACAGCATTTTCAATTTGGCAACCACTGTGTATGGACTCCAAAACCTCTTTAACTAACCACATAATGGCGTCACTAAGTCAAAGTCCATTTTTCTTATAATTTATGCTCACAATAAAGATATGTCACATTTTGTGCAAATATTTCTGGCCCTTTCAGGATGTGTGCAATCTCTACTGTAGAATATGTTAACAGAAAGAAATTCACCAGCTGTCTTTACAGGGTGTAAAAGTGTAACAAAATGCTGTGTGCTGCTGTCTGTAAGTAGTTAACCACAGTGATGAATGACTTGTTAAATCTATTACTTTTAATAGTCTGTCTTTGCTTAATATCTTAACCACATTATCATTAACAGACACTACATTACCAATCTGTCACCGCTACCTTCTTCCTTAATGATCATGACTCTCTGCAGAGATTAAATGTAATCTTAACAAATCAATCTCTTAACACAGCCTTCAAAATGGAAATTAAAACATGAGCAGAGCTGAAGATTGATCCTTATCTTAAATATAAAATGATAATGTGAAATCTGTTCAATATTGAAAACCGCTAAGTGCTATCAGCAACAGTAACTATCACCTGTAAAGCCCCTTGGTCTGATCAATACTTGGCAGTTTTTCCTGCTCTGCTGGATCCAGCGAGGATAAGAAAGCTGCAGAGATCTGTTCAGGGAGTTAAATACACACCTGTCACCTGCAAATGCAGGAGAAGATTTTCAGAAAGACAGGCTGTTCTACACTAATGCATGTTTTTGTCTTTTAAAGGAGAGATAAGGAAGTTAAGAGTAGGGTGGTGACAATACCAGGATTTGAAACTTTATACAATACTACTAATAATAAGCAAACTATACTGATATACAGTGTATTTCCATAATACAGCACCAAAAAAGGTCCTAAGCATTTATCATTGGGTATTATTTTTAGTTTATTATCAACAAAAATTGGAAGCAGCATGTAGAGGTTTGCTAGCAATTTCCAAAGGACCCACTCTTCTCCATTGCATCGGTTTCTTTTACAGATTTCAATATGTGAAGTAACAGAAGATGAATTGTTCAAAAAAAGTTGTTTAGAAATATTCACAACCTTACCAGGGCTGCTTTCCCTATCGATTCAACATGCTGCAATCATGTTAGGAATGTTTGATATTATGGGCAGATAATATCTTAAAAGTTCAAAATCGATGTCGGCTGATTAATATTTTTCCCAATATTTACAGCAGATAAAATGCCTTTTTTGGCTGTAATTACTTCATAAATAAAGCCCATGCATATTGGCAGACTGTAGAAATGTACCAAAAGGCTTCACTACATCAGGTGAAATATTTAGTTGAAGCAGAACCAACAGACCTACCTCAGCTGATGTTTGCTTTTTCCTTTGTCTATTTTCATCCTCATCTCTTAAACTTTAAAGTGTGCTCTCCAGATTCAAGTCTTAGCTCTGAACTTTAATTTTTAAAAGTTAAGAATGTGGTATTAGTGTTATTTTAAGCACTTTGTCAGGGTGGTCTCAAGAAGCCTCCTTTCACACCTGATGCTGCATTAAAACAACTTTGGCTACAAAGTTTTAGCAAGAGAAAAAGGGTCACAGTTTATTAGAGCTCACTTTTAGCAGGTTACTTTTGTAGATCTTAAAAGGCAGATGCAGCTTTGTTTTACCTCTACTGTGAAACATATAGTATGTTAATTCTGCCACCAAGGGGTTCTCTATTAAAATTAATATTTGAAAAAGAATTCATCTGTAAATGACTGTCAAACACAAATGTTTGTTTTCTGCCTGTTTTGAAACAAACTGTCAAAAGTAGAGATGCAGGATGTCAGCAGATATTAGTTGAAAAAGTTAACCATTGGTATCAGCAGAAACAAAAAATTCTGCAGGAATTTACAGCAGATATATCAGTTGTAAATATCAGCCGTATGTAAGCCCTAAAATACACCAGATAAATCTCCGCTCCTGCACGGCTGCGCTGCAGTTTGACTGCGTGCCCCGCCGTCCGTTAACTCCCACTGACGGCGTTTGCGGTGCAGCACGGAGCAGGACCACTGGACTGCTAGACTCACGAGGCCGAGGAGTTTCGCAGTAGTTACAGAATCACACCTGGCCGTGCGAGTAGAAACTACTGAAGTGCCATGAAACATAATAAACGCACATGAAGCCATTGTTCTGAACTGCAGGAGTAGGACGGACTTGATTTGTGTCTGTTTTTTCCTTTCATATTGATTTTTCTGGTTCTACTGTGGGTCAGTAAGGCTTTATAAATAAATGCACTTCTTTTTGCTCCTCTGACATGTCGATTACGGGCTTTGCTACACCCCATTAAGACTTATTGTCGATGTAGTGAAAGGAAATACTGTTTGGCGTAAGTCTGGCGTCAACAAAGAGTATTTTATTTTGAAATTTAACCAGATATTTTTATTTGGTTTCGTCTACACTTCCTGCCTGGTTAATCTGCTCTGTGTTGAATTTATGCGCAGGGCTCCGGCGTTCGGCAGAAATAGAAGTCCTGCGTATCTGCTGCGGAGGGCTCCGGACTGCCGGAGCTCTGCCGGAGGAAAGATGCAGAGCAGTGGAGCTGGTGGAAGCTGTCTCATTGACTAAAACAGAAACCTATCTGCTCCGTTCCCGTACAGGAGCGGAGACGGACCGAACACCTGTCTGGTGTGTTTTAGGGGTAAGAATGAGTCTGTAGAGTCTTAGACTGGACTTAAAGACCTAAGAAAGATTAGGGGTGTTTTCACACCTGAAAGTCCACACCAAGGTACGCTATTTTGTTCCATTGTACATATTTGGTTCAGTCGGTTTGATTTCACTCTGTAATTACTGCAAACAGACTAACAGACTTTACATGACAAACCTACAAGATATCGTCATCAGCTATGTGGGTTGTGCATCTCTAGTTTATTTATTGGTTAGTTGACCAGCAGGTGTTTGACGTCAGCACGCTGAATAATGTGTGTATGCTGTAAACAATGAATGAAATAGTTATTCTACCGCCATCATTTTTGCTGACTGACTACTACCAAGAGCGCAACTGGAGTTTGCCTTGTGAGCTTCCTCTAGATGGCAACTTCATCATCGTAGACAAAGGAGAAGACAGTATGTAATCCTACGAGCCACGGCTAAACTGACTTGGGAGAAAAGGTGAGTGGTGTGATTCATTGAAGCACTGCTTTTTGTGCACCGTCATACACTGCTGCCACAGTTTCTTTACCTTCAAGTGGAACTGTCTCTTTTTTATCTTCTTGGAAACAGCTGGAAATTTTTCATATTCTTAGGCATTTGTATCCAGTTTCCATTGGCCTCTGGGCCAATTTTGTTTTGGTGCTGGATACCTTTTCCTGGTTTTTATGCTGTAATTTCCTATCATCAATACGAAAGTCCAGGCCTTTTAAAGTAATGCTTTTCAAACTGAGCATGAACCGGCCGCTGGCTAGGTTTGGTCTGGACCGAGATCACTTCTTTCGGTCGGACCAAGGTCCAGGGGATGTTTCACACCTATCAATTCAGTTTAGATCAAACTAAAAAGTCTGAAAGTCAAGACCAAACACTGTCTTTTTCTTTGTTCTTCCTTTTTCCTTAAACTTTAAAGTGTGTTCTAAGGACTTAAGTTTTAGGACTACATTTATATCTGCATCAGCCACAATGCCTTTGTGAATATTGGCATATCAGATAGCGACAAAAATCCAACAACATGCATTCTAGTCACGTGAACAGGAACAGGAACAGCTCAATCCTGGTATGGGTTGGACTCTGTTTTCTTTACAATAATTTTTTTTTAATCCATCCATCCATTTTCTATACCGCTTGTCCCTTGGGGGTCGCGAGGGGGCTGGAGCCTTTCCCAGCTATCATTGGGTGAGAGGCGGGTCACACCCTGGACTGGCTGCCAGTCAATCGCAGGGCTGACATACAGAGACAGACAACCAGGCACACTCACATTCACACCTACGGCCAATTTATAGTCTCCAGTTAACATAATGAGCATGTTTTTGGTGGTGGGAGGAAGCAGGAGTACCCGAAGAGAACAAGGGGAGAACATGCAAAGTCCACACAGAAAGGCCCTGACCGGGAATCAAATCAGGGACCTCGGACCCTGCGCGCCGTGCAGCCTAAATTTTTTAATATATATTTTAAATTGGTTTTAGCCAAAATAAGATTGTAAATATTGGTATATCGCATATCAGTAACAATCCAATATTGTGCATTTCCATAATTGTGTAATAAAGAAAAAAGGCAGAGACAAATGTGCCACCACCAAATATGACACATTTCTGTTAGAGATGTCAAATTAATCCAATGCTGCCCTTTTAAGAATGTTTTCTGATGATGGTCATCATCACCTAATTTTTAATGGCAGGCAAAAACCCTGATTAAACATCTAGGGGTGCACAGATGCATCAGTTTAACATTGATATCAGCCAATACTGACCCTTTGATGGCCATTAGCAAATAATGTGGCATGAATCAATGTCAGTAGCTAATGTTCATTTGTCGTGTCATATCAATTTAATAATGGTATTAAGCACACCTAACTGCTGGTCTAGAGAAGAGATTTGTTACTGTGTAGAAGATGTGACCTGTTTGACAAATTCTGACCAGTCACAGTCACACATGAGAAAATGTTATTGCTGGAGTGTTAGACCAAAAGAAGTGCTGAAAAGAAACAGTTGCATCAGTATTAGCCATCAGTCTACATTGTTGTTTTAAAAATCAGTATTAGTCCTGAATTTTACACTTCTGAATCTCTGTAACCAGCATTAATTGTAGATACAGACCTACAATAACCTGCTACAATCACAGCTAGGAAAGAAATGTAACCTCTGATCCTGTATTTTCTGAAATAAACATTCATGCAACATGATATAATAAAGATTAGTTACACTTGGAGTTTAGAAAACACACAGTGCACTTGTTGAAGAGCACAAAGCCATCAAGTTTACCCGGAGCCATTAAACTTTTAGATCAAACTCTTTCAAAAACAACTTTATAATTGGCTTTGTTGACTTGAAGTGTTGCTGTGAGTGATAATTTGTTGCTGAAAGCATTTTAGGGTGGAAAGTATATTTTTCTCTTGTAGGCGTATGTATTTTTAATGCTTCTTGTAGGTGTTCAGTGCTTGTTATTTGTGCGCTGTTGTTTGATGCAAAGCACTTTGTAACCTGTGTTAAAGAAGGTGCAATATAAATAAAGAATTACTGACTCGTTAATGGTGAGACTCTGACTTTAATGCTGTGTGGATGTGAGGATAAAGTGGACTTAACAGCACCTAAACCCAATAAACTTTAAAAGCAACTAGCCTGACAGAGAGAAATTTAAGAATAGTGACGACATGATGATCTAAAGCGACTCTGGAGTTACATGAATTCATTAGAATGACGCACATCTGAACCCGCTGAGCTTATCTGGGAGAATTAAACAAAACCGCCTGTTGTCACTTTCAATGAAACAGGTCTTCTCCTGCAAGACTTCAAGCAGAATCTGCTTTGTTTCTGCAGGAAATAAGCCAGGAGTTTGCACTGCTGATTCATAGTGGATGTAACTAATGATGAAGGCTGAAAAAGTGTTGATGTAATCAACATTTAACAAACCGTAGAACAAAAAACATGTCCCTGTTGAGGCACAAGCAGTTTGTCTTTGTGTTTCAAAATTATCAGGCTCACAACCAGATGAAGGCTGCTGCTGGGAGGAAATCTGGGCTGTAAAAGACTGAATTTGATCATTTTAAGACACACTGCTTCATAATTTACTCCAGCAACATGATACACGAGAGGACTGTTGGTATAACAGTTTCAGTATAAGATTTGGGTTCAATTCATGTCAATAATGATGACGGACTTCAGATATTTATTGTCAGTATGGATACTTCTAACGGTTTACAAAAAAGAATTTAGTTGGATGATGAGTGTTAGTCATCAGGAATATGGATTTATTAAGAGAAAATGCCCAGCATAGGTCTGAAGCAAGCCTCACAACCCACTTCAGAGCATCTGAAAATCACACATTTCCCTGTACATCTGCTTTGTTTGAGGTCTAAGCTACTATGATTACCAGATATGTTTACTTTTGAGAAAGGACACCTTTCTCAATTAATTCAACCAGCAAAATAATCCGGTTGAACATCCATCACTGAAGGAATCCAGGACTTAAATCTGACATCCTAGCCCCTTAATGCATCAGAAAAGCAGTGATTTATAACACATAGCTGCTTAATTTACTTTGTTTTTGTTTTTTGTTTTTTTTTTACAAGTTTACATTACTGATGCCTTAAAAACATAATTCCAGAAGACTCTCACAGTCATATCATGTGGGGTTGTGGATCTTAAGGAAAATCCTTATCGGGAAGTTGCTGCCGACCTTTTAAAGACATTTCTCCAATATGGACACTGATGTGCACTGGAATTCACAAGCTTGATGCTAACACAAAAATGAAAATTTTCACCCACAGTTAAATAGATTTAGCATTGCAGTCTAGAAATTGTAAGAACAGATCAATTTCAGTTGACAATATGAAACAATATAGATGGTCTAATCTATAATAGACGTAGCCATGTCAGTGAAAACGACTGTATCTTATGTAAAGAAAAGCAAACTGAATTTCTTAGTAGCTGTAAAGCACTGAATAACATCTGAGTGAAATCAGCCATGTGGTTACAGAAGGGGGCTCTGGAAGCCAATCTGAAGCAGTCAACATCCTGAAGACATCTTAAACTAACTTCACATCAACCTGGAGACAAGAAAAGAGGCAGAGCCGAGGCGGGTTTTAAGCTGGACTTGGACTTGCCATAAATGCTGATCGCTTCTTTCAAACACGGTGGAACCTGGCAGCTCTGCTCCACTGACGGCACCGCCAAACTCAAAATCAGATGTGTGGCTGCATTTCACACATAAATTGTGAAGACAGAGACGAGCTGAAGCATATGCAGACAAGGTAGTGCTTGGCAATTCATAAAGTTTCAATAACAATCACAATTTTGGTGTCCCTCACTCATGGAAACAAGATAGTCATGATTAAATGATGCATGCTGTTTGAAGCTTGTTTTCCCCGTGTGTCAAACAGTTTAGTGCTGGTTCTTTCACTGAAAGTATTTTTGTCTGTTTATTCAGTTAATATATATCATATCCTTACATGTTTATGTCTTTTTGC
This sequence comes from Cheilinus undulatus, assembly GCF_018320785.1. NCBI lineage: Eukaryota > Metazoa > Chordata > Actinopteri > Labriformes > Labridae > Cheilinus > Cheilinus undulatus. Next base: position 11,391,308 of record NC_054876.1, read on the forward strand.
TTATCTAAATATATTTCTTGATTGTTGAATTTAAAATGCATGTGATTCAGATGTTGTGCAATGAGTAACTGTGTTTAGTAAACATAATATCTATAGCAATCAAAATAATCCTGATTATGACTTTTGGCTTAATCCAGCAGCCCTACTGCAAGGAGGTAAAAAAACACAAATACTAGTAGTTCAGGGCCAATTTTCAATGCAGATCTCAATGTTTCTAATAATGTGCCCAGTTAGAAGGTTTCTAGTACAATTTCCAAAATTATTTTCTGAGTCTCTTTCATATTGAAGCAAAAAAGATTTTTTTGACTGTAATATGCCTATATCTCGATTAATACTGAATCAGGAAGGTGTGAATCAGAATCAAGTCCGTTCAGGCACTGTGGTGATACCCAGCCCTGGCTGTAGTGTACGCCTTCTTTCAAACTATTTCTGGGAAAAAAATGTGAAATCTTTATTTTTTTAATCCTTTTTTAATGAGAAGGTTTACTCAACCCTACATTACATGGCGGAGGAATATGGGGCTTTGGTGCCTAATGTCGGTGAATCCGGTCTCCGCACCAAGCTTGTTTCTGGCATCTGGGATAAGCCAGAAATGTGAAACTGTCTGGGACAGAAACCAGTCTACGGACCATGGTTGTTTCTGACGGTCAGAAACGTAGAACTGTCTGGGACAAAATCCAGTATATGGACCAAGGTTGTTTCTGACATATAAAAAAAATAAATAAATACAATAAACAGAGAGGAACCTGGGTTTTTATCTTTTGTGGGTCTTAGTTGCTGTTTTTATCATCTTTCACGTTTCGTTTAAAATGTTTCCATTGTGTTTCTTTTTCCCTCCATCATTGTATTATAATGTCCTGTGTGAAGCACTCTGAATTGCCTTGTTGCTGAAATGTGCTATACAAATAAACTCGCCTCACCTAATGTCAGCACTGCAGATGTGGCTGTTGAACTTCTTTTGTCATTTAACGGTGGTTAGCAAAGAGGTTTCAGATACTCAGAGGTTTTCACACTTTTATTTCAGCAAGACACACCGATAAGCAAGCCAAAATCTGAAGACACACTATATTCATATGCATGCAAAATAGCCTCTTTAAAACATGTTAAAGTATCTTCAGTTAGTTGTGGTAACAGTAAATGGTTGAACAAATTCCCATGGCACACCAGTTTGCCTTGCCACGCCATCTGAGAACCAGTGAACTAGAAACACTGACACCAGTAAAAACTTCTGTAAAAACTGTTTCAGATAAGAGGTAAAAGTCATATGAGAACTTTTATTTCTATTAACAAAATCATCATGTAAATACTCAAAATCCACTGCCAATGTCTTCTTATTGAGACTTTTGAGAAGGGATATCATGGGCCTGATAACAGTATCAACAGATAAAAGCTTAAAAAGGAAAATATATCAGCAGATATCAAAATTTCTGCCAGTATTTACATCTGATATTTTGGCTGTGAATATCAGCATTTATCAGCTTTATATTTTGGCCACATATAGCAATAATTAGTGGCATTTTATGGTGAGCCAACAGACCTATTGTATGTCAGTTGAAGTCTTTCTTCATCCTCACTTTTTAAACTTTTAAGTGTGTTTTAAGGACTTATAGTTGTTTCTTTGTTCCTTCTTAAACCTTAATAGTGTGCTCTAAGGACTGAATTTTTAAGTCTGAAAAACAGATTTCAATATCGGTACCAATATCGGCTAAAATAAATCTGTAAATATCAGCTTATCTGATAGCGGCAAAAATCCAATATCATAAATCCCTACTCTTTAGGTCCTTTAAAGATTACTATGAAAAAATAAAAGCCTATATCATGACACACTTTTAGGGTTTCTAGTTTGTTTTTTCTTGTTTTTTTTGTGCAAGATTAAATCATAACAACTGCAAATTAAATTTTAGACTTTCAAGCAGAACTCAAGATTTTTAAGACCTCAAATTAAAAAAAGTAAATACATTTGAGATCCTGTGGGTAAGCTAAACAGAGACTGCTTTTATAGATCCAAAACTGCTAACTCGTGTAAATGTTAATAAACTTGTAGTCGGACTAAAGTTTAACTGATAAACTTGTTTAGGAAGATTTCCTGCAATGTGGGGATATTTTTCAACTGCAATCATCATCAAAAGGAATATCCGCAATGGAAAGAAAATATACATTGTCATCAAAAATGTTTTACTGTATTGCAAAACATTTACTGCATCTTGAGCAACTTTGTCCCCATGAAAAACAACTCTATGCTATGTATGCTTCAAATACTTAAGAGATCTTAAACATGTGATCTCTGCTTTGACTGGATTTACAGTTGGCTGTATTATTTAGGAATTAGAAGTGCTTGTTTTATGGAATCAGAAGAAGCCAAAGAGTAAGAGTGTGGGAACCTACGTAGAGTGTTCGTAGTGTGTTCTGCACTGACAGAATGTTTCTTGTTATGTCAAAAAAACTGTTCTGCACGAAGTCCATGTGATTAAACCACAGAGTAGAGTCCCTTCACAAATTATTCTCACATATTCCTGAGCTAGAAGAGGCACAACTGAATAGCCTCTCTGTCAAATACTAGACACGACAGCACTCCACTCCTCATCACCAATATCCGAGAGGCAGACTGCTCTATCAAGGAGAAATGTGCCTTCTGCAGTTGTTCTGTCTGTCCTTTCAAAATAAATTAGTGGCAGCCTGTGTGCAAAAACAGAGGGTGCCAAAGAAATCAAGAGTATTTCCTTCCAACATTCATGCTTTCCAGGCTGTGTGCTCAAGTCTGCATCTGACACTCCTGCTCCTACTATAAATCCACAAGATGTTGTCGCTGCACGAGTCTTAATGCATGCTAAGGTATGTAAGCAACTGCTAGGGATACATCAAGAACTTTAAACCTTTATATGGAGAAAATCCCACAGCTGCATTGGTGAAAAAGTGGAGAAACTTAATGATCTTCAGTTGTATTTTTTCTCCGAAGAGAGAGAGAGCTGTCTTAATTGCACGGATACAACAGCAACATTTGGAACTGGGTGGAGCTAAAGAGGAGCGCCAAATGTTGCCAATGTATCTGAGCAATTTAGAGAGCACAAGGGGGATTTTTCCTGCAATTTCAGTTGATCACAAACAAAAAAACTATCCAATTTTGTGTGCTTAGGACTTAAACACTGTCAATATGATTTGAAAGACTTTTACTGATTATATACAAAATTTACAATAGATTATCTTATTATCAATAAGCATATTGTTTTTCCTACAACAAACGTTCTTTAAATTTAATCAGTAAAAACCATACCGATATAAACAATGTTATCTCATGTGTTTCTTTTGAAAAAACACTGCTAAATCTTAAAAACTCACTGCATTTCCCAGCCCTAATCTGGGCCCACCACTGCTGGATCCAGGCAGGAAGTTTTCCTGAGGTGACACTTAACTTGGGGAGGAGGAGGTGGTGTTACGACCCTTGATTTTGCCAGCTGCTCACCTTCCCTCCGGCCACTTTGGGGTCTCAGTGGGGAACACTGTGTTCAAACAGCTGCCTTCCTGCCTTTCAAGATATGACACAAGCAACAGGTGAGGCTGCTCAAATCACGTCACAGATGCTCCTCTCCTCTGCTCCTCTCCTGTCTGTCGCTTCCCTCCCTCAGATAACCCTGACACGGAGCTGACGGGACACCAGCAAATGTGGGTTTGCATTTTTGGGTTGGGGAACACACAAAAAATGTCTATCTTCACTCACTCACAGCACAGCCAACATCTACAAACTGAAGATTTTTGTCAAATGCTTCTTTAGATATTGCAGTTTTAACCAAAGAATCAATGCTGCATAATCATAAGTTATAAACTTAAGAGAATTATTAACACTTACAAACAACATCCCAATACAAGCATTTTTATAATTTACCTTATTCATTTTTATATTTTTAATTATAGTGAAAATTCCATCTCTATTTACAGATTCTAAATGTAGATTCTGTAGACAGATGTCGTGATTTTCACTGTTAGGTGCTCTGGTTTCCATTTGCAGTAATTTTGTAGTCTGAGATCTATTAACTAATCACATAGCAGGATTTGATGTACAGTGACAAAACCCTGTGTTAAGTACAAGCAGAACTTCATCTGTGCTGACAAACCAACTCTTTTCAACAGTATCTTTATGATTCATTTGTCATAATCATAGAAGAACAGCTAACAACTCATCAGAAATGGCACACGTGAACTTAAGCCACAAATCTTGACCCTGTATATCAGTGTTTGGATTTCCTGACTACCTTAAATGCATCAGGATCCAAACTTTGCTCAAAATCATGACATTTAAAAGTTGTTTACTACTCCTCTTCAGGGCAGATCTGACAAAACCTTACTTTTTACAATCTGCGTCCTGATGCTGTTGTGTCAGCAAACTTTACTTGCCTTAATTGTGAGACAATCATATCAAAATAAGTTTCTTTTGCAGGCTTATACAGCCAAAGTGAGCATGAGTAAAGTCATGGTATGTTGCATAGAATCTTCCATGGACTTCATGGAACAGCATGGACCATCAGATTAACAGTGCTACTTCCAGGAAAAGACAAATAACAGCCTTTTTGTGTAACACATACATCTAAACAGAAAAGGACATCTTTCCTCAAAGACACTAAAGGAAAATACACCTCCATTCCCATAGGTACAAGATGCCTCTAAGAGATTGACAGACATTGATTGGCAATGGGATGCCTGTTTCAATACCACAGCAGCAAAAACAGAAGCCCTCTAGGCATGCAATACTCTGTCATTTCTTGTTTATTTGCTTGTTTATTCTAATTATTAAAAATACAGTTTAAGTCCTTCACACCATCTTAATTCACACATATAACAACATTTCAGTGCCAAAAGTTGCTCATGTGTTGCCACCATTACTCTGCTTTAAGACAAAAATGTAGCTTTTGCATCTTCAGTAGGTGGCAAACGGACTTGCAAATCAACAGTATTTGCAGACTAAAATATTGGGTAATTTCTTGTTTTTAAGAAATAAATTCAAAGGTGAATTCCAGCACACTTTCTAAAATGCATGCTGCATTTGCAGACCCATGAATCCCAAAATAACTGTTGCTGTCTTTCTTTTTCTAACAGCAGCATTTGGTCAAATGTATGGCTAAAAATCTGTAGTTTTTTAAAAAGCTTCTGCACCTTTCAATACTATTACTATTAGAATGATGGTGATTTTATTGTATCAAAAAGCACCAAACATTTTTGCAAGCTTACATTGCACTACCTCTATTTGGCACTGCAAACTTTTGCACACTCTAAGAAACATCTTGCACATGTCTGCAGAAACTACACAGCTCTTTCATACCGTTTAAAAATGCTGATAATGTACAGTTGTGCAGTTTTACCATTCATCTCATTCAGCATAAGTTTCCTAACAGAAGAAGCGCAGCTGTTTACTTCTAATTTCCTCTCCTGTTTCTTTGTTGTTTTGCAGCACTAAGTAACTCTACACAAATACTAATTCTTTCTAAACCCACTAGGAGATTAATCCCACTTCTGATTCTTATTAAACAGGAAAATATAAAGTGAATATTCACTCACAGGCAGTTCCAATAACCCTCCTTTATGAAGCAGTAAAAGTAGTATGCAACAAGTAGTATCACACGCCAGAGCAGCCTATCCAGTGTAGAAGTGAGGGGGGAAAAGTACCACAATGTGTTCACATTCTTTCACCATAAAACCACAAAGTGGAGTCTGTTCAGTGGGTGAGTCATAACAGCAGTGGTGTTGTGCTTAGTCTCAGTGTGCAGGAAAATGTCAGCCAGACAGGCACAGCACCACAACTACCAGCCTCCACCTCGCCTGTCCACTGTCCACTGCCTTCAAGTGCTGTCGTAAACATTGTAATTACCAGTTCAGCACACAAGCATCGACCCAACTAAGTAGTATTGAGAGAGCAGGGGATTTTCCTGCAATGAAATGTTACCTTTAAGGGGGCGGACAGCTTGGAAGCTGTGTCAATTGCTGGTAAAAGCTGTGTAGTATTTCAGAGCATTATTTTTTTTTTTTTACAATCTTTGTTACCTCTGAGACGTTTCTTCTCTCACTCCTAACTTTACTTTTTCTGCATACATGAATCAACAACTCGTGCCTAGTTTGACATATTTCTTGTCTTGGGAGTTGCATTTTAGCATTTAACAACAAATGACTTCCAACTGTGGTAACAGGATGTTCAGAGTAGCATTACACTCTTTGGCTGACCTACCGGGAAATTGTTGTTAAGCCTGCTGACAAGCCAATTAACTGCGACAACAAACACATTCAGTCCATGTTCTTGGTTATCCGGCCAGGGAAGGAACTGTACACTCCAGCAACACCTTGCTATAGTGACTAAAAATGAGGAAGGCACAGTATCTGTTCATCTTTAAAGAATACCTGTGAATTGTATGTGTGTGGGAGTATGCTCACAACAAGTAAGAGAGCTGTCAAGCAGCCACAACAGTCAATATGATGCAGAGAAATGTATCATAAATAACGGGAGGTATAACGTCTTAGTGCCCATTGATAGTAATAGAAAGTGTTGCTTAGATATGCATCAACCTTCATGTTTGTAATGCCCAGGAATGTTGCTTTGCCAGAGATTATATAATCAGCCTGGGGCCTGTGCCCTATTTGGTGTGAATACTAGCAAATGAAGTCCAAGGAGATTAAGCCAGTGACAAACAAGATGATGGCATATTACATAAATAATAAACGCCTATGCAAACAAATACTGTTCACAACAACAATGTTGCTGCAGAAAAAGAGCTTTGCAAGCATAACATACAGTGAGGGGTGTGCTTTAACAGAGGAGCTGTGCAAGTTTGGCAATCCTGCAGGAGTTAAATAAAAATAAGGTGGCATTTCACAGTGAAAGCACACTGTGGTTTCCAAACTTAACTCTGCAGAGTGGAGTGCATGAGGTGTTTGGTTTTCTTGATAAAACATAGTGGAAATGTAATGAGAGCGAGATAGCAGGTTAATAATAAACAGAGCTGAGGCGAAGAGGAGAAAGTGCTACAACAAGTTACTGGGAGACACATTTGTGCTTTTTTTGGCAGTTAAATGCACAACAGTTATTTCCGTGCAAACAGGCGATGTGTTGCTGAGAAATGTAGTAAATGAAGCTTAACCTTGAGTGTTTGTTTAGCGAAAGGGAAAACGTTGCAGAAGCGGGATTAAAAAGCAAGAGGGTACTTTAAGTGAGTGACAAGGTGTTAAAAGAAAGGAATAAGACTATAAAAGCGAAGTAGGGTAGCTTGTTGTAGTGAAATGATGTCAGCTAGACAGGGCCGTAAGCCTAGCTAAGCTCCTATCAACTGATGCCTGTGTGGCTAACGTTAGCTTAGCCCCCGTTCAGCTAGTTAAAAATGGCTGCTTTCCTTTAGTTTTAAATCTCTTACCAGACAGAATAGATTGGAATGGCAATCCTCCAAGCTGGCCCCGTTTGGTACATAACAAGAACTCATCCTTCTTCACTGATATGTCCAACTCTCCATCGTTTCACGTCCCGGGAAATAAAGAACAATTTGAGGGATTTGTGTTTTCAAAAGATGTGCAGGCTTAATCAAACGAGAAATATTTTTTGTAACATTTGGCTGGAGGAGAGTTAATTCAACAACCTTCCGATAGGAGCTAAAAGCGGATAAAAGAGACTGCGTGGTCTCTACGGAGACATCCTAAAAGCACACAGTTAAAACAAATTAAAAGAAGCGAAAAATGTTCATAAAACAAAAAGAAAAGGAGAGCAAAGAAGCAACTCTCCCCCTCCCCCTTAGCCCTAAAACGGTCTCTGCTTTAAAAAAATAAAAACGTCCTGTCTTACTCCTCCATCGCAAAAATTAGTCTAAAAACGAAACACATCCTGTAAAAACCTCTCGAAATCAGCCATCGGCCTATATTTTAACGATTAAATCGATCATTTTTTCAGCCTCGGTTCCTGTTGGTTTCCATTTGAATTCATGGATTCCTTTCTTTAATGGCGGCCACAGGGACAACTCTGCCTTCCACAGCCTATTGGCTCATTCGTGGTCAAAGCTTTGTGAGGCTGACTGAAGACACAGCGACACACGGCGAAAACAAGACAGTACTTCCGGCAAAATAAAAGCACGCAGTGAGAGGAAAAAAAAAGTAAAGACAAACATTATTCATCATTAAATAGGGGAAATGTTACAGCAGTCCAACCAGTTAAAGAAATTAGCAGGTAGGCCTTTATGATACATAAAAACAGAATAAAACAATCATACATTAACAAACAACAATGGTAAAAATGGACAAGATAAAAGAATACACATTTCTCCATAATTTTGCAAAGAAAGCATATATCATTAATGCCAAAAAAAAACAAAACAAAACAAAAAAAACATACGAATATTATGCAAAACAAAGCATATACAATACTTAAATTATTACAAAGTGGGATGCACCAGATTTAAAACAACTTTTACACTTAATAGTTTCTTTGCACATGTTATAGAATAAGTGCATTAATAGCCTATGCATGACTAAGGTGTAGCCACAATATATTAAATGATACGTGTCATTATAATAAATTCAGTTTTCACCCTTTTAAAGTATAGTGGATAAATTCAACCAGGAAAACTTCCCAAGGTTAAAAAAAAAAAAAAAAAATTCAATGCGTGTCCTTGTCAAGATAGATATTTGCAGCACATCTGTAATCAAGTTTCTAAAAGGCAATGAACAGCCTTAAATATGATTATATTACAAGACTCATTTTATGCATCAAAACATGTAAAGTAAAAGATCAAAGCTACTTGTAATAAAATATCTATATTAAATGAGACCTTGGTTACGGTGATACATAAACTGTAAAGATGTGCATTTCCAAAAGCCTCACTGCCAGTGAAACAAAAAATGTGATTCACAAGTCTATGTTATGTTTGGATTTGTTCACCTTTTAACCCCCCAAAACAGATTTTGATCTCTAAATAACATTTTTGTCCTTCTCAAATATTTTTATGATAAAATTACGCTGTAACATTATACTCCAGTGTTATTTTATTTTGAAAGTCCCGAAAACGTGTTCCGTGTTGTACTGTGGCTGACTTGACAATGTCGTGGTCATGAGGGCTGTAATAACACAAGACTGATAGGTATTGCCGCTAGGCCAGCGCAAGTGGCGCTGCTGAGCAACAGATTTTGTTACCAATGATCAAACCATCCAAACTTGCTCACTTACACAGTGCACCACCTAGCGCATGTGATGTTGCACTTGCATTTGAAATATGCTGCCAAAGATGCATTGATGCGCCCTTTGTTTTGTTTTATTTCAATCAAATACAATCGCTTGACCTCAATTTCACAGCGCGTGGCTCAAGTGAGATAAAGAAAGCAGGGGAATCAAACAGTTATTAAATATTCAAAGAAAGGAATACATGAAAGAATGTTTCAGAGAAAATTATGAGAGGATGGCACATTTAAAGGACATGATGAGAACATTTAAAGAATATCTAAAATACATTTTTGGCACATTTGTAGAAAATGATATAACAGCATGATTCAAACGCTGACAAGAAAAGAAAGATTTTTTTTGAAATACTAATGAAAAAATAAATTACCCCTATTACTTACTCATTCCAGAAAATTCCAGGAGAGGCATGTATTAGTTTGTGTAAGATTTTAAGTATGACTGCAATACACACAGGTACATAGCTCATTTATCAGCTGAGGATAAAAAAAAAAAAAAACATGAGCAATCAGCCTGTTACTGTAGAGGACTTTGGATTGGAAAGATAACTACCTCCGTGATATTACATGATATTATCTGCATGTTTTCTTTTTTCTTTTTCTTTTTTTCTATGCAGCAAGTATTTCCTTCCAAATACTTCCTTCCTCAAACTTGATGCTTTCACATATTTAACTCCATAACCCTGGCTCAAAAATGAGTTTAACATATTTTATGCTTATGTCTGAAAATTAGAAAATTCAAAGCTGCCTCTCTGACCTTACACTCATAGCTTCCAAGGGGATGTTTGGAGGAAACAAAAGACTTAAATCAAGCTATGATATGTTGGAAAATTGCAAAAACATTTTTCTCCTTTTGCTTGTTAGATTGCAAAACTGGTATTAAGCTTAATATTGACAAATTTTAAAGAACCTTTGTGTCCAGATGAGTGTTTTTACACATGTAAGCATAGTTCTCAGTTTGTTTACAGATTTCTAAATCTTCTAAATTGGAACACAACATGGCTTAATGCAATGCTGCATAGTGCAGCACAGACCAGCTCAGCAACACAACACAGCGCAGCACAGTTAAGAGTGTCAAAGGCAATGAAGCACAGTGCAACATAATGAAGTGCAACTCAGGGGAGCATATTGCAACAAAGTGCATTGCAACAAAGTTTAACAAAGTGCAATTCAATGAAGCCAGAGCAACAAAGTGTAGTGCAGAAAAGCACAGGGCAGCAACAAAGTGTATTACAAAACAAAGCAACACAACCCTGCGCAAACCAGTACAACAAAATGCTACACATACAGCACAATGCTTTGCAGTGCAGCGTGACATGACCTGATATTAGGTAACACAATGTGAGGTAATGCAGTGATGCTCAGTGCAGCGCAGACCAGCTCAACAACACAACACAGCACAGTTTAGGATAACAGAGGCAATGCAGCACAGTGCAATGCTATGAAGTGCAATTCAGTGGAGCACAGTGCAACAAAGTGCAGTGCAACAAAGTGAAATGCAAATGCAATTAAACATTGCAAAAAAGCGCAATGCAATACAATAAAATCCAGTGCAGCACAGTGCAGAACATTTCAGCACAACCCGATGCAATGCACCGTTGCACAACTCAATAAAGCCCAATTTAATGAAGCCCAGAGCAACAAAGTGTGTGCAACAAAGTAAAGTGCAGCAAAATGAGAAGTAGTGCAACAGTGCGCATTACAAAACGAAGCAACACAACACAACCCTCTGCAAACCAGTACGACACAATGCCACACAGCACAGCACAATGCATTGCAGAGCAGCACAACATGAAATGACATAAGGTAGCACAACTTGGGGTAATGCAGTGATGCTCAGTGCAGCACAAACCAGCTCAACATGGTGCCGCATTCAAAACACATTGCAGCAAGGTTCAGTGTAATCAAAAAGCAGTTCAGCACTAAACAATGCAACAAAGTGTAATTCATTGAAGCACAATGCATCAAAACAGTGCAGCAAAGCTCAGTGCAGCAACACAACCCAGTGTAACAAAGCACAACAATATGCCATACAGCATAGTGTAGTGCAATGCAGTGCAGAATGGCACAACATGACATGACATAAGGTAACATAACATAGGGTAATGTAATGTTGCTCGAAGCAGCACAGACCAGCTCAACACAGTGCAGTGCAATTCAGTACAACAAAAAGCAATGCAGCACAGCACAATACAACATGTAATTCAATACAGCACAATGCAATGCACCACAATACAACATAAGGCAACAAAGTGCAATGCAACAAAGTGCAATGTAATGTAGCACAACTCAACACAACCTGGCACATTACAATGTGGTGCAACACAAAACAGACCAATGCAATACAAGGTGATGCCAAGTAATGGAACATTATGTAAAGCAATAATACTTAATGCTGCATGACATAATGCAGTGGAACTTGATACAATGCAATGCAAGGCAATGCAGCAATGCACATTTTTTGTATTTAACCTCTATTTAACCAGGTTAGTACCACTGAAATCAAAGACCTCGTTTTCAAGGGAGACCTGGCCAAGAATGGCAACAATGCATGGCAGCCCAAAATGTATTAAATTGTATCGTTAGTTCTCCTGTCTATCGTCACATGGTATCATTTCCTATAGTATAATATCTTATCATGTTATACCCAACTGTACCTTATCATGCTGTTTGGTATTGTGCTGTATAACAGTGTAATATTCAATTTTTACTGTAATATATAATATCAGCTCATATTATATTTGTTGCACTGTACTGTATCTTACTGTAATATGTTTTTTGATAATACTACACCATAAAGACTCTTATCCTAACACATTTTAGGGTACCATATTTTAGCATTCTATATAGTATCAATTAGTGCTTTGCCATATTATACACTACTGTATTTCATCATACTGTAGCCTGTATAAACTTGTGACTGTGTTAACATAGATAAAAACTGTAAACCATTCTGTGACAGCTCTTTTCAGAGTAATAATCATACGTAACATTTCCTAGTTGCAATACTGAAAGTAAGAGGTGGTAAAATTAGGCCATAAAGGTGGTGATGACAGCAGGCCTCGAGGGCAGAAAACAGCTGGCTGCCACTCAAGTGCAGCTCAATGCTGATAGAGTCATGAAGGTGTGGCAGGCTGTGGAGTAATTAAATGGTATTAAAAAGCAACATGTGTTCAAAATTTATTTGGGGGATTTTCTTTTATTAGAACGGCACCATGGATATTTCAAGGCCCCATACTATTTCTTACATTAACATGTCGAGATCACTCAGCTCCAAAGCCAATGACGCATCTGTCCCCCACATGATAAAACAAGAAATATTCCAGTTGTAAATGATATGATATGCAAAGATATTTAATTATTCAAGCACTTTAAACTCATTACCAAAACAATGTATAACAAGACTTTTGTACTTGTGTTGTGCAGTCTCCCAGGCCTTGTGACATTAGCTTTTTGTCTTTCATCTGATCCCGGTGGAGTGAACAGCTTCCTCAACCTTAAATCTCCCCAAAGGAATGAACGATAATCTCACATTGTGTGCTTCCCACGCTTTATCATCACTCTCCTTGATAGGAAAAAAACAATTGTGGTATGATACCATCTGTATAAGATTGTTTAACAGAAAAAAGCCACACATCTAATAGCACAGCCGATGAGCACAGTTGTCATAGCAGGGTAACTAATGTGAATACCAGATTGCTATCATATCTGGTGATGGTTTTCTCTCACTTATCTCCTGCTCCCTCTTATCTGAGTCCCACAGAGACAGTCTGTCATATATATTCTATCCCAGCAGCACTCAAGAAAACGGGGGAAATGAAAGTGTTAGATAGTTCGGGGTTGGCCAACTGCTCTTTTGACATTTGATTTGACATGCTCTGTGGTCCCTGCCATTCTGCTGTAGGAGCGTTTGCCAGAGGGGCCTGTCTCACTGTTGTGTGACTAAATCCTGCATGAGAAAGTGAATAATAAATCTGTGGTTTAGCCACAGAAAAGAGAGGGCATGTGCTGAATTTAATAAGTACCTTTGGTCAAAAAATGTAGCGAACTAAGTAAAGTTAGTAAATCGGAGGGAGAAAAAATGTCAGAGTATCATATCGTATTGTATCGTATTGTGTCATATTGTATCTTAACATAAGGAAGTTCAGGGACTTGTTGCAGTTAATGAGCTTTTATAACCCATGTAAAGGTGAAATAATTCTTTCATACCTTAATCTGTTCTGTCATATCTTAAGGTAAGGTATCATATCATGTCAACAAGCAATGCAGCACAATGCAACTTACTGTTATGTATTGTATAGGACGGTTTCATTGGTATGCTACCATTGCATTGTATCATAACTTGCTATATAACTCATACTGTGTCATGTTGAATGGTATGGTAAGTCATGGTATGGTATGGAAAGGTACGTGACAGTATGGTATGGTATGATATGGTATGATATGGTATGGTGTGGTATGGTATTGTTTTGTATGGTATGGTATGGTATGATATGGTATGGTATGGTACGGTGCGGTATGGTATTGTTTTGTATGGTATGTTATGATATGGTATGGTATGATATGGTATTGTTTTGTATGGTAAGTTATGGTATGGTATAGTATGTTATGTTATGGTATGGTATAGTATAATATGGTATGGTATGGTGCGGTATGGTATTGTTTTTATGGTATGTTGTGGTATGGTATAGTATGATATGTTATGGTATGGTATGGTATGGTGCGGTATGGTATTGTTTTTATGGTATGTTGTGGTATGGTATGGTCTGGTATGGTAAGTTTGGTAGGTAAAGTTATAGTATGGTATTGTACGGTACCTATGGTAGTGTATCAGATGGGTCCTGTCATAGCATATTATAGTCTATTGTTTCATATTGTAACATGTCATATTGTATTGTACTGTAGAATTATGTTTTGTATTATTATTTAGCATAGAATTATGTACCGTAGGCTATTGTATTTTTGAGTAACATGTTGTATCATAATGTATCGTATTACATGTAGTATATCTTAAGGTATTATAGTGTAGTTTAACTAAGTTCAGCTTAGTGTTTCATAGGGTATCATATTGTAGGTTATTGAATTGGTTCTATCATGGCATATCATAGTATATTGTATCATATAACATATCCTGTTGTATTGTATTGTACAATAATGTGTTGTACTGTTACATAACGTTACGTATGATAGCATTACGTATAATAGGGTATTGTGTCATTGTATTTCACATTGTATTGTACCATAGTATATTGTATCCTAATGTATTGTATCGTACTGAATGGTAATGTAACAGTGCAGCATAATGTATGGTATAGTGTAGTAGCATGGCTTAGGTTAGCTTAGTTTAGCTTAGTGTTTCATAGGGTATCGTATCGTAGTTTATCGAATCAGTCCTATCATTGCATATCATAGTATACTGTATCATATTGTTACATTGTGTTGTTTCATACAATAATGTTTTGTATTGTAATGTAAGATCGAATTACATATCATAGATATTGTATCATGTATTGTATTGTATTGTATCACACTGTATTGTATCGTACTAAATGGTACCATAACATAGCGTAGCATAATCTATAGTAATTGTAGCATGGCTTAGCTCAGGTTTTTGTAGGGTATCTTATCGTAGTTTATTGAATCGGCTCTATCATGACTTAATAGTAGATTTTACCATAACATAACACATCATATTGTATCCTTCAATGATGTGTTGTAATGTAACATTGGCTTAAGTATCTTGGCATACTGTATCATAGTGTAATATATGGTATTGCTGCATAGCTTAGCATAGATTAGCTTAGCTTAGGGTAGCCTAGGGCCTTGGTTCCCAACCTGGGGTTCGGGACCCCCCGGGGGGGCGCCAGAAATCTTGGGGGGGGGGCGCGAGGCTTTGTCTGCTCTGAGGCAGCCAAAAAAAGGTTTGCAAATATTTACTAAAACCATGATAAAGCAGTTATAAAGTAGTTCATACAAAGGTCTTCAGTTAAGAAAAGGATGCATGGACCTTTTTTAGGGTTTTATCAGTGGAACAATTAAAATCTATATTGATTTTTGGCAGCAGTGTGTCACTTTTCGTCTCTCTTGGGTCCTAGGGTGGCCCTGCTTTTCTGAGGAGCATGTAGGGGGGGCTCCAAGGAAAAATGGTTGGGAAACACTGGCCTAGAGTATCCCATTATATCATTTCATATCATACTGTATCATATTATATTGTATTGTTTCATAACATAATGTATCAGACCGTAGCGTATCATAGCGTAACTGATTGTAGCTTACTGCAGCATATGGTGTCTTAGGGTATCACACAGCATTTTACAATATCATATCATATCATCTCGTACTTGATGGAACTATATCTCATCATATCGTATCCTGTCATAGCATGCTGAATCGTATTTTGGTGTGCTGACAGATATGTTACTGTATCAAATTTTAACATGTTCTGCACCATATTTTATGTGTTGTACTCTACTTGCTTGGATTCCTTTTTTTAGTATCATTTTGTATTCATCATATGGCATTGGGTTGGACTGTAATTTGTAAGTGTGTAACAGTGTAGTGTGGCCATAGAGAGATCATACTGTATACTGCGTGTCTTTGGTCAGAAAAGACAGTGACAGTAAGGCATCTTGAACCTGCTTGATTTATAAAATACAAAACTTTTTTCAAGATGAGGATGGAGCATTAGAAATGTATCTTGTTTTATATTTTCTTACAGCCACTGTTACAGACTTGACATAAGTAATAATTTTCCGAAGTACACTAAAAAAATCATGCTAGAGTAATAAAGGATGCAAAGAAAGAGAGAACAAAATTAAAACAATGGTTGTTTATAAATCAGATATCAAAGAAATAATCTAAAACTGAAATGCATTTAAACAAAAGTAAGTCCTCAAGAGCCAGATATTAAGGAAAATGTTTCAATCATAATGAAAAAAATAGAAAGCCAATATAATGCCATTACAAAATAAGTAATTTGTTCTTTATTGTTGCTTTAGTTGTAAGTCTCGTACTGCTTTTTCCGCAATTTTGGATTTTTACCAATTAAAAAATCATAAGCACTAAAAAAAAAAGAAGAAGAAAAGAAAAGCCTATTCAACAGTCTTGGTATCATTCAAATTCAACATTAATCACATTCTGTCAATCTTGGTTGTAGCCCGAGTGGTTGTAGCTTCTTAAAGTGAGGCTGCTGTCAAAGATCACGTGCCGTTTCCTGACATTTTGTGAACATTAAAAGGTAATATCATGTGTGCATGTGCTGTGTGTCCTGTGACCGTATAGACATAGGTCAGGAGCCAGGATGAGTGGCGCTGCTGCTGAAGGATCATGAGAATCATGTGAAAAAGCTTTCTGTAAATCAATAAAATTGACCACACAGACAGGAAATGTTTTCTCTCCTCCTCTGGCAGACACAGCTGAGACATCCAGCAGTTAAGAGCACAACTCCCAGGTCCAGAGTTCAACAGCATAACGTGTGTTTACAGAGGCTAAGTGCTAATATCCCATTGTTGGCCTCTGCAGAGGAGGAATAGTTATGAAGAGGGTCAACAAGCGTGCCATGTTCAAATAAAGTAGGCCTCCTCCCTGCCGTCTTGTTAAATCGCACACAGATTTGTGCTTTTCTCCTGCCCTTTAACACTCACAAACATACCCACAACAAGAGCTGTTTTTTGAAGCATCAACAAACCTGCATCTCCATCGAGGAGAGCTTTTGAATTTAATGAGTACAAGCACTTATTCCATCCATTTACTCACATGATGGCTCTTGGCCCTGACTGCGAAGTTATTAAAATGTTAAATAAAAACATCTTGAGAGCCAAGGTTGTGCTTGGATCAAAATAATATTATGTTTAAAGAACTACAAGGCCAGAATATAAATATGTCTGACATAGAAAGTGCAGGATATTCAAGTATTCAATGTATTTGGTTTATATCCTCATGACGGTAAGTACACCTGTGGTAATCAGTGATAAAAAGGTAAATAAATACATATAAAAGGCAGCTTTTTAAAATATAATTTCTTGCTGAAAAAGAGCTTCATCTTGATACCTACTTTAGCTCAGAAGCTGAAACGAGAAACTGAATTTAATAATATGAAAGCAGGGACTCTGCTGGTGTCAGTGGCGTATGGTAGTAATGCCCGGCCCTAGAGTAGGCTATGATGACTGACCGTTGGGCTCCTTAATTAGGAAGCACACATGCATACACACAAAAATAATATGCACACGTTGCTTTGTTATCAATATTGGATGTGTACATGACAAAAAATATCAAAGAAAATAAAGAAATATTTCATTGGATGAGTAAAGAAAGTAGATAAAAAGAGCTACCAAGCTGAGTAACAGAGTAAGAGAGTATAACAGTAATGGCTTTATTGATAGGAAGTTCAACACAGACTTTTTTACACAAGTTCCATGCTAAGCCTTTAAAAGTCTCTTATTTGGCTCAAGCTCTGATATATTTCCAAAAGTTTTTCTTGAAAAAGCACTTTCCTGCATCATAATAGCATGGTCAACTACCACTGACCCTGCAGTGACATATTTACCTTGACTTTTTAATTTACACTGCACTCTTCATTTGAACAATATAAACAATTATGGTTTAAGCTCAAATAAATGTGAGGAAATATGCATATAAGCCCCAATTTGTACTTTTCTTTCTTTTATATTTTGGTTAAAGCCTCATTTAATCTGCATTTGCATTTTATCGTACATCAATTTTAGCATTATTTTATATTACATTTAACTACTACATTTAAAAGTCCATATCATACCAATTTTATAAAGCTAACCACTATAACACTGTATAATACTATTCTACTTCTGATATTCAGTTTTTATTGATGCATCCTTTTCTTTTACATCCTTTTTTCTTTTGTTTGAACTTAAACAGCTGCATCTCAAAAAATTAAAATATCATGAAAAAGTTCATTTTTGCTGTGATTTACTTGAAGTTAAACCTCTGTATATTCTAAACTCATGTCATACAAAGTGAAATGTTCCAAGACTTTGTGTTTTAAGCTTGATGATAACAGCTGACAGCTCACAAATATCTAAATTCCACTATCTCAAAGTACTAGAATATTGCAACAAACAAACCAAAATGGATCTATAATACAGAAATGTTGACCCTTCTGGAATTAATTTTTTGACTCTGTACTTGGTCAGGGCTGCTTTTGCACAAAATACTGCATCAATGTGACATGGCATGGAGCCAATCAGTCTGTGGCACTGCTGGGTTGTTAAGAAGCCCAAGTTGCTCTGATAGCAGCCTTCAGCTCATCTGTATTATGAGTCTGGTGTCTCTCATCTTCCTCTTGACAACACCTCAGAGATTTTTTTATGGGGTTCATGTCAGACCAGTTGGCTGGTGAATCAAATACAGAAATATCACAGTCAGCAAACCAGTTTTGGCTTCTCCATGTGCAGGTGCTAAGTCCTGCTGGAAAAGGAAATCAGTATCTCCATAAGATGGAAACAGATGGAAGCATAAGGTCATCTAAAATCTCCTGGTAGATGGGGGATAATGATGACTCTAGACTTGATAAAGCACAGTGGACCAACAACAGATGACATGGGACCCAAAACCATCACTGACTGTGGACACTGAAAAAACTGAAACTTAAATACCTTGGATTCTGTACTTCTCAGATCTTCTTCTAGTCTTGAAGGTCCAGTTTTTTCTCCTCAGCTCAGGTGAGATACTAATGATGTCTGTGTTTCAGGAGTGGCTCAACACTTTTCACAGTCAGGTCCATTTCCTGGACCTGACTGTGTGAGGTGCTTGTGCTCCTTTTCTTACCACACCTTTCTCTTCCAGTCAACTTTTCATGAATATGCTTTGATACATCCTCTGAGAAGAGCCTGCCCTTTCAGCAGTAGCCTTCTGGGGCTTCCCCTCCTTGTGGAGGGTGTCAGTGATTGTCTTCTGGAGTCAGCACTCTTACCTGTGACTATGGTCATGTGTACTGACCAGAGTGAGAGACAAAAGACTAAAGCCCCAGACCACCACTATGTTTGGTGTTACTCCAGATATAATGGGATGCAGGATGACAGTCAACAGAATATCCTCCCAAAATTCTTGAGGATCATCAAGATGTTTTTTTGTCAAATGTGACACGAGCCTTTTTGGTCAGCAGCGGTTTTGGCATTGGATCTCTCCCAAGATGCCATTTCTGCCCAGTCTCTTTCTTACAGTAGAATCATGAACACTGACTTTAACTTCAGTCAGAAACACTCTCGGCATACATTTTACCATTTTATTGTAAAATGGATATACGGTTTTACTTGGAGAAGCCTCTGCTCAACGGATGCTCCCTAGGTAGGTCAAGCAGCATGCTCTGACTTTGCAGTGAGTGCATGGCTAGAAACACCCATATGAATGGATACATTAAAGACAGTATGTACTGGATATGATCAAATTAGTTCAAAAACAATTAATCCATAGTAGCATGAATCTCAATGTGGGTGCAACAAGCTTTATGCTATAAAGGAGGAGCCTGGGGTGGAGGAGGTAAAGCTTTGCCAGCAGCAGCATGGTTCATCAGCATTAACGCACACCGGGATTAGTGAGAAGTCTGTTGTGTGAGCTGTGATTGGTTGTAAGAGCTGGGAGGCGATAATTGGGATCAGCTGGCTGTCAGCTGATCACAGCTGCATGAACTAACACTAAGCTTTATTGAGTCAAGTGAGGCCTGCAGGTCTTTAAATGTTGCTCTGAGTTCTTTGTGACCACCTGGATGAGTCGCCGATGCACTCTTGGATTATTTTTGATAGGCCACTCCTAGGAAGGTTCACCACTGTTCCAAGTGTTTTCCATTTGTGGATAATGGCTCTCACCATGCTTTGCTGGAGTCCCAAAGCCATAGAAATGGCTTTGAAAACCAGACTGATATATTGTTTCCCATTGGTCTTGATTTTTTCAGATTGTTGCTTTTTGAGATCTTTTTTACCCCACTTTATTATGACAAGTTCTAATTAAGGGATTTCTTGTTTAAAAAGGTATGGCAGTAATCAGGTCTGGGTGTTACTGGTGAAATTTAGCTACCACATTTATGAATTTCTCTTGTACAAACTAGTAGTGCCATAAACCCCCAGTCTCACCTAAGAAAGTGAGCTCTCCCAAAAGTACTGGTGCCGTAGTTTACACAGTGAACTGCATGCAAACATGGTGACAGTAAAAGCAGCCTAAACTTGAATGGGAACCTCCCAGCCCCTCCCTCCTACAGACACAAGCACAGAGGAGCCAAATTGAGAGTTCTTGGTGTGACAGAGTGGGAGCACCCCCCTGGTCATTAGCCTGAGAGGGCTGCAGAGTGCTGAGCATGCAGAGAGCCTGGCTCCGTGCCGCCAGCCTCCATCTGAGCAGCCGGGCAGAGTGTGTAAAGTCTCGCTGAGCGTGAGGTCAGGCAGAACCAGGAAAAAAAAACACCCTGTTGTGTCGTGCTTGTTTTGCAGGTCAACGACTCATTACAGCATGAAAGAATAATGTGTGTGTGTGTGCTTGTCTGCAGAGGATGGATAAACTTCAGCTCTTTGTCAGCTGACACCTGCTCAAATCCAAACTCTGCTGCCTGCTTTGTAACAGGACCAGAGAGCTACAATTCGAGTCTCTTCAGAACGACGTCAAACAGTGTTATTCAGGGGCAGTTAGGCAGAGAGCGGCTCTTTGTTGAATCACTCCTCTGGTTAAATAGTGTGAAGTGCTTGTCAGCTCGCTTGTTGCAACAATGCTTTTCTTCTCTATCTGTGGGTGAGGTCTGGGTTGAGGTCTAGCTGCCATGTTCCCTCCCTTGATAGAGCCGAGGGGTGAGTTGTTTCTGGTGCTGGGTGCTGCCCCGGTGTGTTCAGGAACATTCCAGGAGCACAAATAAAGCCGTAGCTGTGCGCCTTTTGTTGCACTGCTGACTAGACAAGAGCCTTTTCCTGCAGGGCTGCCGCCTTTAAAAAGATGAAGTCGTGCATCCCCGCTGGTAAATGATCTGACACACTTTTTCCTGCTGCAGTCTTTTCACGAGCCCTTGTTGTTAGGCTGTCGTTGTTATTCTCCCTCTGCCTTCCCGCCTTCTCCCTCCCTCCTCTCCCTCCTCTCCTTTTTGCACACACATTGCAAGCAGATGGAGAAAAAAAGGTGTCTGTATCAAAGATATTTCCTCTCCCTTCTTAAGCAGCCTTCCACCCTGCAGAAGCAGCATGGGATTAATAAATTCAATATGAATTGAAGGCTAATGAAATGTGCACCCCCACCTCCTCTCCCTCCTGACTGCCAGGCTCTGGGAAGGGAGGCTGAGCTCCTTGAGAAGGGGAGAGAGGGAGAATGAGATCATTGTCACAATTACACCATCAAAAGCAGCAGTCAGCACAACCATAAAACTGGCCACGCTGTCAGGAGGCTGACCTGTGTGACTGGATACAACATGCCAGGCATTCCTCTGTGACACGGTGCTTTGTCATTTTCTTTAAGGGGACGCTGAGGGAACGGGCCACATCCCAGGAAGCTGCGATCACTCTGTTTCAGGGAGGTGTAATTATTCAGGTTTACAATGTCTGCCTTCATGTGGAGTTATTTCTCCAGAACATGAAGGAGGATTAGTCATAATACAAACCCCAATCCCAGAAAAGTTGGGGCACTGTGTAAAGTGTAAATAAAAGCAGAATGCAATGATTTGCAAATGTTATAAACCCATATTTTATTCACAGTAGAGCATAAACAACATCTCGTAAAAACATTAGCACATTTTGAATTTAATGGCAGCAACACATCTCAAAAAAGTAGGGACAGGGCCACGAAAGGCTGGAAAAGTAAGGTATCAACGAAAAAACATCTGGAGGAGCATTTTGCAACTAAGTAGGTTAATTGGCAACAGGTCTGTAACATGACTGGGTATAAAAGGAGTATTTTAGAGAGGCAGTGTCTCTCAGAAGTAAAGCTGGGCAGATGTTAACCAAAGTGTGTAAAAGATGTCTAAAAGTTGTCGAATTGGAATACTTTGTATATCCCATCTACACTCCAAAATATCATCCAAAGATTCAGATAATATGGAGAAATGGGCCCTTAGGCTGTAGTGTATTAAGAACAGGCAGGATTCTGTGCTGGAAATCACTGCACGGGCTCAGGATCACTTCCAGAAATCATTGTCTGTCAACACAGTTCACCATGCCATCCACAAATGCAAGTCAAAGCTGGATCATGGAAAGAAGAGGCCATATTATGAATACAATCCAGGAACGCCACCATCTTCTCTGGGCAAAAGCTCTTTTAAAATGGACTGGAGCAAAATAGAAAACTGTTCTGTCATCAAAAGAATCAAAATCTGAAATTCTTTATGGAAACCACAGATTCTGGGTTCTGAGAGACTCTAAGTTAACCTAATTATGTTCCCCCAGCTGTTTTTTATCAGTACCACTTACTTTTCCAGCCTTTTGTTGCCCTGTACCTACTTTTTCTGAGAAATATTTTTACAGGTAAAATGTCTCAGTTTCAACATGCTGATTAAGTTCTATTGTGAATAAAATGTTGGTTTGTGAGATTTACAAATCATTGCGTTCTGTTTTTATCTACATTTTACACAGCGCTGCAACTCTTTGGGGATTTGGGTTGTATTTTGGCCTTTATTTAGAGAGGAGGATAATGGGTAGAGTTGGAAGCAGGAATAAGAGAGTGGGAGAGACGGATGCAGGAAAGATGTGATTTTGGAAGATCATGTGAGGCAATTTTGATTATATTCATGAGGAAAGTCAATGATTTGCATTTTCATTTTAATTCATGGTCGAATTTAAAGTATTTTGAAGGCTTCCCTGATGATGCCAGAAGGCAGGGTTTGCTCTATATAACCTTGTTAATAATTTTGTATTTTTCCATTGTGTACCACACAACAGTTTGGCATGTTTTGGATTAGTCTGTTGGTAAGGGTGGTTTTCCCTCCATTGGTAATGCCACAGGTGCCGATGACTCATGATTTCAGAGTTCGTTAGAAAGTCACAGAGAGTTCAAAATGTCAATAAAACCGGTGACCAGGTGATGTGATCAGCTGATGTGTGACTGAATTTTTCATTTAGGCCATTAGAAAGTTGTTGACCTCTTTCCAGGCATTCTTTTATTTGAGCAGGGCAAATACAGGAGCCTGTCTTGATGAGTAATTACCCTGCGCCCTACCGCAACAGTGATATGAAATCAACGAGCAGTTCATCTCAAGTACAGTCTGTTGTTAGCTGATGTTACTGCCTTTGTTGAAAGTTAACAACCAGCTACTATTTCCCAGATATATCAGCCACAGTGGCCTATGAGTCATTAAAAGTTATCACAACAGATTTGTACCAGAAAACAGTAAATTTAATCCCCAACTTATGTCCATCAGCTCTGGCACAAAGCCAGGCAGCGGCAATCTGATCAGAGGCATTTTTAAATTTGAGAGGATCAAATTTTTCAGCTCAACCGACATGTCCACACCATTCTTTTGAAGCTTAAATTTACAAACTTAGATATGTTTTTCACGACTGAAATTTGGCCTGGGGGTTCTTAACAGAGTGGCCTTTCATACAACAAACCCAAAATACAGATTATTTTTATCATGTTACAAGGACTTTAAACCATTGTGGAGAATAGAGTCTTTTTAAATCAATTTAATTGAAGCTTCATTGAAATAAACTACATTTTTTACTTCTGAAAAAGTGATAATTCAGTATTATTTGCATTGGGACCAAATACTTGTATTTGACATAGTGTTAAATTCAACTCTTTATAGCATTGCTTTAACAATGCAAAAAGTACTGTGTGCTATTTGCAAGTAACTTATTTGGCACACATTAGGTAATAAAATTGACAGCTGATGTGACATGACATAGGCGGATACAGGAACAATTTCTCTGGCTTTGTTAACTGTTACAAATGTTAGAGCTAATGTAGGTACTTAACAAATAAGAAACAAACCCACAAAGATGCTGTAGCAGCATCATGAACATGTAAGTGGTGCTGTGAGCTGTGATGAAGTGTTGGGATTTTGCACCTTGGGAATACAAACAGGGTGGTTAGTTCTCCAAAACATGCAGAAATATTTATCATGAAAGTTTTCATCTTAAATGTACAGCACATATGAAATGCTACACCTGGTTCCATGTACTGTATACCAGGACTAGCATGCCATTTTTAATCCTTACTCCAGGATTATTGCAGCCTACACTGTCATAAAGGACACAGCAGCCACAGGAAACACGTCCAGGTTTGCAGACGCTGCAGTTTTCTCTGCCACCCATATGGACTGCTGCAATTAGATCAGAAACAGAAGAACAGAGAGAGAGAGAGAAAGGCAGACAGAAAAAAGAGGAGGGCTGGACGAGGTAGTGAGACAGAGAGCGATGGGGGTGTTAGGGTTCAACTCAAGGGCGTGCTGAGAGGAGGAGAAGGTCAGGAGAAGGGCTGTTGGTGCTGCGGCCGCCCACGTGTAGACATGTTTCCAATTAGAACAGGCCGAGCTCCTAATTGTTAGATGTGGCTGTGTGTGGGACGAAGGAAACTCTCGTGTTCTCCTCCTCAGCTGATTGATACAGTGGCCTGTTTACACCATCCAGCAGGCCTTTAACTAACATGATATGATTTCATTGCCCCATCAGCACTGCCACTAACACACATCAGCACCCTCTGCCCCACCCCTCTTAAACCCTGCCCCCTCAGCTTCCTGCATCAAGCTCATTACTTTAGTTGATCATGCTGGAAAAAATGCAACACTTGCAGAAATGTGAGCATTAAAGTATCGCAGTGATTGATGGATATTACAAGGCTCTATTTCAAACA
The DNA here is from genome assembly GCF_018320785.1 of Cheilinus undulatus. NCBI lineage: Eukaryota > Metazoa > Chordata > Actinopteri > Labriformes > Labridae > Cheilinus > Cheilinus undulatus. The sequence continues at coordinate 11,416,289 of NC_054876.1, forward strand.
AACAACACATGTGAGACACAACAATGGTCATTTAACTCGGCAGGTCTGAGTCTCAATTCAATTTCAGGCTCGTAAATGTCACAGCGTGAGTTCAAGTGTGACGCTTGGCTTCATGCACAAGTAGGCTTTTAAACAAGTGGGGTCAAATCCAGATTGTTTATTGTAGAAATTCAAAATCTGATGAATGGAGTGGTATGTGATCAGGACACGGGGAAAATCTAACCTTAACAAGCATCAAAGTTTTATTGCAGAGCAGCTAGATGGAAGCCTCTACTTAATACGAAACACATAAAATCCTGCCTGGAGCAAAGTATTTCATGTGTTTTGCACTGAGGAGTGTGGAAAAAGTGAAGGATGCCTAAGTACTTTCTGAATGCACTGTATATTCTTGTCTTTTTCTGATTTATGCTGCAAAACAGTACACACACCAGGACAGCCAGCTAATCATGTTGATCATCCTCCATATTTGCTTTTCTTCTGAAGACATAATTTGATCATGCAGATCTCATGTCTGTGGAATCACCACTGTAAAACTGTTGCTTCAAATACCAGTTGTGTGGTCTGGTACGTTTGTAAAAAATTGTTTGAAACTGTCCTTATGTCTGTGGTCTCTGTAGTTTTTTGAGTTGGTTAAGATTTGAAATTCCCCTAAATGGTGGAAAGCAACATCTTGTGATGAAATAATCAATTATTGATAGTTCTCCTAAAATGCATAAATGCATAAGTAATGAGATAGAAATGTTAGGAGTTAAAAGTTCATGACCAGACAAGCCAGACAGACTGTTCCACAGATCCATTGCATGGGATATATCTCACAAAGGCAACTGCCCATAGTCTGTGTTTGGGAAGGGCAGAGCCTCTGAAAAACTTCTCAGAGACTGATTTGACCAACGTTCTGTATGTCACAATAATTCAAGCCAGTAAGAGCAACAAGACATATGACATAGTGGTCATGCAAAGCCCTAGTGTGCTACATAATGTGACTTCAACGGGAAGCAGCTATTATTGTTCACCATCAGAGGAGCCAGTTGGTAAAACAATCTCAAGGCTTTCAGTGCAGTTTTCTGCTCTTCTTTTGACTAAAAAAGGTGCCAATTGCCAAAGTGGCAATAGCCCCATGCTCTTCAGTACCAGTATGGACTTGATAATTAGGCAGGTAACAGAGGCAGCAAACCATTGATTGTCCAGATCTGGACTTTGCTGATGATGCTGTGATCCTTATGGAGACTGTAGATGCCCTTCTTGAGGCTCTTAGGCTCTTGAGGCACTTGTATTGTGAGGAGGCTGAAGCGTTGGGAATGCACGTTTCCTGGGCCAAACAAAGATCCGGGCATTCAGGGATGCCTTAGATGCTGCAATCAAATCTGTGTCTGTGGTGAGAGCCTGGAAGTTGTGGAGCAGTTCACCCACTTTGGCAGTGTAATCCATCAATCCCCTGATGTGAGGCTAAGGTCAACTGCATACTTCGACTTGTGCATGGGGCGATTGGTTTGCTGAGCAAGACAGTGTGGCATTCTCGGTATCTGAGCATGCAGCCAAAAGAGTCTTTCAGACCTTGGTCCTCCCGGTCTTACCATACTCTTTTGGCCCGGTCATGGACTGATGACCTCTTTTCATCACATTTTTGGGTATTGTTTGTAAGACTGTGTGTTGGATGGAAAGGGTCAGCTGCTACATGGCAGCTGCACTTTCCCAGACTGGATCCAGCTTTCTGCATACTGGGTGCCCAGGGTCCAGTGGGTAATTGCGTGCATCCCAGAGGGAGCAGCTTGGAGGATACCTGAGGAGATGGGCCTGGCACAAGCCTGGACAACAGCCAACAGGAGGCCAGAGCAGTACAGGACGAAGTTTGGAGTGCATATGCTCCCATACCCCACCCAACCTGGCAGCCATCGTCTACCAGCTTGAAGTTCAATTAAGCCGCGCCTGTTGCTACTGCCTCGTTTTCACTAAAGGAGCTGATTGGTCCAGTCATTCTCAAACCAGGCACAAATGTTTCAGACGGATTCGCCTGATAATGGACATGGAATCTGGCAAATCCATCTGCTTTGCAAGGTTAGAAATTACAGTAATCCATTTTTGAATGTAATGTTTTGATATAAAGTACAAATACAAAAAAATCACTTTAAAAATTCAAAAATACATTTTAACTCTTGTTTGCCTTTTTTCTTGTCATAAATATACATTTTTATATTTCAAGATATAAAAAGGTAAAATAAGACTGAATTGCTTATAATAAGTAAAACTCCTGCCAGTGCAGCAGGCAAATTAAACTGATTGTGTTGTTGCAATGTGTTACCAAATCCTGTTTCTCAAGAAAATAACTTCAAATTTGAGGACAAACTCATGCTCAGGCCGTTCTCTCTATGACTTACATACAGAATCCAGCGAGCTGTAACACAGATGTAAATTCATTTGGAAAAAAACCTCCATCCATCCTACATCCATACATGCATCCGCAGGGAAATAAACAAAAACACGCAGTGAAGGATCGAACGCAGTACACTCATCAACATTTTATGGGCTGTCAGTCAATATTCATGAGCGGGGTTTATTTGAACGTACTAGTTAGTGGTCAATAAGTTTACCATGAGCAGCAGCCAAGGCCTCTGTAAACATCCTCCTCCCTGCAGAGGTTACTGACAGATACAGTTTCCTCATCTGCTGCCTGATCAATACACAGTGTACTCTAAATCTGTTGTGGATGTAAAGAACAGCAGACTAATGACTCCTCGTTATTATCACTGAACAGAGCTGACAGCCTGCTGAGGACCGGAGTCTACATTTCTATTAATGCATGCTATAATACAGTGAGCATGCCGTTACTCGCTCAGTGCAAGCCAAGCAGGTAGTTTGATACACAATATGAGCTGCCAAGAAGACATCCGTCTGTACAGCCAGAGGATTGTTCACTGTGTGTATGTGCAGGCATCAATGTACATGCAGATATATGTGCTCGGAGCCATTATTCATGGTGCAATATGCCATAAATACTCTCAACATTGCACACACTCCCGTCGCTCTGTGAACACTTGCTCAACACTCATGCATTATGCATGTCTGCATCTGTGTCTCACATCTACTGTGCACAGTGTCTGTTCTGAGGGGCAATATTGTTGGCACGCTGTAATGTGTGTGATCAGCCTGCACCATTTTCTGCTCTATATGGGATTTATTAGACATAAGCTCAGAGTCCCTGCTTGGATCTGCTGTTTTTGATCTGGATTTTGACATCTATAGTGTCCAGAAATGAATAACAATGCTTTTACATTCTCTTTTAGGAATGAATCCAATTATTCTGCCAAGGTTAGGAAACACTACATCAACCCTGCTTTCACATTATGTCAAAAAAAGTTTCATACATAAGAATTTTTCTTGAAGCAACAGTATGTGGCTTTTCCACCTTGAAATAGTAGTTTTAAAGTCAGACTAAAACCCCAGTAACTCTCAGCTGGAATTATGCAGTTCATCCTTTTACTGCAGAGTCGTCTGCTTTCAGCACTATGAAACTTTGGTAGGGATGTCCCGATCAGACTTTTTCACTTCCGATACGATACCGATATTTCAGCCTTGAGTATCGGCCGATACCGATATCAGCACGAATCATGCATACTTTTATTACTTATTTTGTAGTATGGAATGTTAGAAAAGGCTTGATCAAGTGATATTACTCAGAGAACAAGTCAGCAACAGTAGATACGAGAAAAACTGACCCATTTATTATTAACCAATGGGTTACATAAATTTTGACCTTAAACATAAGCACATTCTACAATTAAATTATTATCAAATTATTATTTGTTTTCTGCTCTTGTTATTAGAGTGAGATGTTTATTTTGAAATTGGAGCCGTGGACTCTTAAATTTGAGCAGTTGGACAATAGACAAAATTGTGGGGGGGTTTTTTCCCTGCCCTCAGTTGTTCCCACCATATACTGGCAGTAAAAAATAACTGAGGTGAACTTCATTTGTTATTTTGCACTTTAAAGGTATGATTTGTTTCTACTGGATTTATTGAGGTCATTTTTCAGGCTTGTCTAATTTATTTTTGATGTATTCTATTCAATTGTAGAATATGCTTATGTTTAAGGTCAAAATTAATGTAACCCATCGGTTAAAAAATAGGCTCGAGGTTCAATCAAGTGTTTAAACCTGACATTACTCACCACTGACAGGGGCTCGTTATCGATCTTTTCTGTTATAGCTAATGCTTTTTTGCCGTCCTGTGGGAGTTTCTCACGCTTTCCAAATGTTTTGGACAGCGTCGGTTGTTTGAAGGAGCCAGAGCCTTGTTGTTTCTTCGTGGTCTTGTGAAAATCCTCATGCTGTTTTTTGCGATGCTTCTTCAAATGCCCGATGAGGTTGGTCGTATTAAATTTCCCTGGTTCTTTGCCACCACAGGGAACTTGTGCATGACAAGTTTTGCACACAGCTGCAACGTCTTTATCTGACTTTAACGAAAAATACTGAGACACGGCCGACATCCCTCCTACTCCTTGCTACAGTGTTAGTGGTTAGCAGCGGTTAACACTCAAGCACGCTGTTGTTGTGATCACGTGGGCTCTGCATGCTGGTGGCGCTGCTGGATAGAAGTGCTGGAGTGGAGTCTGGAATGGACTGCTTGTATCAGAGTGCTTAAATTGGAGATTTGAGATGTAATCCGATATAATCCGATAGTTGTTTTTTTGCTGATATCGGACCAATATCCGACATCAATATCAGATCGGGAACCTCTAAACTTTGGTGGTAGGTAGATGTTTTTGTATGAGAAGTGCATATGGCTTTACAGCACTAGTTCACACACCAGCCTACAGCTAAAAAGAAGCCAGTTAGCTCTTCTAGATACTGTTTGATAATGGGTGAAAGAACAGAACAGTAAAAGATAAAGTTAAACAAGAGGACAATGAATGAATTAGCTGGACAAAAAGCCACAATACAGTTGCAGAGGGTACATAGAGTTACTCATCACAGACTGTGTCATAATTAAAGGCTGTGTCGTTACCAGTGTCAATATTGCCCTATGTTTAGCAACAGTTGAATGCACTTACACATGCTCCACATGCACACAATTAAGAAACAGCAGGCTGTAGATGCTAGCAGGGCCATATTCATGCAAAATCCACTTACATGTTTGTACCTTGTCAGTTTACATGGTTCTTTGGCTCCTCACAATGTCTGCCAGCTTCCCCATTCTCTGTTTGTCAACTAATGCATGTTGTCTGAGAGGTGGAGGTAACAGCTCTATGTATTTTAAGACAGCAGAATTGCACTTATAGTCCCTTAGTGGGTGACGAAGTGCACCATACCAAATTCCTATAAACTGCTGCTTTAAAGATTTCCTAAAGTCAGAACAACATCTCATGAAGTCCTGGAAAATGTTACTTTAAATCTCAAAAATGTTCTGTTTCAAGTTGTGAAAACAATTTTGGGCTTTTTAGTTAGTAATAATATGAAATAAGGTTGTTAAAACTCATGTTTTGACCATATTGTGTGACTTTAATATGTTCAGAGCAAAGTTATATCACACATCTTTTTATGGATTCACCAGTGTTGTTCCACACACACAAACACACCCACTCACACACACAAACCTAGAAGCACATATACAAGTGAGGAAATCAACCACAAATTTTCAACTTCAAGAATTGGAGAAACATCCAAAAGCAATGTGTAAATCTTTCTGTCTTTCTTTCTTTTTTTTAAACCTTTGTGGTAAATTGCAAACTCCTCTAAAGGAGTACATTGAGCGTTGCCCAAAGAAGTTATATCTTGTAAAGGATTGCATTTTTATGCTCCTACATTGCAGAGGCCAGGGCCAGAGCTAATATGTTTTCAGGTTTTCCATTCCTCCATTTGTTTGTCTGTACAGACGTCTGGACCATTCTTGTGAATACGACATCTCAAAAATGCTTAAAAAACTATCCTTCAAGCCTCAATCAAATGTAAATCCTGGAAGGAAGAACTGATGGCAGCTGGATACCTCAGTGGTATAAATCTCTGACTTTGTTACAAGAAATTTGGGGTTTGAATCCTGGTCAGGGCACAATGAGTATCCATTGTAGGTCTCTAAAGTCATGGACCCGTCCCAGGAGTATGTTGCTTTGGACAGGAGCATCTGCTTAATGACACTGTATTTGTGAGGTCAAAGGTCAGGCTCATTAGGTCTCATGTTCATTCACACATTCTCTTTAGAATGCTATTGGGCAGGAGGATTGAAACAACCCCGGTCATGTTCTGGATGTCCTTGCTTATAACCGAGGGCATGGGAAAATAATCTGTTAAACAAATTACAAAGTCGACACCTTTGGAGGATTCAGGGATGCATGGGATGAATAAGAATGGCATAGGGTACTGTCTGGGCAGGTAGCAGGGTTGCTACAAGCCCCTGGTTGTACTGTGGATATCTCAAGGGCCCGCAGTCACCAGGAGTATCACCAGGAGTTTAAAGCCCGGACAAAGAGATTCGGTCGAACTTGACCTTGGCTGCTGAGCGACATGTGTCAAGCTTGACTCTGGCAGACTGGCAGCATTTGGCCCAAGATGAGTCTTTAGCACCCTACATGCATAAAACGTATGCACATGACTATATCTCCAAATCTAATCATTTTTATCCAAAGGATAAAATAATAAGTGTAAATGTCAAGGTCATTGAACCTCATGTTCATTCTCTGCCTATAAACTTGATATCTTTAGAATTCTGTGGGGGATTTTCTTCCATTTGCACAAATTTTGACTATGACTCAAGGATGAAATGCATAGATTTCCAAAATCATCTTGATATGTGGACTCATCAGACCACAGCACACGTCTCCACCCTAGGTCAGTCCATCTCAGATGAGTCCGGGCCCAGAGAAGTAGGTGGTGTTTCTGGATGTAGATAAACGGCGCTGGCTTTGCATGGTAGAGTTTTAATTTACATTTTTTATGCAGGGATGAAGTGTGTTAACTGGAAATAGTTTCTGGAGTGTTTCTAAGCTCACGTAGTATCCCTCGTAAAACGATGCTGTTTTTTAATGCAGAACAACCAGAGGGATTGAACATCACAGGCATTCAGTGTCGGCCTTTGGCATCCCCACCTACATGCAAATATTTCTCGAGATTCTCTGCATGTAAGGAGTTGATTCTCTGAATCTTTGAGAAAGTATTATGGACAGTAGATGGTGACATCTCTAACATGTGGAGGAATGATGTTCATTCACAAAGTAGAGAACTTTGCACCATCATAGACTGTGAATGACTGAGCCTTTCAGGAGGACTCAGTTTAAACCAATCCTGTTTCCATCACCTGTTACCAATCAACCTGCTTACCTGTTGAATGTTCCAGGTGTTTTTTGAGCACCTCGCAACTCTCTCAGTCTTTGTCTTGGCCCATCCCAACTTTTTTGCAATTTGTTGCTTGCATCAAATTTATAATGCATCTGTATTTCCAAAGGAAAAATAAAGTTTATTAGGTTGAACATCAAATTTCTTGTCTTTGTGCTGTATTGAACTGAATACAAGCTAAAAAAAAAAATTGCAGATCACATTATTCTGTTTTACTTGCATTTTACACCATGTCCCAACTTTTTTGGAATTGAAGGTTGTAAGACATACAGAGCCTATTAATTACAGAGCAGAAAACTTTTTTCTTCAGCTTCCCTTTGCTGATTTCAGTATGAAATGTGTCTCTCTTAGTGTAAGTTAAATCATTTAGTGTCAAATGGATCTTTAATACATTCAGCTTCAGGAGAGTGTTTGGCTCGGAGCATTTGGTTTGCAAATCAGACATGCCCTCACATGTTCAAGTGCTTCATGATGGCTCTTATAAAAAGCCTGGGGAGGGCACAGCCAGGTGAGTTCACTCTATCATCACCACCACCACAGCTCTGACTGGACGGCTGCCATTGAGCCTCAAAGCTACTCGGTCAGTTTAAACCCCCGCATAACAACAGGTAGCCCAAACACTGACAGTCTATTTACTGGAGTCTGGCTGTAATAGATGACAGACGATAACACTTTGTTCCGTAATCTCTTTGTGCTCATATTGATCAGAGATAAACATCTGGCCGCCACAGAGCATCTGTGTTCATGTGGTCTGAGGACATATTAAAAGCTTTTATTATCCTCCTGGCACCTCTACCCATCCTGTTACTAACACTCACACAGTTCACTCTGGCTTTTTCTCTCTGATTCACAGCCATGAGAGTGACTGGATGAGTCAGAGTCTGCCTCAGTGGAGGATGAATGATGGTGAATTTTGGTCACTTTGAGGCTTTCTATCCCTCACCAACATGATACAGCACTCTTACCCTCAAACCACAACATAGAGGAGGGCAATGCAAAAAAAGCACAAAAATGCACATTTAGGTGAGTCTAAATAAAACTGTTACTGTGGTCTGGGCGGAGGGCAAACAGTACAGCAGGGTCATATAACATTAAAGCTTGGGTGAGGAGTTCCTTATGCCTTTTTATGACCTGTACAAGCAGACAACAGACAACACCATAAACAACAAGATTTACATCCACTTAAGTGTTATTCTCAAAGCCTGTAAACACTTACACAGTAGGTTTAGAACAAGATCATTTACAGCATGCACAAGAACAGCCTTTTGATGCCCCAGTCCTGGCTCGAAGAATATTCAAACTTTTCACAAATACTCACGTTCACTTAGATTCTGGAGATGATGGGCCAAAGGTCAAGATCACTGGGCCCCATGCTCCTGCCTTTTTTGTGATTATATATCAAGAATACTTTATGTCTTCAAAATCTACACAAATTTCCTCCCCAAATAAAGTTTAACCCTCTGGTATCCCTACAAATTGCTGCCTCATTTTCCTCCTAGTGTGCAAAAAATGCACAGGGGGGTTTATTACTGCAAATAAAAAAGTTATATTAGTTTATTTTTAATTGTTTAATTTTTTCCTTGTTTCATCAACTTGTTCCATTAACAAAAATGCCAAATACTCAATAATTGTCATATCTTTTAACCCTTTAATTTCCATGTTTGTAATGTAAACAAACAACATTTTTTGATGAAAAAAACACAAACTGATTTTTTCAAGATACTACACTGAAAGTGAATAACTTATTTATGGATGATTGCAGCCTGGCATATGTCATTGATTAGTAGCAACATTGGTTAAAATGCATTATTATTATTATTATTATTATTATTATTATCATTATTATGTGAGGTCAATTATTCTAAAATACTTATTTTTTCACCCTTTTGCGCAAAAAAACGCACACCTTTAAATCATGTTATAAATATCATACATTTCAAAATTGTTTTACTGTTACTGAATTATATTTTTCTCATTTAAGATCAGCCCTAGTCATAAATGTCATATACTTATTCATGGTAATTTTTTTTAACCCTTTAAATGCCATGTTTCATTGATGATGTCACTGCATTTTTAGATGCAAAATACAAAAAAAAAAAGATTTTTTTTGCAAGTTACTTCATGAAAATTAGATAACTTATTTTTTGATTATTGCACAGACACACTCACATACTCACACACTGATCTGCACTAAAACAAAACCTCAAAGAGTTAGTGAGAAGGGGAGCAAAGGGCAGTATAACACTGAAATCTGGTGGAAAAAAACACGTGTTTCCGGCCCTCGCCCATATATGGTAAAAGTGACATCACAGGGTAAATAAATGGTCCAGGCACAAATGTAAAGACCCAACTCTCAAATGAAGCCCAGAAACCAGAAAATGCATGATTCATGCCTTGATGGCGTACAGATTAAAAGAAGTGGTTTGAATGGGTTTCAATGCGCATTTTTTGCACACCAGGGATATTAACGCTATAAAAAACTTTATTTATGTTATGCTGATTGTTGTGGCTGGGACAGAATTTTAAAAATTGTGCAAAAATGAACAAAAAATACAATACATGATAATATTATTTGTGACAGAAGACAAAGTTAAAAAAAAAAAAAATATATATATATATATATCAACTAAGTGTGCATTTTTGGCACAAGGGGTACCAGAGGGTTAAAGCAAAGATTTTGGAGGTCAAAGGCCAAGGTCATTTGTTTTTATATTCATCCCTTTGGTAACACTTTGGCCCTTATGTAGCCCTAATTACCTAGTAAGTCTTTAGAAATGTGTGGTAATTATCTAGTAATTTCTCAAGAATAAGGTGGTTATTAATCTATTATTTGATATATGTTAATATTGAGGAAGTACTTACCTCATAATAATGTATTCATTATCAAGTAATTCCTTTGAAAACATACAAAATTCTCTGAAAATGTGGTCTTATTTTGCCCTATCACTGAACCTAACCCCTAACCCTACCCAAAAAATGATTAAAGAAGTAGTGAATGCTTTAACATTTTTTTTTCAGCTGTACACTGATAAACACATCAGTGCTGGTGTTATTTCTGACATTTGCACCAAACTGATAAAAATCTGCATTTCACTCCTTTTATTGAGCTGAAACAGACATCTTTTCTGAAAAGGCGGGGCTTATGTGGTGTATAATGTCCCTAACCCTAATTCTGTATAAAAGGTAGAATGTTACCTGTTCTAACCGACTTTAGCCTTCAGAGACCGCTCCCATCCTCTCCTGCCTGCTCCTGCACTGCTTTGGCTCCGAGAGCTCCGGCTTTAGTAACGCCAGTGCTGGGGCAAACAGTCCAAACAGGTACACTACAGCCTGCTTCAGGGGACTCCGGAGGGGAAAAGGCCTCCAGCTCAAAAGATCGCTCTGAGGCAGCAGTGCTGCGGGACTCTGTTTCACTGCCTGGTGAGGGGAGTCACTGTCACTCCCACTTCATCTGAATAACCCCATCCTAAAAAAAAAAAGAAAAAGAAAAAAAAGTCCTGTCCCCCTCCCTTCTCTCAGTACCAAGCTGCTCACTTTCTGTGCATTTTTTGAAATCCTGAAGTGGGCAGAGTTAGCTTTGAGCTGGGGGTTCACCTACACTTAAAATTATTCTTCAGTAGCCCTCACTTCAATTTAGTGGATCAAAGTAAAGAAATACCTGTTAATTATTTAGCAACTTATATGGAAAATTACCATCCTGTTTCTTAGAAATTACTGGGTAAAATACCACCTAATTATGAGGGAATTACAACAATATTACGAGGGTTAGGGTAAAATACAAAGAGAGGTATGGCTGCAGACAGTTCATCCGAGATGCTGTATATCCAGGGCCACCCCTGGTCAAAGTGAGGCCCTAGGCAGACTCTGATATGAGGCCCCCCAAAAAATGTGCGGAGAGAGAGAAAGGAGAAAAAAAACGCTCAAAGTGAGGTGACCCCAGGTGATGAGGCCCTACACGCTATGCGTAGTCTGCGTACAGGCAGCGTAGCCTGCATATACGGTATCTCAGAAACGAAATACTGTAACTTGCCGGTACGACATATTCCCAGTTTTGGATTTCTGGCACAGAAATCAGTCATCAAACATTACATATTCAGAACTACTACATAAACAAAACAGACAAAAAGATAAGAGGTCTAATGTGGGATTAAATTATTTATCAACCTGTTGTAGAAGAAGTTTAGAGCTGTGGTTTGCTTTAGCTTGATTAGCTTTAGCCAAAGCTAAAATGGCTATGCTAGTTACGTAATTAACTTTACCACATAAGCCAGTGTACCAAAGTAAACTTGAGCAACTAAGTAAGCTATATAGTAAGCTATATAGCTATGTTACCTAGCTAACAGAGCTACTTGAGCTATGCTTGCTGCATTAGAATGTTTCCACATATCCTGTTAGTAGACTCTTTACTTTGCTTAATATTTTTTACAGCATTTTATAACAGTTAGAACAGTTTGGGAGATTGGCAGCGGAGATGTAAGATCCACAGCCAGACTGTCTAAAGCAGTGCTTCCCAAACTTTTTTGGTCATTCCCCACTTTGAACAAGGGGGAATTTTCAAGCCCCACCTGCCCTGATTGCCCCAACAAAAATCCTGACAAATTACACATTTTTAAATTCATTGAACTAACACCAACGTAGGAGGCCATTTGTGCCTGACAGGTAACTGATGTAGCCTTTACCATGTGTTGTTCCTGCTGTCTATACTCAGTGAGATGACTCTAGATAACTCATGTCATATTTTCTTTTTGGTTGGCTTTTTGGTTGACTTGGCCCATCTGTCTTGTGTGTGTGATGCCGCTGGCTCGCCAACCTTGGTGGTCCATGTCACAAATCTATCCATATTGTTCAGAGTAGCCTGCTGCCGTCTTTTGTGAAAGTTTGTTTTATTCCGCTGCAATTAACATGCCGACGTCAATCAATAGCTTTGCACCAGGTTAGATTTTTCTCCTGGTTGCCTATCAAATGCTGTTTAATAATTAATTGTTCTTTTAATTTCAGCTACATGTAGGCTATTGTGTGTGGGTGTTGTGTTTCCGGTGAATTATCTTTATTGTCAAGAAAGAAAGGCGCATTAAATTGAATATTTTCTCCCGTGTGTCGCGCCCCACCTGTCATGTCTCCATTTCCCACCAGTGGGGCGCGCCCCACACTTTGAGAAGCACTGGTCTAAAGGTTAGCAGTTCAATGGAAGCATGCTAAAGTTTCCACAAATATTGTGCTTCAAACAATAAACCTCAAAGTGACAAAGCTAACATGATCTGAATGATTATAAGTAATAACTTAATATCAAGATTGTTCACTTTGATTTTCACTTCACAAACATTTTTAGCACTTAAAGGTCACATATTATGCAAAATACACTTTTCAGGCTTTTCTAACAAAAAATATGTGCCCCTAGCCTGTCAACAATCCCTTCAAGAATCAGAAAAATCCATTCCCTCCCCCCTCATTTTCTCCGCCTTTCAGAAAATGTGTGCCGTCAGGGGCGGAGTCAGACAGCTCAGTAACATTTAAAGCCACAGACACGGAAACAGCTCGTTCTAAGCAGGGCTGAAGCAGAGAGGTTTTTTAGACATGCAAAAATCCAATACTGGATTGTTTTTTCAGCAACAAACTTTACACTCGTGTTTTGGGGGCCTCTGAGACCAATATAAACTTGTCTTAAAAAGGGTAAAATATCTGACCTTTAATATTTCAATCACATGCATTATTGGTGATAAATGATTTAAACCACACACATTTTCATCATTTTTTCTTACTTTCACCCTTGAGGCCTTTCTTATAGGATAAATGACAATCTTTGCACTATTAATGATAAATGATGAGCGAAAAACAATCAAAATGATAAAAATATGCCTCTGTTTTTTTTTTTTAATCAAGTTGCAATGTCTATCACCAAATCAACCTTAAATCAAATCAATTCATAGCTTACCACTCCACTTCATTTCTTAATTCAAATGCATTTTTATCACTTTGTTTTTGGAATCAAAAGAGTTTTTTCAAACTCATCAAATAGGTCATGGACTATTTTTTTTTTTAATATGAAGTTTTTAACAAAATGAATGTTCCTAAGTATACAATGTGTTATACACCACCAGAAAACCATGATTCTCAGCATAAAACCACCACAGCAGCCACAATTAATGCATTTGTCAGACTACACACAAACAAACAATAACAATAATAAACAATTAGAAGCTCGCTCTCACTCTCCTGATCAGAATATTCTGTCAAAAACAGTCCTGCTCTATCAGAAAGAGTCCACACAAGCTAAATCCAATTTTGAGTCCAAAAACAGGATTACATCCTTAAAGATCCAAGGACTAATGCCCTATGATGTGCAGTTGTAGCTCTCAATAGTCCATTGTATTTGATGTAATAATGTATTTTTTTCCAGGAAATTATTATCAGTTTTATAAAGAAAAATGTCTGTCAACTTTGATCCTTTTTGGAGTCTTCAGTTAGTAAACAGCTGGTCTTTTCCCTCATAAATACAGGTGTAAAATCCTAATTTTCTGTTTCAGTATTATCAGCTTTGAACCTGAGCTAAATAAGGCTTTCCAGGTTTTCCAGCGTATACCGCCCAGCTACAGTCATCTACAAACCTCTGTGTGACAATACAAATTCAGATGGGGAAAAATATGATGGTTTTTTTTTTTGCAGTAATACTCATTACCATTCGCAGCTACAGTGAGTCTGGTAGTTTGGGAAGAAACTTCAGTGTTACCTTTATAAAGACACTGTATTTGTGCTTGTGGTTTGAACACAACCTTCAATTTAATTCGGGTATCCCTGGATAGGCGTTTTTGACCAATTTTACCTGGAATTCTAAGGGGTTAAATAAGGGTTGCGGGATGAGTCCAAAAGGGAGGGGCAAGTAGCCCCGACTGATCCTGTGAATGCACTCCTTATGTTTGGTCCACCATCAGTCAGGGAGCCAGAGGAACTGGACGCCTTCCACCTGCATTCATGCATGTGAGCTCCTGCTGAGTGTCAGAGAGGTTTGACTGCACTGAGCATGATGGACCCTTCACAGGGCCTGAGGACCTTTAGAGAGAATTTTCAAACCTTTGCTTACTGACCCTCTACATCCTTTAAACAAACCAGTAGCAGTAGTGAAGGTTAAACTGTGCTTGCCTTTCTCCATCGCTCTAAAAGGTTTGAAAATGCTTCAGCATCCTTCAGCCTCCAGTGGCTATGTGAAATCGGGGGGGGCACATTTTGGTTCTAAGTGCCCTAAAAACCTTCAAGTCTTGATTGATATCTCATTCAGTCTCACATTAGCTCTGTGGCAGCTATGATGATGTGGAAACTCACTCTGTTTTGTTTTAATACCATAAAAGTTGTGTGACATGGGCCTTTGACAGCTTTAAACAAGCGTATACTACAAACATTTGCACTGATTCAATGACAAACCAAGCTCTGTATTCATAAAGGTGGAAAATGTATTTTCCCCTGCAACACTGAACTCTTTAGAGGGATATTAAAATTGTGTGTGGTGAGGCAATGCATATCAAATATTAGTTTATACAGTGAGGAGAATGTAGATTTTACTTCCCTATAGAAACAACTGAAGGGGCCTCAGAGGAGCTGAATGAGTGCTGCTTAATAATTTAGAGGAAATGTTGGGAGTTTTATGGTGACGCCTTTTTTAAAGACAAGTGGACATTTTCTCGACAAGCCTGGATGGAATAACTTTCGTAACAGCCAGAGAGGCTGCACTCAGGCTGCATTCAAATCACTGCAGGGATAAAACTTGATTGCAGTTTGTACATAACTACTGAAGAGAACCTGGAGCAAATCCATCCTGTCTCATTTGTCTAAAAAGAAGATGTACTAGGGAATGTGTTATTTTCAGGTTTAAACAATATTATGACATCCTTCCAATTACTGCAATTTTAAAGTGGTGGAGGGGTTTAAACCTCTTTTAACCCCTTTTCTGCACATTTTTGCCATTTATATTTGCCATTCTTCATCAATTTTGAATACTTTTTTTTTTTTTTTACCAATTCTGCCACATATCAACCCTTTTCATCACCTTTCCCAACCATCTGTGCCACTTTTGATTAAGATTTTCCCCCAATTTTAAAATCCCTTTTCACTACCATTTCTGACCATTTTTGCCACTTTCTGCCTTTTGTTGCCATGGTAAACCCATTTTAACCACTTTAACCCCTTAAAGCCTGTTGTATCATATTTGATACATACTTTTATGATACCTCTAATTAATTTGATCGTAAATTACTGAAAAAACTTCTAAATACAATCTGAAAAATGATTAAAAAAACACCCCTAAGTGGATTATCAGTTTTCAAAAACACCTAATGTATCAAATGAGATACAAAAATATATATATTTGTTTAATTTTATGGAAATTTTGATTTTTTTGGATTTCAGTAGAAAGTGAAATAAACATTTCAGTTCCAAAAAAATAGAATTTTCTGGCAATAATTTTTGTTTTCAGGCTTTAATGGGTTAAACCCATTTTTGGCTCTTTCAACCCATTTTGCCACTTTAAAATCCTATTTCACCATTTTATCTGGAATTTTTTGCAACTTTTAAGCCACTTTGCCACTTTGTTCACCACTTTTACTGCCTGTTTTTGCCACTTTTGAGCAGTTATTTCCACTTTGTACCCATTTTTGCCACTGGGGCCATTTTAACCACTTTAAACCCATTTTATCTTTAATTTAAAAATAAATGTAACCACTTTTATATCCTTTTTCACCGTCTTTTCTGCCCATTTTGCCACTGTTCAGCTATTTTGCCACTTCTCATAAACATTTTTTATCTTTGTCTGCCTGTTTTGACTTTTAACTCAATTACCACTTTTTCTGCCTGTTTCTGCCATTTTTAGGCCCCTTTTGCAATTTTCTTTCCTAGTAATTTCATTTTCTATTTGCCTTTGCTGACAAATTTTGCCGCTGTTGACCCATTTAACCTCCTAATACCCATTTTTAACTCTTTTAACCCACTGTACCACTTTTAAATCCGAATCCACCATTTTTTCTGCTACCCTTTGAACCTTTCCACTTCTATTTCTGCCCATTTTTTGTTTGTAACCATTTTTTTCCCACTTTCTGCCTATTGAGCCTCTGTTAACCAATTTTTCCCCTGCCATTACTACTGTTATTACCATTTTTAATTGCATTTCACTATTTGTTAAACCATTTTTTGCCACTTTAAAACCATTTTTGCATGGTATAACCAATTTTCAGAATTCTGAACCCATTTAAACTCTGTTTTAACAAAAGGTGTTTATATTTTAAAGAGTTTATATTTTAAAGAAGGCTATATATTACAGTTTAAAAATGAACCCCTATGAAACAGCACTCATGGACAAAAGTCACTTACGCAGGAAAACCAGGGTATCCACCTGGGGCCAGGCCCGATGCTTGGACTTCAGGGTAAATGCCTGTTAGCCAGGGCTTACTTCCATGGCGCCTGATCAGGCCAAGCTTAGAAAGATGTTATTGTGCTGTCACTGCTGTCTTTCCCTGCAGCTTACTACTCACAGGAATGAGGGTTGGGTGCTACCCGAGCCAAGCAGCAGAAATACAGGGACCTTGGCTTGCTGAACCCCAACAATGCAGACTTGATCCTGAGTTGGGGCACAAGGTTATGCACTACCGCTTAGATACAATGAGGGTTGGATATCATTTGTTTTTTCTTTCAGTACCATTGCTAAATCAGTACTTTTTAAAGGGTTCCAGTGTCTGAATCCACACTTTTAGGAGAAAAAAGGGTTTAAAAAAGTCAGCAGCACAATAAAAGCAATCTGTGTATCATAAATGATTCAGAAATAAGATGTCAATAGAACACATAATAAAAGGATACATATTAATTTTGTGCCTTTCCTTTGGAGTGACGGGGATAACGTCAAGGTGGGAAGGGAACCAAAATGAAGCACCAAAATCTGTTTTGTAATTCTGTATGGTAGGCATTGGATGTGTTTGTACCGGTTCCATGTTGGTACATGATTGCCATACTAATCACTACATATATTTGGCATCACTTTCATGCATAGCTCTTAATCTGGAACCAAAGTGGTCTCTCTTCTATTCTGAAGGTGCAACCTGGGGTTGGTCTAGAGATACACAAGAACCCTTGGCTAAGTACTGCAATGTTGGTGTTTTCCTTTGGGGATGAGTGTCCCCTCAGGTTGCAAAGAGGTCTAGGACAGCACTTGTGGAGTGGAAGACTTGGCTGGGGGTGATTCAATCAGGCTATCCCACTACTTGGACTCTAGGGAAAAGTTTACCCAAGTGTGCTTGAAGAAGGCTCACAGTGATGGTAAAATCAGATATAGGGTGAGGAGTTCAGAGATCCAGAGGGAGTAGAGCTGCTGCACTGGCGTATTGAAAAGAGTCAGCTTAGGTGGTTTGAGCTTCTGATGAGGATCCCTCCTGGACACCTCCCTTTGGAGGATTTTGGGCATACCCACCTGGGAGGAGACCCTGGGGTAGACCCAGAGCTCACTGAAGGGATTATACAGTATATCCCATGTGGCCTGTAAATGCCTCAGAAGCCCCCAGGAGGAATTTGGAAATGTTGCTGGTGAGAGGGATGTCTGGATTGACCTACTTGGTCTACTGCTGCTATGGCCTCGAAAAAGGAGTTGTGCCTTTTACTCCAAAGATAAATGGTTTAATGTCTAAGTCTAAGTCTGAATATTATTGCCAATAAGGATTATGAAAGGAGTGCCAGGTTATGTAGGTCTAAGAATGAATCTCAAATCTGTTAAGTGATCATTTAAAAATTGTCTGTCTTTAAAAGTTGGTTTTATTTGTTGAGAAATACCGTTTTTCAAGTCATAGTAGCACCTCTGAGCTGTGTGTGAACAGGTAAACGAACACACTGAGAGCTTCTCTGGAAATAGACGGTTGAGCCCACAAGTTCAATCACGACTGCTATAATTAGGCTCAGACATTAATGAGTGTTAGCTGTGTGTAATCTTAGCTGTCACACATGCTCCAGTTATTTCACTCCTGGAGCAGTATGGCTTCAGTTTTGTTTTCATTGGAAAGAACAATCGGAGAGATCTGAAGCTGAATTTGGTGAACAATGCTCCCATTCATATTTCAGGGTTTCTGTCATTGTTTACTTGCTGAATATTAAACACTCGTAGATTGGATTAAAGCTAGCCAGACAGCCTCTCCTGCCTTTGTTTTATATTCCTGTCAAACATATTCTCCAGTCTCTTTATGTCTCTTTTTTCTGTCTGTGTGTCTCTCCCCTTTGTGTGTCTGTCTCCCTCTCCTCCCCCCCGTTCAGCTCGGAGGATACCAACTGAATGTCAGTTCAGGGAGTGTGTTTAGAGGGATTTCTGCTGAGAGGAATACATATTTAATGGCAAATCTGCAACTGTGCCTCTTTCAACCTCACCCATCCCAGCCAGCCTCACCCATCCTCCCACCTCTGTCACCTCTCTGTGGCTAATGTCCCTCAGTGTTCCTCCTTTCATCACCCTCAACTGAAACAAAAAGGAGGAAAAAGCTCATTCTCCTGCCAGTGTTATGTGACTTTAGCAGGAGCATATGTCCAAGCTGAGTAAGATTTGCCGTGCGCCTTTGTTTATATTTATTTATTTGTCTATCAACAGCTGATTAGTCTCCCGTGGCCCCCCGAGTTTCATGCAAGACTTAGCATTTCGATTCAGCGCACATCTAGCTTTATCCTGAAGCCAAATAAGTGTCTATCTCCAGTGGGAGTTTCAGCCCACAAGAGCGCAACCACTTCTGAATGTGATGGAGGGGTGTGTGTGAGAGGAAGAGGAGGGGTGAGGCAGAAAGAGACATCGCATGCATACATGCAAATGATGAAAAATAACAATGAGTGATCGCCGTGAGGGGAAACAAGATGCTCCAATGTGGAAATGCAGTTCCCACGATTCTCAAAGTAGATTGTGTATTATATTTCCCTTTGACATGACGCTGAGGAGAGGAAGAGCAAGAAGTCATAAAGTTGATCTGTTGTGGTCCGAACACCAAATCATGACGGCAGGAAATCTGTAAAAAACATGATTACACTTGGTGAAAATACAGAATGGAATAGTGCTAAACCAGAATTTTGAATGATCTGTTGGTTCAGATAACTCATGACAGCTAATTTTAAAGACTAATCAAATCCTAGCCAACATCAGCCTTCCAATCTTCCGTTAAGAGTCAGCATGTTCTAAATAGCATACCTTTTACTGAAGTACACTTCAACCCCTAACCCCTTAACCCCTAACCTAAAATAATATTTGAGGTTATTCAGCTAACACTCACTTTATTTTGGTGGATAAAAATAAAGAAATTACCCAGGAATTATTAAGCAACATATATGGAAAATTATCATCCTATTTCTTATAAATTACTTGGTGAAATACCACCCATGGACGAAATTTTGATTTCAGAGGTGGGGGGGACACAACTGGTTTGAGTACGGGGGGTATGGTCAATAGACCTCATTTACATAAAATTATACCTAATTTTTGAGTAAAAATAAGCTATAATAAGCTATAATAAGCTATAAAAATAAGATTATCATCACTCTAACATTTGTCACAATACTCAATCTCATGACTAACATATCTTTATTCTTTCAACCTCACCTGTGAGCCTCCAGCCTCTCCTCCTCTACCTCCTCCAGTCTCTCCTCCTCTACCTCCTCCAGTCTCTCCTCCTTCATCTCCTCCTCTACCTCCTCCATCTCCTCCAGCCTCTCTTGCTCTGCCTCCTCCTGTATCTTCTTCTGGATTTCTATTATCTGTCACCTGACAAAAAAATATTGATGGATGACATATGAACAGTGGGACAATTTGGGATACAACAATCATTGATTTTGATGGTATAGTCTGAAGAAAAAAAATCAGTTTCTCAATTATTATGTCTAATTTATTCACAAACAATATGGATGTATAAAATCGCATTTATAATCCAAGGTTTTATTTTATTTTTCCCACAAACTTTCATTGTTACTGTTTTTAAACAGTGGCTGCCTTTCAAAACACAAATAATACATGAAAAAAAAATCAAAAAGTGTATCTCTTTGGCTTTAAATATACGCTTTTTAAAATCTCTGTGTTGTTGAGGCTCTACAGTAATAATAATAATAATAATAATATTTTATTTGTCAGCTCTTTCAATAAAACTCAAACACTTTACAAGAATAAAACAATTACATAATATGAACATATAAATTGCAATACATACGTTTATCATAAAGTTAAATAATAGAATATTAAAAAAATATACAAGTAATACTATTACTACTACTACTACTAATAATAATAATAATAATAATAGGAGGGGAGAGAGCCTGAGTTTCTGATGGATGAGGGGAAGGAGTTTGTGGTGTAATGTGTTCCTCTGAGTAACTTACACTTTCACTTCTTAAGAAGCCTCTTATATCCAGTTTTCTTTTTTTCGACATCTTGCCACCTGGCTGCGCCTAATTAGCAAACATACATTCACATGCACACACACACACAGACACACATTCAATGTTAATGTAAACGAAACCTCTGATATCAAAATCCGTCTAGCTGACGTGACCCAGGCAGAACAAATGCCCAACATGTTAACAACTTACAGTGGCAGATGAACGTGGACTCATGGCCAACTAGCTAAACACCGGTGTGCTCATGTGCTATAGTCTAGGCGCTGTTTACAACCAGATGGAGTGACAGCAGGGACGGCCAATCACACGTTAGCAAGAAACGGCAAAGCCAACCGATGAGCTTGTGGGCCAGTGGGCGGTCTAAAGAGAAACAGGCTTCAGCTTGAGCAGCCGTTTTCCGCTTGGTCCTAGTGCTCAACCTGTCTCCATTTAATACAGCGTAACATTGTTTTTGGATGGTAAAAACTGCAGGGGACCAAAAGCGCCTTTTTAAAAAGTGCAGGGGACATGTCCCCCCTGCCCCCAAATTATGTCCCTGATACCACCTAAATATAAGAGAGTTTCTATAACGAGGGTTAGGGTAAAATACAGACAGGGGTTTGGCTGCAGACAGTTCATTTGAGATGCCGTTTATCTCAAAAAAGGAAGAGCCGTTTTTGCATTAAAAAAAAGTTGGGCAGTTAGATTCATGAATAACCATACGGCAAATATGACAGATTAAACAACATTCATAAATACTGTAGAGAAAAAGGCCCGAGTTCTAATCCGGGAAAAATTATGTTTAGACCTTTTTAAGGAGTAGGTACGTGAACGGTGGCTCAATTTAGCTAAAGCTAACACAGTTATGCTAGCTACGTAATTAGCATTGCTACATATGCCAATGTAGCTAAGTTAGCTTTGGCAAGTGAGCTTTAGCAAAAAGAGCTACAGCTAACGTGGCTACATGGATAACATACCTACACAGTGTACATAGCTGCTTAGTGAGCTTAGCTTTAGCTTAGTGTGACCAATCCTCCAAATAGGGACGCTTAAAATTTATCGTAAACCCATATGTATGAACTCATGATGTGTGTTTTTTTTTGTCAGCACACTTTTACACCATAGAAAGCCCCTCAGCAGATAAAATCGCATGAAAAGGAACACTAGTTGTGTTGAAGGGTTTGCTGACCTGCACTGTGACACATTCTTCAGACCTATTAGCTTTTTAAAATGTATTATCATTAATATTACTATTATTAAATGTGACATTGTTTATAAATGATAATAAAAATATTACTTTGTTGTTTTACAAAAACAAGGTGGGCCTAAAAACACACTGTGGCCATTTTAACTTAAACATAAAACACAAAAATGTGTGGTCTTCACGTTAAAACACAAGTTTAAAAAAAACCATAACCTTTCCTTCTGTATAGCCTGAGGCTGGTTGCTGAGCAGCCTGTTGAAGTCACATGTCACTGGTGTTTTCCTCACTGAAGGTGGCTGTATCACTGCTATTCCCAGCATTTATCCAATGTTTGTTTTCTATGTGACGTTGTATGTTAGCATATAGTGAAAATATACACTTGAAGTGTACAAAGTGCAGCATAATCATTACCTGAAGATAGTTTTTCTCTCCTTGAGCTACGGTATGCAGCAGGCCCAGCTCGGACACCAAGATTGATTGACACATATACCGGCGAATCAGGAGTGAGGTTAACGTGCGGTACATTAGTTATGTTATTCTTTATGTCTAATAGCAGCTGTCTTGGCAACAACAATGATTGGCTTATATACAGACAAATACAGAGAAAGTGTTGCAGGTATGGCACATGTTGCAACGTCTAGATTTTTCTGTAATTCCGTTGGTTAAAACCATGACTGGGGTTGTTCAAAAACTGGACATACTGGCGCTACTGTATATACATTTTTTTAAGGTCAAAGGACAGAAAGCCTGAGAACAGGACTGTCCCTATCGAATCCAGGAACCTGGTCACCCTACTTAAGCTACATCAGCTACATAGCTAGGTTAGCTCTGGTATAAATAGCTAGGTTAGCTTTAGCAATATGAACTTTAGCAAACGTAGTTTAAGCTAACTTAGCAATGCAGATAATGTAGATGCCTAATTTACATAGCTGCTTTGTGAGTTTAGCGTTCACACTTTTATCTTTTTAGCTTACGCAGCTAACAGAGCAACAAAAGCTATGCTGGTTGCATTAGAGCGTTTTCATGGAAGACATGCCTGTTTCCTGTAAGCCACCATTTACTCTGCTTTATTAAGCATAATCAATTTTTGCAGGTCGGGTTTTTTAGTTTTGGCTTTTGGTATCCTAACAGTTGCCTTAACCCTCACCCTTAACATAAACATAAGTTTAATCCAATTTTATTTGAAAGTTTTAGCGTGTGTTTCTTTTCTGAGATGTGAGAGTGGCCATCAGAAATGAACAGGCAAGAGTAAGACTGTCTTAGCTGACATTTATTTTGAAGGAACATCAGGCAACTAACAGGAAAAGCCTGAGCTTAGCGTTAGCACATGTTCATCAAAATGCATCCCTGCTAAACACAAAAGCAAATGTGTAGAAATTGTTTGACAGCGAATCAGTTTGAATTACATCAAAGGAAGTTTTACACCAAAACAAGGAGAAGCTGAGAGCCTGTGTGCAACCACAGTCAGAGATACAGCATGCACTTAAAGTGGGGTATTATGCCTTTTTTCAAGGCTATACACCATCTCTCTGATACCCATGTAGTAGCATTACATGGTTTTCAGCTCAAAAAACTCCTCATGTTTCTCACACTGGCGTCCTGAAAAACTCTTATTTTAACCTTTATTCAAACGCTTCGTTTTCACTGCTGTCTCTTTAACATCCCCCCCTCCATGGACCTGCTTTCTTCCGATTGGCCGATTTTCCGGAGGCTGGCCAGCGGCAGGACTCAATGTTTTGTGCCCGTCCGCTTCAATGTGGCTTATGTTGTGATGCTAGTAGTTGTAAACTTTGAATGAACCGGTCCGACAGAGTAAAATCTGGCGAATTTTGATATACGTCTGTACGTTTTAGGCCTGGAGTCTGATCCTGATAGTTTGGAGAGAGGGGGGATGAAAACCAGCAGCAGCGAAGGATAGACCAGGACGTATCTGTTTAGTAAGTGTTTAATTACTGTGTTTCAATGGCTAAATGGCTAAGAGGCCTTGTGGGGCGGTCTGTTCCGCTTTGCTGGCAGCACGGACGAACCACGAACCAGTCAGGAGATCCTATTGCAATCACCTCATCAGTTTGCTCCATCGCTAATTCCAAGATTACTGCCGCATACGTTTATCTTTGCGGTTTGAAAATCAGGGACATCTGGTCACCCAAAAGTAAATGTAATGTAAGCTAACAAGCTAATAAGCTGAAAGCTAAGCATAGTTTTTGTGAAAAATGTATCACCTTCCCTGGCATTCTAGGGTTATTTTGCCTTTCCTTTTCTTTGCTCGCCATGACTTCATTTTTTTTAAATTAATAAATCAGTTTGAGAACAGATCTGTATCCCTATTACAGCAGCACGTTCTTCATGCTCCCTTTAAATAGCTTAGCTATACAGAAATAACATACCTTAATCTGTAATAATAGACTAATCAGAATCAAGTGTTCCACACAGTGTGATGTTACATAATAATAACATTTTAGCTTCTCCTGTACTTGATGGCAGAGGAAAATTACTATTTTGTATAAATGTACTGAATTATGGCTGACAAGTCATTTAGCATAATGTAGAATACTCTCCTCATCAGTGTGAGCTCCACACAGCTGGAAAAGCAGCTCCTGCGAAAGCTCTGCATTTTTCCTTCTGTTTTCCCCAACCTAACTCCAGAAGCAGCAGCAACTGAAGTACTGAGGGTGGCTGGGGGGGCTGTTTGTAACAGGAAAACACCTTACCAGTACATCTTAATGACAGGTGACAAATGGGCCTCAAGTTCGACTAGGTTATTCCCTCTTCATAAATCAAGGCAAACTGCAGACAGGGGTGTATGTAAGGAGATTGGTTTACTCACTGCTCCAGAACAAACCTAAATGACACCAATGAAGCAAGCAATCTAGATCACAGATGTAGGCAGGGGAGGTAAAAATCCACCCGTAAGCACTTTGTCACACCAATGCTAGCTTACCTTACAGCCCACAGAGTGCAGGACCAAGTAAAACATAACCAGTGAAATGTTCACATCACTGGATATCTGCCGACACAGTTCCAGGCTCAAACATCTGAAGAGCACCTAGGGAAAGCTGAAATGTATTTTTACATTACAGGAATACCTTCTGAGTCACTCGTTGAATCTGATCATTTTTCTGAGGTTGTGGTTAAGAACATCTGGAACAAAACCCTCTTTAATACTCGAAGACTAAAACTGATTTAAGGGCTTTTCTTTAAGCCATCTATCCTCCCACTGTCCCATTTTTTATTTTACCTTCCACGTCCTTTTACTCCAGGCTGTGTTGGATGAGACGGATGCTTTTTGCCGGACTTTTCATTTGCCAGTGAGCCTGGCACAGGAATAATTACCTGTCTCTATGATCAATTACCTGATTACTCACCAGAGACGCACAAGATGTCTGGAGAGCACAGGCTGGGCCTGTGCTGTACGGTGGAGGAGGACGGGGTTTCTGCACTGAGGTCGAGGAAATACACCCCCTCTTTACTCATGTGGAAGTACAGATATTTATGTAAAATGTGGTAGAGGAAGAAATACTGATTCAAATTCATCTCCTAAGTGAAAGTGAAAAGTTACAGGCTCATGTAGGATGTTTCTATTGGCTCTTAGCCTGCCAATGTAACTCAGCCTTGTGTCATATTCTTTAAGCATTTAATCATTTCAGCTCAAATTATATAAAAAGAATATCAACTGAAAGAAATACTCACTCTGCTCCTTAGAAAATCATTGTTCTCAATTCTGATATACCTGTTTCAATCTGGTCTAACAAGCTTTCAATATCAAATCAATTTTCTGCAGTCAATTTTGTTTCTCTTGTCTGGTAAATCACAGTAAGTCTTTTGTATCCTTTAAAGTTGAGATAAGACGTGATGTTGGGAGGCTGGACTCAATGATGATACAAAACAGTTATGATCCTTATTTCCATGTAGATGTTTATTTATATTTTTTTTGCATTTTTTATTTCATTTCAAATTTTCTTAAACTGAGGAAAATGTACTATTGTTTGGATAAAGCTCAAGCATTTCTTCTGTCCAGGCCTTTTTCACCCCTGGTACTACACCCAGATACTTCTGGTGGTTCTCGGGCCTTTGGGACATCCACAGCATGACCAGGGGCTCATGGCAGCCCTACTTTTCCCTGCATGGTACCTGAGGCTGTGCTTTCTCACCACATCCTCCCTTAAAGGTGTGGTTTTTATCTTTTTCAACATATTATTTTGCCGTGCCCCTGGTAATTAAACGGCATCCAGAGCATGAACTGAGTTGTGTCAATCTCTCTTCTCGCCCGATGGTGTCCTCAGATGGACTTACTTGCCATTACACACCTTTCTTCAGCCTCAGTTTTTGGACCAAAGATGCCTAAAAGTTCTGCATAGTATTATTAATGCTGAAAGAAGATTAGAATTAGGACTGTCTAGATTAATCACATTAATCCTGATTAACTACAATTTTTTA
Organism: Cheilinus undulatus; assembly: GCF_018320785.1. Taxonomy (NCBI): domain Eukaryota; kingdom Metazoa; phylum Chordata; class Actinopteri; order Labriformes; family Labridae; genus Cheilinus; species Cheilinus undulatus. The sequence goes on from NC_054876.1 coordinate 11,442,614, forward strand.
AAGGTCACATATTTTACCCTTTATAGACAAGGTTATATTATTATCAGAGGTCCCCAAAGCATGTCTGTGAAGTTTGATTCTGGAAAAACACTCCAGTACTGGATTTTGACATGTCTTAAAACCCCCCTGTGTAGAACGAGCTGTTTCTGTGTCTGTATCTTTAAATGTTACTGAGATGTCTGACTGTGCCCCTGATTACATCCCTCTCAGGAAATGGATGTGGCTTAATGGATGTGGCTCTCCTGATACTCCTCTCAGCTGCCAGCTAAAAGGAGGATCAGGAGAGGATGGAAGAACTTTCTTCCAAGCAGGGAGAGTCAACCAAAACTGGGGGCGGTGCTAACTCCCCACATGACATCATGAGGGTAAATTTGAGAACAGCTTGTTTCAGCACACATTTTTACGATGAAATCGGCAGGGGGTTATGTAAAGGGTTCTGTATCTTTGTTTCTTCGTTTCTTTGTTTGTATGTGTACACACATCCACCTCCACTGGCTCCCTATCAAGTCCCGTATCAACTACAAAGTCCTCCTCCTCACATACAAATCTCTCCATGCTCTGGCTCCCCAGTACCTTTCTGATCTCCTCCATCCATACACACCATCCCGCAACCTTCGATCTTCAGACACCGGCCTACTTTCCATGCCTAAAACGAAACTCCGAACCTATGGAGACAGAGCCTTCAGTGCTGCAGCTCCCACCCTCTGGAACACTCTTCCTGCAGACATTCGTAGCGCTCCATCTCTGGACATTTTCAAAAAACGTCTCAAGCACCACCTGTTCACCACAGCCTACAGTCTTCACTAAACCACCCCTTACACTCATCCTACCCCTCACATAGTTTGTCCATGTCTATGTGTTCCTGTAAAGCGTCCTTGGGTTTCTTGAAAGGCGCTATATAAATTCAAGATATTATTATTATTATTATTATTATTATTACAAGATAACTTGAGAACAGAAAGTCAGATCTTGACCAAACTTTCAGGGAATATTGGGATAGTGACAAGGAAGAAACAATTAGATTTTGGTGATGATCCACGCACCCGTTCGGTTTTTGTCGGACTTCTAGACTTTGAACACCATAGTAATCAATGGGAGCATGAGTTCCTTGGTGGCGGGGGGGGGGGGGGGGGGTTGTTCTGATTCTTGGGGGGTATGTGGACAGCCCAGGGACAGATTTTTAGTTAGAATAACCTGAAAAAGTGTATTTTGCATCATGTTGGACCTTTAAATCATGGTTAATTGCATGCTATATTTTTCCTTTAACAAACTGGTTACGCCACTCCAGTGTCCTCCTGCAGTCACAGTGATGTAAGATACGTCCACCACTACTCCTTAAGACAGTAAAAAAATCGTGAATATCATTGTCGTAGATGAAACCCCTCTACTTCATCTCCTTTCTCTATCATACACTACTGTTTTAGTCTGATCAATAAACAACAGCATCCATAATCACTGGGTCCCGGACCGCATCAACAATACAATCTGAAGGACAAACCGGAGCAATCACAATAATCACTGAAAATATCCACAAGAGAGAAGAGAGAGCTGTTTACAGCCTTTGTCCCTTTTTCACTCTCTACAAGTGACAGATGTCAATCAGCACCATGGACAGCGCCATATTAACACACATGCCATTTTCAGCACAAACATCAACAATCTTATAGTTTACAACACAAATGCCCACTTATACACTGTACCTTACATTTATTACACTCCAGTCATCATCAAATTCATCAATCCTGAATAATAATCAAGACTTCAGCAGCAGTGGAGAATAACAATAAAATGTGAGCTTACCTGTTTATTTGGCTCAAACAGCCCTGTATTGATCCCTCTGCCTCCTTTCTTCCTTTCTCCATCTGACTGATGCTGTTAAGTGTGAACTTATCTTAGTTTCTCATGCTGTTGTTAACCTTATCACCCCTCTTCTCCACTGACACTACTTTAGTCCTCTTCGGGTCAGACCGGTTTAATATGAAACTTAAAGTTGTTCCTCTTTTTCACATTTCACACATTCTTCTTTCTGTCTTAAATCAGACTGCAGATATTAAAAATTTAACTTGCGTGATGTCCACAAAAATCCCGCTTCAGGTGTCACTGGTGACATGACCGTGTCCTGACCTTTGTTTCCAAGACAGAAAAGCTCCAATATGTGCTATAAACACATGAAAAGACACACATTTAAGATGATAAAATATTAAAAAAGATAAAGTTAATTAATGAAAGAAGCTGCACATTTTAAGGATAAAATATTTAGAACTATCTCAATATAGCATTAGAAAAAATGTTTTTAATGATAAAAGATTAGTTTATTAGTTTCATTTCAAATTTCTGGTGCAGCTGCAGAGACACACAGCATCACACTGTCCTTATGCCATCAAGGCAGCTGAACAGCTGACAGAGTCAAGGACACGCTGACTGGTGGGCGGCTGAAACACAAGGAAGTCATTAAGAAGCATCCTGACACACATCTCAGCGAGGAGGCGTCCCTGTGTGGGGCACAATAATCCCACAAAATGCCTTGTTATGATGAGAAATGTTGACTCGAGGACATGCAGAGAGAGAAAAAGAGTTGGACGTCATCGTGTGAGATTCACAGATTTTCCCCACAGTCTGAATAAACACAGGACTTTGATTATCATCATGTTGTGTGACGTCATGACATCCATTTTGACCTCTGAATAATCACATGAGATCAGCAGCCTCCTGTTCTACACAGAGATCAGCATCGACACACAGGCACAAACAGGAGGAATCACCATGACAGCCCTCCATTTGCAGCCATGTCACATCTTATCTAACACATGGCACACACGAGGCTGGGCTGTGGAGCAACATGTAGAGAGGCTTCCCCTGAAACCATCGATGGGGAACATTTGTTCCTGCTCTGTGCATACATTTGTCTTCTTCTGCACAGTGGCTCATGCAGCACACAAACTGCTTCTCTTAATCGCACAATGACACATTAAACACAGTCTGCCTTTACTGAACAGGCCAGACATCACCTATGGCCCTCATAAGAAATGGAGCTAAGACAGCTACATGTGTATTACAGCAGTGTCAGAATATTTGCTCTGAAGCATGACAACTTAATTCTGCTTTTATTTGGAGGCTGAAAGCCAGTTTTACTGTAACATGAAAGGTAGCAATCAGAGCTCCAGGGCTTTCACACAACAGCAATTTGCAATGAATATCAAGAGGGGGATGATCAAACAGGAGTTTTCTTGCTTTTGTTTTTGTCCATCTCTTTGGCAAGCTGTAGAGAAATGATCCGGTGCTGTTCCACGACAGAATCAAATATTCAAATGTCAACTGCAGATAAAAAGACAAAGGTGGGCTTCATGAAATGAAAGGATCCCCCAGTTCACAGTTTATTACTGATGTCTCATTTATGTGTAGTTTAGTCTTAGTTAATGTGTATAAAAGTTCAGTGACTGGAGAGGCTGAACCAGGGGTTCCTTTTTCATCCCATGATCCCCCAACATAGCAGTGCCAGAAACCTCCTCTGCCTCTGAAAGTGGTTTAAGCGCAAAACTTTTCACACATTTCTGATGGAGCTTTCTCAACACTGACATGTGAAAATCAGAAAAGAGCACAACAGCCTTTTTAAAAAATGCATATGATATAGTATTTTATATAATGATTTACTGTGGAAAAAAATGCTTGGAGGAGAAGCGTCAAGACTATGGTTTTATTTTATATTAAATACATTTTAAATCTATATATTTGATAATAATTGGTAAAATATGCCACATGTATTCATTTTAAACCTTTCTACATGTTTTTATGAATGCACTGAACCCCTCCTCTCAGTATATCAGATTCAGATTCAGTTTCAGACGACTTTATTAAAAGGAGGTCCTGACCCCACTTTAGTAAGGCTAGACAAAATGATAAGATGGTTTTTAACATATTAGTGCAACTTCATATTGATATGAAACTCTAAATTTTGAAGTAGTTGTTTTAAATCAATCTGATGAAAAATGGTGTCTATCCCCTTACCACAGAGCTCCTGCTCACCTGCTTGTAGCACGATGTAACTTTTGCAGCTCTTCCAAGAAAAGTGCATACAGCTTTAGAGCACTAGTTCACACACCAGCGTCCATCTAAAAAGAAGACAGTTAACCCAGGCAATTATGTTTGATGAAATTTTCTTACTTTCCATACTCTTTCTGTCCTGCGATCCACATGTATAACACACTAAATTGCTCCATTTCTTGTTATTGCAAGTCCAGCCGTCCAGTACGTCTCTGCCACATGTGAGAAACACCATGCTGCCCTTCTCTAATCAAAAGATCAGAATTGCCAGTGTTAACACTGAGAGTGTTTAATCTAACACCAAAAAAGTCTGTATGTGACCACTTTTTTTTAGTGGTTATTTAATACTTTATGAAGGGTTCATTTTGAACACTGAACCAGATTAATTCCAAAACTGCATACAGAAAAATGAAAGTATGAAATCACCTCCTACAGTGTTAAGGCTAACACTTTTACTTTAAAAATTTACACTGCACAAGAACTTCTCATACGTAGTTAAGACTGCCACCTTGCATTAAACAATCGTGGTACAATCATGTGTATTACTGCCAATTTCCACACACAGGGACCACCAGTGAGTCATCAAATTGCTCCCTCTCTAGTCTATCGGAGCAGTTCCACATCCGATGCTTCAGTCCGGCAGTGGCACATCCCTGGACGCCATTCTGCTCCGCTTCATTCGAGATATGCTACAGGTCTGTTTTCAGCGGCCACTGGCAAACAGAGTCAATTCCAGTCGATCAGAAAGCTCCAAACAGGAGTCACAAGCGTAGAATATAATTTTTTTTTAAACACAATGCACAGACTCCCAGCTATAAATCATCACTATATCAACATTACGCCTCAGCCTGCAGCGAAAGCAAAGGGTCACCAAGAGGTCAGTGGGTCACAGAGCTACAACGGTGCCATTTTTAAAGACATTTAGCCAAAATTTTTTACATCAAACCCAACCCTTTTATGCAAACATTAATCTTTTACTTCCTAATTCGCTCACCCAATGGCGGAAGCAGTGATATCACGGACTTACACCGGAAAGGATGATAAATTAACCCCAAAAGGTAAAATCGTCCACTGTTGACATACTATTCCTGTGTGAACTAGCAGTTCTCCCGTGATCTCAGCCTGCTGATCAGGACTGCGTGCCGCTGCGCAGCGCCGTAGACACGCTTCCAGTGGGCGAAGTCACTCGCCTTCAGTCGGAGCAAACCTGCGGAGCTTCGGTGTGCGGCGCAGTCCTCCTATGTGTAAGTTGCGGATCATGGCATCAACAGAGCCAAAAGGCAGAGGCAGAGCTAGAATATGCCCTGAGTTGAAAGGCTGCACACCTTACTTTATTGTAGACCAACTTAGTGGATAACTTTACTCATGGTGTAGAAGTGTTTAACATCAAAAACAACAATAATTGATGAGAAACAAAGAAATCCCAACAGTGATCACTGTACGGCAGGCAACATCTAAACACAAAATAACACTCTGCCAAAGGGCATGGTGGGAAAACCCCGCCCCCAGATCTGAAATGGCAGTGGGTGGAGCTTAGATTAATTGATTCTCTACAGAGTTGGATTAACACTGTCAAATGATTCAAACACTCAAAACCATTTCATTCAAAATTGAATTAAAGTTACACTTTGAGAGTTAGAATTATTACTGAAATGTTTAATGTTTGAGAATTCTTCCATGTGTTGTGTTGCTGCTGCGTTATGGCTATGGTAGCCTGGAGCCCTCCAGAGCAGATATGCAGATACTCTGTGTTGATGCATGACAAATGCCGGAGTAAAGAACGAAAGTGAAAGCTTTTCTAGGGGGAAGCAAGAGTTTAACTTACCAATTAGCTTTACTGTACTAGGGGTACTTTTTAGGACATCCTCAGGTCTCGGAGTGAGGTGTCAGGTGTCATAAAAAAAGCATCAGGTCTCAGGATAAAAGGCATCAGTTCTCAGGACAAAAGGCACAAAGAAAAGAGGCATCAGAAAAAAAGGTGCCAGGAAAAAGGCGCTAGAAAAAAAAGGTGTCAGGAAAAAGGCCTCAGAAAAAAGGCATCAGGTCTCAGGAAAAAAGGCGCTGGAAAAAAGGTCAGGTCTCATATATTTACATTCAAATGGTTGCCAATTTAGCCTGTGTTATACAGTTCACGTCCTAGGGCGGGGCACACCTGCTTGTAATCACACCTACTGATTTGCCAGTAATCATTTTAACAGACACATTTGTCCTATCACCTGAGGTTTTTTAAATTTGTTTTTATTGGGTGTGGCCTATGTGCATGTGAAATATATCCCTTGCTATAGATCTATGAAACAGTCTGTCAGGTTATGACAGGGCAGTGCACCAAATTGGATTTGTACGTAATGTTGTTTCAAGGCTGTTATATGAAGAGGCGTTAGGGTTTGTTGGAGCTGTGATAAATAAAAAGTCTTTATTTGTCAAAGGGATTGTGGATGAAAAGCTTTGAAGTAAAAGTGAACCAGTTTTTAACTCAGGCAGATCTTCATCACGATTCAGATCCATAGCCAGACTTTTAATGGAGTCATTCAGGAGACTGTCCAAATCAGATATCTGCAACAAGTGAGAGCTGCATGAAGAGAGTACCTCCGAAAGAAAAACTCAAAATAAATCCATAAAAATGAAAACATCACATAAACTGGAGATAAACTCGATAAATTTAAACTAGATACTTGTGCCATTTCCCCTACAAATCTATGAGAAAAGACACTGAACATAGCTAAATCAGTTCCCAGTGAGCCAGCTCTATCACTCAGAGAGAATAACAAGCTCTTTCCAATCAATTTACTTCATTTCAGCCAGTGATGAGGACTGGCAGGCAGGAATACAGGGGCTGCTTCCAGTCTCGGCTAAAAGAAATAAATAAGTCTCAAAGTCTGCATGAGAAAAGTCCAGTAGTGTCTGACTCAGAGGAGCTGGCTGTTCGAGCTGGACTCCGCTACTCTGCTGGAAACTATTGTCTAGAAATCAATTAATAATCAGAATGTTCAGAATTACATTTAATCAGCAGGGTAAAATGTGCACAGAATCTTAGTATGAAGTACATTAGAAAAAAATACAAGTACAAAATACACAGATCAGAGATGAGTCAATGTGGAGTCACTGTCGAGCACCACCATCCTTTGTTGCTTTTGCTAGGTTAAAGAAATTCTCTTCTCAGCAGGCTACTTTCCTTTCAAAGCAATTGAAAAATCTTTTAAACTGACTAGCTTTGATTCAAATTTAATTTATTTAATCCCTTCATAAAATTGACTTCTCAAGTTTCAGATACAGCAGTGTGCATGAGTTTAACTTGAATCTCTTCTTTAAGTCAATTCAAAGGGATATCTCTGTATTTCTGAAGTTGGGTTGCACAAGATACTTGGTAATAATAGTATTAGCCTCCAGTGATTTCAGTGAGTGTTGTCCCTTTAAACAGAACATGCTTGGAACTTCAGTGAGGAAGCAACACTATACAGATATGTACAGTTGCTCCATATAATTTGGCAAGTTTTGGGCCAAAAAATGGGCCAAAAAAAGTGGGCTCATGCTATATTGATTTTTTTTTTTTTTTTTTTTTTTTGGGCATTTTGTCTTTTCAGAACATAAATATATTGTGCCGATTGCCACTTGAGTACTTTACAGGCATTAGAAGAATGAAGCAGCAGCAGAACTTACCTGGATGACACATTTCCATTTAGCTCCTCTTGTCAAGTTTTTTTTTTTTTCCAATTTATCTTTAAAAAGTTGAGAGAGGCCAGTAAAGCAACAGCTCTCAGCAAGAAAGGGAACTCTGGATGGGTAGTGATGCAGGCTGCAGCCGTCTGTTAGCCACTATCCTGGATCAGATATATCAAGAAGTACTGTAACTAAGTCCCACTCATGACAACAGTAGCTCAGTGGACATGGGCTCACAATTTACACACCTACACCCCCTGGTAACTGGGGATATAAGCAGCTAACCAGTCTCCACAAAAGTTTTGCTCCTTTCTCTTTCTTCCCATTGAGTGTCTATCTGCAAAAATGTTTGTTGGTTAGTTGGTTGCCGATGAGCAGCTGATCAGAAGATGACGGTACACCGTGGCAGATGTGACCGAATGTTGCATTGCAAAATAGTGCAAAACACAGAGGCTCCCTGGGTGAAAAATAAAATGCTTCAAAATGTTTTGACAAAATTTTACCTCAAACTCTAAACTACGAAACTGAATCTGTAATTTGAGCTGTCTATGGTTGGAATAAACCAACTGAACCAGGCCAACCTAAACCAACATGGAGAACTTAACTGTGAAATACAGTATTAGTTACTTGGGATTGGGCCCTGAATCTTCTCTTAAAAGCTAAGAATCTTTAGCAAACTTTTACTGCTAAGTGCTACAACAGATGAATGACAAAGAAATAGATGTTATAAACAAATGAACCCTATTAATCACTACATGGAAAAGTAATTCTATTTATTTTATTTAACCTTTATTTAACAAGGTTAGTCCTATTGAGATCAACAATCACTTTTTCAAGGGAGACCTGACCAAAGATGGCTGCGAATTTTGTCACTAAAGGTCGAAAATTTTTTCTTAAGGCCCATGCTCATTAAACGCAGGGGTCTTTTTGTGTGTGTTAATAGTTTGCACAAGCACACACAAGGATGCACAAGGATTTTTTTTCAGCATGTAGCAAACTTTCACTTCACACTAGCAATGAAATTTCACCATGCAAAATATCTGCTAATATTTTTCAAACCAAGTGCCTTTTTTTAAGTTTTATGCTTCAACGAGCAAACACCTGACCAAACAAAACACTCGTTCTTTATGGTAGAGGGAGTTTGAGGCAGATTGAGGAGCAAAACCTTTTTTTTCTCCTTTCCATATGAATAACACTAACAACTAAACCCCGCCCATAGCTACCGCCTTGCTCTCTTCAAATGATGCTGATTGTTTAGGCCCGCTGTCAGACTGGGCTCAGTAGTTTCAGACTGGACCTTTGCCAGATGTATTTGCCTGATGACGGACGTGGGGTCTGGATCCATCTGCTTTGCAATGTTACAATGTGCTATGTCATCAAAGTACAGCCAGTTATATTACATACTTGCAGATGTATGACCCCGACCAGATCTGGTACCTATCAAGTCATTTTTTAGATCTAACCTCGAGTTTAGGAAACAGGATGAAAAACACTCCTGGATTAAGATTTTGACTTCTTGAGTTACTCTGGCAGACACTCCAAGCACGCCTTTTAATCATGAAGTAACAAAATAATCACAGTTTCACCACAATGCCCTGCCTGGGTTAAAGTTTGTCTTACCAGAGGTAGCCCAGTAACAGTTGCTATGAGAGGGGCCTCTCCGATTGGTGGGTCAGCAGACCAATCAGAGAGCAAAATGTCAGTTTAATATACAATTCATATAACATCATGTTTGAAGAAACAATACAATAGTACAATCCAATTGATCCTAGCGGCTAAAACTTAACGATTTGTTTGTAAGTGTGTTGTTATAAAACATAAAAATCTCTCAAACCAGCAGCCTTTCTCAGACACATTGCATCTTGCTCAGTTTGTAAGTCCCTCACACACACAAAGCTGTGCTCAGGGGCAATCACACAGCTATGAATAGATCTGTTACTCTCAGAGCACAAACCTTCAAGCTGAAAGCTTTCATCAGATCCAGACTGAGAGTGGCAGGAAAACACAAATACAACACCATGGCCCTTTCTTCTCCTCTAGAAGACGTCACATTAACATAATAAGACTGCCTGGATTCCTTCAGCTCCCCGCAGTAATGACTCCACATTTAGACTTATCGTGTGCTGGCCAGCAGAAGAGCCAGTCAAAGCCACTGTCTATGGATCATTGATATTCACATGTCATCACTGATCAATCAATCACTCAAATCTATTTTTATAGCACCAAATCAAACAGAAGGACATCTTAAAATAGATAATCAAGGCTCTCATAAGAACTGTACATCCACACAGAAAAAGACCAAAATCTGCAGGTTGTTGGCATCAATATCACTCCAGTCTGGGACGTTACAGCTCCCCTGCAGGTTAGTGTCTGCTTTTATCAGATTCACCATGCCATCGGTGATGTACAGATCAAAGCTGTCAACTAGACTGTTGATTCTGGCAATGGTGTAATGGGTGGGTCCCTGTACCATTCCAGTGGCTGCAAGAGAATATACCTGGGCATGGGTGTTGGTGGGGGCCATTCAATTTCCCTGCTACTGGAAGTCCATATTGTGGCCTCTGCGGTCTCATCTTCCTCACTGTCAGAGGATGCATCTGAGCTCTCAGAAGGGGATTTAGAAACAGGTACATATTCCTCTTCCTCTTCTGCAGTATCTGTGTCCTCCATGTCTGATTCCTCTTGCTTGCTGCCATCAGCCTCAATCACAACATCCAAAGCTTCCAGCACTTCATCTTGAGAAAATTATTCAATCTTGCCAAGTAAGAAATGACCAGCTACACAGGTTGCCTTTTTAGAAACTTTGGCTCCAGGCGCAGCTGTGTAAACAACTCACAAAAAAGCTTGAGTTGTTATTGTTACTGTTTCTTCTGCATCTTTGATGTGATTGAAGATGCAGCATGTTTTGATTTACTTGAAGTGGTATGCTTGTGTGTATGGACCTCTGTGTTTGCATACTTGCGCGCGCGCGTGTGTGTGTGTGTGTGTGTGTGTGTATAACCTTATGACATTATGAGCAAAAGCTTCCAGGAGGCACTGTTTTTTGTTCATTCTGTGTCATAGGGTTTAGGTGCAGAAGAAAAATTCAAAGTTCAATTTCAAATTCAACTTCAAAGTTATAAATGTACACCACACCAGCATTAATTTTGGCAGCTATTTTTAATTTTAGTCTTAGTTTTAGTCTTTAAAAGAAATGCCTTTTAGTTTTAATCACATTTTAGTCATGTCTGCCCTTTTTGTTTTAGTCTAGTTTTAGTTGACAAAAGCTCAAAAACAATTTAGTCTAGTTATAGTCCAAAAAAAAGCCTCCCATTTAAGTCTTAACTTTTAGTTGAAGCATTTTGTTTTCTTGCCTAAATCTGGTACTAAATCATGGTAGTGTGTTCTCTTCACCCTGCCAAAACTGGGGTCCCTGCTTTTTCTAGCTGAGAGGCAGAATAGCTACAACTACATTGTTTTTTGACAGATTTACCCACAGTGGAGAAATATCACAAATTCTGAAAGTCTGACAAAAACTGCATTACATTTTAGTCTAGTTTTTGTCATCACAGATCTATTTTTGTAAGTCTTAGTCTAGTTTTTGTCATGGAAAAAAAGGCTGTTCACTAACATTTTTAGTCATAGTTTTAGTCAACAAAATTAACACTGCACCACACACACCCGCACACACACACACACACACACACCTGCATTCAAATATTTCCCAGGGTCGCATTTGCCATGACAAAACTATCCTCAGAGACACAAAGTAATCTGTTGTTAACTACTCTCAGTTTTCATGATTGCGCACTTCCTGCATAAACTCGTAGTTCTGCTGTGATCTTGTGATCTCTTGTCTCCAGCTTCTCTTGGCTGCTTTTGGCTTCAGAAACACATCCAATGGGTTAGGGCATGCAACACTGCAAGCATAGAGCGTGTAAGTTGAAGGTAAGCTCAATTTTGGGCCAGAATGCCCTCAATGGCTGTGTTGGCATGAGTCAGTTTGGTAGTTAGTCCAAATGATCCCAAGCTGGTTGTATGTTTATGATTATTTTACAGCTCCCTATTGTGTCGGAGCCTCTCCAATCTCGAATCATAGGTATCAAACACGTTTGATATTTATGATTCGAGGCCCGAATGCCTCCAATAGAATACCCACTGTAACCAATGACAGCAAGCATCCCCAACCAGATCTTACACACTTTTACCACTTTCAAACATAAACGCAACTACATTTTCTTCTCAGCCATGATTTCACCAGGATCTTTTTCCTCAATATGGGGTTTTTGCTGCAACTGTAACACCAGTACAGCCAGCTGAAGATGTTGTTTGTCCTTCACATTAGTTCAGGCGAGTTTCTGTGAGATTTTGCATTCAGGGGAATCTTAAGCAGCTAGACAGATCAGGGATTGACTTTGCTGACTTTGGTATGGGAGATCAAAGGAATGAAACCTAGTCAGGGCACGATCGGTATCCAGTGTAAGCCCTTGGGCAGGGTCCATAACACCATGAACTCCTCTCTATCTCACAGATTTAAGTTGCTTTGGAAAAAAGTGTCTGCTATATTGTAACTTTGTAAACCATTACTACAGACAGCATGTGTGTGTTGTCACAGTCTGGCTGAGTCAAGTGTTTATGTTCAGAGGATTATAATGTTGAAGCTGTCCTCATCTCTGTGGTCTCCCATGTTTTTAAAACCAGTTAAATTTTTAAAATCGTCTAGTGTGTATCCATCCTTACACAACCTGAGAACCCACACAGTGTGAACCAGTCTCTAATAATAAACACATAAAATAAGTTGTTAAATCTATATAAAAATGAGTGCTTTATTAAAAGGAAACATAGTTCTTATAAGGTTTTAAAGATGCCTTAAATTCAGTTTAAATTAAGAGGCAGATATCTCTACACTTGTCTTCGTTACTATCCCACCTTCTTTGTATTCAGTGAAAATTCTCTGGACCTGTACAGAATATATCTCCTATAGCTCTTGGATTAGAGAGCCATGTTACATAAAGAAACGTGTGCCCCCCTTAGAGAGCTTTCTGGCTGTCAAACGCTGCAGAGTGGGAGGTTACCATTACTGCTCACTACACAGTAATTACACATCTTTCATTACTGAGCTTCACCATACTCTACCTTTATGTGGAGGGTGAACATTTCCAGACAGCTCTTTTGATCACACAACACTGACACGCACTCCCAGGAACATTTCTGTACACATACAGCTGCTGGATCGTTTTAGTTTCTACTCAGCAGCTCGTTTATTTAAATGTACGCTGTCGTTTAAAGTGGTTGGGGGTTCACATCTTAAATTCTTTTTCTTCACATGCTCTCGAACGAGCAACCTCGCCGTGAGAGTGCAGTGTGTCTAACAATCATCGAAGTAGGTAGGTTATTCTTATAGGCACTGTGTGAGTCATAGCTGTACTAAAGTGAAGGTGGTGATGCCTAATTATACAGAGACCAGGCAGGGACAGGAGGCGGGGGTGAGGGTGGGAGCTCAGCGCCTGTTACACAGCACGCCATGCACCTTCCTGTGAGCTTTACACCCGCTTTGATTCTTGATGCTGCAAGATGCCGACGAGAACCTGCCATCAAGAGAGACAGAGAAGAGGAGAGAAAGGGAAATGGGAAGCAAGAGAAAATGATACAGAGAGTGGGATTTAGGGGGCTTTCATACTAAGCGCATCAGCCTGGATTTGAGTCCCAAGCCCAAAGGCCAGTTTGCTTTCATAGGTGTGAATGCAAACGAACCGCACTCAGGCCCATGTCTACTTTAAGGCCTTTCAGACCAGCAGGGCTCAGTGCCAGTTCCAGTTCCCGAACCTAATTTTGAGCCAGCCGGTGCGTTCAAACCAAAAGAAAAATGGTTCGAAACCTGAAAAGTTGGATCTCAGCTGAAACCAAAAAATTGTTGGGTCTTTCTCAGGAACCGTGACATCATCAGTGGGCGTGTCATATTCTAGGTTGTGAAGACGAGCAGCAAATAGAGCAAAAGTGGAGACAAAATGTTTGGTTGTGATCTGGGCATTGACTAACCTTGCAAAGCAGATGGATACGCCCCTTTCCATGTTCCTCACTGGCGAATCCATCTTGCAAAGCTACTGTCTGAACCATTTGGGCCTGATTAGAAAGTGACAGGACCAATCAGCGACGAGAGGCAGTACTTTCGGCCGTGGCGGATTCATGATGAAGAAAACAGCAACAAGAGGCCGGTGCGATTATGGTGGAAAAGATTAGCGTGGATGCTGCTAAAGCGCCAGTTTTATCAGAACCTGACATCATTTCTCCGTCAAAAGAAGAACAAAGAACAGCGGTGAGTTCCTTTCTTTTCAAAAATGACAAAAGTCGTGTCCTGACATGTCTATTGTCGCCATGGTTCGCGCTATTCATCGGTTGCTGTGCACACTCATCTCGGTCGTGGCTATGTCACGTGTTTTGTTGCTCAGATGGGCACATAAAGATGTGACAGGACATTCATCCAATCACACTCTGAGTTTTTTTCAAATCCTCTGCCCTTTCCAAAACTCTTAGTGTTGAAGGTTTTCCAGATGGAAGTGTGAAACAAATCCATCTGGCGTGTCAGATTAGGCATTGACAGAATTCCAGGTAAGGCTGAAGAGAAGTACAAGGTAGAGAAAGTTAAAGCTGAACTTGCGGAAGAGATGGCGAAGGCTGGGTTCACCTGAACGCCAGACCAAATAATTGATAAACTCAAGAAACTGAAGAAGGAAAACCGAGACAGCAGGAAAGACTAGGGCAAAAGTGGAGCTGGATGGTGATGCATGTCCATCAGGTCCTCCCAATTAGTTCCACTTAAACTGGCTGGTTGGCCAAAAAAGCACCAAGGTTTTGAGACTCGAAAATGAAACCAGACCCAGAACCAGAACTGGGTCTGTCTGAAAGCACTATCAGAGAGGTGGTCTTAAGCACAATTGAAGTGGAGTCTGGTAGTTATTCTCTAAACTTTAACTCTTGGTGAAGCTCGAAATTGGTAGAATATTTTCAAGAATGATAATCAGTGTTAGAACTCTTCCAGCTTGTAGAAAGCCCAGTTGTAGATTTCTGTAAAGAAATTCACCTCTTTTTTCAGATTGCCTTTATTCTGAAATTTCTACAGCTCTTTGAGCTATTCAGTAAATCACGTCACTTGTATAAAGATTTATTGAGGTAAAACTTATGAAGAAAGACAGGTCTGTGACCGCAGGGAGACGCAGCCAACATGAGGCACATATGCACCTGATATGAAAGCGACAGAGTGAGCCAGAGCAGACTAGGGATGAGGCAGTGATCTTAAACCGCGGTTTAAAGAGTTACAGTTAATTTTTCTCTAAAGGCATGCAACACCATATGTCTTTGTACTCATTCCTTAAAAGAGGGCATGAATGCTATTTCAGTGCAAACTGCATAGAAATAAAACAATGTGACACCACCTGTTGTTTTAGCAGCCCAGCTACCTGTTACCAACGTAGCTTATTAGGCTATGCTACATTAGCTTTACTATGTTAGAGGATGCCAACACAAAGTAAATGAGGGATATTATATTTATAAAAAGTTACTAAATGACACATCAGGTTGAATTAAATAAAAACATGTTACTCTCTCATCAGTAGTGTCATGGTTATGGTTTGGGGTTAAGTAAAACTTAAGCATCAGTAGAGCTTTATGTAGTCAAGGAGAGACTTCTTAGTCCTCTGCAGAGCATCAGACAGTCAGCGTTATCCTCCTTCCCTCCTGTGCGTGTAAACTTTAAAATTGTCAGTTGATAAACTCTAACATAATACCATGAACATGTAGACTTCAAACACATGTTATTCAATGATCAATAAAAATGCAGCACACACGCTATCATCTTTATTTCAATCAATTTTATGGGAACCTAAAGTACGTAACTCGTTCATGAAATTATTTTCTCAGGCCTGCCAGATAAGATTAACTATTGAAAAATATATTTTTTATGTTAAAACGGCATGATGGATGATAAAAAATACACTTAAGTTTATTACATACAAAAGTGTGTGTGGCAGTGGGGGGCAACGAAGTGAATTGTAGTCTTATATGAATACAAAATACTTAATGCAAAAAATGCCAATATTTTACAAAAATGGCTCCAATTCAAAAGGAGAGAGACTTTTGTTAAGTTTTTTCATTATTTTTGAACAGTTTATTTTTCTTTGTGTTATTTCTCTTTCAAAATGCCAGCAATAAAGAACATTAGACTTTTTTTTGGTTGAAGGTTCATGCAGTTTTAAAATAATTGTGAAACAGAGATTAACTTCTCTGACTATAATGGTGGTGTTGAAAAACATCATCATGTGTGGCAGCTGCACGCAGCAAACACGCACCCGATCCAAAACACCAGTAAGAATACACTGCGTTCAAATTATTATGCAAATGATATTTTTATCTTATTTTTCTAAATATTAATTCAAATGACAGAATATTTTTCAAGTCATAAGCCATTAAAGCATAATAATTTTTTTACAAACTTCATAATGACAACCATTTTTTTTAAAATAAAAACCTCAAATTGCACTGTTCCACATTATTAAGCACAAAAGAGTTTTAAAACATTTTATACGTTGTAAAGAAATGAATTGAATTTGCAGCATTAGGAGGTCATATTTACTGAAATCAAAGCTATTTCAATTAAAAACATCTTAACAAGACAAATTATTTGTTAACATAGGAGCCCTTCTCTGATATCACCTTCACAATTCTTGCATCCATTGAACTTGTGAGTTTTTGGAGAGTTTCTGTTGGAATTTCTTTGCAGGATTTCAGAATATCCTCCCAGAGCTGCTGTTTTGATGTGAACTGCCTCCCACCCTCATAGATCTTTAGCTTAAGGATGCTCCAAAGGTTCTCAATAGGGTTGAGGTCAGGGGAGGATGGGGGCCACACCATGAGTTTCTCTCCTTTTATGCCCATAGCAGCCAATGGCACAGAGGTATTCTTAGCAGCATGAGATGGTGCATTGTCATGCATGAAGAAAATTTTGCTACTGAAGGCACGGTTCTCCTTTCTGTACCATGAAAGAAAGGGGTCAGTCAGAAACTCTATATACTTTGTACCCTAAAGGGACCTATCAGCTCTCCCCTCATGAATCTGGCCCAAAACATCACTCCGCCACCTCCTTGCTGATGTCACAGTCTTGTCAGGACATTGTGGCCATCCACCAACCATCCACTACTCCTCCATCTGGACCATCCAGGGTTGCACGGCACTCATCAGTAAACAAGACTGTTAAGAAATAAGTCTTCATGTATTTCTGGGCCCACTGCAACCACTTCTGCTCATGAACATTGGATAGGGTGGCTGAATAGTAGGTTTATACTTGACTGCAAGCCTCTGGAGGATCCTACACCTTGAGGTTGGTGGGACTCCAGATGCACCAGCAGCTTCAAATACCTGTTTGCTGCTTTGTAATGGCATTTAGCAGTTGCTCTCCTAATCTGATGAATTTGTCTGGCAGAAACCTCCCTCATTATGCCTTTAGGGGCAGGAACCCGTCTGTGCTCTGAATCAGCCACAAATTTCTGCACAGTACGATGATCACACTTAAGTTTTCATGACATATCTAATGTTTTCATGTCTTATCCAAGGTGTTACACTATTTGACGCTTTTCGGCAGCAGAGATCCTTTTTCTATACCATATTGCTGAAACCTGTGGCCTGCTTAATAATGTGGAACATCCTTCTTAAGTAGTTTTGCTTTAATTGGGCTCACCTGGCAAAATTGTTATCACAGGTGTCTGAGATTGATTTCAGTGATCCAGAGAGCCCTGAGACACACAATCATCCATGGGTTTAATTGAAAAACAAAAATTTGAATGTTTATGAGACTAAAATCATATTTGCATAATAATTTGCAATACGGTGTAGGTGTAGGGTTTGAGTTACAGTGTACTGGCAAAAGTATTTGCCCGCACCTGTTAATGATTGAATTCAGGTGTTTCAGTTAGACCCACAGGTGTATAAAGTCAAGCATCTAGCCATGCAGTCTCCATTTGCAAACATTTGTGATACAGAATGGGTCATTCTGACTTCAAGCGCGTTACTGTGATGGATGCAATCTTTCCTATAAGATTTTAGGGTTTTATGCACCTAGCTGGTGCATGGACAAAACCGTTCCCTTGGAATTTGCTGAATTAAGTTTGATCTGCTGTGCTTGTTCTATGTTCTGTAAACTGCCTAGTAATGCCTGTTTTGAAAAGTGCCTTATAAATAAAGGTTTTATATATAAGATGCTTCATCTAATTTCATCCTAGTTGGATAATCAACATTCAAATATAGGTAATATTATTAGAAAGTGGAAGTGTTTAGGAACAACAGCAACTCAGCTATTAAGTGGAGGACCGCATAAGATCACGTAAGAGGAGGGGGGCTGTTTCTCAGGTTTTGGGCTAGGCTTCTTATCTCCAGTGAAGGACAGTCTTAATGCTTCAGCATACCCAGACATTGTGGACAATGCTATGCTTCAAACTTTGTGGCAACAGTTTGGAAAAAGTCCTTTTCTGTCTAACATGACTGTGCCCCAGTAGACAAAGCAAGGACTATAAAGACATTGTTTGGAAAAACTTGACTGGCCTACACAGAGCCCTGACCTCAACCCCATCAAGCATCTTTGGAATAAACTGGAAAAAAAAGATAGTGAGCCAGGCCTTCTTGTCCACCATCAGTGCCTGACCTCATAAATGCTCTACAGAATGAATCGGCACAAATTCCTACAGAAACACTTGTGGAGAGCCTTCCATGAAGAGTTGAAGCTGTTGTAAGGGGGGCAACTCCATATTAGAGAACATTTATTAGAGTACAATGACATTAAACTTCCTGTGGGTGTAATGGTCAGACAGCCAAATACTTTTGTCCATTAGTGTATATCCTCAGTGGGCTGTAAACTCAACTGTTCGTTAAAACTTATCCTCTAACCAGGCTATGTCTGACGCTCCATATAGATGATCCTCGTGCAAGTTTGTGCAGGTTCAGTGAGTGTAAACTGTGTGTTTTTGGAAAGGTGGGTGAGTGTGATGAAGATAGAAGAAGAAGAAGTGGTTGAGTTGAGGACTGATTTCACGAGCAGCTGCACAGGCAGATTCCCCCCTGGCACTGTTGGTTCTGCCTGATTATTTAACAGGAGCAACTGGAAGTGGTTGACATGGTTTCATGGGCTTTGTGCGGCACACACTCCTCAATTATGGATGGGAAAAGTGACACTGTGACAGCTGTAGCTCTCTGGGGGTCAGGGAGAAAGAAAGAGAGAGGGAGGCAAAGTGAGAGACGGAGAGAGAGAGTATCCAAGGAGTAATTCTTCCCTCCTCGAGCGGGAAGATAGGAGACAGACTTCAGCATAGACGTGACATCCACACAAAGACACGTGCACTAATACACACGCACATACACACAGAAGGCCTCTCCTTCTTCTTGTTAAATTAAATATGCCCTGAAAATGACGGGAGGGGTGGGGGTAATGAGGAAATTATTCACTATTCTTGACATGCTTTAAATCAGATTATACTCTCCGCCTGCCTCACCGGGCCCAGTCTAAAGACACAGACCAATCCATTTCTTGCTTTAGGCTCACCACCTCCTACTCACACACCCATGCACCACACACCCATAGGCAGAATGAGAGGTATAGAAAAGCTCATCTGCATCCATCTCTGTTAAGAGACAGGGGAGTGAAGAGAGGTGCATTATCCACAGCTTTCTCTGTGCACAGATGCAGTGGAGAAAAAAAAAAAAGCAGGCTTGAACCTGCTGCCATCTTGGAGAATGATTACGTCCGATCATGGAGGGCGTCACGCTGAGAGTGGAAGAAACGAGCCAAAAGAGCGCGGCTCTTCAACAGCGGGCTGCCTAATGAAATGCATATTAACCAGCTGAAAAGGAGGGAGGGTGGGAGACATCACCCCCTCCCCTTTTCAGCCGCTAACGTGCCATTACATACCTCCACAGAGGGAACACAGGGGCCCATTGTTTAGCATTAAGGGCTCTTATTCTAAAAGAGACATCCTCACTGGTGTGCCCTGCAATTATGAGCTGATGAGGTCTCTATATTTCTACATGTGTGCATGGGCAGGTAGAGAGAGCAAGGATTACAGCCCCCTTTTGTACACAAGACCATTTAGCACAGCTCAGAAGTAAATCTCAGTTATTTCACCCCTCAATTCTACTTTTTAGGCTATCATTTTTTCTAAATCAAAGGTCTTTGAGTTAAATATATATCCTCAAAAATTTAGGCTAAGTGAAAACATTAAGAATCGGCATCTACCTAGTCTTAAATCAATGTTGCTTTTTAAAATATTCTTCAAGACTCCCAGGGCTTGTTGGATCAATTCAAGACTATATACATCATACTTTATCAATCCTTGAGGGGAAATTCAGTTCCTACTATTAACATGCTGCACATGCATAGGCTGAAATCCATGCATCTGCACAACAGGCTCCTGTAGACATGCATTTATGGAAAGATCAGACACCTGAGCAGTTGGGGGTTTGGTTTCTTCCTTAAGGTGCATCTCAAAAGATTAGAATATCATTTGAAATTAATTTTTCCTGTATTATAAAAGTGTGACTTCCATATTATAGATTAATCACAGACAAAGTGAAATATTTCAAGACATATCGATTACAGCTCATGAAAGTCAAAAATCTACCATCTCGAAATGTTGGAACGGTTGTCCTACAACTGGAAGATGGGGGTTTGCTATAGCCACAAATGAATGTGTCCTTAGGCAACACACTTAAAGGCCTTGTAAAGTGATAAAAATCTGTATTTAGGTTTGTTGTATGACAGGTCACTGTGTTATAAACCCTCCAGGTCAAATTTCAGGCAAATAAAACTTCTGTAAGTTTATTAAATTAAGCTTTAAAATCATGAAAAATGAGGAGGTGAAATCTGCTGATGGTGTGGGTTAAATGAGCTGAAGCCAAGGCCACTCATGAGAAATACGATCCTCTCAGGCTAGGAGCCCGGCCCCAGATCCAAGTGCACTTGGGCCAAAAGTCCAGTTCATTTGGTCAGCGTGAATGCAAAGAACTGTGCCTGGCATTTAGTCACTTCTACCCTTTTTAGTTTTGGTCTAGTTTTAGTCGACAAAACTCAAAAATATTTTAGTCTAGTTTTAGTCCATAAAAAGTCTTCTCACTTTAGTCTTTACTTTTTGTCAAAGCATTTATTTTCTTGCTTAGAAATCATGGCATTGTGTTCTCTGGACTCTGCCAAACCTTGGGTCCCACAGTGGAGAAATATCATGGATTTTGAATGTCAGACGGAAACTGAATTACATTTTAGTCTAGTTTTAGTCACCTTGACGAAAACTAAACTTACTTTTTGTCCGTTTTAGTCAGCACAGATCTATTTTTGTTAGTCTTATTCTAGCTTTTGTCATGGAAGAAAAGGCTGTCCATGAATATTTTTTTTCATAGTTTTAGTCGACAAAATTAACACTGCTACTTTGAGAGTTAGTCTCAGGTGCAATTTAAGTGGGCTCTGGCAAGGTTTGGATGGGATGTGAATGCAACCACGCCAGGATACAGGAGAGTCGTATCCGCTTTATGACATAATCTTAAAAACTAAACCTCTTTCTAGTGCAGCACTTTTTTCAAAATTTTCCTCAATAAAAGGAAGAAATTAACAATATCCAGTTAATAAAAGGTCTGTTATGACTCACCTTATGGATGAACACAAGTTGGATAAATGCAAAGAAAATTAAAAGTCTCCTGTAGCCTAAAAACTGCTGTATCCACGCAGTGTGAGCCCATTTAATCCTCTGAGCTGCATATATATGTGGCAATATGAAAAGTGACATTGCTGGCATCTTAAAAAGTGATTTTGAATCATCCATGGTGGCAGGATGGACTTTTTAGGTGGGTTAAAACAGAAACAGTCTTTGCTTAGGTCATGACCTGAGTGGTTGCCATGGTAGCTTCTTCTTCTTCTTCTTTCTCCTCTTTGGCAGGTTTGTAAACCAGCTTTGTGCATACTGCCACCTGCTGTATCAAACTGACTTATGTAAGATCATTAGAGCCTGGTGTGCAAGGACTTTTAGTCTGTATTTAATGATACAGTGTGTAGAATTCCTGCACTGAAGTTTCTATATTGAGGTCTTACATTATCTCAAACATTTCCCAAAGTTTTCAGAGATGGAGAAATTGTTTATTGTTATTAAATGTAAAAGGATGTCTTTTTGTGAAAGGTGCTAATTCAATTACTGCAACTCACCTCTGGAAAATGACCCCCAGTGAGTTGAGACCAGCACTGCTTAGCTCCGCCCACCTCCACGGCCTCCTTCTCCATACTACTTCTAGTTTTGAATTAAGGACTCTTCAAAACAAGGACTAAGCAGTGGAGCTGGGCTGGTCTGCACTCTTCATATTGTGCTATTGTTTTTATTTAGAGCCCTCTGGCTGCAGAATGATTATTTACTGGTTGGTTATCTTTCATTTAAAGCAGAATTTAGCCTCTTTTCAGGAGCACTTAACAGACACATTCAAACAACCATTCTGGTTGACAGGCAGCCTGCCATGGCACGTACTCTTCAATCACAAGTAGCCACTCCTTAAAGCTCCCTCTTCTTTAAGAGGAGAACATAATTTATGAAATGAACACTATGCTGTATTAGAGAGGAATGGAAACTTGAGATTGAGACAGTAAACACATTAGAAGAAAATTTACAGAGGTAATAAATCAGGGTAATAACTCAAACAGTTCTCTTTAACATTCAGTGGAGTCGCCCCCTGCTGGCCATGACTATCTCTTGTGTACACTCTATGGATGTTGGTGTGTGGAATCATAGCATCAGTAATCTCAGGAATTTGCTCATGAAATAAATCAAAGATGGTTTGTTCCAGCTATCATACATGTGATCCTCCCATTTAAACAGCAGGAAGCGTCTCAGCAGTGACCTTGTAAGCAGCCTCAGCATGTATGATCTATGGTAATGTATGCAAATTGAGAGCGGTGATTGCATAAATTAGAGCTGAAGATGTGTGTTTGTGGATGCATGTATGAGTATTTGTGTGAGATGTGGTGGGTCGCAAAGCCCACAGCAGTTTGGGTTAAAGCCCACAGCTGGAGGCGCTGGAGGGTCTCAGAGGTAACAACAACATTCAGCTTACACAAACACAGCCGGGGCGAGAGAACACACACAGACATGCAGGTGCACAACATCGCACTCTCTGACACACACACAAGTTTAATTCGCTCAATTTCTGCTGTGTGGGCTCATTTGCAAACACACTCAACCTCTGACTATTTATAAAGCGTTGCCGCTCTGTGGCTGCATTCCTCTACACGACCAGTTCACCTGTATAAAAGCATTATCCTTGTGCTTCAATTACTGGGAGGCTTTCCAAATCTGCTCTAGTTAAAGTGATTCATCTAACAATATAAACACACTTAGTAGTTCTTATCTATTAGAGAATAAAGAGCTCTAACAGGAGTGTTTTCTGGGGCTGAGTTTGTCCCTGAGGACAACGAGGAGGAGGAGAGAGTAAGCTGTTATCTCTGAGGTATCTGCCTCCACAGCTGAGGACAAGGGCAATAACAGCAATCACTGCAGAGAGAAAATGTTAAGACAAAGAAGGTTTAAGGCACAGGGGTGAGGAGATGACATATGGGGTGTTAAACAGCAGTGATGGAGAGAGGTGGAAGACATTTCTGTCCTCAGAGGGTACAGTAGTAAGAAAGACTTCCCCCAAAGATGCAGCGTTGTCACTGATTGTCCTCAAATAACCGCTCACAGTCGAAGAGGGAGAACAGATGCTGACAGCTGAGCGTTTGTACCCACAGAGAAAAATAGAGATGACTACAAGTCTTTCCATTCAGGATCCTCTCTCCGGAGTATTTGGGGAGAAAATAGAGATATTACTGCACAAAATACATACTCAATAAAAGATGAATTTGCTTTTTTGTAAAGTTATGTAGCTTATTTCTCTCCTCACCTCCCTCTCTACTGACTGCTCTTATCTTTTACATATGCAGTACTTGCATAGTGCATAGTGTTAATTCTGTCATCTAAAATATAACCAAAAATGTTCAACAATCTTTATTCCATGAGGAAGACAGGATGATAATATTTTTAACCCCCAAATGCTGTAAGGGAAATTGTCACACTGAGTGTTAGTGACTAGCACTGGACTGAGAAGAAAATTTGGCCCTGGCGTTTTTTGGTGTGACTCCGTCGCATAGATTCACAGTTAAATCTACACTTAAGAAAGTGTTAATATTTTAACTCATTTGTAGTGTTAATTTTTTTGTTACAATAAAGTGTAGTTTTAACACAACATTGTGTTATTTCCATTTACTTCAGGTTTCAATTTGACATATTCACCAATTTAATTTTTGACACACTGCATTGCACTTCCCACCCTCCATAAAGATTGACACTTTGTATTGACCAACTGTGGTAAAGCTAGGTGTTTTCTGACAAATATGGAGCTCAGAGGCAGAACGACATGCCTTTTGATGGCAATCAGCACACCAGCCTTAACTGTAGAGCATCCATTGCCAAAGGCAGGAAGTGGCTAGCTCAGTAGTTAACTTCACTCATGGTGCAGAAGAGTTGAACATCAAAAACAACAGTTATCCACCAGAAACAAGAGCAAGGGCATCCCAGCAGTGATCACTGTACTACAGGCATCCCTTGAACACAAATGCATCCAAAAACAGCTACCACATCTAAACACCGCCAAAGGTGCATGATGGGAGAATTCCACATCCCAGATTTGAAATGGCAGTGGGCTGTGCTTAGATCAGTTGCCTCTTTGCAGCTTTAGATTAACACTGATGGATCAACACTGTTAAATAACTCAATTTAATAAATTATGGAGTTAAGACTACACTTTGGGAGTTAAAACTAATCATGTCTCCTAAAGTACTGGTTCTCAGCTGGTGGGTTGGAGCCCAGAAGGTTGCAAAATCTTTTTTAGAGGGCCGTGAAAGTGTGCCTGGGAAAAAAAAAAATGAAGCAAAAAACCTAAACTGTGCTTTTATTTTAAAGGATGTGTCTCATCCCAGTTGTTTTAGAAGTCTTTTGTTCCATTTTTAATCCATAATGCATTATTTTTCATTAAAAACGCTTCGTTATGATTGCAAAACGAAGGAATTTTGGGTCTTGATTTGCCATTAAGGATATGGTTGTGGGTCCTGATGCTAGATCTGTTGACAACCACTGTCCTAAAGGTCCCTTTGAATATGCAGAACTATCAAATATTAATTTAAGCAGAGTTGTTTTTCTGAAGTATTTGAATTAAACTGACTATTTATCAACGTTATTCCATTGAATCTACTTAATTGATCAGTAATTTCTTTACAGAAAGAATTTTTATTAAATAAGGCCTTTTAATTTGAATCAATATTTAATTACTGCAGACTTTTTATGAACTTTTTCTTGAGTAGAGATGATGTGTCTACCATACTCACCACTGACCATGATGTAATCAGTCAAAACAGAGTAAAAACACACCATTAGATGTGTCTATACCCCTTACGTGTGGGTTATGTCATAGTTATGGGGGGTGAGGGTAGCTCTACATATTAAGCGGAGCAAAGGAAAAGTGCCTGCAGTTATGTCATATGCGAGGGGCCAGCTCCAGCCAAAAAAAACCCAGGGCCAAATTTTCTTCCCAGTCCAAAACTGTTCATGTCTGAAATGTCAACATTTCAACATGGAGCAAAATCTTTTCAGCTTAAAGCCGTTAAAATCTTTAAAAACAAGTGCTACACTGCTGTTTGTCTGCATTCAAAATATAAGGGTAAGATGTCTGATTTTTTTACAAGGGAAACTGAAATTTACAAGGCAGAGAGTTACATTTCTATAATTGTGGGCAGAGAGCGTGCAGTGCTGTGCAGGATGTCTGACGCTTACATGCTGTAAGGACATGGTGTAGGAAAAAGTGATGTCATATCAGGGTGTAGGAACATGCAGACTATATAATGCATCATAGAGTGCTGTTAATCCAACACTGCTTGCTGACAGCAAACCAACACTGAACCAATAAGGAGGACCTAAAAGCAAGACTCCAAACACTAGAGGCAAAATTCAAAGTCTGTTTATTCATTCAAAAGGTCGGTACACAAAATCCAGAAACTCACACGCAGAGGTAGCAAAGATGGCAGGCAGACAAAGAGGTCAAAACTACAGAAAAACTGTCCAAAAAGACAAATTAGAAACATAGGGGAACTGCTTGGACGCTGACATGGATGACAAGACGAACTGGTGGGGAAACTAACGAACGAACTGGTTAGTAGACTAAGTATTCTGGGGAAGGGGAAACAATAAGACACATGAGGTAATCTGGGGAAAATATAACAAAAGTTGACAAGGCAGTTTCATCTCAACAGAACATTTGCACGTCTTGATGTAGGGTAATATCACGTTGTTGTAGTAAACCATTTTTAGTGTGTAAAATGTAATATTTATGTTACATGATGTAATATACACTCACTGACCACTTTATTAGGTACACTTCAAACTGGGTTGCCTTCAGAATTGCCCTAATTCTTCGTGTTATAGTTTCAACAAGGTGTTTGAAACATTCCTCAGAGATTTTTGGTCCATATTGACATGATAGCATCACGCAGTTACGATGTGAATATCCTGTTCCACCACATCCCACAGGTGTTCTGTTGGATTGAGATCTGATGACTGAAGCTACAGGAGTACAGTGAACTCATTGTGATGTAAGAAACCAGTGTGAGATGATTTGAGCTTTGTGACATGGTGTATTATCCTGCTGGAAGTAGCTACCAGAAGATGACTGTGGTCATAAAGGGATGGAGATGGTCAGCAACTATACTCAAATAGGCTGTGGCATTTAAGCGATGCTCACTTGGTGCTAAGGGGCCCAAAGTATGCCAAGAAAATATCCCCCACACCATTACACCACCACCACCTGAACCGTTGATATAAGGGAGGATAGATCCATGCTTTCATGTTGTTTATGCCAAATTCTGACCCTAACATCTAAACATTGCAGCTGTAATCGAGACTCAGCAGACCAGTGGTATTCTGCCGCTGTAGCCCATCTGCTTTAAGGTTCCACATGTTGTTTGTTCAGAGATGCATACCTGGTTTTAATGAGTGGTTACTTGAGTTTCTGTTGCTTTTCTTGCATCTCAAACCAGTCTGCCCATTCTCCTCTGACTTTTGACATCAACAAGGCATATTCGTCCATACAACTGCCGCTCACTGGATATTTCCCCTTTTTTTGAATCATTGAATGAAAATCCCAGTAGATCAGCAGTTTTTGAAATACTCAGACCAGTCTGTCTGGCACCAATAACCATGCCACATTCACTTAGTCCCCTGTTTTCCCCATTCTAATGTTGGGTTTGAACTTCAAGAAGCTTTTGACTTTCACCTTCACCGGTAGCTGTTCTAAATTTCTGATCTACTTATCTGCACTGCTGTCACAGTCAGCAGACAACAGCAGACACTGGCACCACACACCTCACAAATCAGCTGCAGGATCTTTTCATGGCTGAACTTCCATGTCATTTGTTTTCTATTAAAGGGGCTGATCTGACAGACATCCCCTGTGGGTAATTTTTCACTATTGACAAGTACCCCAAACAACCCCATTTTTAAAAAGAAAGAAAAAAAACTATCCCTTTAATCCAGGACTCATGTTTGGCAACTTTTTATTGGGCCGAACATTATTAAGATCAAATGCATTTATTGCCTGCATTTATAGATGAAAGATTTTTTAAAACACTAAAAAAAAGGTGAAAATGAACCAGGATTACATGCTGACGCCTTGGGGAAACTAACTCTGATCAAAGTGAACACAACATCAAGAACTTTTAATAAAGCTGTGAGGCACATAACTGCATACTTTTCCTTTGCTACCTTGACTTCACTTTACTTTCACTGTAACTAACACTTGACTGAGGTATGTTCAGCCCTGCATCATCTCCTCACTTCCATTTGATTTGCAGGCGAGATGTTTCTGGAGGAGCAGCTGCAAGATTTGGCTGGAGGTCACGTCTTGTGCTATCGTTTTGCAGGGAGCTGTGTAAGAGCATGCACTCTGCACAAGGACAGGATCATATTTTACAGCTGACTCAACTACTTGTGAAGTGTTGACGATCTTGTGCCTCAAATGAAGGCCTCAAATCACAAGGTTTTACACATTGAAAGCCCATAAAGCTGTAAAATCATGCTGAAAAGACACCTTTGCATTAACTTTTTTAGCTCATACACAACTGTTTAACTTCACTTTGACACATAAGCAGCTCTAAAACCTATAAAATATGCTTTCAATAACCTGCAGCTGGAGGAAAACAAGGCATTTCATCTGCTTTCCACGTGTCGTGATGTGTTACACGATCCATGCAAGCCATAAATAGTTGATAAAACTGTTTCTTACTTTAGTCTCCAAGGGCACAAAGGTTCTGTAGGATCAGCTTATTAAAATACGTTTGGATGCAAGGTCAATCAAGTCTGCAGTGAATAAAACAGCTATACGGGTTCTCCTGGAAACAATAAATATTATTTATGAGGATTATAAAGAGACTATGGATGGCAGAGCAGCGGGACAGCTGTGATAAAAGCACTTCGGCTCTACCTGTACGGCTGTTTTTATTCCTTGCCATGCACAAATCTCCTGCAGTGGCTATTGTAATTAGCTCATAGCAATCAACATAAGATTATCTGCTTAATGAGTGAGAAAAACAAACGGTATCCATCCGACTGGTGGAGTAGCTGCAGAGCGATCAAACACACAACATCATTAAAAAGCTGCTTTACACTTCAAATTAGCATCAAACAGCCAGGAGATAATTAAACTGAGGTGGAGGTTAGGCCGACTGGAGATAAGAGATTTGTGAACAAATAATCAAAGTTGCTTGTTAATGAGGCATAAACAATCATGCAAGGTTTAATATATTTTTCATATACTAATAATGGCTATTCATGCTTGAGAGGTCCACTTATTTCCAGCCAATCAGACCTAATCGAGGACTGGAGGCCCGTAGTTAGCAGCTAACAGGTGTATTCCTGCGATCTTAAATGGATGTTTCAGCCCTTGAACTTCATTGGAATCAACCAGGAACCATTTCTTTTCTGTCAGACTGAAAGTAATGCTTTCATTTTCATTTCATTATGTATACAAAAGCCTGTTTTGGAGGCTAGCATATAAGGCAGGGAGATAAAATGCGTCTCTCTAAGGGACTGGGATAAATTCATGTTGATAACAATGTCTTCAGCAAAAGAAACAAACAGAGTAGACCCAAGAGGCATAAAAGTGTCACTTTTTATTTTCCAAAGAGTTTTTTTTTTTTGTCTTGTTTTTTTTTTAATGTTTATACTTTATAAATCCATGAGGAGGAATTTCCTGTTTACACTCCGTTATTGATCATTATGAGCCTTGAACACTAACATATACTCAAGAAGTCAGCTGGTGCATACCATGACTTGAATTGAATACCTTGGGGTTTCTAATCCAAACTGAAACATTGATGAGCCTTCCCCCACCTGTATTGAAATTAATGACACCTATGAATAACATGGGTTTGATTTGCAGCTTCCAAATGTACTGATCCTCAACTGGAGGCCACATCAGGCCCCCCACAGCTTTCCATCTGGCCCCCAGAAGCTTGATTAAATCAAGAAAAAGTGCTAAGGAATAAAATATATTGCTTTCTTTCATTTTATGATCCCTACAGATATTGAAGTAACTCCAAAAATAGGTGCGATTGAAACATTTTTGATCAGTTTTACAGAAATCCAACTATCATTGACCATTATTACCTCCGCCAAAGAGGTTATGTGATCAGGTGGGTTTGTTAGTTTGTTAGTTTGTTAGCAGCATGACTCAAAAAGTCATGGACGGATTTTCATGAAATATTCAGGAAATGTCAGACATGGCACAAGGAAGAACTGATTAGATTTTGGGACTGATCCAGATCACCGTCTGGATCCCGGAATTTATTAAAGGATTCTGTACTATTGGGAGATAGGGCTAATGGTGGAGGTCTGCGCTGTTACCACTTTACACCAGAAGAAGGCAGACATGAGTAACTTATTTAAAGTTTTGGAGTGTATAGATTTTGTAAGACACATGCCTGGTCGAGTCGGAGCGTAACAGAGAGAAAGACAGCGTATTTTAGCGACAATACTTACAATGCTGGGAGGAATAGAGGAATATTCACCCTCTGCCATGACTTTCAGTCGTCTGGTGAGACCATGGGCGTTTCCGCCATGACAGTCCACACGTAGCAAAGCCAGTGCTTTGCTTCACCATGTCTCCACCCCACCGGGGAGGCAGTAATCAGCGAATTAGATTTTGGGACTGATCCGGATCACTGTCTGAATCCAGGAATGTTTTTAAAAGATTCTTCACTATTGGGAGATAGGGCTGATGGTGGAGGTCTGCGCTCTCTGAGTGCTTTTCTAGTTAGCAAATAATAAGCATGAAAAACTTACACAAGTCCATTTTTGATTAAAGACACAGATTTCAGCATAAATTTCACAGTTTAGGGGGGTTGAGAGTTTATTTTTCAGTGTCAGGATTAAAAAAATATATCTTTTTCCTTCACATGTTTTTTGTTTACGCAGTATATCCATGCCTAACTACATGGCAGCCCTAGAAATATGTGTCTTAAATATCTTAATCCCCCCCTTGAGGCTTGTTGCAGTACAGTGATTTAACTGTGCGAAAAGGGACTGAGTTCACTGCTAAAGGCTAAAAATAAGGTACATTTCAAAGAACAAACAATTATTTAGACAAAAATTTTCTTTTATTTAGTTCATTTAACCCTCTGGCCCTCACCGTGTGCATAGACATAAGCTGGCCCTTGTACAAATGTTGTTCATGACCCCTGTCCTAATGGGTAGGTCTACTGTAGAGGAATGGTAAGATTCCCCATGAATTTGAGGAATTTATATCTGATTTGGGCATTTGCATACCAAGTGGTAACTCTTAATGCTCTGTGTGGATGCACTTAAGCGCAGACTGAAAACTGATTGCAGGTATCTGATTGCTCAGACTGCATATGAAGGTGGTCTGGAATGCCCTTATCCAAACTAGATTGGCTGTGGACAAAATAGTACTGACATACATTAAAGATCACCATGTCAACTGATGTGATCTGCTGTATTCCACTAGCAAACAGAAAGCACAGCTGTTTCATCAGTTGGGGATTTCAACTATTTCTAGAGAGCCAGACTTTTTGGCTCAGTTCAGTTAACTACCCAGTTTTTTAGTTACCAAACGCCTCGATTTGGTGCCATTTTGCCTTTTTATACAGCACTGTGCAGAACATTGGCATGTCTGGGCAAAGCACTGAGGCTAAAGTAAGATGTGAAATGGAAAGTAATCCCACCTCAGGGCACCATCCCACCTTAGAACAACCTTGGTCATGCTCTGGACGTCCTTACATATTTATAATAAAAACAAAGTCCACACATTTAGGGCAGAGCAAGGAGTGGATGTGGTAAGTATGGCCTAGGGTACTGTCTGGGTGGGTAATAGGGATTGCCACGAGCCCCTGGATGTCCCGAGGGCCTGAAAACTGCTGGCAGTCTCTGAATGTATGACCAGGGATGAAATGCCATTGAGCTTGACCTTGACACTTGACACATGTGTGGTGCTTGACTCCGCTCCCCCTCAGCCCCAGGATGTGGCACATCAGGCCTCGGGATGATGTGATTACATGAAAAGGGCATATGAGACCATTTTGATTATCAATGCAGGGATGTTAAGGATTTACATATTTATGCTAATTCTTGATTGAATTTAATTATGTATTATGTAGGCAATCCTGATGATGCTAGAGGGCATTCTAGGGTGAGAAAGACTGGTCTGAACACCCTCTTAGATTTTAACCTGGAAATACTTCATTCAAATTTTTCTCCGTTTCATCCCTAAATTTGTTTGTTCTGAATAGGTGTGAATATTTAGCCCCTTTTAAAAACCTCACAATTGAAGAACAAAGTAGCCTGACCTCAAAAAAACAACCTATATCAAAATAAGCTGACCTAATTGTGGAAATTGAGGCCAATAGAGAAGTGCAAGAAAAAGAATGCAATACGGTGAGTGTCCACTGGAGGCTGACGATCATTTTAAAGCATAATCTAGTATGTTTAGACTGGAAAAAAGTAGGTTTAATATCCATATCTCACTCCTCTATTCATTAAAACTTTACAAATGATTATTATTCTTTTTAAATAACCGAATAGTTTTGACTATAGAAACACCAGTGGTTATGGGATGTGGTTGAGTCGACTGACTGAGGTGGGTACATTAATGTTGTCTGTGCAGGTTCTCATCCATCCAGGTCATGGTTAATCAGAGCTTGGCCTAGTCATGATCATGTGACACCATAAGCTGACATGCCAGATTTTTTTACATTCATCTGGGAAAGCTCCCATGGAGAATGTGTGCGGGAAGGACAGAACTTTTTGAAAAATCCCAAAACAGGTTGCCCAAAAATCAAAAACTGGTATTCTGTCATAAAAAGCTTTTATTATGGTTCTTTGCTCTTTACTTCATGAAGAAATGTGGTGCAATTCTGATAAAACTGCCACTATTTCCGAGCCACTTGCTACACACTAGCAGTAGCAATTGCTATCAGCTTTCAGCGCAACTAAACCCCAACCCTAGCTAACAGCTCGTGCTCCTCAAATGGTGGTGAGTGGTCGGAACCGTGTTTAGTGCAAAAAACAGTGAGGATTTGAGCTTTTCTAGATGGATTTGCCTGATGACAGACAAGCAAATCCATCTGCTCTGCAAGGTTAGTGACACCAATGACCCTAGAAAGACCCAGCGGGCACAACCCCAGCATTGGTTTTATTCTTAAAAAGCCTTTCAAAGGTGAGGTAAAACATCTTTGAGAAGCTTAACTAAGTCCAGTTTCTCATTTTATTGAAAGCTTTGAATCCACATTAATGTTGTTAGCCATGATGTGAAAGACTTACCTCACCTCCATCTCTCTTTCTTTCTACAATAACTAAAAGTTAATGTGAGGTTGCATTTCCAATATGGAGGCTGCCATCATTGGCTAAATGTACAGTTTAGTCATGAACAGTTAAGTTGAGCTATAGCTTGATTAGGCCATTTAACCATTTAACAGTCCTTGTCCCAGTACATGAAAACGGTTGGGGATTTCATGTATTGATTGAAGTACAGTACTGTGCAGAACTTTAAGGTATGTGTGAGGCTGAAGAAAGATGTGTAATAGCAAGACAAGCACCATAGGATGGGATGGAGGATTGACAAAACCCCAGTCATGCTCTGGATGTATTTGCATATTACCGGGGGGGTGAGCTGTTGAAAAAATAACAAAGTCCATAATCTTAGGGAAGAGTAAGGGGTGGATTTGGCAAGTCAGGGAGGGCTAGGGTACTGTCTGGGTGGGTAATAGTGTTGCCATGACCCCCTGGCCGTGCTGTGGATGTCCCGAGGGAATGAAAACTGCCAGGCATGTTACCAAGGGTGGAAAGGCCTGGACAAAAGAGTTGCCTATATATGTACATGAGTTTGCAGTCAACTCCTGTACAGTAACTGGTGTTATGCCATCTTTCAGCTTGACTACTACAAGATCTTCTTCTGGATAAATGTGCTAAATTGTTGGCATGCAGCTAACTGGTTGTATGTCGAATGGTTAAAGCATGAACAGTTTCTACTGCTGTGATATTTTGAAAGTGCTATACTGTACTTTTGGTGAAAATGCAATGAATACTATCACACTCATGGTAATACCAAAGGCACATAAAGATGCTCAAACTGTCAAAGAGACTGAGCTACTGCAGCTACTATACATTTGGGGGGAAATTTGACCCTTGTCTGCACAGATTAGACTTATTGCAACAAGTATAGAAATCACAAACAGTGGGGCTAACAGAGGAGCACGGTCAGAGTGAAACATGGGTTGTGACCCTGATAAATTCCACCAGCCAAAGTGGCTAGTTGGAGTCATGCTGTTACGCGGCATGGCTGAAGTCCACCTGAATTTGTCTAGTTTGCTGGAGTAAATGTCAAGCTCTGCAGAGATCAATCTTCAGCATGGATACCATAGGCAAAAAAGACATTCATTGTCATGAATTGTGAATAGATTTGCTCCATACTTTGAGTGAAGAAGAATCTAGTGGTGGGAAAGTTTCAGGACTGGGTGGTCAGTGCCAAGATGAGTTTGGAAGTGATGGAAAATCATCCAACAGTGATCCTGTTCTCTCTGTGACTGATCAGTCATTCTATGTCTGTGGTTAAAACATTGTTCTTGATCAGTGTTTGTGAAAATCAATGCACTAAGATAATGGGTAAACTTTACCCACCAGGTGTTTAGCTACATAGAGTTACCTGGCAGTTCTAGAGTTTAACTAATAATTTGTCTGCAGATAAATAACTTATCTGTCATAGACTGAACAACTCTAGAAAATTAGGAATCCCCAACCTTGTACTGCCCTTTCAGAGCCTCCCTCTTATCCAAATATGATCACTTCCTGTTTCACTTAAACTGCATTTGCAGCAATGTCGTATTCAGATTCCAGTTTTGTCACTCTTTATAAATAGTTTATGTTAGAAACTCAAAAGTCATGGTGTGGTGACAGTCCCACTTCTACCCTCATAAATGGATGTTCCAGTATTTGAATGTCTTAAACCCTACTATCTCAGAAACAGCAGTGAAAACAGGCAATGTCATGTTCGTTTTGCAGCCTTTGTACATATCAGAGGCCTTTTCTGGTTAACATGAAACTTTGTGTCAGAAATCCTTCATGATCTTGCATGATAACCTTGTACCTCTTACTAGTCATCTGCATGCCTGTGGTGTAATGAAGCCACAGTTTTTGCCTGTGAGTGTGACAGCTGAGTGCTTAGTGCACCTTGTTATCATGATTTAAACAAAGGCGGACGGGGCCGTGTGCACCCTCAGGACCTTGAGATAGATGGGATGAGAGACAGTGAGGGAGAGGGAGAAATAGTGAGGGATGGAGTTAGTAGAGAGAGTATATCAGAGACAGCGAGGCCTCATTTGCATTCACTACAGACTGACACACCGAACCGAGCCCAGCAACACCACCACCTCCACATCCTCCATCACATCCCGAGGGAGCTGCTGCTGCTCAGCTTGGAGAGAGGAGACGCCCGGCCTCCTCTGCTGATGAGCCAGCATGATTTTATTAAACACAAACAGAGTGATGGGGAAACAAATGAGAGACAGAGGGAGGGTGTCTGAGGGTGAATTTTGTTTTCATTATGCTGAGGACATCAGCTCGTCTGATCTGAGTCTACCATCTGGATGTCTCTATGCAGGATTCACTGGAGGGTTATTTTTGGAATTGGATTATTCCTCCTGATTTTGTAACGTGCTAAAAACTGTGCACAGAACAAAATCAAAATAACACAAACAGTGTCCCCTTTGTAAAACTTTGCAATAACACTCATCATTATTTCTATCATCCACTGTCCAAAACATACTTAATATGAATATTTCAGTCTATAACCTCTGTGATATTACTTTTACTTTTCATTTTCAAAGATCGTGACCCCTTTTAACTCCTACGACAGAACTTTTTAACTTTTTGACGTAGGAGGATGGGATGAGGGAGGCGAAGAGGAAATATGGAAATGAACTGTTGAGTAGAGGCCTCATAGGGATAATAGAGAGTGGTCTGAACTTCAGGGAGAGCAACACTGCAATAATTTCAAAAACAACATTTAATACCCTGCATTCAATGACAAATATGTCGTTTAAATGTAGATGAACTTTCAAAGGAATGCTTGTTTTGCCATCTCCATTTTTAAAGTACATAAAATCATTTGCATTTTACTTTTGTGGCTGTTTTAAGCCTTTTTTTTTTTAAATATCCACAGCTTGTATCATTGCTTCACAATCAGAGCCTCCTCCAAAGGTGGGAAAGTGGCCATGATAGGAAATTTAAAAATACTCTGAAGTAAGATCAGTCTAATAAGGGTGAGAAACTATTTTTTTATTATCTAGCACCGACTTGACAGATATTAAGATGAAATATCTTGAAAGTGAGTCATTAGAGCAGTGTCAATGATGCCACTTGCCATCATTTGCCTTAATTTGCTCTAATTTAATCTATTTTATTTATTTATTCGAGGCTCCTGCAGTCTTGAGCCAGTCTGAACCAAGCTGTCCCACTGTATTTAGTTGATTTGTACATAAGCAAATTGCATTCACATGAGAAAATAATTTAGTCTTAGTTTTTCTGCATTAGTGACATTACATTTTAGAATAAATCTAAAGGGATGTCATTAACTCAGAAAAATAGAAATAAAATTGTATTAACCCTAAGAGCTCTCAGCTATGTTTTAACCATTTTGGTCTCGTCTGGACTTTTTGTCTTAAAAAGCCTGTAAAACTTCATACCTGTGGTGCACAGTCAAGCTCTAAACATCCTTTGCTTTAAGAATATGTGCATTGTGGTAACGTGACTTGAATTTTAAAAAAGTTATGGGTCTAAAAAAAAACTATCTGAAACTAAAACTCAGAGATTTCTTTCTAAACATAGCCAAAATTGCTCTTCCATCTCTTTGGGACTAAAGAATTAAAAAAAAAAACAAAATCATAATTCTGAGACAAAAAGGTATTCAAAATATTACAAAAGAAGTCCTTACACTTTTGGAATTTGAGTCATTATTTAAAGTTCAGTGACTCTGAGTGACACATTACAGCCTCCCTGTGTTTATTTCTCTCTATTATGAGTCACTCAGACTCTCTTCTTACATCTGTGCACATGCGCTGTTCAGCAAAGCATGACCTGACGACGGAACAGCTTCCCATTAGTTGTCACAGCCCAGTCACAATGCATTCTGGGATACAAACAGACAATATGGTGGCAGGCTAACAAGTTTAGCCACTGAACTGCAGGAAAAAAATAGAAAAATGGACAAAAGAAGTCCGATTTTGGAGGTACTGGTGCAGATTTTATTTTTAAAGAACCTTGGAAATTCAGCCAAGTTCCAGACTCACCAGGAGATGTCCTGTAAGAGCATTGAAGAACTTTATTAGAAAGGAACAAAGAAGAGCTGCCAGAGGAAAAAAATCAAGCAAGTGCCTGGGATTGATGGTTCAAAAGTTACCAAGCAATTTACAAAAGGTGTGCCTGTGGCACGGATTCATGTTGTGTGCGCACCAAGGGTTAACATACATTTGTAAAAAGCTCTGATAAAATACTTTATTGCTTTATACTAATACATATTTTTGATTTTCACAGTAAAAGGGATTTTTCCTGCAATATATGTAAGAATTTCAAATTTGATGACAAATATTTCTGTGGTGGTTCAGATTTTTTGCTAGCCAAAATCATAGCTTCACTATTGTTAGCTATTCCTACAAAACTGAGAGAAAAAAAAATATTTCTGTTGTTATTAGAATAAACTCTGAAGCCAACAGTGAAAGTTTATGTTTATTTATCAGCAACATTATTAAACTGCTATACCCAGGGGTTGGAACTAGAAGTTAAATATGGACAAAAGTATTTGGTCACTCCTGTTAACTATTACCTTTGCAGTAAGATGGTTTGTGAAATTTCCTCCTGAGAAATTTCTCATGGATATTCCACAGTCAACTGTAATTGATATCATTAGAAAATGGAAGCATTTAGGAACAACAGTGACTCAGCCACAAAGCAAAGACCACATAAAATCAACAACAGTTAAGCTGTGTGTAAAGTCGCCAACACTGTTGATTCTAAAGCCAGAGTTCTGAACTTCCACTGACATTAATGTAAGCACATAACTTGTGCAGCAGGATGGCTTTCCATGGCCGAGCAGCTGCATGCAAGCCTCACATCACCAAGTCAAATGCCAAGCTTTGGATTTTGTGTAAAGCACACTGACACTGGACTGTGGAGCAGAGGAAACATGCTCTGTGGGGTGATGAATCAAGCTTCTCTGTTTGGCAGTCAGATGGGAGAGTCTTGGTTTGGTGGATGCCAGGAAGAACGGTAAATGTCTGACTGCATTGTGCCAACTGTGATGTTTGGTGGAGGAGGGATAATGGTGTGGGGCAGTTTTTCAGGGTTTGGGCAATGCCCCTTATCTCCATTGAAGGGCAGTCTTAAAGCTTCAGCGTACCAATTACATTTTGGACAA
This sequence comes from Cheilinus undulatus, assembly GCF_018320785.1. NCBI lineage: Eukaryota > Metazoa > Chordata > Actinopteri > Labriformes > Labridae > Cheilinus > Cheilinus undulatus. The sequence continues at coordinate 11,480,363 of NC_054876.1, forward strand.
TGCTATACTCCATATTAAAGTACAACCATTTGAATGCAATGTCATTACAGTCCCTGATGCATCTGAATACTTTTGTCCATACAGTTCAGCATAATCTAGAATTGCAACATTGTTTGCAGCAACTGTTTTGTGAGCACATGGTAAGGCATGTCTGCTGTTGTACAGTTCTGCTTCATCCCCTTGTTGGTAAATTTGAGAGCAGAAGTTGCTTAAAGCTCACATGAGGAGCTTTACAATTTGTGTTGATTTTGATAACTTGGCAGACTCACCTCTTTGCTGGTTTTGTCCTGTACATAAGTGAGTAGGGTAACCTGACCCGCCTGATGGATGTGTTGCACACATCCATCTGGAAAACCTTCAATATACAGTGTTTGCGAAAGGGCAGAGCCTTTGAAAAAAACTTTGAGAGTGATTGGATGAATGTTCTGTCTGTCACATCTTTACGGGCCAATCAGAGCAACAAAACATGTGACATCATCGCCACTACTGAGGTGCCCATGCGCAGCTACTGAGGAATTAACTCCTTATAGAACTGTATAACGCGAACCATGGCGACTGTAGACATGTCAGTACATGACTTTTGTCGTTTTTGAAAAGAAAACAACTCACTGCTGTTCTTTGTTCTTCTTTTAACGAAGAAATGTCTTCAAGTTCTGATAAAACTGATGCTTTAGCAGCATCCACACTAATGTCTTCCGCCATAACAGCACCGACCTCTTGTTGCTGCTTGTTTACATCACGACTCCGCCACACCTGAAAGTACTGCCCCTCGTCACTGATTGGTCCTGTCACTTTCTAACCAGGCCCAAACGGTTGAGATGGGAGCTTTGCAAGATGGATTCGCCAGTAAGAAACAAGGAAACAGGCGTATCCATCTGCTTTGCAAGGTTATAAGTAGGGTGTAAATGTGTTTTTTCTTAATCTAAGCACTAAAATTTAAGACTCATCAAAAAGCCTTGCTTTAAAATGAGCAGAAATAAGGGTGTTTTTACAGAATGCACAAAAAAAATCACTATGTGTGGCACTTTAGGATGCCCCTGGCAGTGTTTTCAGTATAAATTCAGTATAAAGAAACACTTCTGTCAACTATGGTCTTTTTTCCTCTGTAGGTGACTCAGAGGCATTAATATTAATATGAAGCCAGAATCTCCTCAGGGGCTTTAACTTGAGCATTCCTAAACTATATCATTTTTATTCACCTAATAAACCTTTTCCAAGTTCCCGTGTCCTCTTTAAGTCTAGATAATTTTACAGGTAGAAGAAACTTCAAAAGTGACATTTTGCTAAGCTTTTGGCAAATAACAAAGCAGTTTTTGCAATATTTCTCCCTCTTTCTTGCCCTTTTTTTGTTTTTGGTAGCAGATTTTTGCAGTGTAGGTCAAGTCAGGTATGGGAGCATAAGCCCACCATGTCAACCTTGGTCCTGCACTGCTCTGGCCTCCTGATGGCCATCCCCCAGGCTTGCACAATTCCCCATTTTCTCCTGGTATTCTCTCAGCTGCACCCTCCAAAATACAAGCATCAGACCTAGAGGTCTGGTCTAACCCACTGGGTCCTGGTCCCCCAGTATGAGGTGAACTCTCAAATCCAGCAGCTGACCCTTCCCATCCCATTCCTAAGGACATCAGCATTAGATACATGGTCTCATCAAGGATAACAAAACTGATCAAAAGAGAAGATGCCCCAAAGGAGTCCAACATGCATTTCTGGCAATCATTCGATGTCCAGGCCACTCAAGAGTATAGGAAGACTGGGAGGACAAAGTACCCAAAGACCGTTCGTCTGCTTGCTCAGATACTGGGAGCACCACAATGCTCAGCAAAACCATCAGACCCAACGCGAGTCAAAGTCTGTGGTTGATCTCAGCCTTGCAGTCAGAGGATCGATGGTTTATGTGTTTTGGCCCAGGAGACACGCATCCCAGCGCTTCAGCCTCCTTACTCAGCAAGTTAAGAGCCCTCACAAGGACATACACAGTCTCCACAAGGATCATAGCATCATCACCAAATGGCGCTCCACAGTCCACTGCCCCTGTTACCCGCCCCATTATTCAATTCATACAGGTACTGAGGAGCTCAGACGCACCTCTACCTCACCCTAGAATCAACTGGGAAGAACATACTTCACAGCACTCTGTACCAGAATAAAGGACAGACATCAGCTGGATGAGCAAAAGTGGGATCCCGCAGAGCTCCAGAGATTTGCACTGTAGCTCCCATACAAATGCTCTGCAGGAGAAAAGCACCACATTTACCTTGGAAAGGCGAGATTTAAAGGAGAAGGAATCTTAAAATGGAAATAATCAGGCCAAATGAAAGCACTTCAGTCCTGTACACAAGTACAGAACATGAGTCAGTCTATTTAAGTATGTTCCCACACTGCCCCTGGCTGGATTTGACTCCATTACACACTGAGTGCAGAGTTTGTCAGCCAGCAGGACACACCTCCTTCTTCTCAGTCCAAGTCCTCTCATTCCTTTTCACTCAGTGTAACATACTGCAGATCCCCAGCTACACTTAAAGTCAGATTGTCTGATTCAATAAAGTCATGTAGAATTTTCTGCTACACTCTTTTGTCCTGACTTACTCCCACAAACTTCATAACCCGTTGTAACAGCGCCCGGTTCACAAGGTCAAACACCGGGGTTCTGAGCATGCAGAGGTGTCAAGGATCCTCCCTTTCCTCCTGCTGGCCCACACAGCATCCATCCACTGCAGTAATTAAACACAGTCCACCAGCACCCACACTCACATACACATGCACTAATTGCAGGCAGGAGGTTTCCCACTCATTATAGGACAAATTAAAGCAATCAATTGAAACTAGAAACCAGCAGAGAGGAATTCATTGAAGCAGGCCTGATCCCTATAAAGACCGCACACTGCTGTGTCAGCTGTATTAGTAGACAAAACCAAGCGTATTGACCTGGTCTGTCGCACAATCAGCGTGTTAATCACCTTCACAGGAAGCTAACAGAACGCTAAAGAGCTAAAGAGATGCAGGAACTACATATGAAAGCTCTCAGCCCGTTTACAACACAGATTTATGTTCTTTTCTGCAGCAGCAAAAATGTCTTGGCTGACACGTTGCTGCAAACATCTGCAAGGCATTTCCTCGTCAAGTGCCTCTCTTCGGTTTCTTCCTCTATTTTCTCACTTTTTTCCAACAAAGCACACAAACCAGACTGGATCAAAACGTTTAACATCATGGAAAACCAAACAAAGGTGTTCCAGGTAGGCTGATGCTGTCTCTGTTAAGCACAGGCAGTGGAGAAAATGAACACATCTGCCAAAATCAACCTCTGCATCTCTGCATGAGCCTGCTAAAAGGAGAGCAAGAGTGTGAGCAGATCCAATTCCAACATTCCCGGTGTTCTTACAAACACATCATGCTCCTGTCACCAGGGAGCCCTCCCCTCCTTCCTCCTTTCCTCTCCTTTCCCCCAACAGCAGGGCCAACTGTTGCTCCATCTCCGGGGCAGATTAGGGGAAGTGCTGGCTCCTGAAGAATGCAGGCCTGCTGCTGCTGCCGCTGCTCTCAGCTGAGGATTTATTAGGACTGGCACGGCGGCCTGGGCTTTTGGCCTCCAGCGAGCAGGAGGGAGAGAAGGAGGAGGCGGAGGTGGACCTCTGCTGAGATGTTACATGCCATCAATACAAAACACCACAGAGCTTCTCAACAGGATAATACAACTTTTTTTACCTTGTTTGAGTTCGTTTGAACATTTTCTTCACTTTAGCAGTCATAAATGATTGATGATGAACAGAATGCTGTTAGGGTTGTCAAACTGTCCATATGTATGAACATTCAGGCCACCATAACTCAAGAAGCTTTGACAAATTCTCTTCATACAACGCCCAACCTGACTTCATTTTTCAAAGTTTTCATTTCTATAAACTTTGGACAAATGCCTACTTTGACTTAGGAATGAACTGATAAGATTTTATAGGTCAAAGGTCAAGGTCCTTATTTTGAACAGGTATTCAGAAACCTCATGCAATGACATTTCCTGTTTTTGGCTTAACTGTCATTGTTTCTACATGAATAGTTGTCATTATTTTTTCATGAATTTTTCGGTGTGTTAGTTGTGGTTCCATATTTCCACTTGAGGTTTCAAATAAACTTTGAGCCTTCTTCTTCTTCCTGCCCTTCCTTTTATCTATTTTTATCTTAAAACTACACAAAAATAAAATGAAACTCACCTTAAATAGAACCCTAACCAATGAGAGGCTTAGGGCTGCTGAAAAATTCTTTTGAGACGCAATTTTTTTCCTTATTTGTGAGAAAATAGTCAGAATTATGACTTCAATCTCAGAATTTTGACTTTTTCTACAAGTTAAAAAAAATTGCTTTTCAGAATTTTTTTTTTTTCAGTGGCCCTAATCCTCTTCCTAACTAACTAACCTTTGTCTGTCAAACCAATTAAGTTCATCTCTTTGTGCAGTCTATGTGCAACTTTCTTTTATGTTTAAGCTAAAGAAATTCTCAGAAATTCTCACTGATTTCTCTCTGATATTCTAAAGAAGTGGAGGGGAAAAAGCACAAAGAGTCTTCTGGGCAATTAAATTAGGGATGTACAATGATAGATTATTGCTGATAATGGATATGTCTGTTTTTACTAAATAATTGTTGCAGACACTGCTGTCGATACTGATATTTAAATGTTGTTCAAACCTTAAACTTCAGCCCTTAAAAATACAGAATTTAAAGTTTGAGGATGTACAATATAACAACTTTCAGTCCTTAACCAGGCTTTAAGTGTATGAAATGATGATGAGTAAAGAAAAAGAGTTCAGCTCACACAGCTTAAAACCCCACTGACTTGTTAGTTTGTATGGCCAATATTTACAGCTGGAGCAGTGGAAACGTGTTCTATGAAGTGACCTTCTGTGTTTGGCAGTCAAAAAGGTGACTACCTGCCTGACTGTGCCAACTGTGAAGTTTGGTGGAGGAGGGATAATGGTGTGGGGCTGTTCCTATTTAAATGCTGCAGCATACCAACATTTTGGACAATGCTATGCTTCCAACCTTGTGTCAACAGTTTCGGGAAAGCCCTTGTCTATACCAACATGGCTGTACCCCAATGCACAAAATCTAGGGACTATTAAGACATGGTTTGATGAGTTTGGTGTGGAAGAACTTGACAGGCCTGCACAGAGCTCTGACCTCAATCCCTTTTAGCACCTTTGGGATGAACTGGAAGAGACATTCTTGTCCAACATCAGTGCCTGACCTTAGAACGAATGGACACAAATTTTAACAGAAACACTCCAGGGTCTTGTGGAAAGCCTTCCAAGAAGAGTGGAGGCTGTTATAGCTGCAAAAGGGGGTCCACCTCCGTATTTAAGTGCATGTATGTAAATAGGATGTCATTACAGTCCATATTGGTTCAATATTTTAATTAAAAAGAGCAATTTACAGCACTTTAGAGTTAAAACAGAACATTTAGAGTAGTAATACTTCACTCATGGCTCTTGGGCCACATGTGGCTCTTTTGTGACGACTTGTAGCTCTCAAAAGTCGTACTTAAAAAAATAATCCCCCTGAGAAAACAGTAAAAAAGAGAAGTTTTCACAAGTCCCATCAATAAGTTTGTTTCCATCACTTACACAGTAGGCTTTAATTGTCAAATTTAATTGCCAATCTTCATTCTTAGATTTTATATTTCCATCAGATCTGTGCAAGAAAGAACATGCCAGATAAATATCACAGACTCTTGAGAAAAGGGACAGAGCAGGCTTCAAACTTTGCTTTGTGACTTAGTTTTACTACAACAAATTAAAGTTGAGATTTGTTTATTAAAGTCTCAACTAACAATTGTGTGTAGGAACAGATTGTTAAATTCAACTTTTTATTTTTTGCCCATTTTGTCAGACACATTTTAAAGTATTTATTTCTTTTCTGTTATTACATTTGAATAAATGTCAAGTTTTCCGTTATCTAAGTCTTTAAAAATATATTTAAAAAAATTAAAAACTGTATCTCGATTAATCTCAAAATCCTTGTAGTTAATTGTGATTAATTGCACCCTTTTTTCACATTTTCAAATTCCACTATTTTGCATTTCAAACTGTTTTTGTGTATTTTCTTAAACTAGGGGTAATTGACTTTCTGTTTCGACCCAACCATGCTATCATTGCTATGTTGAAGACTTCAACATGAACTTTAGTGCAAAAAAAGGAAGCTGTTCTGATTGTAAATGATAGAACACTAAAAAGGTTAAAATGACTTTGACCTCCACTGACCTGTATGTAATTATTTTAAAGTAAAATCAGACATCAAAGAGCAGTGGTTGCACTTTGACTGCAGGGAGATGCTGACATGTCTTAACTGAATTAAAAGGGACAATAAAGCATGCGATTAATTGCTATTAAAAAATGAGTGCAGGAATGGTGGACCTTGATTGATCGTGGTCATCCCTTGCCCTTGCCCTCCTGGGTGGAATTGTGTCTCCTTCAAGCTTGGGTCCTCTACCAGAGGTCTTGTAGCCTGAGGGTTCTGTGTAGGATCTTAGCTGTTCCAAGGACTGCACTCTTCTTGACAGAGATCTCAGATGTTGTTACTGGTATCTGCTGGAGCCATCCACCCAGCTTGGGGGTTACAGCCCCCAGTGCCCCAGTCACTACTGGCACCATTGTTGCCTTCACACCCCAAATCTTCTCTATCTCTTCCTTCAGCCCTCGGTATTTCTCCAGCTTCTCGTGTTCCTTCTTCCTGATGTTTTTATCACCCAATATTGCTACATCTATCACTGCCGCTGTCTTCTGATGTTTATCGACCAGCACTATGTCAGGCTGATTAGCCATCATTATCTTGTCAGTCTGGATCTGGAAGTCCCACAGGATCTTTGCTCACTTGTTCTCAACCACCTTAGGAGGCGTCATCCACCTTGACCCTGGGAACTCCAGTCTATACTCAGCATAGATGTAAAAATATATAGTTACACTGATTTAACCAAAAGACATTGCAATAAAAACATATTAAAATTTAAGATTCAAACATCTTAAAAAGGCTTAAAACTGAGCTAGAATGCTGAAATATCATGTCCACATGAGATGGACAGATGGGCCTGTCTTATGCATGCAAAGGTTCCAAACTTAAATCCCCCATGCATCTATGTATTGTTTGTGGTTGAACCCTCCACATATTTGCCAGTCGCACTGACTCTGAACAAATGCACCAGTACAAACATTAAGCAGGCTGCTGTTATATATAAATTTAAATAGACACTGCCTGAACAGCAATAACAAAACAATTACACCAACAGCAGCAACAAGATGTGAGCAGTGATGTGTATCCATGCTGAGCGGCTCGGAGACTACACAACTAATGCAGCGGCCTGAATCCAGCCTGCACACATCGATCAGATTGACAACTGAGAGGCCGTGGTGGACGATAAGGCTGTTTTTTTTTAATGTGGTGGCAGTGGAGAAGAGCATCTATTAGGATGAAAAGGAAACAGACGACACATGTGAAGCTGTAACATGAAGAGGGGGGAGGAGGACATGGGGAGGAAGAGCATGTTCCATATGAGCAGAGACACGCAGAGGTCACCTTTTCTTTCACCTTGGCGGCCGCCATCGTGCTGTGAGGATGAACAAAGAGCACAGAAATACATCCATCAGCTCTTTAAGTCTATCTGGAGCTAATATGGACTTCTATGAACCAGTTAATTCAAATGATCTGTGATGTCTAATCAAAGACAGACTATTAGAACAAACTTGTGAAGGCTTCCCATGTGTACAATCCATCACTGAGTGAGTTTATAATGATCAATTCTTCACAATAAATTAGCTTAAAATACATGTGAATCATTCACAATCATCATTAAGCAGCAGATGTAGCTGTGTATTATCTCTCTGTGCTACTGGAGGAATTAATTAACTCTGTTTGGGCTGCCATTACTTATCTTACAGCACCACCTGCTGGACACTGAGGGAAATGCATGCCTGAAACACCAGAATAATAGTGTCCTTCAGTGTCTTTGTAGTTCAGCCTTTATGATGCATACATTATAAGAGGAGGGCCGTAGGTGATATAGATGCACACAGTAACGCTCTCTTTTATGTCTGTATGAGAAGCTATAAAAATCCCTGTGTGTGAGTTTTACTGTAGGCCCGGCGGATAGAGATGCACTTGTATAAAAATATGAGGTCAACTTTAAAGAATATGGGGTCATCTTAATTCTAACAGCTATGCTTTACCATTACAATTCAATTCCACTTTCATCCCTTGAATCTATTAATTAGTTTAGTTATGTAGAGTTAGAAAAAAACATTTTACATGTTTTTCTTTGCTCTTTTTTTGTCTAGATGCAGTTGGTTTACAAATCAGTCATTTCTGAATTCAATTTCTATAGAAAAATATAAACAATATGGACAAAAGTTTTCAGGGATAGGGATTATACTGAGGTATCAACATAGATGTACTTTACTATGGAGTTGGTCCCCCTTCTGCAGCTAAAACTGCCTCCATTCTTCTTGAAAGGCTTTCCCCAATATTTCTGAGTGTTTTGTGGGAATTTGTGTCCATTCATTCTGTAGAGCATTTATAAGGTCAGGTACTGATGTTGGGTGAGAAGGCCTTGCCTGCAAACTCCCTTTCAGTTCATCCCAAAGGTTCTTGATGGGGTTGAAGTCAGAGCTCTGTGCAGGCCAGTCAAGTTCTCCCACACCAAACTCATCAAACCATGTCTTTATAGTCTTTGCTTTGTAGACTAGGGAACAATCATGTTGGAATAGAAAAAGGCCTTCCCCAAACTGTTGCCACAAAGTTGGAAGCATAACATTGTCCAAAATGTCATGGTATGCCAGAGCGTTAATATTGGCCTTCACTGGAGATAAGGGGTCTAGCCCAAACCCTTATACAGCCCCACACCATTATCCCTCCTCCACCAAACAAACCCATATCATGGAGCTCCTCCACAGTTTTTGTGTTTACATTAATGCCAGTGGAAGTTCAGAACTCTTCAGCTATGGAATCAGCAGAGTGTTGGCAACTTTCCTGCACCATGCGCCCTAGCAGTCATTGAACCCATGGTCTTCTGCTTCATGGCTGAGTTGCTGTTGTTTCTAAACGCTTCCACTTTCTAAAAACATCACTTACAGCTAACTGTGGAATATGCAGCAGGGCTGAAACTTCATGAACCATCTTATTGCAAAGTTGGCATCCATCATAGTATGACAAATGCTTACAAATGTAGACTGCTTGGCTAAGTGCTTGATTTTATACACCTGTGGAAACAGCATACATTAATAACACAGTCAGTTAAACAGCATTTAGAGTTGTATACATTTGCTACCAGACAAGCAACACATGACCTGTCGTCACCTCCAGGAGAAAATGTTAGTATGGTAGCAGTGGTTCTCAACCCGTGGGTTGGGACTGACATTTGGCTGTGAAGCTGTTTATTTATCACATTTAGTTGTGTGACAGAGGCAAAAACAAAAAAAAAAGAAATGCTTAGGACAGTGGCAACTACCACTGGCAGCTGCATAGCACTGGAGCACCCAGCATTTTAATTAACTTCAAATGTAGATCATTGCATCTACTCTGAGGTTGTCAATTTTCAATTTCACTTCCAAAGTGGTGTGGTGTAAACACAAAAAATGGATGGAATAGTTATGCACATATGTTCAAGTCTTTGTTTTCAGAGGGAACTTTGTATTGCTCTGTACTTGCATGACAATGAAAATGGTGCCTCTCTAAAACTTTGACTCTTGAACCCAATTTCAAAACTTCATGTTCTCAGGCAACCGTTGTCTATTAATGAAAATCTAACAAAACAAAAAAATGTTAGTGTTACATGATGCAATCTTTGTCATGTAAATGTGGCTTTAGATACAAGTGGGGGGGCCTCTGATGATTTGGAACTAAAATGCTGGTGTAGACACTGGATGGATGGATGGATGGATGGGAAGGTCAAACTCCATACATGCTGAAACACAAATGTGTCTCTAGGGCAGGAGGGGCAGTGGCCACCCCTCGTGGCCCAATTGTTAAAAAAACGTGCGCTAAAGTGCCCTCTTTGGAGCCAAAACACGTTAAAGTGCCCTCTTGGGAGCCAAAACACGTGCTAAAGTGCCCTTGAGAGCCAAAACGCATGCTAAAGTGCTCTCTTTGGAGCCAAAACACATGTTAAAGTGCCCTCTTTGGAGCCAAAACACACGTTAAAGTGCCCTCTTGGGAGCCAAAACACATACTGAAGTGCCCTTGAGAGCCAAAACCTGTGCTAAAGGGCCCTCCTGGGAGCTAAAAGGTGTGCTGAAGTGCCCTCCTGGTTGTTAAAACACAATAAACTGCCCTCTTGGGTGGAAAAAACACACTAAACTGCCCCCTTGGCTGGTAAAAACATGATTAACGGCCCTCTTGGGTGGTAAAAATGTGTGCTTAAGTGGTTGGCAAAACACACTAAACTGCCCTCTTGGGTGAAAAAAACAAACTAAACTGCCCCCTTGGCTGGTTAAAACATGATTAACTGCCCTCTTGGGTGGTAAAAACGTGTGCTTAAGTGCCCTCCTGGTTGGCAAAACACTACTGCTCTCTTGGGTGAAGAAAACACACCAAACTCCAGAAGACCATTAGGACCAAGAAATACTATGAAACATTACTGTCACAATGACTTTTATGTTGGTGTTTTTTGATCTATATTGAGCCAGAACTATATCTCACAGAACCAGTTTAGATTATCTGGTACTAATATGGTGTTAAAATGCACTAGAATACAGGATATGGCATCTATGTAATTGAAAATGTTCTGGGGGAAGACCCCCAGACCTCCTAGGGATTTCTTTATTTATTTATGTATGTTCTTCACAGTCCAGCGTTGAATCTACACAGTACTTGTGGATGCTGATCCTAACTACAGACTAACTTGAGTAGTCTGTCTAATTAGTCTGTTTTAAGGCTATATAATGTGCCATGTGTATAACATATAAACATGTCTAAAGTGACCTCAAAAACACATGAAACTTAGTGCCCTCTTCAGTGGTGAGAACGTGCTGTATGTGCCCTTTTTTTTCCTGCCCCTGCCCTTGAAAAAGTCTGTGCATGCTACTGGTGGACTGTCATGGTGGAAGCACCCATGGTCTCACTGACAACTGAAAGTCATGGCAGAGGGTGAATATTCCTTTATTCCTCCCAGCATTGTGAGTATTCTGGCTACATTTCGCTGTCTTTCTCTGTTACACTCCAGCTCGTCTCCTCTACCGGGCATGCGTCTTTCAAACTCTATAAACTCCAAAACTTTAAATAGAAACACACCAAAAACATGCTGCTGGGATTCAAGTTACTCATGTCTGCCATCTCCTGGTGTAAAGTGGTAACAGCGCAGAGCTCTGCCATTAGCCCCATCTCCCAGTAGTGAAGAATCCTTCAAAAAATTCCTGGATCCAGAAGGTGATCGGGATCACTCCCAAAATCTAATCAGTTCCTCCTTGTGCCATTTCTGTAATTTTCTGAAAATTTCATGAAAAAAGATTGAACAAATGAACAAACCCACCCGATCACATAACCTCCTTGGCAGAGGTAAAAAGTGCGAAGTATCCGCTCAACTTCAAATACAATATCATGCATGGACATCCGATCATATATAATCACTATATCAGCATCACACCTCATCCTGCAGCACAAGCAAAATGTCACTGGGAGGTCAGTGAGTCACAGAGCTAGCTAGTTAGCTTTTGAGGTGAAAAAACTGAATGAAACCACACATTCCTTGAAGCAAACATTTAACCTTTATCTTCATAATGTACTTGCCCGAGGGTGGAAGCAATAAAATCACAGAATAATGTCAAAATGGACAGCAAATCAACCTCAAGAGGGCAAAATAATCCACTGTTGACATACTATTACTGCGTGAACTTGCAGTTCCTCCATGATCTCTGCCCTCTTTGAAAGCTGATCAGGGCTGCGCTGCTTAGCGCAGAATTCTAAACACACTTCCAGTGAGCAAGGTCACTTGCCTTCAGTTGAAGCAAAACCACTGTGCTGTGGAGCGCAGCTCAGCCAATGTATGGAGAAATAATTAGTAAGGCTGGCTGGTTGATGTCTCTGACTGAGTGGCGACCAGGCCAGAGTTGTCCCAATGAGAAACGAGGAAGGTATATAGGCAGTGGGTGGATAAAAAACTGAGCCTCCTGCTTATCTTTGTTTGCTTGGAATGATTATACAGAATGAGGCAGGTGAGTAGCAGGAATGATATAGGATTTCTTCAACCATCCATCCATCCATTTTCATCTGCTTTTCCAGAGCCAGTTCGCAGGGGTTGCAGGCTTAGCAAGTCCACCCAGACATCCCTTTCCCCAGTGACACTTTCCAACTCCTGCCCAGGATCCCAAGGCATTCCCAGACCAGGCAGGATATGCAACAACGTGTTCCGGGCACGTCAGGGTGCCTGGAACACCCCAATGGGGAGGCAGCCAGGAGGCATCCTGATCAGATGCCCAAACCACCTCAACCGGCTCCTTTTGATGCAAAGAAGCGGCGGCTCTATGACTAGCTCCCTCCAAATGTCTGAGCTCCTTACCCTATCTCTAAGGCTGAGTCCAGCCACCCTCTGCAGGAAACTCATTTCAGCTGCTTGTATCTACGTTTTCATTCTTTCAGTCATTACCCAGAATTCATGACCATACGATAGGGTTGGGAGGTAGATATGATATGATACTTTGATAGTTTTTAGTTTGTTTGTTTTCTTTTTTGTTATTAGAGGTTTGTTTTACTATCAAATGACACATTTTGTTTTTGGGCAAGAAAAAAGCACACACTGTTCTGCTTTTGAGAATATAATAACATATATCAAGGCTGCATAGGAAATCTTCTCCACTGACATGACATGGACAAAACCATGGAGGGCTGATATATCTCTCCACACAGCAAGGCACAGAGCCCTGACCTCAACCCTATCCAACACCTTTAGGATGAATAGAGTTAGTGTTCTAGGACTTCTCATCCAACATCAGTGCCAAACCTCAAAGATGTTCTACAGAATAAATGGGCACAAATTTCCACAGAAACATTCTGAAATCTTGTTGAAAGCTTTCCAAGAAGAGTGGAAGCTGTAAAGAATAATATGAGCCAAGAGATCAACATTTCAGCTTTTATTTCCAGATCCAAACCTATCTGGCCCTGTGTGAAAAAGTATTTGCCCCCTGAATAATAACTGGTTGTGCCACCCTTGACAGCAATAATTGAAATAAGGCATTTGCAATAACTGGTGATCACTGTGGAGGAATTTTGGCCCACTCTTCTTTGCAGAATTGATTTAACTCAGCCATATTGGAGGTTTATCCAGCATGAACTGCCTGTTTAAGGTCACACCACAGCATCCCAATTGGATTTTAGTCCGGACTTTGACTTAGCCACTCCAAAACATTAATTATGAAAGATTTAGAAAATCTTTCATACCATCAGCAATTAGACTGTATAATTCTAAAGAAAACAGATAAGACCCCCAGATGATTGAATTTCCCTTCGGGGATAAATAAAGTTCTTGTATTGTATTGTATTTTGTTTTTCTTGAGCCATTCAGAGGTGGACTTGCAGGTATATTTCAAGTTGCCCTGCTGTATAACCCAATAACGCTTGAGCTTGAGGACACAAAATGATGGTCAGACATTCACCTTCAGGATTTTCTGGTAGACAGCAGAATTCATTGTTCCATCAATCACAGCAAGTCATCCAGGGCCTGAAGCAGCAAAGCAGCCCCAGACATCACACTGCCACCACCATGTTTGACTGTTGGCATGATGTTCTTTTTATCAAATGCTCTGTTATTTTTACACCAGATGTAACGGGCCACACACCTTCCAGAAAGTTCAACTTTTGTCTCGTCAGTCCACAGAATATTTCTCCTAAAGTCTTGGGGATCATCAAGATGTTTTGTGGCAAATGTGAGACTAGCCTTTGTGTTTTTTTTTGTCAGCAGTGGTTTTGCCCTTGGAACTCTCCCATGATGCCATGTTTGCCCAGTGTCTTTCTTATGGTTGAGTCATGAACTCTGACCTTAACTGAGTCAGTGAGGCCTGCAGGTCTTTGGATGTCATTCTGGGTTCTTTTGTGACCTCCTCGAAGAGTCGTCGTTGCACTCTTGGAGTCATTTTGGTTGGCCAACCAATCCTGAGAAGGGCAACCACTGTTCCCAGTTTTCTCCATTTGTGGATAATGGCTCTGACTGCAGTTCACTGGAGTCCCAAATCCTTGTAAATGGCTTTCTAACCTTTTCCAGACTGATAGATTTCAATCACGTTTCTCATTTGTTCTTGAATTTCTTTGGATGGTGGCATGATGCGTTTCTTTTTGGGATCTAGTAGCCCACTTCACTTTGTCTGACAGCTTCTTTTTAAGTGATTTCAACAAGTCTGGTGGTAATCAGGCCAGGCTGTGGCCAGTGAAACTGAACTCAGCTTTCCAAGAATTGTGGTCAATCACAGTTATCTCATGATTCAACAAGGGGGGTGATTACCTTTTCACACAGGGCCAGATAAGTTTGGATTTTATCCCCCCTTAAAAAAATCAAATAATCATTTAGACACTGCAGTTTTTATTTACATGGGTTAAGTTGTTAAATACAAAAATTGGTTTGATGATCCAAAATATTTGAGTGTGATAAATATGCAAAAACATCAGGAATCAGATAGGAGGTAAATACTTTTTCATGGAACTGTAGTACTTAAGGTAACAATAGCATGCTAGTGGAAGCAGCAGTAACAGTTCTATTAGTATAAGTAGTAATAGTGGCAAAAGTAGTAGAAGTAGCAGTGGTAGAAATGGTAGTAACTTGTAATTGCTGTACAAGTAGAATTTGTAACAGTAGCAATAGCTGTCATAGCAGTAGAGGTAGGAGTAGCAGTAGCATTAGAAGTAGCAGTTCTGTTAGCAGTGTAAGTAGTACAGTACAGTATTACAATGTCATTTAGCAGACACTTTTATCCAAAGCGACTTACATATGTGACAGGTATTTCTGTCGTTAAGGAACCAAGGGTCCACACTGGACACTTGCTCTGACTGGGATTTGAAACCCCATCTCCTGTTATCTGCCCGCAGTGTGGCAGATTACAGCAGATTACGGCAGATCTGCGGCAGATTGGGGTTGATGCAGATTGGACTTTTCGTGGGTCTGAAATCTCTCCAGTGCTTTTGCCCAACTAAAAAAAACATCCCTTACGAAAGCTTACCAAGATTCTTGATCATGTGTTGTGGATGGGAGAGGGGCACCCATGTTTTTGCTGCAGTGCAGACTTCACAAAATACCTTGTTTTTAGATGCATCGTATGAAATCCATTAAAGTTTTCCTTTCCAGCTAGCTTGAAAAGTACGACCCTTTTTCAGTAAAACTTTGCTGCTTCTGCTGCTGTTGTCCACTGGTAAATCGTAGCTTTACTAGTTAAGTTGACAACGCTTTTTAGTTACAAATTTAGCCATTGTCAAAAACTGTGCAAAACAAAAATAAGTCCGCACACCAGAAGCTGCTCCAAAGGCTTATTTAATGAAGACTGTCACCACATGTGACATTTTGGGCCCTAGCCCTTCATCAGACATTTGCGTACTAGCCCTTCATCAGACATTTACGTATTAGCCCTTCATCAGACATTTACGTGCTAGCCCTTCATCAGACATTTATGTACTAGCCCTTCATCAGACATTTATGTACTAGCCCTTCATCAGACATTTATGTCTGATGAAGGGCTAGTACCGTATCCGTACCATACCTAAACCAGAGCGCAACTCACTGTCACACTGTTACAACCAAAGCAAACGACAGCAACAGCCTGAATATTCCCAGATAAAAGTGTCCTGTCTATGAACACTTTGTTTCCCAGTAAAATACAACAGTGGACAAAGACAACAATAGTAGCGCTGACATTATTCAGCAGGTCGTCCAGCGGATCAATCGAAGCGTTTGTAAAGGCACCGCTCAAACAATAACGTCACTGTAACGAAGAGGAACAACAAAGTCTCACCAGCTGGTTATAAATTTCCCATGATTTAGATCTTTTTTCTTATTTTAACAATGGTGCTCTGGTTTATTAATTCTAAATGTGGTACCTTCAACTGTCAGCCTCAGAGGAGGGGGAGAGGGGAATCCATCATGTCTGCAGCTGTGTCATAGGTAAAATTATCTTCAGATTTCACACAGGTCTAACCTCTTTATCTGCCAAGATGGGCTGTGAAAAGTCCTCCCAAACTTTGTAGTAGGTCCCATTGGTTAAAAAAAGTAATCCAGTGCTGAAGTCTGTGCTGAAATCGGCAGGAGACACTAATTAGCATACTTAACAAGCTAATTTATAGTTGTATGATGATATGTTCAAGAGGCTAGGAAATTTTAGTGTTTAAAGAATGGGTATAAATTAGTGCTGTTACTTGATTTAAAAAAAAAATCAAGTCCCCATTGCTATCACTATACTGTGATTAATCATGATTAATCACAGCATAACTTTTCTTATAGTTTAAGTATATTTTTTTATGTTATTTTAGATTTTAAAAGGTTTTTATTGTCAAGTGTTTTATTTTTATTCTTTTAATTCTATGTACCACACATTGAAACTGCTTGAAGAAAAAAAGAAATATTTATAAATCATACATTCAAAATACTACCATTTACTTGCATTTTAGTTTGAGATAAAGCAGTACAAGTATAGTGTTTATAAAGGAAAAATTAAACTATAGTTTTTAAACTTTAACATTTCAGCTTAATTGTAATGGTTTGTAAAAAAAAAATGTCTTAATTCTCTGAGCAATAACATTTATAAACTGCAAACAAGCCCAGCAGACAAACACATCAGGTACAAAATAACTTCTGCTGTAAAGTTGATGATCAGGTGTGCGTTTACCCCGAGGTAGTCATGGTTGCTGACCGATGTCCAGTGGTCTCTATACTAAATTTCCCCATTTTTATGTGACATTGAACGAATCATAATATACTGCATACAGTCATCTAATTTACTGAGGTTACCTGAACACCTCGTATTTTCCGTCTTTCAGCTACGTTTGATAACATTTGCTAATTAACTTCAATTTTGCTAATTCCACCACATATATCTACACTGGATTAATAATTTTAACAAACAGGACTTGTTAAAAAGTTTTGGAGCACTTTTCATCATTTATCTGAGCAGCTGAAAAAGAAAACTGTCCTGAAGCAGTTGAAGAGAGTGGTATAAGCTGAAGGTACCACATTCTGGTTTAATGTGATGCACAATTTTGATGTGCAATTATGTTCCCCCAGCAAGAACTGATGTATTTTTTTTACACCAGTTATATCTTAAAATGACATTATGTAATAGAGAGTCTCAATAGCAGTATCCATAAGCTAAAAGTTGGTAGTCTCTGCCCTTTGCCATCA
Source organism: Cheilinus undulatus (assembly GCF_018320785.1). Lineage (NCBI taxonomy): Eukaryota > Metazoa > Chordata > Actinopteri > Labriformes > Labridae > Cheilinus > Cheilinus undulatus. Next base: position 11,497,704 of record NC_054876.1, read on the forward strand.
GTGATGTTGATGGTCTGCAGTCTTTTACAACCAATTACCGATTGCATTAGTTAGCTTAGACCTTGTCATTGTGTGGACAAATCCAGGTCTGCTGGACTCCGCCACTGTAGCTTGACGACCATGGCTTGATCCCTTGTTGTTGTTAGCATATTTGCTAACATTAGCAAAGATGTGATTTGCCTTGAGGTGGTACTTAAGACTCGTTGTGCTTCGGTGTAAAGACAGATCATCGCTGCAGTTTGTACCATCAATTTTGGTATTATATCAACTACCATTCGTCGGCTTTTTAAAAAGAAAATTGCCCTTAGGCAGACCTGGGTCTGTCTCCTCACTCATCACTGCTGGCTGTGTCTGACCCGCCTCTCACCTCTTCACCTGCAGGCAAGTAAACATACACGCTAGTTAACAGTGAAGCTTAGATGATAAATAAAGCCAAATATAAGCAAAAGCAAATATAAACATGACTAGAAAACTCACAAATAAGTTTCACGGAGACAACATGTACTTAATCACACAGTAATTCATAACACATTTAAAGAAGTGTTTATTTTTAGTTAAAGATTCACAAAGGATTGACATTAAGGACATTTATGACATTTTAACATAAGTAAAATATACATACATTGTAATAAGAGAAAAACAAATCCATACTAGTGGTGACTGCTTGCATCTTGTCTCAAGGTAACATGCTGTGTTTTAACGAACCCTTTTCCCATTTTAATACCATGTCAAGCCCTGATGTACTCATGCACTTCAGGCCTGATGCCATTTAAATCCATGACCATTTTGTGCTTTGGGTTTTAGGGTGGACATCAGGACTGAACCATGCAGTTTTCACTAGTTTAGTAAAAGCTCTGTACCCAAGAGAGAGGTAAGCCTTCCTCCCACTGGGTCTAAGCATTTGAGATGTTTTTCAGAGCTCAGCTGGAAACAAGGATAAAGTGGTTAGGAGGGTCAAGTGAGTATTTGCTGAAACATGGTTGTGTTGACTGAAAACAGCAGCACTATGATGTTTTTTTCCAAGTAATGTGGTACATCAGTCATTGATACATCAGGGAAAAATACACACATTATAAATGATAAATGGACCATCATACTTTGTATGCAACACTTGTCACATTACTTTTTCACTGATACAAAAGAATAAACACTCATAAGTTAGAGTTACAACTAACCCAAAATCTGGTGCAATAAAAGGCATTAGGAGGTAAAGATGAGTGTCAGCTTGGGACACTTTGTGGATGTTTCATATTATGGAAATGTACTATAAAAGGAAATCCCATGTTCCAAACTGTTATTTTATTTGTAAGCATGTACCGAAACATCCAAGATATACTGTAATACTGTGATTTATCTACAGAACACACACTTAAACACACATTTGCATGTTCATGAATAGGACGTTGCTTGTAGTGAATCCTGGCAGCTCCAGTAAGACATCAGAGGAGGCAGCAGCTGGCACCATGTTCACAGAGAGGCAGGCAGAAAGATGACGGGGGATATACGGAGTCTGTCAGAAGCAATGTCAGGGCACGGCTCTCCTCATCTGCTCTCTGCCGAGCTCCATTCATCTTGGCAGATAGCAATTGATATGTCAAGTTAACCTCCCTCCAAAGACTTGGCTCCGATGTCTGACTGGGGCAGAACAACTCCTCTGACAATTCGATGGTGCAATAACACAATTACAGGGCAGTGAATAGAGCAGGGAACAGCTCTAACAGCCGCACTACATTAACCTCCTTTCACCACAATGGCTGGATTCATACTCACATACAGAGACGGAGAAATGTAAAGGTAGAAAATATAACCTCTTCAACAGAATCAGGTCAAAGGAGTGCAGTCAATGTTCAAAGAGGCTCACATGCTGGAATGGGACAAATGTTGGCTTTACTGTTTGATTTCTAAGTTAGTTTTTGGGGGGATTGAAATTTGAGATGATGTTTTTTAAGCTTTTAGAGAGTTGAATGTTTTTTACTGAAACAATGAATATCTTGGTAGCTGTGTCTGCATACTCAAGTGTTTCTTAGAGGTCCAGTGTTTAGTTTTTACCTGAAGTTTCTGCAGTAACTAAAAATGAACTAATCATAGATATAGGTTTTTAATTAGTGCTTGCATTACCTCAAAACAGTTTTCTAGAGAAACCCTTACTTTTCGTAGTTGTACCAGGATGTATTTTGTAGTGGTGGCCTTATCTTAAAACACAGGCAGTGGTGCCACTGCTAGAAACAGACACACACTTTTTTTTTTTTAAGATTTATTATTGGGCATTTTTGTGCCTTTATTTGAAAGAGGAGGACAGTGGATAGAGTTGGAAACAGGGACGAGAGTGAGGGGAGAGACATACAGTAAAGGGCCTCAGGCTGGATCCGATGGGGCACGCCTTAAACCACTGGGTCACCTGAGCCCCAACAGACACACACTCTTAACGCATGTCTTATAAACACATTACACTGTAGATTATTTTTATGATTGTAATTAAAGGGAGACTGTTGCTATTTTGAAATACCCCAGGATGCTGAATTATCACCCAAGCATATTGCAAAAAGCATCTTTTTCACAAACGATGGCACTAACATGTACAGTAATGGATCATTTATGCTCCCTCAATGTATGACAAAGCACAAAGGAAATGTGTGCTTGGTAGATTATTCCTTTGTTGTTACAATTTTTTTTTGGTAATAAATCTTACACAGTTGGAAAGCCTGTTTATTTCCCTTTAAAATGGTGCCATAATGGTAAAGAACATGCATTTGTGGGATGAGCAGCAGAGCTGAGAATGTGGGTTCTGCCCACAAAATACTGGCTAAATCTTCTCTGCCAATGCAAAACAGTTTATTTCGCTGTTTCTATAGAGTGGTGCAGGAATGAGTCCTAAAACACGAGTTAGCATTTTTCAGCACTTCTGGTTCCCTCGTCTGAAAGTCTGTAGGATTTTTGACTGAGTTTTTGGTTAAATGCCTGAAACAAGGTATGTGGTGAACAGAAGCTCGAGAGTGTTAACGTTTTATCCTACAACATAAAATATATTTAACAATGCCCCACCTTTGAATTGTGTATCTTTTCACGTCTTAATGAAGGTGGTTGCTAAAGGAAAGCTAACAAGGACTACAGCATTTGTCGGGAAGATCATTATTATTATTGTAGTTCAATATAGCATGATGTTAGTCTTTCATTTTCCTCAGTTGTATTAACCCTCAGGCATCACTAGGGACATTTTTGTCCATTTGGGCAAATTTTTCGTCTTTACCTGCTCACCATTTTGGCTATGTTTGTCCATACGGTCTAATTTTTTGTAACAAACTATCTTTCTTGGCAAATTTTCAAACTCAAATTTCAATTGCTTTAATAGGTCAGGGGAACACTGTGAAAAAAATTTACCATCCTTAAAAGGCATTAAGGACAAAAATGTCCACGTCCAAAAAAACTGCTACAAAAACTTCACAGATTAATGTTTTTCTGTTTTTTGCATAAATCTCTTAAACAACTTCAGCTGTGGTCAAAACTACCAAACATTCAATTATTTTGAGGGTTTTAACCCTTTAAATGCCAGTTTGATTACTTAAAGTAAATGTTGTTTTTTATGAAAAAAAAGTGAAAAAATGTGATATCTTTCTCAAACCAAATGTTGGATGGCTGGGGCATTATTTCTAAATCCAGCGTCAATGTCAATGATTAGCCAAAATATTGACTTTGATACATTATTGGGTTTTGTGTAGCTTCCAATTTAAAATTTACGACTCTTTCGAGTCATTAAGGACAAAAACGTCCACTTCCGAAAATTGGCAATAAAATAGTATACATTCATATTTTTTCTGCTTTTTTGGGTCAAATCTTTTGATCTGAAGAGAAGCAGGAGGTTAGTACCACTGAAATCCAGGAACTCTTGGATGTGGTTGCCACTCAGAATGATCGACCGCAGGCTGAAATGTCCAAGTCTGACTTCCTGCAGAGAGAGGTAGCAGAGGTCCGACAGAGGCTGACGACTGAGGTGGACTCCCTTAAACAGCAGATAAGGGTCCTCCAGAATGAAGCCTCCAGAAAAGACACACCTACCACCCTGGAGAAGGAGGACTTGATAAAGCAGCTGCAGGCACAGATCAGCTGCAGTCATGAGCTGAACCACAACCTGCTGACCCAGATGGACACCATCCAGGCCCTGCAAGAGGAGACTGACCATGCAAGAGAGGTCATCGCACCTCAGGAACGCCGTCTGCAGGCTGAAAGACTGAGGGCTGACACTCTGGAGGAACTACAACATGTCAGGCTTCAGGTTTCAGAGGCAGAGGACAGGGACCCAAAGGTGCAGGAGGAAGTGAAGGAGGAGGCCACCAGGACAGATGTGTCAGACCCCCAGCAGCAGGAGAGCACACAATTCCAGCTCCAAGAAATGACAGAGAGCTGCATCACCCTGCAGACAGAGGAGGATGGATTAGATGGACAGGTGGAGGAGAATGTCTCTTGGTGAAGGAAGTTTAAAAAAGCTCTGACTCCGTTGTAGCACCGCCAGTACAAACGACAGAAGAGGCAGCAGGACCAGCAGAGAGTCTCCTCACTCAGTCCTCTCCCACCTCTGGACTCAGACAGGCTGTAACAGGTCTGCAGCACAGTGATGTCCTGATATGAAGTCCTGATAGACAGAGAGGAGTAGCTTTTTTCTGTCAGGATGTCACATGATCCACTGAGTCAACACGGGTTTTCTCTGGGAGCTCCAGTTTGCCCCTGAAAATTAAAAAAAAAAAGCTACAATTTAATCAAAACATGTAAATACAATAAAAACACTCTTGAATTAGACAGGTGAATTACTGTTGTTCAGTATTTTAACATTTGCATTTAGAGTGAATTAAACTCTTAAAGTTTGAAAGAATAATGCAATAATGCCTCTGCCTCCGTCCTCTGCCAAGCTGTTCTGTTGTAGTTGTCCATCTCTGTGCCCAGGTGAGCTAACATCATGTACGTGTCTTTAGTTTTTTTGTGTCATTTTTCAGATTATTCTTCTTTTGTTGTGTTTTGCTGCTTTAGACTGAACTGTTGGCTACATTGCCAACACTGCCCCAACAATTACCAATGGTATTGCAATGTTTCATCTGTATTAGATAGCTTCAGTGGAACACACAGAAACACAGACAAAATGAAAATAGAGTACAGACAGAGAGCTCTGCAAGTGCCTGTATGTGTTTCATAAATCCAGAGTATGTTTCACCCCAAGGTTGAACAAAAGTTTCTGAACAAATGAATGTTGTTTACTAACAACAAATCTTATAACCAGTGCACTACAGCAGGCTGTCTAAGAAAAGCAAGTAAAAAGTACTCACAAGGTTTCAGGTTCAGCAAAATCAGATTATTTCACTATGTAAACAATTGTCCCCAGGGCACATCCTCACATCTTATCCCTCCCTGCAGGTTCATGAGAGCGGCACAGATTCAGAGTAGTTTGTCCTTCTTTCATGCCAGACTGATAAGTACAGATTATGAGATGATTTTGAACACCCTCAGTCTCCTGGTTACTCTTTTCATGTGTCTACGCACAATTGCAATCTCTTCTATGAGCTTAACTTCCTTGTTAGACAGGTGATCTCCTTCCTGAGTGAATCCTAGTAAAACAAGGTTAACCCCTGTCTCAGTGAGCAGAGGTCTCTCTCTGCCATCACTTCATCACCAGGATGAAGGTTCTCCAGGAAGACCGACCCCTGAGTGATGAACTTGTTGGTGCACTTGTCACTTTAAGTAGGTGACATGAATATAGCAAGCCCACTCTGGGAAAAAGCAATGAAATACTCAGTGTTCTTGGAAATGTTGAAGCTGTGTGACCTGCTTCCTACAGAGAGGTGATTTCTGCAGCTGTTCTCCCTGAAGCACTGAGGCATCATGGTCTTGATCCTTTCCTTTGGCAACCAAGGAATATAGATTCCATGTTTTCCTTCACGATGTTTATCTAATAGCAGATGGCACTGCTCACAACCAACAGAGACAAAGCAAAGTGCTCTGCAAGATCACCAGTAAACGGTCTGCAATGTGTATGTGAAAGATTTTCTGGAGAACTGATGTCAATTTGTAGCAGGACATAAGAGGATGCAGAGAGAGACAAGACAGAGAAAGAGTTGTACTCAGGAAGGTATGAGTAAACAGTTACCATACTCCAATTTTTTTTTTCTCTGTCACTCTGGCTTCTTCCTGCTTACTTCCTGCCTTTGTTACAACTTACCCCGTCATCGGAAAAAAATGTATAATTAGATAAAGACAATCTGTATTTTTGCTTCATTTGGGATATATATAAAAAAAATCTGTTAAGCATGTAATGTGTTTAGGGGATAACACGTTTTCCATATTTTTAAAGCCCGAGGTTTAACTTTAAATGAATGAATAAAATGTTTATAGAAACTGCTAAATGTATTTACACCAGTAGGTGGCGGCATTGCAGCGTTCTACGTCCGATACGCCGTTAATAGATACAAGAAGAAGTTGGTGACGTCACTGGTCGTTTACAACGTCAAGATGTCTGAACGAGCAGCTTAGCTCAAAAGATAAACGCTTAGTTTTGTTTTTGATTTAATTTAGCCTTTGTTGTGTTTACTGACTCGGTCGTTGTATTAGATGGGGACCAAGCGCCTACCATGAAACTCCGGCTGCAGAATGACAGGTGAGCTAAAGCTTTCAAAATAAAAAGGACTGAGCTGAGAGAAAACATCTGTTAGTTGCTAATGCTAACGCCAGCACAGCTCATCTTTACCTGTCACTACTTTCATATCGACTGATGAGGACGATGGCGTTCGTTTGTAGTTTAGTCAACTTCAACTCACTTTTTCAATCATATGCCGTTTGCTACTTTATATTTAAACAGCTTGTTAACAACCAAATTGAAGCTGATGGTGTATTTATGTTGGTATGTCATAATCGCCAAGTCAAAACAACGCATAGCAATGGAGTCATGTTTTACATAAGGTTTTACTAACCTTGATTTTTTAAGCAGTCCGTTGTAAATGGAAGAATTGCATCCCTGTGATCATCTAAAGGGGTTCAAATCTTAGCAGTAGTGTTTGACTTATTTCTAGATGAAAATATCACATTGCATTTATCAAAGGCCACTTGTAAAGTTAGACACGTAAGTAGATTTGAAATAAAGTGTAGATTTTTCTAGTGAATGCAGCTGTGGAGTGTAACTTCCTATTCTAAAATACAAACTAGGAAAATGCACATTTGATTTTTTGCATTTTTTTAATATCTTTGTTGAATCTTTTATTTGCTTTTTGGAAATAAATGCCAGATTCTTTTGTGTGGGGATTAACTAACAAGCCTGAAATTAACATCTGTATTTAATTTAATATTGTTCAGTTAAATGTACGGTGGAGCACAACTATGAAATTTTGCAGTAAAATTGTAACTTATTTGGGTACTGGAGTTGAAATTATTTTGGCCAGTATGGATATAAATGGATACGATATACACATGTAGTTCAGACCTAAAACTTTAGACCTTAATGATGCAGTATATAGAATTTTTGTAATGAAAAATCTGTATTAATTTAAAATGTGACCATTCCTGTTATATACTCTTTTAATTGAGGTCTTACAGTATCGCAGATACTTCCTTAACTCTTCAAAGTCTGAGAAATTCTTCATTTTTATCATTGTAATGGCACGTGTCTTTTTACGGTGGCTGGAACAGGTTGCGAGTTCAATCGCTCAAACTCACTCCTTTAACAAGGACCTTCACTTCCAGTGAGGTTAAGACCAGCACTGCTCAGCACCCCCCACCTCCCTCTCAATACTTTTTGTTTTAAATTGAGGACTCTGGTCAGTAAAAACGACACCAAAAACGGCTTATTTACTAAACAGAAAACTGACGTTCTATTTTATTCATAAACGTCTCATAATGAGGGAAGAGTCACATCCCGGTCACCTTGGAATTGGTCCCAGGATGTGCTTGTACTCTAGCAGTGCTTGAAGCATGAATGTACATTCTGGGACAGCTTCCAGCATGACGAGGAAGTGTCTTTTTTAGTGCATATCTCCCTCATTTTGAGAAATTTATAAAGGACAAAACCTAAGTTTTCTGTGTAGGAAATCTCCTTATGAGGTGCCCCATTTTAGTGTACAGAGTTCTCTATTTGAAATATGAAATAAACAGCGGAGATGGGCAGAACTGGGCAGAGCTGGTCTTAACTCAACATTTTGTGTAATTGCTTTGGTTGAGAACCCCTTGGGAGTATAATTTTACATACAGTGTGTTTAAAACACACTTAAAATATGAGAAGGAACAAAGCAACAGACTGCAGTCCTTTAAACACACGTTAAAGTCTTGGGTGAAGAAAAAGAGAGTCTTTACGAGAAGCAGGTCTGTCCTGCTTTAAACTCCACAAACCTGTACGGAAGGCCAATGCTTACAGCCAATATATGGGCTGTTATCATCAGCATGAATTTTCATATCTAGCGAAACTAATAAACTTTTTAAGCTTACGTCTGCTGATGCTATTGTGCATTCCTAATTAATAGTATCTGTAAATAACGAAGCTTTAAAAATACCAAATCTATTTAGAAAGACAGGTGTATAGGAGATTAATAAAACTGCAGCCAAACTTCTTTACATTTCTGTACCATGACATTGCCAACACATCTGTGTAATGTAGTCAGTATGTAGGAGTTTGTCTTCAGTATTAAAATATATAACTGAAAACAAGAAATGATGGTCCAGGGCTTCTGTTTTTGTTGTTTTGAAATTAATAAAGTTACTGATATTGTTTAATTTTAACTAGAAGCTTATTGGAGCTGTGACAACACTAGCTGTTTTTGAAGCCTATATGGTATAAAAATAATTTCCTGTAGGGATGCACAATATTATCCAAATGTCATCAGCATTAGTAGATCTAGCTTTAAAAGGTAATTACCAGTATTGCCAGGTATTAAAATTTCTGCAGATATTTACAACTGATATGTCAACTATAAATTTTAGCCTTTACCAGCTGTAAATATCTGCCTTTTGGCTGTATATAAATATCCGCCTATATTTGCTGTAAATATGTACCTATGTCAGCTCTCAATGTCTGCTTTAAGTCCAAATAAGTTTGTGGAGTTTTGGGCAGGACTGACAGACCTATATCAATTGAAGTCTTTGTATTTGTTGTTACTCATTCCTTTGATTTTAAGGGGTGTTTAAAAGAGTGAAGTTGTTTCTTTGTTCTTCTTTCAAGTTTAAAGTGTGTTCTAAGGACTGAAGTTTTAGATCTGAACTACATCTATATATCTGTATCAATTTTGATACCGGCTTAAATGTATTTTTAAATATTAGCATATTGGATATCAGCAGAAATCCACTATTGGGCAGCCCTAATTTTCAGTTGTCCAAGAATCAAAAGGATATAATTTACTGAATGAAAAATCTGATTTAATTCCTATTTGATGTGCTGTGACTGACACTATTTGTTTTGATGTCAAAGGAGTGATTCCAGAAGAGCACTGAAACTGAGGGAGTCTTCTACTGTAATGCAGCCTAATTCAAGTGAGCGGGGCGCTCATGCAGGAAATGGCTTATCCCTGAATCTGCAGCCAGAGCTTCTCACCAGGACCCCAGCCCCCGGTGCTGCTGCTGCACCTGCCAGCCCTGAGAATGTTGAAGTACGGGTACCTATAACTAGTGGGCCTGGGGAGTCAGGTGGAGGAGCATCATCCAGGAGGTGTAGAGTCAACTCTCATGGCCACTCCCATTCTCAGTCACATGGACACCATCGGGCGCAGCATCACCCAAACTCGGAGCCAGAACTCGACTCACCTGACTCTGACGTGGACTCTGGGGAACCAAGCACCTCTTTGTCTGAGCTTCGCTGTCTCTTCCGCTGGATCCAAAAGAGCCTTCCTTTCCTTGTCATACTGTGTGCTAAACTGGTCATCCAGCATGCTCTAGGTGAGTCTGAGCTCAGTAAACACCTTCATTGTAACCAAAGACTGTAAAAGAGTACCTATTAAAGTCTTTATGATTGTTCTCCAGGTCTAGCTGTTGGGGTTGGCCTCTTTACAACTTTTCTATATGTGAATAAGAACATTCAAACTCAAGTTTTTCTCCAGGTAAGTCAAGAACCTGTTGATTCTTCATGTGTTTAATTGCTGTTAAGATTCCTAAACAATGCTTTGTGTGTGTGCGCACATCCAGGACCGTCAGTCCAAGCTGCAGAGTGTTTGGCTGCTGCTGTTCCTGACCTCATCCACACTTCTGCTTTATTATACTTTTCTCACTGAGACACTTTACTATTGGTAAGTTAACTCTTTTCTCTCATAAGTTAAATTGAATGACTGGACTATGGAACTATTACCTGTAACCAAAAATGTTTTCCTAGTCTCTGTGATAAATTTGTGGTATAATTTTCAACTTGTGTGACAGATTGTAATAAATAAAAACCTGCCTCAGAGGATCTTAGAGGTAGTGAAATATTATAACACCACAGAGAGTTTGTCATTTAAGCTTCACCTGAACCATTTAGGGCCTCCTAAAAAAGTAATAGACCTTTAATATCAGTTATAGAAGATGCTGGTATCACTGTAGCTGCAGTTTCAAGTTCACTGGAGCGAACTGCTCTTTTTTCTTGTTTTGGTTTAAAGCCTGGCAGCAGAGGTCAAAATAAATCTGTGTTTATTAATAGACTTTCCAGGGAGACCAGTGAAAAGAGCATTGTAGTGGTGTAATCTCTTGGAATAAATGCATGAACAAGTGTTTCATCATCTTGTTGGGGTAGAAACTGCCAAACTTCAGCAGAGAAAGAAAGAAAGCTGCTGGTTGTTACCTTCTTTGTGCAGGATTTAAAGTTATAGAGCCAAAGACTGCCCAACAAGAAAGAAGGAAGTGGAACTTTTGTTTGTAGACAACTACTAAAATTCCTACTTTCTCACTATTTTATTCAGGACCCAGCGGTTTACTTCCAGATGTTAAAGGGTTAGCGTTAACTCAAGTCAGGCTAATATAGATAAAACAAACACTAACAAAAATGACAGTAAAAATCACTGGAGGCACCAAAGACGACTTCAGCTGAGACCAGGACCATTCCCACCTATGGACCACAGGAAAGCCCTCATCCATCTCATTTTTCAAGTCTCCTTGGGCGCTTTCTCAGAGGAATAGCAGGGGTTCGACAGTGCATGTGCCTCAGTGTAGGAAGGTTTGAAGTAAGCTTTCCAAGACATTTTATAACCTCACTTCATGAGGAGATTAATGAAGAAGTGACTGGTGATCAGAATGAAGTAGAGCAGAAATATTTGGGCACTCTGACAGCCAAAAGAAAAATCAAACCTCTTTATAAACTGACTTTATATGACATAATTTATTTCCAGTTTATACAGCCCTCTTGTACTGGTAAACCTGGAACACGGTGTGGGCTTTATGAAATGAATACAGTTTAATCTGCATGTTATCCTTCTTGTAGCCTCATCTTCCTTGGCCCAACCATCCAGCCACTGGGTTTCTGGGAGGTCCTATGGGCTGTGGGGGTCACCAACTTTGTAATAAAGTTCCTCTTTATGGGAATAAAGTGCCTTATTCTGCTGCTGCCATCTTCACTGGTGACCTACAGAGCCCAGGTGAGAGCAGTGGCGATGGCTTTGTTATCTTATTTTCTTATTCTCTGCAGTGTTGGTTTAGTAGTTTGCAGTTTCTGCGTTTGTGTTTGCAGGGCCGCTGTCTGATGCTGACTGAGGAGATGGGTCAGGTCTATCAGGCCATGGCGCCTGTTCCACTGTGGTTCCGCTACCTGGTCACCTACCAGGAGGCTGACGGCACCCCTGGGCTCACACTGGGGGTCCTGCTGGCTTTGCTCTACCTCATACTGAAAGTGTGTTCTGTGAAACTAACCAGATCCTTATGAAACAATGTCAACAAAGCTTTTTGGAGGGGCTAACTTTTGTCATTCTGTCTCCTTTAGCTTTTAGGATTGTACGGACAGTGGACATCTTTACTGAAAACTGTGAGGATATTTCTAAAAGGCGAGGTCAGTGGAAAATAACATTTAAATATATATTCAACAGTCAAAAGCAGTTACCAACAAAACAAAAGATGGGCAAAAAATTTTAGTTTTTGTCTTTAAAAAAACTCCAAAGAAACAATATGTAGGAAGTACATGATAACCTTGTTTTTATGATTGTTGGAAGCCAGAATTGCAATTGAAAGCTCTCATAGGAAGTCAGTTTGGCATGAGATGGATTACTTGATTTATTTATATGCAGATCTGAGACATAACTTGAGTTATATGATTTACTGCACTCGGTAAAGCAGCTAAAAATGTGACAGCGATGACATGGAAAACAATGCTCCCTAATGTTAGGTCTCAGTCTGTTCTGAATAATAACTGCAGAGATGTACTCTCTGCTGTTGGACTGTTGCTTTCCCTTCAGCCATGAGTCAGACTATAATCCCTATTTGCTGGGAAGTAGTGTAACCAGTTTGCAATTGTCCAACAGCAACATACTCAGCTCGCTGTCTGACTTCCTGCCTCGTGTTTGGTGAAGGTCTTCTCAAATTGTAAATGTCTGTCCAATATTTACTCTAGTCCAGCTTCTTTCTCTGTCACTTTTTCTCTTCTTGGCTTCATCCATCACAGTCCTTCTCTGTTCTTTAGCCTTAGCCATTGTATCAAACAGCTGAAGGCCACTGCCAGAGTTACATTGTGCTGAATGCAGGTGACCTGGTCACTCTGTGGTAATGCGATAGACACCATTTTCTGTTGAAAGTTATCATGCTATCAGATCAATTTTAAAACAACTAATTTAAGGTTGAAACGTTACATATTGTTGCTTTAAATACTTGGAGTTCTTTCAGAGATTATATTCTATATGTTGCTAAAAAGATGAAGTTTTTACTGTTTTTTAATTAATTTATTTCTAATACAAACAGGTCTTGTGTCTCCTTTGATGTGTTAGAGACTAGTGAAGTCTACTTTATTACCTTTCCTGGATTAAGATGATCTATTGTACATAAATGTTTCCATTCAAAATCCTAAAACAAACAGTACACATTTATAATAATACACTGAGATTTATCACAAACTTACTCACTGTTATATTAATTAATAAGTCAACTTGACTGTTTGAGTACATGCTGGTTTGCACATCTTCAGTTACAAAGCCACTTTTCTTTCCTTTCTTCCAGTTTTAAAGGATGAAATCCTCGATTCGTTTCAGACATCCTTCAATTTGCTGTTCCCAAAGTCTGAACTGAGAAAGCCTTTAGGTTTTTGGTACCTTTTGCTTGGAATAATTTAGTCTTATTTTAAACTGCAAAAATATTACTGTAAGTTTTTGTAAATTCATAATAAAAAGTCTTGACTTCAGGCTTTCTGTAGGCATGTTTATCCGATAACAACAATAATATTTTCAAAGTTCTTCAAAGCATAGAAATAGAAAAACAAGATTTAGACAGCAGCATTAAAGCAGCTGGACACTGATAAAATTGTAAAAACAATCAGATCATTAAGATGTTTTATATCTTCTGTGTGAGTTTGTTATTGTTAACAGTTCGTGCCTCTTGTCCTGGTTTCATTTGAAAAAGACTTCTGCTCTCATTGTGACTCATCCTGCCAAATAAAGGTTAAATAATACAGTACTACCATCTGTTTTTAAGCTATGTTGTTTTCTTTTGTTTCTCAGCACGCAGGCTCAGCAGCCACCAGGAGTCAGTGCAGCGAGGCTGGAGATGTTTGCCCCATCTGTCAGGGAGAGTACAGGGAGCCTCGAGCTCTGATCTGTCAGGTAAAACACACAGGAGTGCACTTCAGGACCCGTCATAGGACTGTCAACCTTGATGTTACTCCTTTTTTTCTTTTTTTGCAAAAAAAAAAAAAAAAAAGAAAGTTTTATTAATTTACCAGAGAAATAAAAAAATATGCAGATTTATCACACTGATGACATCACTGATGATTAGGAGTATAACAGTATCAAAATCTCGTTGTGCAATATTACCTCAGTACTAAGTCCAAGTAAAGTATTTGTTGCAGTATAAAAAGAATATCTTCAGGTGCATGTAAAAGCATAAGAATATCATGGAGAAGTTCAATTTTCCTAGGATTTATTTCAAGAAGTGAAACTTCCATATACTCTAGATTCATCTCATGTGAAGTGAAATATAAAATACTTTTTTTTTTTTTTTTTTTTAAACCTTGAAGATAATGGCTTACAGCTCACAAAAATCCCCTTTCACATATTAGAATATTGTAAACCCCCAACAAAAAGAGGATTTATAATCCTTTGAAATGTTGACCCTCTGGACAATCATGCTTATTTACGCACTCAGTAATTGGTTGGAGCTCCTTCTACACAAATTATTGCATCTTTGTGACATGGCATGGAGCTAATCAGTCCGTGGCACTGCTGGGTTATTTTGAAGTCCAGGTTGCTCTCATAGCAGCCTTCAGCTCGTCTGTATTTTTAAGTCTGGTGTCTCTCATCTTCGTCTTGACAACACCTCAGAGATTCTCTCTGGGGTTCAGGTCAGACCAGTTGACTGCTCAATCAAGCACAATTATACCACGGTCAGCAAACCAGTTCCTGGTAGTTTTGGGTTCACTGTGGGTGGGTGCATAGTCCTGCTGGAAAAGGAAATCAGTGTCGCTGTAAACTTCTCAGCAGATGGAAGCATGAAGGTCTCTTAAATCTCCTGGTAGGTGGCTGACAGTGTTGACTCTGGTCTTGATAAAGCACAGCAGCAGATGACATGGCAGCCCAAACTATCACTGACCGTAGAAACTGAAAGTTGTGAAGCTTATGCAATCTTTGGTTCAGGAGTGGTTTGACACTGGGAACAAAAGACTTGTAGCCCATTTCCTGGCCCCGTGTGTGTGTGTGTGGTGGCTCTTGACCCACTGTCTCCAGACTCAATCAGCTCTTTGTGAAGCTCCCCTAAGTTCTTAAATCTGCTTTGCTTGATAATCCTCTGAAGGCTGAACTCATCCCTGTTGCCTTTGCACCTTTTCTTAGCACACTTTCCCCTCCTGTCAACTTTCCATGAATATGCTTTGATATAGCCTCTGAGAACAGCCTGCCCTTTCATCAGTGAGCTTCTGTGGCTTACTCGCCCTGTGGAGGATGACAGTTGTCCTCTGGACAGTAGTCAAGTCAGCAGTCTTCCCTGTGATTGTAGTTGTGTGTACTAAACCAGAATAAGAGAATAAAGGCTCAGGAGACCTTTGCAAATTGGACTTTTCCACAATATTCTAATATTTTGTGTGTTGTTTTGAGAGCTGTAAGCTGTAATCATCAAGAGTAAAATATAAAAGCCCTGAAATAATTCACATGCTACAAGATGATTCTAGAAAATATGGAAATCTAACTTTTTGAAGTAAATCATGGGAAAAAAATGAACTTTTGCATGATATTCTAATTTACTGAGATGCACCTGTATGTACACTTTGTTACATATGTTTATGACATGTATGACATGCTCATCTTTTTGTGTCCTTGCAGCACATTTTCTGTGACGAATGCATCGCTCTGTGGTTTAACCGGGAGAAGAGCTGCCCTCTGTGCCGCACTGTCATCACAGAGAAAGTCTACAAATGGAGGGATGGAGCCACGTCTCCACACCTGCAGATTTACTGATAAAACGTGGCAGAAGGGACACTTTGGATGAGGGACACTGGTGTTAGCTTTTATTTAAAGTGGGTTTTTCTATGAATGAAAATAATGTTCACACTGTTTCATGAATCAGCAAAGGGCTGTGATCCTGGCGGGTAGTGATCTGTAAGGTCACATGACTTTCACCTTCATGTTTCTGTTTTATTAATCAGGACTTCCATACCTGGCATTCCCAGGAGAGTTGATTATTTTTACTCCAGTGTTTTGATTTTTCTATTTTAAGATTTTTTTCCTCGTGTTGTTTTATTACTTTTTATCTGAATATGAACTTTCCTTATGTGGCAGTGCTCTGTCCACCTGTAAATAGAGGAACATAAGAGAAATATATTAAGTATTTTCAAAAGATTTTCCCTTTGTATAGTGTTTCAACATGAAAACCATGACCCTTTTTTACCCAGTGTTTCTAAATTTGTGGAAGTGATTTTTGTCATTTGTAGTAATGAATGTGTGAAGGTAATGAGCTGCACACCTCAGGATTGCTTCTGAATCGTGCTTCAAATGAATTTATAAGCCTGAATGTGCTAAAATATATAGAGACTTAACGTCTGACGAGCATGCTGAAAAAAGGCTTTGTGAAGCCTGAACACAGTGACATCACACATTCAGCTGACTCGACACTCTGAGCTGTAGTAGAGGGCTGAAACGTAACGGTATGTGATGGATGAACAGTTTGTTTCATGCTTTCAGCTTTGATGACTGATTTTCATAACTGATAATAAGGATGCAAAGGAGCTTGTGAGATTGATTTACACAAAAATTATTTTTCTATAAAGAAGACATGACCATGTTTTTGTAAAAAACCAAAGACTGGGAGAATAATCTATTTTATTATGGCAACGTCGGTTCACTTCTTATATTTATCAATTTAAATCTATAAACTATCTCAATAAAGATCTACATTTCTATTGTATGTGTGATTTGTTTTATAAAGTGAAATGAGACTGAAGAATCAGCAAACATATTGAAATCACTGTAATATCTTGTAATTTTTGTAGGCAGTTCTCATACATTGAGGTATTCTCCTGTATGGCCTTAAAGGTATAGTGTGTAAAATTTGGGAATACTAGCAACATCTAACAGATGGCAATGCTCACCTCTGGTGATAACCATGGCTACCATGGCATGGAATAATACAAAAAACACTGTTATTTTGTCCCTTCTGTGGTACTGAAGAAACGTATGATGAAGAAATCCGAGATGGCGGAGTCAGTGTATGAGGCCCCTCCCTATGTATAAATATAAGCCTTTTATCATTCAAACATTAATATAGATAGGCTTTATAAATTATTTTATTTTTACCAAGTTTGTTTCGTAAAGTGCTTCTAAGCAAACAAACCATTTTAAACAAACAATAAGAAATCTGCCAACAGGGGGCCCTCAGTCAAAACAATAACATTGTATGACCAGAGGTAGGAAAAGTACCTGACTATTGTACTCAAGTAAAAGTAATTTTACTCTGGTTAAAATTTACTTCAGTAGATGTACAAGTGCTGGTCTATAAATCTACATAAGTAAAGTAAGTAATTTAAAATTCACTCAAAGTACTGAGTAGCTACTTGTGTTACCCAAGTAGCTTGTTTTGAATTAAGGACTGTTCAATACAAGAGGCACATCATGAGGCATAATTACTAAACAAAAAGTTTTATTTTCATTCATAAGTTTCTCATGAGGTGAGCTGAAGAAACTTGAAACCAGTGGTAGCCTCCATAATAAGAGGTTTTGTTACAATTCTAAAAGTGATGAATTCTAGTCTATGAAAACTTTTGGAAATATATGAGATAATGTAAGCACTGCATTCATTCATTCAGAACTCATCACGTATCAGAACCTTCATTAATTTTTTTTTCCTTATGTACAAATTATGTAAATATGTATCTGCCTTCCCTCCCCCAACAGTCACAATGTAGTCAAGAGGCATTCTATAGGGGTAAAATCATGTTTATGATAAAAAAAAAGTAGCTTTAAACAGGGCTGAAGTTGATTGAGAGATTTAACCCAAACAAGTTGGTCTTAACTCCACGTTAAAGTTTGAGAATGAAATAGTCCCTGAAATGTTACCTTTAAAGCTGACAGTGGACCAACAGCAGCAGATGACACGGCACCCCCAAACCATCACTGACTGTAGAAGCTGGTACCACTGAACTCCAAGCACCTTGGATTCTGTTCCTGTCTGATCTTCCTCCAGGCCCTGGGACCTTGATTTCCAAATTAAATGCAACATCCAGTTTTATCTTAAAACAGGACTTTGGACCATTGAGCAGTGGTCCAGTTGTTTTTTCTCCTTAGTCCAGGTTGATGTTTCTGGTTCTGGATTTGCTTGACATTAGGAACACAACACTTGAAGCCCTAACCGGATTGTCTGTATGTTGTGGTTCTTGATGCACTGATACACTTGGTACAAGGCTGAGCTCATTTCTGCTGCTTTCACACCTTTTCTTACCACACTTTTCACTTCAGTCAACTTTCCATGAACATGCTTTGATACAGCACTCTGAGAACAGTGTGCCCTTTCAGCAGAGACCTCCTGTAGCTTACCCTCCTTGTGGAGGGTGGCAATGAAAGGGTTTTCTGAGCATTTGTTAATTCAGCCGTCTTCCCCATGATTGCTGTTGTGTGAAATGAACCAGAAAGAGAGAATGAAGGCTCAGGAAAACCCTTTCAAATTGGACTTTTCACGATGTCCTAATATTTTGAGATAGTGGATTTTCATGAGCTGTTAGCTGTACTTACCAAAATTAAAACAAAAAAAAAGTCTTGAGATATTTCACTTTGTTTGAGATGAATCTAGAAAATATTAAAGTTTAACTCATATATAAATTAATTTTTACTATATGTTCTATTTTTCTAAGATGCACTTATGTGTAAGCTGAAGTCTTCTACCTTATACTCATTCTTAAACATTAAGGTTTATTTTTAGGACTTTAGCTTTAGTTCTGAACATTTTTACTGGTATAAGCCAATGGATGAATTTTGCATATTGGATATCAGCAAATATCAAATATTGTGCATCCCCAAAAATCTGCACCATGCATTTAAATTAAATGGTAATTTAATTTAACAGCCATGATAACATATTGTTGGTATCTATTTATGAAAACTGCAACCTGCAAGTTTTTCTTCAAAACAACACACTGCAAATTGAATCAGCTTGAAAACAAGATCCTCATGTTTTTATTGTGACCTCATTATGTACATGATACATTTTAAGCATTCTTCATCTGAAGAGGCGGGTTTACAGCAACAAAAACGATGCTATTCAATGCCCACCAGAGATTGAAACAATTCAGAGATGATATTTGACCTATCAGAAGTGAGCACAGCGTGGAGAAAACTCCTCAAGCGTCCTTCAACAGAAGCTAAATGAATCTATTCAAACCTTCTGACCTCTTTCAGACTTAACAGAGTAACAGCAATGATCCTTATTGGATCATATCACCGTCAGTAAAGGCACAATGCCATCCTCACTAGTTTTTGTATCTGTTTTTCTATAAAAACAGCTCCCTTGCTTTAAGCACTGCAAACACACAAACTGGAGTTCAAGTCTTATGCAAAGAAAGTCAAAGATATCAAATGTTTCTGCAAACCCCATGTGAATCTGATACTAAGCAACATAATAAATACTGTAAGACTTTAAAAGGTAACCGTCATCAGTTTTGGTATGAGGAAAAAAAGATGCATCTGAGGTTTCTTTAAGACATGTTCAACTGAGATAAAATCATACTGTACATGCTAATTATGAAAAAAATCATCCCACCTTCTGCAGCCTCGTCTATATAATACTACAAAATAAATACAAAGATTGCATAGTGAGAACAATGCTGTGGAAACAAAATGGCACTTCAAATAAATACAGTAACAACTTAAAGGAAAGAATTGGAGTGACTGGTCTTAAAATACAGTTAATGTACAGGAATGGAAGAAAAATAAATCAATCAGCAGCTCATTAGATTTCAAAAGGAAAAAAATAAAGAAAACTTTTAAAGCCTCTAAGAGCATTAATGTGGAAAACTGAATCAGTTTAATAAAAGATGACAAACTATCTTGTTGAGCGGTTGTTTTTCAACCAGAAAAATAATTTAGTTCATTTCAAACAGTGGTTTTATAACGAAGCTACCTATCATTCATTCAGTCAGCATCATGGGAATCTGCATCCATCATTGTGGTCCGTTTCAGGGTTTTAATGGCTCGACTCCAGAGGCTCATAAAGCAGCTTCATAACACACACGTCTCTCATTAAACAGTATAAAGTCGGTGGTCCACTCATTTAGGCTGGGGTTAATACAATACTGCTGATACCGTGAAGCTCTCAAACACACAAGACATGATATGAGTTAGGGTGACAGTGACAGTGGAGACAGAGCTGATGGAAAAAAAACACTGCAGCGGTTTTTCACACCTCAAACATCCTATATAGTCTAATCCAGACAATTTGTCACATCATAGATGGTAAAAAGAATGGACAACACAACACCCTGCCTCAAGTGAAGCCAAAAGATCTAGAGTCCCCCCACCGTGCAAATCATAAGCTCCACTTCCTCCATGTTAATATAAGGGACATGGATCAATTTTAAAATTAAACTACACACCAAATAAACTTCTCTTTTGTTCAGTTTTGTTGTGTTTTTTCCTTCTGTAAAGCTGTCTGTCATACACACTTATACAACCAATTTTTAGGATATAATCCTGACACACATGCTGTCATGATTGTAAGTGCACCTGCTAACCAGTGTCCTTAACCTAGGGGCGACTGAAAAGTTGACCCCACTCAATGTTTATGCAAGCAGCTGCTTCACCACTCAAACATGCTGGAATGAAGAGCAACGCATACCAGGCAAAGGGCATTTTTAACATCTTTTCCTCATCGTCAGGTGATAATCTTGCATTTAAAGAAAAAGGGAGGTTACTATTGCGTAAATAAACCTTGCATAGTGCTGGTTTGTTTGATTGAAAACCCTCTAAGAGTCTAAGAGTCTAAAATACTGGTGTATTCCTGATATTATGGTGTATTCCTGATATTATGATAGTTTCCTTAAATTATGCAGGCGTATAACCCAAACTTTTAATAACTATTTTTCATGTGCTGCGTGAGACTTAACATGGTTGAAAATTCACCAGATTCATTGTGTATTGCAAACAACAGCTTCATTGCTCAGAATGTGCTGGGATATCTAACAGACAGCACCAGTGCACAGCTGGAGCTGTTCATACCAAATGTGACTTTAGTCCAGTCATAACCTTTAACAACAAAGGCTACTCTTAACGCAGATATAATCACTGCTCCAGATCAATTAGCTCCCTGAAGTGACTCCTCTGTCAGTCCAACTCCATACAGTAAAAGCACAGATGATACTAAAATAGCGACACAGGTGCTATGGATTTTACGTTAAATGATGTCAGAACTCTTTTGGGGGATATTTTGGCTTCATCTTTTCATAACCAGAGGATGTTGAGTTGTGTTGTCCATCTGTATATAGTCTTTATGCATATAGTTACATATACATACATTCTTCAGGCTTTTGCTACAGTGTTCTTTCTAATATGTTTCTCACATGAACACCCTGCACCCTTAGGTTTACAAAAAATGCGGTTAGTTTAGGAAGCAGATAGCAGTCCGTAAACAACAATATTTCAACTTTGCCTTTCTGTTTCAAGTGAGCTCTCACCCTCTGTCTCCAAGGTCAAAGTCCTGCATTATAACAACCATCCACACGCTTGAGCTGACTAGATCTATTTTTCTGATACATCAGTCAGAGGAGCTGCTGGGTATCTGATACTGCTACAGATGACTTTTCAGCGGACCTCGATAAAGCCCATTGTGTCTCATGCACATCCGAACAGGTAATTTATACATCTGTATCACAAATGCGGGGGCTTTGCAGGTATCATATCTTTCTGTCAGCTTGGGGGGCTTCAGGAGATTTAAGTGACATACTAAAAAAAAGGCATCTAGAGTCTGTTTACATTCAACACAAAGGAACTAAACGGTGCTTCTGAAACAAAGGCCTCCTACAGAAAGCATCCCAGTCATTTGGTATCGATTATGGTGGAAGTGATATGTGTTCAGCTAAAATTTCATTTCTTCTTTTTATAGCTGCTTTTCCAGAAGTCGTGCTCTAACTTCTCTAGTAAAAAATGCAATGTGATTGTTTTCTTCAAACATAAAGGACTACTGAGGAATTATCATCCAATAATGCTGCAAACTAGCAGGACCCCCTGAACACAGTATTTCACCCTGAGGTTTACTTTTGGTGCTGCAACACTGCCTTTCTTTTATGGACGTTTTACACAACTTGCATCTTGCCGTCTCATTGCCATTGCGATAAGCCAGCAAAACCTTCCCTTTAAAGGTTTCTGATGAACCTAAAACCTGCATCCACCCAAAGATCAAACCTACAGGGGGCCCCTGGGCTAATTGTAATGTTAGCAGAGTTGATTGTGAGTTTATTGTTGTGCCCTGAAACTCTCTATAAAGCATGACTGACGGAGAAAGGGCAAGCATTTCCTGCATATTTTCAATAAACTCTTACTGTGGGGAATTGTGATATTAAACGCACATTAATTTATAGAGAAAAATGCAGTATTTACTGACATTACAATGCACTTAATTCTGTCCAAAGACCAAAACTACTCTGACAGGAGTCTCTATCAATATGGTGGACCTTTAAGTTGTTCTTTTTACACAGATCATGTTTTTCTTCACTAGATTTTAGACAAATAAACAACTAAACATCCTCATCTTTGCAAGTTGACACCAGAATTAAGTTTCAGCCAAACAAATTCTCTCTTTGTTTTTTGGCTGTGTGTTTGGGTTAACTGTTATATGTTTGCTAGAGCCTTGGTTAAGGGGTCTGCTTTCCCATCTCTTCTACAAGTTACCCAGAGTTCAGAGTTTTGTGAGCCCAAAATGCAAAGATGGCACTCAATGAGCATCATGCTATGTCTGTCAATGCATCCCAGGCCTGAAATGTAGGACCAATACTTCCTCTGGTGTACTTTTCAAAGTAAAAGCTTGATTTTTTCAAAGCCCACATTGAGCTATCCGCATTTCACTTAACGCTCTTATTCTGAAGTTGTTTCCAGGACAGTTGTTTAGTGAATTAAGTCACTTCAAGAATTGCTAAGCTCTTTCTGGTGTTTCTGCAAAACTTTCATCCTGATTAAAAAATATCACTTCATATTCATGACAAATTTAAAGCATTAAGTAATGTAAGCTTACTCATTTGAGATCTCTCTTTCCATTTCACCAACAAGGAAACTACCAATCTAGGAACATCCCTACTTAACCTGACCAAACTGCAACCAATTCATTTTCTGAAACGGTTGCATTGTTGTTAGTTTTAAGCATCAACTGTTCTTACCCAAAAAAAGGATGTTTTCATCTAAAAGGATTACTTATATGTTGAGTTTGGCTTTCATTGATTCTCCTAAAACCAAAAATTAAACCCAACTTTGAACCCTAATGGATTCATCAAAGCGTGCACAGAGCTCCTCAGGTGAAATACTGTCATAGAGCGTCCTGCTTACTAACGGAGTGATCCGCATGGTTTATCTTAACATGATCATTAAAGAGAAAAAAACTGGCCTATTGAGAAATAAATAATTACCCCCGTTATGATATATCTCACTGTGATGGTGATGGAGGCATTGCTTTTTAAAACTAAAAGTAACATTGTCAAGATAAAAGAGCACCAGTCAATCATATAATAAAGCCAGCTAAATACACCAGAACTACTTCAGCTAGCATTACCAAGCCAACTTTCATTGAGGAGCACCTTCTCCTCCATATTTGCTCTCACTGGAGAACCTGCTTATTATCTGCATCAGGCTGTGGAGACCAGGCTGAGTCAGGAGGACTTTAAGAGGCCGAGAGACGGAAAGGCGCTGCTGGAAGAGCTGGTGATCAGCATTGACAGTGTCAGTCAGTCAATTTAAAAAGATTCTACAAGCCTCTTTAAACCAATAAAAGAGGAAGAGGAAGAAGAATTAGAAGAGTCCTAGTGTTCACAAGCAAGCCGAGCGTCATAGGTTCATCCGTAGGTGTTCGGGTCTCTTGGAGTTCAGGGGGTAGACCTGCTTTTTGTATGGCCCTGCATTGATGCCTGAAGGGTGTCGGATTGGGAGAGGAGCAGAGGCCTCACAGTTACTGCTGCTGCTTGTGTCCATTTGCTCCACCGTTGAGACCTCCATGGGCTGGTCTAAAGAGTTACTGGGGGATAGAAGGGAGGGGCAGCCAGTCA
Source organism: Cheilinus undulatus (assembly GCF_018320785.1). Taxonomy (NCBI): domain Eukaryota; kingdom Metazoa; phylum Chordata; class Actinopteri; order Labriformes; family Labridae; genus Cheilinus; species Cheilinus undulatus. Next base: position 11,521,543 of record NC_054876.1, read on the forward strand.
GCGTGGGACCCCGGGGCCAACAGTCCCCTCCTACAAACTTCACTGGACTGAAGAGAGAGAGAGAGAGAGAGAGAGAGAGAGAGAGAGAGAGAGAGAGAGAGAGAGAGAGAGAGAGAGAGAGAGAGAGAGAGAGAGAGAGAGAGAGGACAAAGCTTTGACCTTATTTGTGATTTTTCCCTGTTTTTTTTAACTTTGTAAAGCCATCACAGATAATAATAATAATAATAATAATACTAATAATAAAAATAATAATAATAATAAAACATGTTATTTATAAGCGCCTTTCTCAAAACTCAAGGTCACTTTACAGATAGAAACATGTACAATAAAACAACAGATAAAAGCTAACAGTATAAAATGGGACAAAGTGATTACAATGAATAGCTATCCTGAACAGGTGGGTTTTGAGTCTAGATTTAAAGAGAGGGAAGGAGTCAATATTCCAGATGTCTGGTGGGGGTGAGTTCCAGAGTTGGGGAGCAGAGCGACTGAAAGCTCTGCTCCCCATGGCAATAACAAAACTGCAGCACCACTCTCCCAGACTTTTGCACAGCAACCATGGCAAACAAACAAATTCTCTAATATTTGTCCCTTTGGACAACTGCTGAGGCACATGGTGCATAAAAGTTGCCAACGCTCTGCCATCGCTAAAGCATTCTGAACTTCCACTGGCATTAATGTAAGCACAACAACTGTGAACGTAACCTGCCTGTCTGCATTTTGCCAACTGTGAAGGGAGATGGAGGAGGGATAATGGTATGGAGCTGTTCTTCAGGGTTAGGGCTTGACCCCTTATTTTAATGCTTCAGCATACCATGACATTTTGGGCAATGCTATGCTTCCAACTTTGTAGCAACAGTTTGGGGAAGGCCTTTTCTTTTCCAACATGACTGTGCCCTAGTGCAGTGTTTCTCAACTGGTGGATCGGGACCCAAAAGTGGGTCGCTAAGTTCTTTCAAGTGCGTTGCGAAATGTGTGCCAGGGACAAAAATGTGGAAAAAAAGTGTTTTGTATGGAAGCCCTAAGGGGACATACCTGTATTCTATAGGTTTTCCTATGATTCCAAGTAAATTTACGTCATTTGTTGCTGAAGATTTCAATTTATTTATCTCATTTTCTTTGGATAACAAGCAGGTTTTTCTAAGATATTGATGAAATTCCTTATGAAATTACCAAATTTCCATGATGTCCTGGGAAAATAGGGTAAAATCAAATGCATGCACTCCCTTTTATAATGATGTTCTTTCAAAACATATTTATTTTTGCCTTGCTCTTTGTTTGACTGTTTTGTTCCATTTAGGGTTTAGACTGACAAATTCTTTATTAGATAAATGTGAGAGGTTGAAAATTTTAAAAAATTTGGGTGGCGATTTCTCTTAAGGAGGTTCACAATAACTGTGAACGTTACCTGCCTGACTGCACTGTGCCAACTGTGAAAGGAGGTGGAGAAGGTATAATGGTATGGAGCTGTTCTTTAGGGTCTGGGCTAGGCCCCTTATCTCCACTAGAGGGCAATCTTAATGCTTCAGCATACCAAGACATTTTGGACAATGCTATGCTTCCAAATTTGTGGCAACAGTTTGGGGAAGGCCCTTTTCTATTCCAACATGACTGTGCCCCAGTGCACAACCTTGTTTTTTGCAAGTTTACTTCCTACTCCCAGCAACCAATCGGTGCTGGCACTCTGTAAGAAGGAGGGTATTTAACTTTTTAAAATCACACCTCTATTGTTAGATTCTCTGTTGAAGATGCACTTCAAAACGTTAGTCCTTCGCACCTTATCAAATTTCAAAAAGTGACTCGTGCTCCACTTTGTTCTTTGGATTTGTATGTGAAGAAAACAATCTACTGAAATATCTTAGGAGAGTTTCTAGCCTTTTCCCAAGAGCACCAGCTTCCACCAGCAGAGGGGCTAAAGCACAAGAGACTCCTGCTGTATTAAAAGCTTGAACCTAAAGAAGATCAGCTTTAAAAGCAAAAACATGGAGCAGAAGTGTAATACCTCAAGTGATATGAAAAACACAGCAGTAAAGGAATAAAACAGCTAAAAAGCAGTGTATGAAATCAGCCTAAAATTGATAAAATCACAAGTGGATCTTGTTTAAATCATCTCATTCTACTTATCTAAAATTAACAGCTGTTTCAGATCCCAAAGAGGTTGTCTTGTTGTAGAGGGACTAATTTAGTCTTGTGTAGATGGCTTGTTGTTTCAGATCAATCTGGCTGCATTTACAAGCTCAGCAAATGAGTAATCGAAGTAGGAAAGACTTGCTGTGTGGAAAATCTGTAAGCGATGACTAGAGGAATTCTATGGAACCAGAGAAAGGAAAACAAAACATGTTGCTGTTACCTCACAGGTGTTCTTGGACTTCCAGGGAACTTCCGTGGTGAGCGGACCTTTGGCTCAAACGAGAACTTCTCTTTGACATTTTCCAGCACAGATGGGGCTACATATGTGAAACCCTGGGGGAAGGGGCGAAGGACAATAACAGAGAGAGATGAGAATCCACCTCTTCAAAGAGCATGTTTCCAAAAACAACCCACAGCTGATGATGAGCAATGAAACACCAAGTAAACCGGATCATGCAATGTGGTGAAACAGTGAGAGAAGCTTCCAGGAAAGCCAGCAACACGGAACCAGATGGGACGCATTAACCGATTCTCGTAAGACGGACTTGTTTAAATGGAAGAAAAAAAATACCAAGAGCACAGCTGACCTCTTTTTGTAAGGGGGTTTGTTTACACGATATGTCTGTACAGCATTATGACCTTAACTGAAATGAGAGTGAAATATTAAAATTATGGAGGTTATTTCTCAAAATGAACTCTTACTACAAGTGTTGAAACAGGGGAGTTTAACTGCTCACTTTTATCATACAGTTACATTTATTAAAATGACTTATAAATCATGAATGAAGAAGAAATTAATGCTGTGGGGGATTAACTAAGATATGGGTCAATTCTGGTCAAATGTTGAAATGAAGTTACAATGTGGGTGACGCATGATCAAGTCTGTATTTTCTGATAGAGAAGTAGCTGTCACAAATCCTTTGAATGTCCTGTGCTACATTTGTGTCAACCATTTTATTAAACAAAAATAATAATTTGAATTAAAAAAAAAGACTTCGAACAAATACGTACTGGTCCAAAACGATTTAAGAATTTGATTCGTCTCCTCTGTAGGGCCTGTGTTCACAGGCAGTGCTTATTTTCAATTCAAAACCAATATAGTCCTGCATTACTGGCGCTTAGCACCCTGGGCAGAAAAACAACCCCCTTGGTCACCCAGCTGGTCAATGTCACTTCTTCCTCACTTGCCATTTAAAATCAAAATTTGATTTTAATTGGCAAGTGACGATGGCAAAAGGGAAACAAATCCAGCTCATCTTTTTGAGAGCAAGTTTTCAGGTCTGCAGCTTCTGTACATGTCAGGAAGGGTTCCTTCGCTTGGTCTTCATGTTTTCTGTGTGAGATTTCCTTTGGAATACAAAATTATGAACACACAGCTATTTGAAAACAATGTTATGGATTCTACTGAGCAAAGCAGGAGTCATTTTTACACATAATGAAAGCTGATGAGTAGTGCTCTGAAAATTAGGTTGTAGGTGCTGCCAGCGTTAAAAAAGTCAGTTGTGGGGACAAAGGCCCTACAGGTGCTTTCTGACTATGTGGTTGTGGCTCGACGTGTCTCAACACTAGCTGAAATAAACTGAACTGACACTAAAATGCGGTATCAAGTCACCGCTGAGTGCTCAGGGAGTATCGCCACTAGAGATGTAACAATACGAACATTTCATATCACAATTATCATGACCTAAACTATCAGGGTTATCAGTATTATCATGGTATTGTTGTGATTTGCAGAAAATCTAACAAGGTGCCAATGCATCATTTCAAATCATTCTATCAAGTTTGATATTAAAACCCTTTAATTGGCTCATACACTTTTAATTTGTATTAACATTAAAAGTAAACATGAAAACCTTATCAAATGTGCATTAACAAAGGTATTTTGTGAATAAGGTTGCTCAAATTACTTATTTGATTCCACATTCTTTAAACAATGTATCAGTCATTATTTTTATGTCTAATAGGACAGAAAAGCACAAATTCTTTTAAAAAAAAGATTGTTGTTCATCTTTCAAACAAACAAATTAGTGGTGTTGATAAGTACTGAGATTTAGATTGGAAATATGACTTGGAAATAAGTTGGTCATGAAACCTCTTTTATCTATTTTATATTGCAGAAAAGCAAACAGGTCTCTTACTCGCAAATGGACAAATTCAATTTTCTCATCAAAAAGCTGAATTTACATTTTCTTCTTGTTAGATGTGACTCCCTTTGGTCCAATGTACATTTTTCCCCCACTCACCTTACCTCAAATAGATTGTCACTGCTTTTGAATTTATTCTAAATTCCTGAAAACACAGGTATTTTAGAAAATACGAATTTAAATATGCATAAAAGTTGTGTTTCAGACAGAGGTTGTGTTAACCGACTATTCTCCATCAATGACAGATTCTTTTGAAGGATGACAGAGAATATTGAAGGCTGTCCGTCATTTTGATGGGCTGGAATGACAAGAATGAGCCTGCATTTCAGCGCTCACACACAGATAGATTCATAGACCTTTCCATTTAGCACACATGGACTATCAAGGAGGTTATTTAATCTATTAAAAATCTTGTACCCTGTGGGCTCTATCACTGACCTCAACACTGTCGATTTGTAAAAGCCCGTTGGTCTCTGTGCTGACAGCACTGAAAGGCTGCTGCAGGTGTCTCAGTACACAGGTCGGCATGCAGAGTGTTAAGGCCTTTGCACAATGAGCCCATTTCATTCTGTTCTAATCATGTCTGCACACTGATGCCGAAATTGTCGTTTTATTTGTTCCGTTGTTTTGGGAACAGGTTCGATTTTTTGCGAAATTCCGTATCAGTCAAAGGTGACTGATGATTCAAAACAGTTTCCCCTGCTTCCACCTTGCTTGTTCGCCACCGAAACCACACTTTAAACACCAAAGTTTGCTCATTTATCATGTGGATATCAACCATGGAAATTTTACAGAGAGATGGGTGAATGATGATTCAGATCTGCTTTATTCTCTCTTTCTCGCTCACCACCCCCCCCACCCTCCCCCTCTCTCTTACTGAAACTTCACTTTAAACTCTGTAGTTTTCCCGTGTATGTGGATATCAACCATGAAAATTTAACAGATAAAGGCATGTTTTTGTAGCCTAGGATGTATCCAGCTGGATTTTAAAGGAGTGACAGACACAGGCTCGCAATACGACACTATTTGCCACGTTCTACAAATTTTCGCAGTCAAGGCCAAACGCACCTGACTCAGTGTGCAAGGTCAGAGTGTGTGATGTTTTTTTTTTTGGATTAGACTCCTGTGGAGCAGACAAAAATGCACATGGATGGCTCCACAGTACAGCCTTTAAACAACTTGTTTTCACCTATGGTCCTCAAACTACAACATCTTAATATAAAAAAAAATCTTTAAAACTGTACGTGATATCTTAAATGGCGCAGTTCATAGTTGCTTGCTTAAAGACAGGGGTTGTTGCTCCACTGTCACAGCGTAAAAATGATGAGGAGTAAACGCTGTGCTGCTGTGTTCATCTTTCTCTCAGTGCCATTTAAAAATGCAAAACCTCAAAGATTGTTTTTTTGAATATAAGTTTAGAAAAGGTGCTCCATTAATTAAACACTAGAAATAAAGTCATATTGAATTATATTATATACAGATATTAGAGAGAAAATTATAATGACAGATTGTAAAATGGCATGATGGAATTTTTACGACCCTTTCCGTCAAAATGACATACAACAAAAAAGCCCAGCGCAACCTCTGGTTTCAGACGATATGCTCTCTTGCACACCATATCATTAAAGCAAGATTTAGCAATTTTTTTGAACATCACAGTTTTTAATATTGTGCAGGACTAAACTTAAATGCTCTTGCACATTAAAGCTAACACCTGTACCACTAAACAAGATAGTTTCTACATTCTGTCTACATTATTGGTGTAAAATAGAGAGCAGTAGGTTAGTTGTTGGACTGACAAAGGACTTAGCGGCACAAAGATACACACTGAGCCAAGAGAAAGAGCCACATGTGATTTTTGGTTTGATTTGCACAAAAGCTGTGACCTTCCTGCAGGGTTGTGTGATGACGGGTGCATGTTTACTTGTGATCTTTAACCAAAACACTGCAAAACAATGAGTATCGTTTCAATGATTCATTGTTTTCTTTATTCAGTCAGTTGTTGAGCCAGGGAGGAGAGGTAAACCTTGGAGTTGAATTACAACAAACAGTGCTGTGTGTTTCTTACATCAATGTCCTGAAGAACTGACCTACAATAACTTTTTTAAAACTTAAAAACAAGCTATTACTTTCTGTTTTGCTGGAGGTTTAACCTCTGGACAAAAACTTACCAGGAAGACCTGATTGGCACTCTCGCTGAGGGTTGAGTCATCAGGACTGTCCACGGGAGTCTGGCTGGTGAACTTGGAGTCAAACTGGCTGGCATCATCAGCTGATTGCTGCCCAAAGAAGCAGTTCAGTTAATCATATTTTGAGGACAGTCACAGAGGACAATGCTGCTATAGACAGAAAAAAAACGTACCAGGAAAGGTTTGAATGGAGGCTCAACTTTCCGGGCGAGGAGGTCGTCCCAGTTTATATGTCGAAAGAATGGGTGGACCTATCAAATACAACAGGGTTTTATACTTTCAGGTAATGTCCAGGTTTTCGAAGGAGTATTGGCTTTTTGGAATGGTCAAAAATTACTATGTATCACACTGTGAGTAAAAACACTCTACTCTAATTTTATGTAACTACCTGGACCTCTGCAGCATCTCCTGGCCCAGCTCCGAGTCGCAGTGAGGCATTTCGTTTCAGCAGCTGAAAGAGAAAGGTTGGACACTTACTTTCCTGCCAAAAACATCGGATGTTTCATCAGAGACAGACACATGCGCGAGGATCTCACAGCTCACCTTTTTCAGGAGGTCCCTGGCTTCTTGTGTGAGGTAAGGTGGAAGGCTGAGTTTGCATTTCAAGATTTTATCAATCGTCTTCTTCCTGTTTTCACCAGTGAATGGAGGCTGAAAAATACACACAAAAAGACACAAATGATAGAAACAGCAATAGTGGCACATGCTTCCTCACTAAAAAGGGTGCTAAGGGTTTCAAAGTTCCAGAGTAAATCAAACATTTATATAATCTCAGAGCAGTGTCAACAATTCCCTTTTTCTCACACTATTATTTAAGCTTCTGAAGACAATACAAACAGCTAAAAGGCAGCCTAAATAGCCACTAGCCTTTAGCTGCACTTCTAGAGGCTTCTCTACTTCTATTGAGATTGCAGTTCTGTGCTTTACCTTCTGATTAACCAGACTTGCAAACGGTCAGCTGGTTTGGTTGTAAACACATGACTTGACAGGAGCGAGAAACAGTGTGTTGCAAAATGCTGTAAAATCCCGAATGGGATGAATGTTGTGAAAATTAATGCTCCCCCTTTTTGTTGCCACATGTCTCTCATTCTACTTATTTCCTCCACCAAGGAGGTTATGTGATCGGCAGGGTTTGTTAGTTAGTTAGTTAGTTAGTTTGTTAGCAACATAACTCAAAAAGTCATGGACAGATTTTGATGAAATTTTCAGGAAATGTCAGAAATGGCATAAGGAAGAACTGATTAGATTTTGGGAGTGATCCGGATCACCATCTGGATCCAGGAATTTTTTAAAGGATTCTTTACTATTGGGAGATAGGGCTAATGGCAGAGGTCTGCGCTCTCCGAGTGCTTTTCTACTTTTAACTGAGAAGCTACAAATCACCGTAATGCATTTTTTTTTTTGCCTTTAGCCTTTGTTTCATAGAACAGCTATAGAGAGACAGAAAATAAGAGTGAGATGCAGATTATGTGCACCAAACAGCTAACTTGACACGTCAGATGGATTTGTTTCACGCATCCATCTGGAAGACCTTTGATATACAGCGTTTGGGAAAGGGCAGAGACTTTGGAAAAAAACTCAGAGGGTGATTGGATGAACATTCTGTCTGTCACATCTTTATGGGACAATCAGAGCAACAAAACACGTGACGTTGTCACCGCTACCGAGGTACACAACTACTGAGGAATAAACTCCATATAGAACTGCATAATGCGAACCATGGCAACTATAGGCATGTCAGTACATGACTTTTCGTTTTTGAAAAGGAAACAACGTACTGCTGTTCTTTGTTCTTCTTTTAACAAAGAAATGTCAAATTCTGATAAAACTGGTGCTTTAGCAGCATCCATAATGTCTTAAGCCATAATGGCACCGGCCTCTTGTCGCTGCTTGCTTAAGTCACGCCGTGCCGGAAAGCACTGCCCCCCGTCACTGATTGGTCCTGTCACTTTCCAACTGGGCACAAATGGTTCAGATGGGATTTTTGCAAAATGGATTTGCCAGTGAGAAACATGGTAATGGGCATATCCATCTGCTTTGCAAGGTTACCAAACAGCGTTCCTCAACAGTGCATTCACGCAGACATGTGCGTAATGAGTGCGTAAGAACATTCCCACTACAAGTGTGGTATTTATCACTTAGAGGATGTGTGCAAGTTTAAGCAGAGCTCTAACTATGATTACGCACAGAAACCCATGGTAGAATAGTGAAAATACAAAGTATTATGAGTGTCAAAGCATTAATCAGTTATCCATGTGTGTTCGGACTTTTGTCAAACAAAGCAAATAAAACAAACAAAAATAACACCATTAGTAATTCTGTCCCGTTTGAAACACACATGCTGTCCAGTTGTTCACACCTTATGATACAGCTGTGTTAGGCATTTCAAACGTAGTGCTCTGCCTGAACCTTCCTTAAAGGAAGATTTGGAAAACTATGTACTCCACTTGCTGTTCTGACATAGGATTTGTGCATTCTGTTAGAAAAGTGGTTCACAACTGGCGGGCTGAGACCCAAAAAGGAATAGCCATTTTGGTGGGTCATGAATGTGTGCCTGGCAAGAAAACTGAAGTCATAAAGTCTTATGAGGTGATTCTGAAAATGTGTCTCTTTGTTTTCCCATCATCTGAGTTGCAATCTGCAAGGATTTAAAAAAAAAAAACATTTGATTGGATGGAAAACACCAGAAATTTGGATCATCCTTTCAGGAGTTGGTACAGGGTCATCATCCTCAAGTACCTTGTAATCTAGTCTTCTGTTAAATTTTGGCATCATTACAATAATGTTTATTGGCCTGTGCTCAAAAAATCAACATGGCAATATATCAACATGTGCTCCTTTCCATTATGTGTATCAATACAGATTTTACAGAATCAGTATGACCATGAATGCTGTGACGGCCATTTTAAAATACACCACCCTATGGTGCAGTTAACAAAAAAGCAGCAGATGGCAGCAGGCACTAATCTATATGATGCAGCACGCATTCAGATCCAAAACAAGACTACCAGCTACATGGACAGAGGATCTATTTGGGAATTAGCAAGAATAAAAGCAAATTTTCTGGATTTTTACAGGTTTCTTCACACACCAGAAAGTCAGGACATAAATCATGCAACATACAAGCTCTGCAAAAAACAAGGTAAAAACCTGTAGCAACACTATTCTTCAATTACACATGATACCAGTTAGAAGTTAGCAACAACAGCTGGGCTCGGCATTGTGTGCCATCACAGCGAGCACTGCTAGTAAATGAAATTTCCCTCAGCTTTTGAAGGGGATCTGAAGATCACAGGAAGCACTTTCATGCTTTATTTGAATAGACTTGGGGTCTGCATCTGGATATGTATCATATTATATCATATCATATCATGGGGCTGTTTATAATACCACCTGTCCACTGGAATAACATTAATAATATAGGCCTGTATATAAATATCGTACTTATAACCTGTAAAAATGATATGCTATAAAATGTATCCACATGGCCTTCTAAACAAATTCAGCATTAAGTTGACTATAGATTAGGAGGATCCTGACATCCTGTCAGCGAGGTCATGAACAGTTTTACTTTATTTATAAATGATTTTACTGGATTGGTTGATCTGCACTTACCGCTCCCGTCAGCATGTCATACATTAGAGCCCCTAAGCTCCACCAATCCACTGCTCGGTTATGCCCACTCCTCATCAGGATCTCAGGAGCCCTGAGGGAAGAGAAATGTGTGAAACCATATACAGCTTATACACATAGCAGGCAGGAAATGAGAAACAGAGTACATTTATAAATGTAGACAATGACTGTGTGACTGATAAGGTTGTCAACATGGCTGAGCGATATGATATTGAATTTTTCTTTGCATAGTGATTCTGTTTTTCACATCTGATTCACATTAAAAAAGGAAAAAAAAATTTCATGTTGTGCTAATCGTGTTTGCATCCATTTACTTACAGGCTTGATCTTTTATGTCCTTTATGCCTCAATCCAAAGTCCTTTGAATGGATAGTAAAAAAGCTGTTCTCTAGCTCTACAACCTGGCACAGTACCCTAAAACCCAGACTTGTTCAAATAACCTTTATGAAGGGGCCTGTCAGGATGCATGGACCCAGTTTTTTCTTTTTAAGGACTGAAAGAACCACAAAATGACCTTCAGTGCATTTTTCCCTTCACATCAAAAATCATTTGTCTCACCTGCAAACTTTCACAATGAACAGAAAAATAAATGCCTTATACTCAGTATGCAAGGTTTGGGTGTGGGACATTTTTTTATCTGGTTACGGATCCAAAAACCACACATGACAGTAATAGACTCAGTGGGCAAAGACCTTAAGGGTATGATATCAAAACTAAAAGGGATCATGCATTTGAATGCATATTCAAACACTACGAACACTTCTACCTCTTAAACAAGCCAATGACTTAGCTCAGGTCTGTACATTAAGTTCATTACTCTTACAACCAATTCTAAAAACACAGATCTCCAGTTACGTTTTTGACTAAACCTTCCCTTGAGAGCAAAAGAGAGAAACAGAGAGAGGGAAAGAGAGCACTGTCTAAATTGCACAAATATATTAGCAGTGTATTTGTGCTATTACAACAGTTTGTAGGAGTTTTCCTGCTGTTTTTGGTATTCAAACAAAATTATTGTGTTAGGTGCAGGGTTGATACACACCCTAAACATCAAATTTAAGATGTTTTAAGACATTTTCAAGACCTACACTGAGAAAAATTAATGTCTCTTTTTGCACAGCAAAAATGGAATGTGTGTGAGATTTCTCGGTAAGTTGACCAGAGCTGAATTTTCTAATTCAATGCAATGTTTATGAAATGTCATATGGGATAGGAGAAATATTTTTTGGGGTCAAAAATGCCAATGTTTGATCATTTCTGGTCGATTTAAAGCCTCTATTCTATCAATAAATAGTAACCTGATATTCATCATAACATATATTTAGCAGGTGTGCTGGGCACCTGTAGTTCAGTTAGACATCTAAGGTCATTGATTAATTATATAATATTGGTGGGTTTTTTTTTTTGCAAAGCTCAAATTCTAGTGAGCTTGAATTTGTTGTTTATCACATATTCATTTTAAAATGAGCAGTTTCATGTAGACACGGTATGTTGGAGCTTTGCTAAAACGTGCTGAAATGCTTATTTGTTAACGCAAGACCACTATTTTGTCTAAAATGTAACAAACTACAATGCTAAATATCAATTTATTGGATATCAAGGTGTAGTGGTTGACAGAGAGAGAAGGGTGTGCAGACATGAGCGATTCAGCGAGTATGAACACTAGAGATCTTTTGATCCTTGCTGTACAGCCGTCACGTTGCTGCCACTGTTCTTTTTTGCTGTTTTCTGGGGCAGTCTTTAACAACGAGTCTTGTCTGTGTGGTTTAAAACATCTGTTGTTTTATTCTTAAACCATTTCACTGATATCTTGTTAACACTGAAGGATCTTCTCCAAGAACCAAGGACACTGAGGTACAGGGCTGACACACAGTTTAATGCAGCACTGCTCTAGATGCCGTAAACTGTACTGTGGACATACATGTGCTAAATGTAAACTGTTTAAATAATTAAAAAAAAAAACAGCTTACAAACGAAGACTGGATTAAAGACATCTTAGGCAACGTGCCTCATAAAATCTTGGCGGTCTCACAGGTGAAACTGAGACGTTTTCAGACTTTTTATGGCCCTAAATTTCAAATGTGAATTTTAAGACTTTTTACAGATCTGTGACAACCCCGTAGGTGCTTTAGACTTCTACCTTTTTGTTGCTGTGGTATAGAAAAAGGTATGGATATCATATGATTTTGTATTGTATCAAAGTATAAAATTCAAGTATTGTGACATCCCTGGTAACATACATGTATTCGATAGTCCCACAGAAGGTGTGGGTGACCGTCCCGTCATGGATGGACTCCTTGCACAGACCAAAGTCTGTCAGCTTCACATGCCCTATAAGGAGATAGAGCCAGAGCAGCAACATGAATGAAACTACACACCAAATAACCTATAGATTAAATATCAGATGACTCGCAGAGATGATTTAATCTGGGAAGTAAAGGTCGTACATGGGAAGGACATGTACAAGTCAATCGGCTCTGCCCTCATGTTTCAGTACCGTGGTTGTTGAGCATGATGTTCTCAGGCTTCAGATCTCGGTAGATGATGCCTTTCTGGTGCAGGTGTCCCAGTGCCATTGAGATCTCAGCCAGGTAGAAACTGTGGACAAGAAAGACAAGACAGTGGTCTTAAATTCAGCAAAATGTTATTAAAAAATCACATTTTCCCCATGATCCATCACTGATCATATACACTTATACACTTGTCCACAGTGATCTGCAGTGACGGTGTTACTCTCAATGTCGTTTAGAGTTTTCCAGGAATATTACACACCCCTATTTATCCAGCAGCTCAGTTCATGTAATCACTGTTTTCATCTGCAGGCTGTGTTTATAAAACAGAGCTGCAGATACTAAAAGTCAGTGCCTGTTCCAAGTGAACATCACACTGACTCAGAAACCGTGTCACCGTCAGCCTGTTTTCAAAAACTACAAGCTTCAGACCAAAGCCGTTTGTTTAATTGTTCGCATTTGTTTGTTATGATACAACTTGTAACAATGGTTGTTTTTCAGGATGTGCATCCTGTCAGCATTTGGAAAATGTTTCATGATGTAAATTTTGTGGGTGGCTTTTTAATATGTGTGCAAACATATGTGGTGTGAGTGAAAAGGGGATGATAGATGCACCGACATTAAGATTTGACATGTTTAAGAAAAACATCCTGAAATGTAGCAGTTTCCAGAAACAAAACAATTTACACTCATTTAAGATTCCTGATGATGACAAATTGACCCACAATTTCCACAGGGTACATCTCTGCAATGGTCTGTCTGTGCTGTGCACTCCAGAGCTGACTGCTCTCGTTCTAGTCAATCTTTGTGTTTCCAGCATTAGCCAGAAGCACCAGTCTGCTGTTCAGCTCGAGATCGGTGATGAGCCTATTTTTGGCAGAGCTGATGCAAGCCAGTGTAAAGCTGAACAGAGCAGATAGACTCAGACAGGAAGTCAATCACTGGAGTACAAAGAGCATTGGATCAATTCCCACCACTAAAACAGCATTACATCAAAACTAGAAGCATATGAACAGCAAAGAAACCTCAGTCAGGCAAAGTAATAACGCCATTTGTTTGTCATTTTCTCTTCATGTATGAACTCTTGATTCAGCTTTCCAAGGCTGAGCAGTGCTCAGCTTAAGAAATGGACCCAGTGGGCGAGGGCGTGCTTCAGTCAGTGCAAAACCATGGTGCGGATATATTATGCTGCAGACCCTCTGGAAATTGTAAGTGACCCACCATGCTGTGTCCTCCATGAAAATGCCCTCTCTTTCCAGCTGCATGAAAAGCTCCCCACCTGCAGCACAAGAAAGAAGACAGATAAGGCAAAATAATCAAAGTGGAAATAATGAAAATATATCATTGACATTTTGTGTGAAACACCCATCTTGTTTCCTTTACTGCAGAAATACAGTGACTATAAAATGTAATCCCCACCCTAGGATGTTTTACCATTTTATTTATTTTTTATTAATCAGTCATGGTTCATATAATTTGGCTTTTTGAAGAAAAAAAACTCTTCAACGTCAAAGTGAAAACAGATTTGTTTTAGATTTGTATTGTCAATTAAATAAAAATATGCAAGGTAAAATAAGTGACTGCATAAAAATGTTCACCCCACTTTAAAGCGGTAATAGATAGGGTTTGTATGAAATTGTTTCTCTTTACATCAGCTCTGTTAAAAATTAAGAAGTGACAGGGTATATTAAATCCTTATTCAGTCTAGATTCACATATGCCATCACAAAATGCACATAGGCTTTTCAGCAACAGCAGCACTAGACTTTAGGTAATCGACAGAAAGATCATAAGAGAGAGAATGATATTTTTTAACTTCGACTTCTTTCTCTCAGAAGGAAAATTTGTTTTTCAGCCTGGTTTAACCAACAAACATATCAAAATTGGCACACAGACTCGAAAAACATTAAAACACATAAACAAAAACAAATTAAGTGACAACACAAAGTTCAACTATGCAATAAAAACATCATCAGTCATAAGGAGATGACAGGAAATTGTGTCATAAAGGGTCTTCATTAAAATTTAGTAGTTTGTCGGCCCTAGTGATCAAAGACTTTTCCATCATGTTCTTCCTCCAAGGGAGGAAAGTACAAAGGTTTCTGAGAACACTATGATGCCTCAAGCTGCAGTTTTGACTCTCTTAGGCCAGCCACACACACTAGACGATTTTTAAATCTGAAACAATTTTCAAACCGTGGGAGACCAAAGACTTCAGGACATTTTCCAAAGATTTTTCAACTTTAACCCTCTGAACGCACACACTAGACAACTCAGCCAGATTGTCAGATCACTGGAAACCACACACCTGCCGACCTGCCTACAACCTTACGTGATCATGTGACTTCAGAAAAAAAAAACACGGATGTCTGTCGATACCGTCTTGCTATCCCTTCACAACAGGCTGCCCTGGCATGTGTTACAGGTGCAGCAAAACTCATAAAACAAAGGGAGAGACTCAAGATGAGATCCTGGCTGGAACTAAGCTACAGTTGTGTTTAAAGTTGTGAGCAGCGAAAGCGTGCATGATCCATCTGGTGACGCTACCTAGTCTGCTTACTCTCATTGGTTGTTGTGGGTACTCTGTCAGCAGCACTACAACCTAGAATCGTAGATATTTAAGACATCAAACATGTATCAAACATGTTTGATATTTACGATTCAGGGTCTGGGAAGCTAAAACGCGATTTGGAGCAGTAAAATAATCGTGTTGACACTGCACAAGGATTATTCAGACAAATAATCGTTTGCACGAGGCTCTACTTGGGATACGCCCCCACAATCGTTGGGGGAGGCAAATCCTGCCTTAAATTGGGCTTAAAATCCTGTAGTGTGTGGCTGGCCTTAGACGGTGTTCTTGTCTCCCATTTAGGTAACATCAAATAATCTAATAACAGTTAAGGTGAGGACCAGCTCTCAAAGTGTGATGAATTTGCCATACAACACTTGGCTGTGGCGTTACACTGAATAGATGCTGTTTCCAATTTCTAGCCCTTAGTGAAATAGAGTTTCTGTGTGCAGGTCATTCTATATGGTTCCCCTGTCTGTAAGTTCACACTGCGTTGTGGGTTTACAGGAGTGTGAGAGAGCACTGTGCTAAGCTGGTGGCTCCGCTGATCCCACTGCCACTGTAACGTCCCTGTGACTACCTCCAAAGGTGGCACAGAGGCCACACTTTGTCCCTTCATTAAGCATTAGTAGTGTTTATAGTGAAGGCAAAATGTTTCAGGTGTGTAAGTATCATGGCTTTAAATGGCACTGTGTATGAGCCCACAAACCGGCAGGAGAGACAGTAATGCTATGATTGTGATACAGATAACCTCCTTATTCTACTGCAGACTCCATCTGTTTATAAAGTAAGAAAACATATTAGGGACACTTTAAAAGAAATTACCAAAAAAAAAAAAACATGAACCATTTATTTATAAGAAAAAAAAGATTTGAATTTGAAAATTAGGAGAAAAACAATCATATGTTTGAGTTTAAAAAGACTCTAACTTCAAATTTATTAAAGATTATTTAGTTGACAATAGCCTATTCCATTGAAGAAAATCATACCAGAGGAAGCCAGTTGACAGTGTAATCAAACTGGGACTGGGTAATAAGGAAATACAGTTTAGGCCAAGAAACATCACAGTATCACTAACATCTGGACTTTGAAGAGAAATAAGTGTGAACTGGGAATAATCAGAAGAAAAAAAAAAGACACTGAAAGCATACAAGAGATGATCTGATCCAACCGGGTTTTAAGTTCTGTTTCTTGTAAATTCAACACTTTATAAACTTGAAATTTGTCAAGTTCATTAATTAAACATCTACAGATTTTGAAACTTAGACATTTTTTCTAAGACATGTATGACTTTTAAACTCAAAAAATATAAGTTCAATTTCTTCTACAACTTCATTTAAAAATGTTGAGTTTTTTTTCTTGAAAATCAACTGCCCCATTTATATTTTTCTTTTTTAGAGTGGCCCCTTGTAAATTGTTGAATATTTATTTTAAAAAGCAAATCTAATCTCCTTTCAGGGTCTAACTGAGAAGCAGTGGTGGTAATACAGAAGGAACTGTACCCCCATGTTGGCACCATGTGATTTTGTCATGTTAACATGAGATTACAATACACTGTATATAAATATTAGATTAATTTTTGCATTAATTTTATATTTTATTTTTTAAATTAATTCTCTCTCTCGTCTGGACATCATCTTGCTCACCGCTCAGATACTCCAGGATGAGGTACAATTTTCCCCCAGTTTGGAAGGCATAGATTAGGTCCACAATGAAGGGATGCTTCACCTCCTCCAGAATGTTTCTCTCAGCTTTGGTGTGTGCTGTGTCTTTTGCATTACGCACAATCATGGCCTGGAGAGGGACAGAAAAGCACAGGGAGTCAGAACTGTGAAACTATTCAGGCTGCAACTTTAACCCTGTTAGCTCACAGCTCCAACATCAGCTGCTGCAGGGGCAGAGCACGCACAGGAAGCCAGGTCGGTAGCTACAGTAAAGTCTCATTAAGCCAATAAACACAGTCATTAACCCAAACCTCAAGCTTCAGGGAATAAGAGCTGGCTTTTCAAGCATAGTCAGGCACTGCTCTGTGTCAGCTGCAGAGAGGAGGCCAAGCTGAACAGAAGCTGCACAACTGAGGTTTAATGGGAGAAAGCCTGCTGCCATTATTTTGGGTGGTCTGCCCTTAGCTTCAAGCCTCACGGCTGAATGCACCAGTATGTCACCAGAGACGGCACGCAGTGACATTCAGAACACATGAAACAGTAGACACAGTTAATCTGCATTTAGCTTGTGACTGCACCAAGTATTTAAGGCGCTAATTCCCCCATACATGTAAGTAACATGTGTTTGCTTACATTGGATAACAGTATGCAGATGCCATTCCTCTTACACAACAATGTACTACACTGTTTGTACAGTAGGGGGCAGCCAGATTCACATTTACTCTTCATTTAATTGGTAACTGATTGATGTTTTCCTAAGTTCCTGCAACTTATTAAAACCAACCTTTAAAAGGCTAAAACCAAGAAAGTATAATGCAATTTCTGTGCCACGTAGAATTGGTGATTTCATTTTTGGGACTCAACAGCTTTGAATCTCATTGTCCCAAGTTTTATAGCATTTTGCATAACTTGCAAGTCGCCCCAAAAATGTTGTTGACCCTACCATTATTTGGTGTAATTTTTATCTTTCAAACAAATTTCCTTAAATCCATTTTCCCTCTTTTCCTTCTTCTTCGCTCTTCCACTTGAAGTTTGTGGATGCATATGCAACAAGCTGCCATACATGAAGTGGGTAAAGATGACAACAACCTAATCCACAAAAAAAACAACATCCTAAAGTGAATTAACACCAACTAGGTGTGTATATTTGATAAAATATTTGCATGGCTCTGGCAAATAGTACACATTTTGCTAATTAAATAATTTTGAAGACATTTTATGACTTTGATTTTTTTTAAATGTTTTTTTTCAAGATTATTTTTTAGTTTTTCCCTTATTTAAGATAGGTCATCTAAAGAGCGACAAATGGGGAAAGAGAGCAGGGGAAGACATGCACAATACAGCACCGAGACAGAGAATTGATCCCACGACCAGTGTGTTGAGGACTCGAGCCTCTGCTTATGAACACCTGCTCTAGAAATCCAGCGAAACCGAAAGTCCTGATTTACTCACCTTCTTTAAAACTTTCATGGCAAATATCTTCCCAGAGTTGGCACCTGACACTTTCCGAACTTGAAACACCTGGAAAAAATTACGAAATGTCAGTCAAGTCGACAAGTCTATATTCATCTTCACAGGGTTTAGGCATGCAATTCAATACATATTCCATTGAGTCCACGTATAAAAGCATGATGTAAACATGCCTACAACCTTTAATGTATCATTTTTTTCAGACAATGATCTCAATAATGAATTAGCTAGCTTGTAATTTAAACAGAAGCCAAGTAAACTGTTAGCTACAGATCTCATTGCATTAAAGGTGACAGAAAAACCTTCCTGCACACTTCAGTGCTGAAAAAAAAATCAAGCTATAGTTTACAGGTGTACTGCCTCGTTTAATATCAGTCCACACAGCTACACATAGATAACTACCCCTTTTTGGACCAAGCCTTGAATAACCTTGACCTACTGTGTTAAGTAAAATGATTTAGGCTATTCAGAGCCAGTTTATATGGCTGTATTTTAGGGTCTGGTTTTTCTAATGTTTTTTTTTTGTGCAGACTGAATATAATGCTACTTTACAAGACTTGTAAGTATGCCAGAGTGAATGTAGCTTTGGCTATTTAAAATATACATTTTGTCTGTTATTTGACAATTTGAGATAAAAAAACTGGATTCCAGTACCAACAGGAATCATTTAAAGCTACTTTGGATATATATATAGTTAAATCTGAGTCAATAATAAATTACCAAAAGTTACAGTCCTTCTGTATTACAAGTGTTAAGTCATTTCACACATGCACTTCAGCTGATTTTCAGAAGAATTTCAGGCAGTCTGCCCCTGAAATCTTCCAGAGTTGCATTTTCACACATGTCCCTCACAGCAGGAGTTTTTCCCTATAAAGCAGGAAGGGGGTATGCTTCTAAAGATAGCAGATAAAACACTGGAGTCAGATGCACCGCTGCCTGTTTTTGCTTCCTATCAACGCTGCATTTGATAAAATGTGTCTATAGTAAGCAATAGAGTAGAGACTTACTTGACAAGCCAAAGAGAGTAAGAAGCAGCATAATTACATGCATGAAGATTAAACAATCACAAAGCAGATCTCTGGAAGAGATTTAACTAAGAAGCTAGCAGGAAACTATCCAGGTAAAGACAGATTGAAAAAAATTTGTCTTTGCATTTATGCATGCAACCCAACCCAAAAATAGCAAAAAAATTTCAGGAGTTTGTGCATGTGTGAAGGGACTTTATATTTTTTCTTGTTCTGTGGCTGAAACAGTTACTGCTCTGATTCAGTCTGGGTTAGAGTGCTATGGGTTGCACCAGCTGTGCGTAAGTCCAAACGTAGCCTAATTTGAACGTAAGTTCTTACTTACGATGGAGTTTACGCTCTCCCAACATTTAAGGTGTTGCACTAACCGTGAAAGTTTCAACGTAGGCTTAAGTTATAACCTTTTACCGGCAATTTGGAGTCAGCGTTCACCATGATCAGTAACGCTGTTGTTTTCCATGAGCGGAGATAATTTCCGCCGTCCACTGTTACATTATCTCATGTTGTTCGCGATTCCACCACTCGATGTCAGTGTTATCATTTTATACTGGCTTTAGGTTTAGGCTGTAGGCTTTACAATACTCACATATGCAAAATGCCTTGTCATATTTTGCATTAACAGTGCTGTTTGAGAATTAACGGCCGTTGGCACATGTTATTTTTAGCCATTAGCATGTGTAGCAAAAGGGGGTTAAAAATGCTTTTCAGTGATTGGTTAGAGTGAGAGAAAACATCATATCCACGACAATATTTTAGTTAGTTTGGACGTAAATCTCTACTAGTTAAGATCAACCATACGTCTCTGTGGTGCAACTGTACAATGACACAACTTAAGTTATAACTTAACTAGTTTCAACGTAGGGTTTAGTGTGGACTTTACACCATAACTTAAGGCAGAATGTACGCATAGCTGGTGCAACAGGCTGCTGGTTTCAACGAACAAAATTATAAATTATTTGTTAATAACAATTTTTTCATAGTTGCTGAGGACAAGAAACTTCCAACCTGAACTTAAGTCGTCTTTGTCAACAGACAAAAATTCAAAAAAAGGCGCAAGTGTCTTTATAAAACTGTTGTTGAATCACAAAACTGAAAAAATCCCAGGATGCAGGAAATGACTTCTTACTCATCAGACATTAAAACCACTTCAAGACAGAATAAGTCACACATCTGTTTGCTGAGTGAAAAGTGTATCCAAAATAACTGTGATGTGCACTTTCTTTGCCAGGCTTAGAAAAGAAGAGGTCAGAAAATTTCCAGAGCTCCAAGTGTTGGTAACACCAAAATAAAACAATAAAACAAAACCCTCCTTATGTCAGTGGGCTTACACTTTGATGACAAGGGTGCAGATGATGACATTTCAGATTTGTATTGATGTGGGTTAAGGAGGAGGCTGCTTTGTGAGGGAAAATTTTACATTTGAAGTGTGATTTTCAAACTTTCCACCAGCTACAACATGCGGATATGCATTTCAGTGTTTTGACAGTGTTTCTCAATTGGCAAAAATAAGACATGAAGAAACCTTTGGTGTGCTAAACACAATTTCCAACCACTTAGAATAAAATCCCCACACAGCAAGTGTAATGTCCTCACACCATGCACGTACTGATAGTGTGACGACAGGTTGAAAACCAAAAAATGACAGATGGGTATTTCCCCCACTTGTGGGAGATAAAAAGTAGTACATTCTTACTCCTTTAGGTCTATTGTGTTTTTTTTTTATTCTCTAATTGAGTAACTCTGCCAAGCTGCTAGCACCAGTGCTTCAGTGTTTCCATTTCAAACTCTATGCTGGCAACCTTTAAGATCAAATGTTTAAGCTGAGTTACATCTCACAGTAAAGTTGTCACAATACCAGAACTTTGTATTTCATTTTAATACTAGTAAAAATCAAACACTATTACTACCCCTTTGATACCACAGCAAAATACTATTTTAAAAACTATTGCATTATTTTTTTAAAGCATGTGGAATCAGTGTGGCGTGTGGAACAGGGCTCAAAGTTTAATTCCAGAGAATCAGAGGTCTTACCTTTCCATAGCCACCTTTCCCCAAAACTTTGAGCAGCTCAAAGCATTCGGGCCTGATCTGCTCTGTTCCCTTATTTACGCTGTTTTCTGATATTTCAAACTTCTCACAGTCGTCCATGTTACTGTCACAAAAACAGGGGAAAAAAAAGTATGAAAACATGATCAAAAATATTCAAAACTGACAACACAAGGTTTTTTATTATGAAAAAATAAACAACAGAATCATCAACAAAGTTTAAATGCATTTCGGTGTTACTTGAGTTACTTATTTAGCTGGGAAAAATATGCCTACTGTTAAAGTTGTTCCAAAAAATTTTCGTTTAAAAGGCTGCTCATAGAGTTTAGCTCTCTTCAAAATTATGGTCCACATTTTCTACACGCAGAAAAGCATCAATAATGGCCACTGTGTAGCTGACAATAATGTAAAAACTATTACCAATTTAGAATTACAGACTGAAACCAGACCTTGGGGATATCCTGCTGGCTCTCGTTTATGTTGATATCAATTAACATGTTTTTATACTTTTGTCTTTTGATGAAAAGTTCAGTGAAAAATTACATAACTTGCAGAGCTGTATTTTGTAGTAACATTCAAGTGTCACATGGTGGCAGCAGCTCTGCTGAACAGAAACTGTGCAACTCAAGTGAATTTCTCAATAAAAGCTACTTACAATATTGTGGAATTTGGACCGATATAAAAAGCTACAGGGCAATTGATTGAAAACAAATAGCATGAGTTTTTAGTTCATCCTAATGCTAAAGTGCAATAATGCAGATAGAAATGAGGCTTTGTACTAAACAATACCAATCATACGAATAAGAAAGTAGACTGCACCTCAAGGCTAACTTCATATACAGTCTTGATCTAAAGTAAGGCTTTGTACTTTCTACAAGAAAGGGTAAAAAAGGTCTCAGACTCCTGGTTGGTATTTGATGATAACTGTCCCTTAATGCATACAGATGGGAGAAAAGTTAAGGCAAACCCTTGAAAGTGCATTAGTAATGGTTTAATGGAAATAATAATGATGACTACAGTCAGCTAATAACAACTCAACTTAATGCCAGTGTGAACCCTTAGTGTTCAACACTGCTCTTAACAACATTAAGACAGCATTAGGAAGAGTGCTGTTTAGGCCTATCCCTTCAATAGAACGTACAATGGTCTTACATGCTAAAACGCAAGTTCACCCTCTAAGTCATCACTCATCTCTTATTTATTATGGCATGGCTATATGATAAAGTATGAAATAGTTTAAATTAAGTAGATTGGATGAAATCGTATCAGTGATACAAAGATAGCAAATCTGCCAAGTGACCCGAAATTCTCCAGTGTTAGTTATATTTTCAAGTCATTTCAATGAAAATATGTATGACTTAGTTGATGTTGTCAGGACAAAGTGAATAACAGCTCTACATTTACTCACAATTCAAAGCCACTGCATTGGTCCATGTATTCACTGAGCTGGCCCTGAAAACAAGAGGAAAAAAGAGTCAGAAGACACCAGCACACATCAGCATTACATATAAATGGTAGTGCATATAAAGTCTATGCATGCTATCTTGATTTTTACCAAGAGTCTGAAAGAATTTAACCTGACAAGCAGATAGACAGTTTCATATATCCACTGCATGAAATATACATCACACACATCTGGTAAACACCCCATACAAAATGTTTGTGAAGGGCAGGACTTTTAAAGACCAAATGAGGTAGTGGGCATGCGCAACTCCGATAAGCAATGTGAGCTTGGCAGGCAGATGCTGTTGTAGGTTTTGCTCTTCCCTCAGTCAAAGAAATGCTGTCCAGATCTGGTTAAAACCGTCACTAAAGCAACATCTGAGCTGAAAGCTTAATCAGCAGAAGTCATTGCTACCAGCTTGCAATATAACTAAACACCGCCCCAGAGAAGGGTGAAAATAACGTCACCATAAAAAGCTTTCAGTGTGATCTTTTGCTTTTTTTTTTAAATCAAGAAAGGTGGCCCAGTCCAGACAAAAACTGCTGCTATATTATAACTACATCCAAGCTAATTACTACACAGATAGCAGCCAATGCTGCCTGCTTCCAGTATAACTAAACTCCACCTGTAGCTACCGCCTCATTCTCCTCAAATGACACTGACTGCTCAGGTCTGTTCTCAGACCTGGCACAATCGCTTCAGATTGGAGCTCTGTAAAAGGACAGCAGACATGGAATCTGGCAAATCCATCTGCTTTGCAGGGTCATTATGACTTTTAATGCCTGTATATCATTTTATCTCAACATAACTCTCAATCACAGTTAATACGTACATTAATCCAAGGTGCCTGAAAAAACATTATTCAAGCAGATATTGTTAAATGCTATGGAGGGAGATACATCTACCTGCAGGCACCCTGTCTAATACTAGAGATGCACTGATTTGAAAATATCAGGGAGATGCCGAAACACATGTTTAAAATAACTATTTACCTGTGGCAAAGTACTTTTCTTCACTTCACCTGGTTGAACATTTATACAATGCCAACTTTCAGTTTTCTCTTATGTTTGCCCATGAAAACAGATTAGTTTATCCAACATCTCACATCTGCGCAAGATCTTTTCCCAAAGTCTGATACATTAATTATTATGGGCAATCTTGACTAATATCCGCTGCTTTATTTTTTTTTTCATTAATGTTTTATAGTCATGTATCTTTTTCTTCATGGCTACTTGTTGTTTCACTAGGAACTTTAACTGTACTGCTGCCTGTCTTTTTTTAACTATGGTATAATTAATGAGTAAAATCAGGATATATCTATTGATCCCTCAAGATTACAGTCCATGTTTACACTCTGTAATTGAACATGCCAAACATACACACAGGTGAATATACATGCACATGCACAAAGATGATCCTGTGGGCATGCAGATGTCAGAATGAGGTGCTGCTGAAAGGTGCAAAAAGCAGAGTAGGCGTCTTGCTCAGAGGCACTAAAGCAGTACTCGGGAAGTGAACTGACACCTCTACAGCTACTAGACCAATGTCCAAACTTGGTCTGACCTGGAGAGCATAAACTCCGTTGTAAGTTCAAACTAAGTTTGAATTTAGGCACAGCTGGTGCAACCCATAGCTGGACTTGGGTGGAGACCCTCAGGTTCCCCACTCAAGTCCTTGCACATTAAGCTATCACTGCCAAAATTATTAAATAACAAAATATACTAGATAGACTTTCAAACCAGAGATGTAAAACTAAGTATGTATTTCTAAAAAAAAATTGTGTATATATATATATATATATATATATATATATATATATATATATATATATACACACACACACATATATATATATATGAACAGATAAAATTACGTTTTGGTCGATGTAATAGTTCAATATAGTGTGTAATGTCTGCTTTGAATAATGGTATAGGTGATTTCCTTTGACTTCAAGTATTTTAACGTAGTTGACTTATTAAAAAATATTCTAAATAAAGCTCTTCTATATTAATTAACTATTCCAGGTTTAATTGTAATAGCTAAAAAAATAAGCTGAGATGACTCTTATACCCAACTTCACGTTATGTGAGTAATGGGAATGCTAGCCAACAGTGTGCTTTAGAGCCGTTAGCAGTGGTTGTTGGTCACCTGTCCATTACATGTATTTATATCTCACCTCTTTTTGGTCTAAGTAGTCCTCATAGTATATCTGGGACATTCAAGTCACAATACTGTGTAGTTACATCCCTACAACAGGCGGATGCCGATAGAGAGCGTAAAACCGCCTCCTCTGGTAGGCTAATTCCATTGTCGGACATGCAGTTCGCTACGCCCGGTGAGACACGTAGTATAGTAGTTACTAGTTTTTACTTTGCTTTTCATGGCACTGTTGTCATGTGTTTTAACGTGCTACGTTGTTGTTTGTAGCTCAGTTGATTCAAAACTTGAGAAAAGGTATAAACTTTATCGGCGCTTCGACGTTTGTTCCGTCAACTCAAGCCGGTGTACTGATTTAAAGTGTGACCATGTTGACTGGCGACTTTCCGCCGAAAGCGTCCGTCGTTGTCGTTATTAAGTAGGATTTCTAAGACTAAAATTATCCGCCGAGCAGATACCCTTTTAAAATTGAAATTAAAAATATCACAGGAAAATATTTCTTAGCCACAATATTTAAAAACAACAAACAACTACGCACTTGTTAGGGCGCATTTCTTCTTCAACATCTGTTGTGACTATGATAAGCACAGACACTACGACCTGAAAATCACCGGTTAACACGGTCACTCTTTTAACCGTTGCACCAGAAAACTCAAACCTATCCGGCGTCATCAGTTTAATGTCAGTGAATGTGTTTCATTGGAATAAATCCAACTGTTATCCAGTAAGACATATGTTTAATTCGATAAATAAAACGGAAATACAACTGGAATACAGTGGAGTGACTGTTTTGGGGCTCTGCCAGTTTCCGCGGGAAAGGGGTATCTGAGGACATGTCCGATAACGGAACCACTGGTGTTAGCAACGCAGGCCTCGAAAGTGCTAGCGAAGTGCTAACTAGCTAGTTAGCTAATTGGCTAACATCGGCGGCGTTAGCCTGAACGGTAACGTAAACTCACCCCTTCCTCCAGTTCGTCGTCAGAGACATTCTCATCCGGTTGATCCAAATCGATGTCGAAAACTCCAGCCATGGTCACGGCACTTCTCTCGGCGTTTGGTCGGAAAACACAGACCCGCTCCCCCGCTTTATGGGAGAGCCATCACTGCTGCAGCCCCGGTAACAGTAGACAGCATGTGCTAGCATCCAGCTAACCAAAACAACACAGAGAGAGTAGAAAGCCTCTAGTGTCAGACACAGGCACTACTCAGCCCAGGCGAAGATGCACGGATATGCCAGAAAAGTGTTGAAAACTAATACTGTGTTTAAAAAAAGAAATAAGTCGACGCTATATAACACGTTAGGTTTGTATAAGAGGAAAAACATCGCACATTTTTACCATTTTCTCAGATAACGAGTGGAATTTCATATATTTTTTGTTCTTCACAAGCATGGTACTGTCAACGCTTTATTTAGCAGGTAAAGTCTTTATTTTATCAGC
This sequence comes from Cheilinus undulatus, assembly GCF_018320785.1. NCBI lineage: Eukaryota > Metazoa > Chordata > Actinopteri > Labriformes > Labridae > Cheilinus > Cheilinus undulatus. The sequence goes on from NC_054876.1 coordinate 11,547,959, forward strand.
GAAACACATACAGCGACAGCAATAAATAATGTTAACAAACAAGTGATCGTTTGTCGAAGCTTACATGAGTAGAGAAGTAATTTAATTTCCCTTTTGGTACCGTTTTCAGGGTGTGAAAGACAAGAAAAGAGAAAGGTGAGTACAACATAAGCCCTCTCTTACTAGCTCTTAGCGGATGTGTACTCATGCATTCCAATATATCCTGTTTTTAGTGATAACGAGCAAATTTCAGTTGCTTTCTTTGGATTTCTCTGGGCTAATTTCACTCGTTATCTCGAATAACCGCTGGTTTTCCTGTAATCAATCATATTGTAAAGTCCGCAGCACTTCAAATTTTCGTGTTTCCTATTCTGTCCCATTTTAAAAAGACAATTTTAATGCCACGCACTGATGACTTTGTCTCTTCCTGTTTATTGTGGTATGAACCTCAGCAACAATGTAAATGAAGGTCCATCCGCCAGTGTGTTTTGGAGGATTCACGTAAATACTTAGTTTTTACTTGAAAGTTTTCTTTACTGAGTTGCTACTAGGTAGGTTAAGTTCCTCATCTTAGGTGTTTTTACACAAACACAAGCATTGAATCATATATAAACCAACACAATATTAGACAGTGATAATCCTTTTTTCTGTAGGCTGGGCATACATGCAGAGATGACACAACATGATGCATGAATAAGTATGAATGGCATATCTTTATCAACTCTGATCACAGTATTAAATTGCCTGGTTTGTTTAACACAAAGCTTTGTAGCAATCATAATGAAAACTAGGGTTGAATAATTAAAAAAATAATAATCAGACTATTCTGACTGATATTGCAGAGGCAATGTGAATTGTTATATTGAAGGGAGTAATCATTTTATGTCATTCTCATTTTAGATAAAAAAATACAAACATAAGAAAAGTAAGATTTTTGCAGACTGTTTTAGAAAAATTGATGCTTCAGTGTTTGCATAATGTGTACAGCATTACAACTGCAAAGAAAAAGAAAAAGAAAAAGGATTGAATTGACTTTTTATACACAAATTCAGGTCAAAGAAATTTTGCAACTTCTGTGTTTGGCAAATTGCAGTAGGACATGTTGGGATTCATTCAATTAATTGTGCAGCCTTAGTAGCTCAGGAGATGTAAAATAAAATATGAACTTTCTCTATTAGCAGTAACAATGTGAGAATATAGATCCCCAACCAGGTTTGTCAGGTATTGTCTTGACCATGTCTACCTGCCTAAATGTACAAGTACCCCCCAAAAAAACTACTCAGTTACAGTGATTTGAGTAAATGTAATTGGTTACTTTCCACCTCTGCTCTTTCCACCACCTTAACAAGATAAATAAGTCAAGATTTCATGCAATATTGACTCCTTATCACAGAAAAAAATGAACAATAGGAAAATATGGATGCATGTCTTTTTAGGGTTCCCATACTGGAGGGCTCTCATTTGACTCTCTAATTGCCTCCATCTGTGTAATTACAGTCATTTTCCACGTATAATCAGAACATGATTATTAGGTTTATATTTGGGGAGTTAACACAGCTCTGCTAAGATGTGCTTAACAAAAGAAAGATTAAACTCATTTTGCTGACTTTACATCTTCGTTTACAAAAAATAAAATCAGCTTTCACTCATTCATATACCGTACATTCATATAATTTCTCATGCTTCTATTTTTATGCCAGTGGCTCCACCATAGGAAGGTGTTAGTAAAAAGCATATCAAAACACGCAAATAGCAGATGCAAAAAAAGGACCCTTAAGGCAATGAAAACTGTAAAAAGTAATTGATTAGTTGCTGGAAAAAGAAATGGCCGCTATTTACAACGTCAGAGAATATTTCAAGTCACTATTAGTCATAAGTACTAAACAGCTATTTTATCTCCAGTTCCTTGAAAGTTCATGGTTTTACTTAGTTTTATGGGAGTGTAAGTAAATTTGGGCTATGGATTGTTTGTTGGTGGGGAAAGAATTACTTAAGCTTTATTTACTGTTTTGTGATATTTTATAAAGGGACTCATGTAGTGGCTTTAGAAGAAGTTATCAGATTGCTGATAACATCAAGTGATTAGATTTATCAAGACTAAGACGTAGAGTCAACAACTGAAATTTTACAGCTCATCGCTGTACAAGTCTTTAAAACTAAAGTAAACTGTGATGTGTTGTCACAGTATGAGCTGTGGCTTATGAGATCACATAAATAAAAATACAAGCTGATCACAGAGTGTGATAGGAGAGAGAAACTGCAGCTCTTTATGTTGGATTCAACTTATTTTTTTCTGACTTATGAGGCTATCCTACTGGTGCATCAAAAATCAGCTAAGTATCAGAATTATGTTACTTTTAGATTGAGACCTGTGGATTTAGACTTTAACTTAATACTATTTTGGATACATCAGAAGATTAAAAAGGACTTTGAACCTCCCAGAGACCTTTAACACACTTTGACATGTCATATCAGGATAACAATGATGTTAACAATGCAAATCAAGATAGCTGAATCACCCCTTAGTGCTTAAATTTAAATTAATTGTATTATAAATGCTGATTTATGTCTCATTAGGATGATTTATTGGGCTCTATTTGAGGCTTTATACTGAGAGGTTAAGTCTCTGGCTGTAGTTTGTTCCACCCAGTAATAATCAGATTAAATCTTTGAAATTCAAGGCAGAGTGTCTTTATGTCCACTTTTTACCAATAGGTGGCAGCAAGAAAAAGGGATTGCTGAAGCAATTTGTCATTCATCCCTTTCTCTTTGTGTAGGTGCACCTGTCGACACTTTTATTGTAGAAAATCAAGAATTGTAACTGGGTTTAACTACGATATAAACTTACTGATCACTTTATTAGGTATACCTGTTCAACATCTCAATGAAGCAAATATCTAATCAAGTCAGTCACATGGCAGCAACCAGTGCATTAAGGTATGAGGGCGTGGTGAAAATGATCTGTGTGAGTATGAACCGAGTATCTAATGAGGAAGAAAGGCGATTTGAGTGATTTTGAATGTGCCATGGTTGTTGGTGTCTGACAGGCTGGTCTAAGTTTTAACATAACGCTGATCTACTGGGATTTTCACGCACGTGAGGAAAAAAATAACTTTCTTCTTCCTTCTGGTGGTCAGTTTGATTTTTTTGCAGATTTTTAACCAAGTATCCCTGTTAATAATGCTCATTTTTGCCCCTTTTATCCCATGTCTATCACCTGTAACCCATTTTCACCACTTCTGCTTGTTTTGCCACCTTCAACCTATCATTGCCCTTTTCTACCTTTTTTTTTTTTTTTTTTGGCTCTGTTACTTCATTCTTGCCACTTCAACCAATTTCTGCTACATTTAAACCCATTTTCATCCCTTTTTGCCACTTCAAACTAGGACTGAACAATTTTGGAAAATAATCTAATTGCAATTTTTTTCCCAGTATTGCCATTACGATTTGATATGCGATTATTTTTTAACTGTCTTTTACTCCTAAATAAAGGGCTGAACAATTATTTTAAAATATTTAACTCTTATAATTTTGAATCATACTGCAAATTGGATATAAATGTTGCATTGACATTTTTTTTCATTCTCAAATTTAATAAGAAAAAAGTACAAAAATGCAGGTAGGATTTTTAGAATATTCTAAAAAACAAATTGGTGCTTGAATGATTACATGATATGTCATGCATAACATCTCTGCTGCAAAAAGTTTAAAACTGCTATTTTGACTCAAATTTCAGGTCAAAGAAATATTGGACCTTCTGTGATTTGAAAATTGCAGCAGGCCATGTTCCGATTTAATCAAATTTTCAATTAATTGCCCAGCCCTACTTCAAACAAACATTTGCTGCTTCTATCCCATGTTTTCTACTTCTAAAATCCCATTTAACTGCCTTTCCAACCATTTTGGCCATCTTAACCTATTTTTGCCTCTGTTAACCAATTTCTGCCACTTTTTAATCCAATTTCACCATCATTACTACTCATTTCTGCCACTTTTAGTCTATTCTTCCACTTTCAGACCCTTTAAACCTCTATTATTGCCAGATTTTCTCTTTTAACCTTTTTTGCCACTCCTATTCCTACATCTGTTGACTTGTATTTGCCACTATTAACCCTTTTCACCACTTTTTACACCTTGTTTTGCCATTTACTGCATGTTACCATTTGTAAGACTCATTTTTGCCACTTGTAACCCCTTTTTACCATTTTATACCAGTTTTTGCCCGTTTTAACCCATTTTTGCCACTTCAAACCCATTTCTGCTATTCTTAAAATCCATTTTCACCACATTTTCTGCTCATTTTTGCCACTTGTAACCTATTTTAACTCTGTTTTACTCTCTCTTTTACCCCCCTTTTTGGTGGCCTTGCCAGCTTATCGATTGTTCTCATAGCTCATCCTGGTGTAAATATCAACTTTTCACTGCCAGTAATTAGGGGTGTGGCGAGATATCATGCCATCAGATGTCGTGAGACTGTTACATCATGAAATTTCTTGGCAAGGTAAAATGTCTCGTGAGGTTATCAGGCTGCATAGAGGCAGAGTAGTAGCTCCCATAAGGTGGTCCAGTTGAACTGGAGATTGCCCATGTATTTCCCTCTAACACTCTGAAATATTTTGTGTGGCAGAAACAAAGCACCGCTGATCGTCTGTGACCTGTTTGAATCGCCGCTGACAGCCCCTCAGCTGCATCATTAGCGTCTTTGTAAATACACGTGCCTGTATGTGATGTGTGCTATTGGAGGATACCACTAGAGGGTACACCAGAGAGCTCAGGCTGTATAGAGCAACCTGATGTCCATCTATCCATCCATTTACTCCCGCTTATCCAGAGTGGGGTCGCGATGGCAGCAGGCTAAGCAAATCAACCCAGAAATCTCTCTCTCAGGCCAGATGAGATATATAATCCCTGCAGCAAGTTCTGGATTTACCACGGGGTCTCCTTTAAGTTGGACGTGCCTGGACGACCTCCACAGGGAGGCGACCATGAGGCATCCTCATCAGATGCTTGATTCACTTCAACTGGCTATCGACGTGAAGGAGCAGCAGCTCTACTTTGAGATCCTTTCAGATGTCTGTTCTCCTCACCCTATCTCTAACACTGAGCCCAGCCACCCTTCTGAGGAATCATTTTGATTGCTCGAGCCCGTGATCTTGTTGTTTCGGTCATTACCCAGGATTCATGACCATACGTAGGTGAGGGTTGGGACAAAGATCAACCAGAGTTTTACCTTCTGGCTCATCTCCCTCTTCACCACGATGGTGCGGTACAGCGTCTGCAATACTGTAGATGCTGCACCTTTACGCCTGTCGATCTTGCAGTCCCTTCTACCCTCACTCGTGAACAAGACCCTGAGGTACTTGAACTCCTTCACTTGGGGGAAAAGACACTCTCCCCACCAGCAGGGAGCAACCCACCGTTTTCTGGCAGAGAACCTTGGACTTGGAGGGGCTGACCCTCATCCTGTCAGCTTGACACTCAGCCATAAACCATCCCAGTGCCTGCTGGAGGTCCCCTGCTGAAGAGGCCAATAGAAACACATCCTTTAAAAAACAGAGATGTAATTCTGAGGTCACCCACCCGAAAACCCTCCTGTCCCTGATTGCACCGTGAAAATTACAAACAGAATCGAAGACGAGGGGCAGCCCTGGCGGAGGCCAGTCATCGGGAATGTGTCTGACTTTGTGCACGGTCATAGATCTTCACCAAATCCACAAAATACATGTAGACCAGATGTGCAAACTCCCATGCCCCCTTAAGGAGCCCTGCAAGGGTTAAGAGTTGGTTCACTGTCCAACGGCCAGGGCAGAATCCGCATTGTTCCTTCTGTATCAGAGGTTCCACAGCCTGATGTAGGGGATGTAAACGACAGACATGGTAGTGATACTGGTGATTTTTCTTGGCCAAAGATAGCATAACATTACCAGAAATAATTTATAATACATCAGATCAGCTCAGACTGAAGAACAGTGGTCAGATTTTACTGTCAGCTCTCCATTTATACAACATTTTCGTCTATGTATGGACAAAATGCAACCAGTGTATTAGTTTAAGTAGTGACCCTGTTAACTTTAAAGACAGTGTTAATGCAATACACAATATGTCTTTGAATAAACTTTAAAGGCAATGTTTTATTTCTGTTTCTGTTTAAAGTGCGATATTTTCACTTGGAAAGACATAAAAAAATAATTTGGACCACTGCATTTTCTCATATTTTTGGCATTTTTATTGTGCCTTCAATAAAAAACAAAGAACATTGTGTTCACCCAGCCCATTACACTCCAGCTGAATCCTAACTAATTCTCAGAATATCAGCAGTCTTTTGATGTTCTTTTATTCAATACCTAAAATTAATGAAAACGGATGCAAGGAACATTTAAAAGGTCAACCCCAGATATATTTTAAGATGTTTAAATACTTTCAGTGCTAAATATTTGTTAATGACTAGTGTAATGTTTTCTTTTCTGCAAGAAAAAAGTTTAATGAAGTAATAAAAGGCACATCTGCCTATTCTTTTGCTAACAACAGATTCAGAAGTGCAATGCTGAGCAAAAGATGCCTTCAACTTAATGAAAAGGTCTTTTAGGAGCCCTGTGCCATAAGCTTGTCTCCCCACAAATGCTTAACACAAGTCACAGAGATGATGAGGCAATAGTAGAAAGATACAGTATGTTAAAAAGGAGGAAAAATCTGCAAAAACACAAAGAAAGCATTAAAGCAAGCAAACAATGACTGACTTTTATTGTAAAGAACTGGTCCGACATAGCCTTTTAATCATTAATATAACTAAGCTTTAGCAGTGGTGTCGTAAGTGTAGGGAGCTACTGTGTTTACAGCTGCTTCTCTGACCTTGTTTAACACTAGAGCCTGCTTCTTTGAATCATCATGATCTCAAAACAGGCAAGTTTTGAGTTGAACACATACCTTTACACAGTTTTTTGAGCTGTTAGAAGACAAATCACAGCAGCGTTGGGCTCAAACAAGCCAAGTTGATCTATTGCAGCTCAGTTTCAGTTGATTCCAGACAGGCTGACAGAGATGCTCTGCAAAGCAAGCACACTTAATGTATGTTGCTGTTATTATATACATTATACTTGGAGAGGATAGAACACATGTTGTTTTTACACAACCTCAATTCCAAAAAAATTGGGGCACTGTGTAAAATGTAGACAAAAACAGAATGTAATGATTTGCAAATCTACTAAACCCACATTTTATTTACAAAAGAACATAAACCATGAATCAGAACTAAAACTGAGATATTTTACCATTTCATGAAAAATATTAGCACATTTTGTATTTGATGGCGGCAACACAAGTCAAAAAAAGTAGGGACCAGGCCATGTTTGCCATTGTGTAGCATCTCCTCTTATTTTTAACCACAGTCTGTGGGCGGCGAGGAGACCAGTTGTTGGAGATTTAGGAGAGGAATGTTGTCCCATTCTTGTCTGATGTGGAGTTGTAGCTGCTCAACAATCCGGAGTCTTCTTTGCCAAGCTTTCATTTTATAATACACAAAATGTTTTCTATTGGTGAAAAGTCTGGACTGTAGGCAGGCCAGTTCAGCTCCAAGACTCTTCTACTGTGAAGCCATGCTGTTATGATGGATGAAGTATGTGGTTTAGCTTTGTCTTGCTGAAATATGTAATGGCTTCCATGAAAAAGAAGTTTTGTGAATGGGGGCATATGTTGCTCTAAAACCTCTATATACATTTCAGCATGTATAGTATAGTATAGTGCCTTTCCAGATGTGTAAACTGCCCACGCCATAGGCACTAATGCAAACCCATACCATCAGAGATGCGGGCTTTTGAACTGTGTGCTGATAACAAGCTGGAACGTCCCTCTACACTTTAATCAGCAGGACATTGTGTCTGTGGTTTACAAAAAGAATTTCAAATTTTGATTCATCTGACTGCAGAGCAGTCTTCCAATTCGCCTCAGTCCATTTTAAATGGGCCTTGGCCCAGAGGAGAAGGCTGTGCAGTGATTTCCAGTACAGAATCATGTCTTATTTTAATGCAGTGCTGCCTGCGGACCTGAAGATCACAAGCATCCAATGTTGACCTTTGGCCTTGTCCCTTGCATACAGAGATTTCTCCAGATTACCTGAATCTTTAGATATCATGTACTGTAGATCAGTTCCCAACCTTTTTCCTTTGAGCCCCCCCCCACTTGTCCATCGCCCCAGCATACTCATTTAACAATATTTATGCTAAATTATTTCAATATAACTATAAGAAATATTATAACATTAATAGTTAATACAAAGTCTTTGCAATTTAACCTGAGTTAGATGTATATAAGAGACACCGTTCTTAGTTGTAATTGAATCATCATCATCAAGGATAACATACCAAAAACAACCACAGACATGTGACTTATAGCAAAACTAATTGTTATCTGAAAAAAGTCAAAAAAATTATCATGCTTTTAATGATCATATTCCTTGTTGCAATAATAAAAATAATGTTGTTGATTTCCATCTGTCCTTTTTTAAGGTAATCACTGTGGGTTAATTCTTTGAATCATAACATTAATCCCATTTTATTAGCTATCGGTTTTATCAGAGTCTTCTCCTCAAAATTAAGTAGCATAAACCTGAGGATCTCGCCCCTTCATCCCCCCTCAAACACACCCCTGCACCCCTTCCCTTCCCTCTCACATAGCAGCTCATCTGTTTTGCTTCTTTCTCTTCTTCCCTGGTTTTCTTCTTCGGTGTTATCATCAGTAGATCGTCTTGTATTAAATCACTGTAAAATATATGTTGTATTTATTCATTTATACCAACAATCTGATTTTAAAACAGCTGATCTGCACCAGGAATTTCGACAACGTCAATAAATTCCTCATCAGAACTAGCGCCAGAACTTTATGAAGTTTTATCCTAAATTCACAAACTAAACGATTGTAGAAGTTAATTTTTGACAAGAAAGGTTGCAGAATAACGGGTGACAGATGGAATGAGAGTTGCTGTGCTGCAAATAAGAGCGAGAGAGAAAGAGGGAGAGCAAGCGGACACTGTGTGCACTTAATGGATCGCAGATGGCACCAGTCTCCAAAAAAATATATCTTTAGGGTTAATTTACTAATGTGTGACTGTCAGGTCACGTCAAGTTTTTGTTTGGTCAACGTTGTATATACATTACCTGGATCATATTTATCATGCAAACCCCAGCCCCCAAAGGTGATGAGGCCCTATGCTCTATGCGTAGTTTGCATATATACAGGGGCAGGCCTGGATACTTTGTGGCTAAAATTAACATACATTTGAATTATTTTTTGTGGAAATACAAACAAAGTAGCCCTAAACACAAATTCTTTTACCTAACAACCATTGCATGAATTATTATGTGTTTTACGATGATTTTTGTTAGTATGTGCAAATCTTATTTTAACAACCTCAGGGCAGTTGGAGCCTCGCGCCCCCTAAGGGGGTCCCAGACCCCAGGTTATAGGAACCAAGGCTGTAGATGGTGGGATATTCAAAGTCTTTGCAATTTTATGTTAAGGAACATTTTTCTGAAATCGTTCCACAATCTTGATACACAGTTTTTGCAGATTGCTGAACCTCTGCCCATCTTTCTGAGGGACTCTGCCTCCCTAAAAATGCTCCTTTACCCAGTCATGTTACCTACCTGCTGCCAGTGCTTGTTACCCTGTCCCTACTTTTTTGAGATGTGTTGCTGCAATCAAATTCAAAGTGAGCAAATACTTCTCATGAAATGGTTCAACATTTTCTATGTTTATGCCCTATTATGAATAAAATATGGGTTTATGAGATTTGCAAATCATTGCATTCTGTTTTTATTTACATTTTACACAGCGCCCCAACTTTTTTGGAATTGTGGTTGTAATTATATAAACTCCCTGAAGTCAGGCAGTAGAAGTAATTGACAATGTGCAAATAAAGGCCCATTTTTATGTGAACTAACATGTTACTGTTTATGAGATGCAGCGTTTATTCTCTGCTGGATGGGCTGCTTTAAAAAATAATTGGGGCATGAATCAAGAGTATACCAACATCTCTTAACACCACTTCACCACTGGGCATGATCATTCAAAATGATACAGGGATACAACAGGGAAGCCAGATGAAATTGCACATTATAAAGTGTAATCCTCAGCAATCCCTCCTGCTGTTTCCTTCAGTACATCTGATGTAAAGCAGTCCGCAGGCTGCTCAGCTGCTGCCAGACTTAAATTATTGATGAGATTTTCCTTAAAAGAGACACGTCTTTTTTTTATTTAAGTAAAAGTGACAATGATTACAGATCAGTCTAGGAGTAAGAAGGTCAATCTTCACCACAGCTTGTTTTATTGCGGTGGGGTTTGCCTGAAGTCTCCCTCTTTCAGCGGCCCCCTGCTGGGCAGCGTTTCTTTGAGCACTGCCTCGATTCCCTCTGATAGTTTGTTTTACTTTGATTGCCCGGTGATCAAATCCAGCTGCAATGGGTAACTAAATATGTTTTCTGTGTGTGTTCTCTGTTTTGTTTAGCTTTGTTTATGTTTACAGGAGAACAGACTAGACACTGTTAGAAAGTCGCACAGCTCTGTTGTGGGTCCGTGTGATGATTTGAGGTCAGTATTGTGTTCAACCAAAATCACTTTGTATATCGACTGAGTGCGCTGTGCTCACATGTTTGGACTTTGTCAATATAGAAAGGCATTAATTTAAAGAGGAAGGGTGAAAGCTGTCAGCATCTTGATTTGATTTTTCTTCTCCTGGTGTTTACTGCAGAACAAAGACTTCTCGAGGTTTCTAGTCGAATTGAAATGTTTTTATGTTAACTATAAATCCCCACAACTGTAGAACACAAAAACATATCAGTCTTTACAATGTTAAGTTGCCGTGCAAGTACTAAACTGATGAAATATGTTCTCCTAAAGCAGTAACCTTCAGGGTGCACTAAGGAAGCCTGCAGTTCCTTTGATCGCCACTTGAGGTTGTCTCCAAAAGTGAGTCAAGCCCTGTTGTGTCCCATAGTAAAATAATCAACCGTATAGCATAGATTAAGAGTTAACAACCTCCTGTGATGGCAATTATTTTAGGGTCATTATTAGGGCCTGAGCACCAACCTCGGAGCAAGGCCCCTATTGAAACTGAAGGAATCTTTTTTAAAATTTATTTAGAAAACTTGCTAACATAGGGGCCTTAAGATGCCTAAACACCATACACCACACAAAGGGATGGGTAAGAGCTACATGCATGAAAATTGGTACACATATGTATCATGATGAGACAAAGCACATTTCTTGGGACCGTCCTCTAAAATGTAAAGGAAAAGCACTACAAACAATTTTTGGTCATATTTTGGCATTTTTGTAACCTTGCAAAGCAGATGGATATGCCCGTTTCCTTGTTTCTCACTGGCGAATCCATCTTGCAAAGCTCCCATCTGAACCGTTTGGGCCCGGTTAGAAAGTGACAGGACCAATCAGCTACGAGGGGCAGTACTTTCAGGCGCAGCAGAGTCGTGACGTAAACAGGCAGCAAGAGGCCGGTGCAACTGGCAGAAGAGCTTAGCATGAATGCTGCTAAAGCGCCAGTTTTATCAGAACTGACGCAATTTCTTCATAAAAGAAGCACAAAGAACAGCAGTGAGTTGTTTTCTTTTCAAAAATTACAAAAGTTGTGTACTTACATGTCTTTAGTCCTCATGTTTCACGTTATTCCTCGGTAGCTGCGCACGTGCTCAATAGCAGCTACCGTGTTTTGTTGCTCTGATTGGCCCGTAGAGATGTGACGGACCGAACGTTCATCCAGTCACACTCCAAGTTTTTTTCAAAGCCTCTGCCTCCTCCCAAACGTTTCCTATTGAAGTTTTCCCAGATGTCAGGTTAGCGTTTTTGCGCGTTTCATAACTTTCACATTTTAATGAACTAGTCTGAGGAATTTTATCAGACTAACCTCAGATTTTCTCAGATTTGGTGATGAAATATGATCAAAAGCTCGAAAATTCACCATGTGGCAGTGCTGTTACAGTGGCCCCTGTTGCCAAATAAAAATTTCCATGTCTTTATCCTCATAAATCATCCCGACAGACCATTCATGTTAGGTGGGTGATCTTGGGTCTGTAAATGCATTATGACAACCTGTATAATAAAGCCTCTTTGACCCATCCCAACAAGAAGTCCAACACAGTCATTTTTTATTTCAAAATATTGTTTTTTTTGTGGTGCTAAATGGCTTAAACCTGTTGTAACCTCTGTTTACATGATTCTGTTATTCAAAATGTTCTGACAAGTCGACAGTATGACACCGAACAAGCCTACATTATAAAATCTCATTAGAGCGCCCACTCCAGGCAACAGAAAGTGATGTAATAAAGCAATTTGCCAATTCTTCTCACTTTGTAGAACTTACTAAGGCCTCATCAGTGTTACAGTATCTATCCAAGACACTGACATTTTCACTGAAGGACACTTCAGTAGCGACCCTTTTGATATCTCAGTGTTTGACAGGAATCTGCAGTGTCTCTCATTTTAAACATCTGATCTGCTTCAGTTTTTCACATGCCTAATAGAGCTGGGCGATTAATTGAAAAATGATCAAAACCGACATTTAGAGCCAATAACCGACATAAACCTGCTGTGTCAGGTATTTCGGAAGACGAGTTTATGTTAGTTTAATTATGTGGAAAACATCAATAAAACAGATAGCATTAATTAAGCTATGGTTAAAATAATAAACCCTCAGTGATGGCAGTTTAATGATTAATAATAATTAATAACAGACACATAAAAATCTAAAACTTTTATCTTTTTTATTGCTACTAGGAATATGATCATTAAAAGGAATGGTCATTTTTATGACTTTTTTCAGATAAAGGTTAGTTTTTATAAAAAACAGCAGTCTGTGGTATTTTTTGGTATATTATCCTTGTTGATGCTTAATTGTAACTTATGTCAGTAACTGATGTCAATGGCCATTTTTAAGGAAAAAAAAAAACTGTTTCATGTTAAATCTTTATCAGGGGGTCAGACCAGGAAAGTTCATGTGAAAATGGCCAGTCAGACTGGAATCAGCACCACTCTGTTTTAATTACTACAAGGGCAAAAAACTGTTTAGAGAGAATGGAATTTTATAGATTAAGCCACATAATTTTGTTCTGGAAGTACACAAGATTGATGCATTAAACTTTAAAATATACAAATTTTCAGTTATTTGTTTTAAAATTATACAAATATTTACAGCACAAACCAAGGCAGGGGGTGGAATAACCGTTTATTAACCGTAATCGAGGAACAAAGTTCAATTAATCGAGATTATGATTTTGGCCATAATCGCCCAGCCCTAATGCCTAACCAAGCTCTGCCCCTCTTCACATTTAAATGTTAATTTCATGGTTTTGTTGCAGTGCCACCCACTGAAGAAGCGAGTAACACCTCTGTCGTACAATCGCCCCTCTTCCTTTTATTTCACATGTCAATCTGTCCTGCCCTGGTCAGATCTACAAATTCATCTTGCTTTGTCATACTGTCACTTACTGTTGACAGCTAGAAGTACCTCTTATACAAAGTGCAAAATGTTCATTCATATCACTTCAGTGACAATTCTGAGAGGATCTCCTTGGTCTCTCTGACTCTGCATGGGTTATATAAACCCAACGTTTGCCACACACGGTTGCAACACAATTCAACATGCACCGGGGTGTGAGGGCCCTTAGTGCTGCTTGCAGCCCTAGTTAACTGTTGAAGCTGTCTAATGGTTATGTGCACATCACCATCGTTTGGACATTGTTTGAATTTTGCAACCGTTTTGCTGCTGTTTTGGGGTCTTTGGGAATATGCCTGCAGAGAAACAAACATTTTAGAAAGGAGTCTAGGCCACCTCTTCCATCTGGGCCAGCAGTAAAACTGGAACTACCACCTTGTGGTTATATGCCTGTGTGAGGTATATGTACAGTGATGGTTCAAGAAGCCTGGGATGGTAGATCTAAAATCTTATCAGGTCATTGTTGAGTCAGAGTGGACATTTTTGCAAAGTCAGAAAAAAAATCCCCAAAAGACAGATCCAGAAAACATAATGCCTCCAGCCTTCGCTATCAATGGCGTGAAGGCATTAATATAATATTAAGAATAAAAACAGACTAGAAAACAATTAAAAAAAACAGTAAATTAACTGCCTTCATTAATGAAGCGTATACATTCAGTGGTAAAATGATCCTTAATCCTCAAATTAATTATCCAAGCTAAAGAATGTTCTAATTTAACTGGTTTGATTTGGGCTTTCAGCATTAATGCAGTCATAGCATTATGGCCCATAATTAGTGTATTGTTTTTTAAATTGCATTTATCACATCCTTTATTATCCCTTTAATTATACCTCTCTGCAGACAGAGATGTAAAATAAGTCCACCAATGCTTCTTAATTTGCAATTTCAATTTCAAAACCTCACAGACAGCTCTGTGGAAAAGTAAGGTCACCTGAACCTTGCCATATCAAATATTTCACAGAGAAAGCGAAAAAAGGAGCACCCTCTGAACAATAAACTCCTCAAGGTCCACAACAAAAAAAGACTTACTAGAAAAGGAGGTGTAAGCACTCAAAAATGGCCTTTTAGGTAGTTTTTATTAGGCAAGACAACGGATGCATTTCAAATCGTGGTCTTCTTCACGCTGAAGAAAAACTACCTAAAAGGACATTTCTGAGTGCTGACACCTCCTTTTCTAGTAAATCAAATTTTTACCTTTTCACTGTTCTGTTCTGTCCTTTTAAATGCATAACTACCCCCTTTTTCTGTGGTTGAGTTTATGTCATAATCTTTTGTCCACCCAAAGTTCTTTAATTCTTCCAAAGTAAAAGCAGGTCTGTACCCAAACAGGAAGTCAGTCACCCATAGTTTAAAACTGAACACAAATCCAAAATGAAACATCAATTGTTTTAAATGCAAAATAATGGAGATATTAATAACTGGAGATTCATCTTGATTAACTACAGAAATTCTGAGATTAATCATGATTGAAAATTCTGATCATTTGGCAGACCTATGTTTGATATTTTAGTTATCTTTATGTCTTAATTTATTGATATTTACTGGTTTAACTGAGGGGATGCCATCCCAGTTTCATCGTATAGTTCCTTTGTACTTCAGTAAAATGACAACAGAGCTCTGAATTTTTTCTCCCATTTCTACATTTTTGTCAAAGTCAGCTGTGTCATATATGTATGGGCTTAAAGTTAGGTATTGACTACTAACAGACATGTGAGCACTACAGCAAAACTTGTTAAAATGAAAGGCAGAATAACCATAGTAGGCTACCATGCTTTTTAGTCAGTAATTGCATTGTAGCTCTATTTCAGAGCTATTAAAGTGGAAGTGACATGACAGAATTTGTCTACTTAACAAAAATGTCAGTGACTGTCAAATGAGCTGAGTCACACTGAAGGCCACTCACAAGCAGAGTTGTGAAGACCAGACTCAGAGGGATTTCCCTGTGCACAGGAAGTGATTTTAGGGCATGGTAGCACGAGCCAAGTTGCCCCATGCCATGCTGAAGCATACTTAACCCCCCTCCCCAGTCTCCCACTGGCCTGGGTATGGATACGCAATTATGCCAGAGTTTTATCAATTTTATGTTGCATCTATGTCTGGCACTAATGCTTGTGCATATGCATGAGTAAATGCAATGGGCTGACACTCACCTTTTCCACCCATGCCAGGGCAGAGGAAGTGTACTGTGCTTAAGCATGGCACAGAGCACTCACACTGACCAAAACAAACTCGACTTTAGGGCTTCAGTGTGCTTGGGCACAGTATGGATTGCCTCGTGTGAGTGTGCCTTTAAAGCATACAAAAGCCTCAACGCTTGAGTTGTGGTCCTTTTAAGTGTGTTTCATTAAAGGAATATTTTGGCGTTTTTTTTCTCTGTCGAAGCTGCAGACCCATACAGCTGATCAAATACACTGAGGCATAAGAGCATGTAGCTGAAAATCGTATTGCAAAATAGAGCCCAAACAGAGGCTTTCTTGGTGAAAACTAAGATGCTTAAAAATTTTGATAGAGTGTACATTTGAGCCAACGTTGTTTCTTGGGCCATTTTTTTCCTGCAACAAGCTAAAGTATGTGGAGAAACTGTACCTATCTGTTATGCTGTTTAGCCTAGCTTACCTGCAGGCACAACCAGCAAGTCCTTCTTTGAGGGGCAGTGCTCACTGAAATCTCTGGAGGCTAGTGCCATTACCATTGTAAAGTAACTCATACAACCCACTTGAAAAACACCGAAGTATCCCTTTAAATTTCCTACACAAAGAGGAACTAACAGAAACTCTTTCTATATTCAACATCTCATTCTGTTGAAGGTCAAGACTCAACATGGTCACGTTTTAAACTGTAACACCAACGTTTGCTAGCGTTAGCTTTACCTCATTAAGTACTTCTGTTACAAATAAGTCAATGTTATGGCATATTTTACGCACTCTAAATACTAATACTTCAAGCATTCTAACTTTACTTGAACAAAATATGCACTACACAGATTCCAGCAGGGATTTTTTTTGGACATGAGTATTTATTTAGGACTGTAAGTGGCATGACCCTTTTACCGTTGAGGCTTGGGTGGGACAGAAATTGTGACATCAGATGCTAAAGGTCTATAATTAGGGGTGCAGTTGCTTTGCGTGACAGTTTGGGTGCTGTTAGTCCTCTGCTAGATGTTTCCTTTGCTAATTCAGTCTTCAAACTTATACCCCACTCTTTAGAAAGCTGAAAATATACTTTTTGAAGAAATTATGAGAAGTTTGCCTCTAAAAGTCTGGATTCAGGGCACTAGGTTGCCTCACAGTCATTAACAGGATGCCTTGGTTTTGATTCGACACTTAGCGCTTTACCATATCATTCACTTACTGATGTTTCTGATTTTATCCGCTGTCCTCCTCTACAAGATAGCATTAAAAAGTTATGGAGAAATATTCATGTTGGCAAAATATTGACAAACTATTATCATTTTGATGCACAATTTTTTGTGACAAACATTTCTTCAATTTTTCTCCTGGCAGCAATGAACTTCCATATTTTCGGGCTCTGATTGTATTAAGACGGATGTACATGGATAAGAGAGAGCATTTACATCAAGTAGTGTTAGTTTTTGGGACACTAAAGGAAACATAACTCTGTTAAAATTATTTTCCTGTTGTAGACCTTCTTCTTTTTCAGTAAAAATGATGTTGGATATTATCCGTGTATGGTATAATTTTTAGGATAAGTATTTGAGGGGCTCAGTAAAAGTCCTCTGGTGGAATATCACTGCAGAAAATCCTGAGCTGTGAGCACAGTGTGTTTGTTGTGTAGTCTGGCATGGATGTGTCTGGTTTTGTTTGCACTTTGTGGTCATTTGCAGCACGTTGATGGGCACGCTGCATACAACCACACTGCATGTGGTAAACAGGCCTCATGCAGAGTATGTGGACAGGACTAAAATTAGCTCTGATTGCCATGCCATAAAAGCTGAGAGCTTAGGTTTGTAATAGTCATGTCATATGTTTTTGATGACTGTTTATAGACACCGAGGATACTGCGGTGTGACTGCTGGATTTCTTTTTGAGTCTTATTCAAACATTGCTTTAAAACAACGCATTTTATTCTTTCTAGAGGACTTAATAACAATCAAGGGCATTTTCACATTGCTGACAGAACAGATGCTACTTAGACAGGACCAGCGTAACTTTAAATGTCTTTGTTTAATTTTTAAAGAATGACATTTTGGCATTAGGTTACATTATGTTGTCATTGTTGCAAATTTGAATGCAACAAAAATCTCTGCTGTGAACCGTAGACAAAAATGTAATGGGCTGGACTCCTCAATCTGACAGTTTACCTAATGCTTAAACTAGCATATCATCACATTAACACACTTAGCATTACATACTTGATGTAGGCATGTCAGGAATGACAACAAATGTGAAAAGACTCTAGGGAAGTCCCTGTGCTCAGCAAGAGGACGCCAAGTAATACCCAAACTTGTTTAGACATTTCTCTCCTGTGAATCATAGGAAAACGTGGTGACGCTCACGTTTCCCACTGACTGAACCTGTAAAGCATGCTAACCTTTAGCTGTCATGCTAATCCTTTGCAGGATTACTCCTTTATTTATAATGAACTGTACGGCAATCATGCTTTGTTTTTGGCGTTAAAGGTGCACTTGGTCGATGGGCATAAATGTTACATGTATTTTTTCACATCTTAAAAATGCAGATGGTAAATGCATCAGTGCATGTGTCCAGATGAGTAAGGCTGTTCAAGGGTCATGGCGTTTTTCAAAGCGCACCTGAGACTTAGCCACTAAACCCTCCAAGGTACTGTTTGCTCTGTGTACGTAAGAGAAAGGAGTAGGTTTGTCATTACAAAAAAAAATCCAAAAATAAATGAATGGATAAAATATCAATAACTGCTTTGATTCAACAGCAACAAAAATAGAATTCCTTGGTACCCAATATATATATATATATTTTTTCTTGTTTGTTACACATATGCATTGACACTGAAATGCTGCTAATACATTTTTGAAATTATGACAGTGCTTTCTTTGACTCACAGATGCTTTTGTCTAGTGTATTTCTGATTCTGATACCAGTGTCGGAAATACGGCCGATACTGCTTAAAATGTACGTATTGGTATCAGCAAGTACACAAGTTTATGCACCTCTCTGATACTGTTTGGTTAAACTTCATATTTTGCTTCTTTTAGCCATGCTAAATGTTAAAGCTATTAACCAGAAGTCCATTCTTCTTCGCTGCCGGAGAGCACTGCATGTACCGGCTACTGTTTTTAGAGAGGCGAAGAAGAACCAAAGGACCCACTGCAGCAGCAAAGAATGGTGTGACAGATTTTCTCTGAATGTGGTCGTTGAAATGCCTTCCAGACCAGCGCTGTCGTACACGACAATCCCTTGCGACAGCATTTTCAGTGAGCCTGGAACTCGTGTGACTTTTTGGGACTTTAATGATAAAATCCACACCAGTAAACCCGATATTGAATATCTTTTTGTCTATTTTAATCAAATTACGATCATTTATTACTGCAAGCTTGAATGCTAATCACCATATTGTTCACCCTTTCTGAGGGTCTGTCAGCCAGTTGCAGGCTGTTCTGTATGAGAAGTTTGTTGAGCCATGTTCTGAGTCAAATATAGGCCTAAAAATGATTCAGTAGTCTGCACAGTCAGTCCAGAGAGTTTACACCAGTATCAGATCAGTACTCTGTATCGGCCGATACCCAACACCTTGGTGTCAGAATCGTATTGGGAAGGAAAAATGGTATCGGAACATCCCTTCTTTTGACTCAAACTGCTACCAAAGTGCTGTAGGTATTATGAAGGTTCAAAACATCTCAGTACTATCAACTGCAAAAATTGTGTTAAATTATTCTAATGTGGTTAAAAAATTAATAATGTGTAATTCTGTTCTTTTAATAAAAAGATGTATTGAAAACATCAGACTAGTTTGGTCTTAAACATTTTGCTTTTTTTTCATTCAACTGCAGTCTAGTGCTGCACATTTAGGTTTAAAGTGTGACTGTGATTACAGTTGGATTAATTGTGCAGCACTACTGCAGACTGTATATACAGTTGCATGTTGCAAAAGTGACATAATGCATAGGTTTATTGACTCTCAGTTTGAAGCCCTAGGCTTCGACTTGTTCATTTTTGGAGCCTGTTTTCCAACAACGGAGGACAAAGTACTTGACAGCCAAAAGCTCACTCTGTTTTATCATCTGTTTTTATAAAAATGGCACCAAACGTACAGGATTGCTGTTTTAATAACACTTGAAACTTGGGATTCAGACTACATGCTAAGCAAGTTTTGTTTTTAGGTCCTTAAAAAGACAAAGATATTTTCAAAGATTTTTGTCTTTCAGGGTTATTTTTTTGCTAATAGTGGAGTTCCCTCTGATGGCTGTAAGCTGAATGCAGGTTTAAGACACATCTAATACCATTCTTAAGTAGACTAGTTCCTGATCCACAAAAGGATAAGATTGTGCTACTGCCAAATCAGTGTAAATGACAGCAAAAGATGGTGTGCAATCACAGAGCAGGCACAAAGAGTGAATCGATGCTAACTGTATAATAGGGCAGCAACAGTGGTGCTATTCAACACCAGAGACCAGTGCATTAAATCACTGCAATTCCTCTCTTTTTCTCTCTCCCCCCTCCGCTTGCTCAGTTGATAGTGTGTCGTTAAATATACTTTTTTAACAGCCATTAACTTTTGAACCATTTTGGGCCAGGCATGAACATATGTATTTAAAAATAATACATTAGAAGCCAAAAATATCCTACACTGCAGCCATGTATGCTCCCAGCCTCTTATCAAAAAGCAATAAACACCTTTGTCTAAAAAAACAAAACAAAACAAAAAATTAAGCTGACTGTGAGCAACAGTTTTGGTTTTATAGTATGAGATTAAACATGGGCAGCATACTCTAAAGTCAAAGACAATTAAAATGACCATCTCATAAGGAAGTTTGCAATCATGCTGACCAGAGGTGGAAAAAGTACTAGACTATTGTACTCAAGTAAAAGTAAAGTTACACTGGATAAAGTTTACTTCAGTAGAAGTAAAAGTAGTAATCTATATATCTACCCAAGTAAAAGTAATTTAAAATGTACTTAAAGTACCGAGTTGCTACTTTTGATAGCTGAGGAGGTTATACAGAAAAATATGTGAGAAATAACAACAAGAGGAGACTTATCTATAACCAGGTTGTTTTTTACAAGATGACACTTAACCTAAAGTCAAATGCAACAGCTGTCTTAGGATGAAATTTAGAATCACCTGCTACTGACTTTCATGTGCTGTGAACGTCAAACTTTTGGCCATTTTGTTGTTTGGCTGTTAGTGTTAATTTTTTCTCAGTACTTAAAGCCTCTTAAAATGTAGTGAAGTACAATACTTCCCTCAAAATGTACTTATGTAAAAGTAAAAGCAATGATTTTGAAAAGTACTCAAAACGTACAGGTACACAAAAAGAACTACTCAATTACAGTAATTTGAGTAACTGTAATTAGTTACTTTCCATCCCTGATGCTAACCCCTATTAATGGCCCATGTAGAGGAAGTAAATCATCATGCAAGACAGGGATCCTGGAAAGAAGCCATGCATGAAAAAGGAGAACACAGAAAGGAAATGTCCAACAGAGATTCAAACCAGGAACCTTTTTGCTGTGATGCATGAATGTCTTTGCACACTCTGCATGGACTCTTAGACATCTGACAAAGACAATTAGTACCCAGCTTTCCCTGGAAGTTGATTTCACCTGTTTATTTCTACCAGTGGGCTATAAACGGTCCATTTATGTTCTTTTTATTGTCGAAGAAACGGCACAATCCAAAATCAATCAATAAGTAAACACTCACACAGTGCTGTTGAGCAGCTCAGTGCTTCCATCTTGTAAATGAATTGGCTATTTTTGGATCTCCTGTTAAATGTCATCCTTTGCTGTTGTTTAGAAGTAAATTTAATTTCTACTTATAATTAATTACAGTAATGTTTAACTTTTTAGACTTAAAATATCCCTCCCTGTTGTCTCCCTTGCTGTTGTTTTTCATATTTTTTATATAGGCCTAATATTTTGATTTCACTTTATTATAAGCCTTCTTGCAGTTGTATCAATTATTTTTTGCTTTACTTCTTCATGAAATGGCACAGATAAATTGGGATTACACAGCATTTCTCACACTGCCTGAAGCAGCTGCGTTAAGCTGTCATTATCAGCTCATGTCTTTATAAATAGAGCCTCTAGTGCTGCTTATGATTTCCTGATCCAGTTTAGAAGTTGGGGGAAATTTTGATTTAGCCGGTGCTGTTTGGGATGGCACAGATTAGCCCAGTTGGCCTAACTGACTCAAGACACTTCCTGGTGGAGTGTGTGTGCGGTGTTGCTGCAGTGTTTTACCTTTCTACAACTTGCATGACTAATGTCTAACTCCTGACTTTCTGGTGTTTGAAGAAACCCCCAAATAATTCACATTTTTGCTTTTTAGGCTATATACAAGTTACAAGTCTAAGTACCAACTTGTTTTGGTTTTATTTTTGTTTTTTGTTTTTTTTTTTTCATTTTTGTTAACTTCACCATGAGGAATGTTTAAGTCAAAACTGCCATCACAGCATTTACAGCTGCATCGAATCTGTATATGGTAAATGGACTGAGCTTGTAATAGTGCTTTTCTAGTCATGTGACCACTCAAACACACCCTCATTCACTACATTCACCCCACATTCACACACTGGTGGGTGAGGTTGCTATGGAGAATTGCCATGAATGGCCATTATCAGTATCAGGTAATACCATTCAAACGCATCCATACCATCTACACATCACCGACGAACCAGTGGGAGCAAATTGGGGTTGTATGTCTTGCCCAAGGACACATTGACATGTGACTGCAGGAGCTTGGGATTAAACCCATGATCTTCCAAATGCTAGAAGATGCACTCTACTTACTGAGCTGCAGTCGCCCCATCTGTAAAATTTGTATTAATACATCAGCAGGGTACATGTGACAATATATTGTCGGATCAATTTTTTGAGCACAGGCCTATTCTCTCAGCAGGCAAATCCATCTTAGAAAGCTTTAAGCTGAAATGTTTGTCCCCGATCTGAGAATGAATGACCAGTTAGCTTCCTTTGAGGGGGAAGAGGTGGGAGTAACAGGTGGGATGTAGTTGTACTGCAAACCTGTAAACATGGGGACCAGTGATAAGCTTTTGTGTAGATATTGTGGCAATTTATCAGAAGAGGATGTTTCATTATTAAATTTCAGACATAATCAAGTTAATTGGAGACAGTTGATCCAGAAGTAAATGGACCACAGTTGAAGAATCTTAAATGATCCCTCAGCTCTCTTTGGCATCACCAGCAGTAACTGGAGCTGGATGGTGATTCTCCCACCTTTCAGCAAGCCTCACTACCCTATCTCTGTCTAAATATGCACCCACTGGCAGTTTTTGTGGTTGATTTTCGTCTTGCCTAATTTGAATCTACAGTGAAAAGAGCAGACCACACATTCCCGGCGCTGGTATGCTTGGAAGGCAGCGTGAGACATTCCTGAGTAATATTTCTGTGATGGCATCATGTCATGACACAAACACCTGCATTGACATGTAAAGCTGTGCTTAAGCTGCACCCAGAGCCCGAGGACAAAACACTGCAGCAGAGAGGCTATAGTGTGGGATTTCTAACATACCAGAGGACGACACAGTGACGTCCCCTCACATCACATGGGTGTGTTGTATCTCTGAGTGTGTGGGTCGGAGTATCTGCAGGTTTCTTCACTTTAATGCTGACTGTACTCTCAGGCATGCTGCTCTTCATTGTGTTCTCTTTAAAAGTCAAGTTCATCGTAGATCTGTGACACACCTGGATGACGCAGTTTCTTTGGCAGAACTCCTGGGACAAAAAAGGTGGGAGGAATAAAGATGCATGACGAGTCATTATATGTGGGTCAGTGACTCCTCTTTGTCTGGTTATGAAGAGGTGGTTGGTGCATCCATTCTTTACTCAAGTAGAAGAGCAAACACTTTTGTAGTTGTAATGATTTCATGTGGTGAAAAAGAACAAGCAAACATAGAAAAAGTCCTCTGAGTAAGTTTCTGTCATATGAGTATGTGCAAAACTGACTAAATGTGACAAGAGCTCAACATACTGGAAGAAATAATGAACACTGTTCCAAAGTACAGACCAGCAGGAAGAGGGAATATTTTTCTGTCAGAACTGATTTCACTTGATGCCTCTTCTTTTTCGTGCTTGTCTTGTTTATATAAACCTCTTACATGTCTTTTGTCTGTGCCAAGTATGTTATGTAAGAATGTTGCATACAAAGAATCGGACTTGTCTTTGGTGTGAAATATCCATCCATCCACCAGTTATCTATAACATTTATTCTATTCAGGGCCAGAGCCAATCCCAGCTGTCATTGGATGATAGTGTGGTTATACTCTTTCTGGTAGCTTGTCCGTTCAGGTTCAGGAAGTGGGGGACAGCCATCAGGAATGAATGGGAATGGAGGAAAGTAAGTACTTTACAGCTCCAAATAGACCTGTGTGTTGCAATTATCATCAGAAAATGTCTACATGCATTGAGTATGATCTCTACACTTCACGAAACGGTGATTTTTTCACCCACAGTTTAACTGATTTTCCTGGCATGGAGGTGACCAATATCTCAATTTACTCAGTCCTGCAGACCTCATAGTGTCCAGAATCATCTAGAGAGATGCAGACAAGAATCTTGAGGAAACTTTTACTGCGCTTAGAGGCCAGATAAGCCTCTTTAACATATAAACAAAAAATCCTTATGTCACAAGCATGCTTTTAATTGTAACTGTTTTATGCTGTCAACAGAAAAACTTTGTGGGGTAAGCGACCAAGTGTGGGTGTGTCATTTCCGAATGATCCTGTTCTATGAAACAGCTCTGTAACTAGCTCTTGTTTGAGTGCCAGTTTCCTTTCCTCCATCCTCTGTCTTTATTTGATCTACATGTAAAGACCAAACTGTTACCAAACGAACAAAAGTCTGGGAGCCAAACAACCAGCTCTAGTGAGCTGATCCAAATGATCTGGATCCCTACAAAAAAGACAGATTTCCCATCATAACAAGCGTGACTGGACAGACATTAGTGAGGAAACACAGGTAAGATCAGAGTTTAATGAGCTAAACCATGGCAAAACTGTACAGAACCAAACAGGACCGCTTCGTGGAAACATACCATACATGAGAGGTGTGTGACACAGCTTGTCTTGGCTTTCAGCTGAGGTTTTTCTAATTCCTGCTTGCTGCCGTAGTCTGAGTTCTTTAAACGTCAGTAAACAGCTTAAAACATTGGCTTTTTGGTGCCGTTTCCCTATGCAGAAATCGCCTCTCAAACTTTAAATAGTGTTTTTCAAGGTTGGAAGTTTGAGGTCTGAACTCAGTATGATATCGGTATTGACTAATATAAATTAGGAAATATTGGCATATCTGATTCGACATTAATCCAATGTGATAAATCCCTAACAGATATTTAACTTAAACTAAGGGAAGTTAAAGTAAAAATTTACGAAAAATTACATCCTCAAATTAAAGTACAGATGAATAGAATAACTGTTTTTTTCCTTAAAAAGTATTTATAAACTGTAAAACAGCTAGCTTGATTGTATAATTCTAACTAAAAGACAAAGAATAACTTTCAAACCATTCTGGGAGATTTTCTATAACACTTGATTTGGAGTGTGCCTCTGAAAAATCTCAATTTGAAAGACCATGTACCTAGCACTTTACCCTACCCCTCAATTAAAACAAGAATTGGTGCCTAAAGGGGCAACGGTCGTATTGGGATTCTCTGGATGATAGAAAAGTGATGTCTAATGATGCTGAATAGCACTCTTCAATAGTTATTTTAAAATGCATATGGGGTGGGGTTGGGGGGGTTGGGGGGGTCTCAGTCTCTCAGTCTGTGAGGACGGGCTGGAAACCAGAGTGTCGCCAGTTCAGGTTTTTATCATTCCAAAATCTGGAATTTTGTCTGGTAGTCAGGGAGATGCCAGTTCACAGTAACTATTATATTATTATGGCCATAGTCATTGTCATGAACTAAATGTTAAAATGCAGATATTAATATAAGATGTGTTTGGATTGGAATGAACTACTTTGACCTGTCTAACTTGGGAGGTCAAACATTATATTAGTCATCCAAAGACTGAATAGAGTCAACAAAGGACAGAAAAGGACCTCAAATCTCGTTAAAATGATCAGAGCAACCTCTAATGCTGTACTTTATCTTCTCGAAATAAAGGGCAGACATTAGCTCCCTGAGCCAAGAATTAGGAGATGGAGGTCTTCGGTCCTTCCAATGAAGTAAGTTACGCCTGCAGGCCACAAGAGAAGCAAATGCAATAATATTCCTCTCCTTGGTAAGAAAACAAGCAAAATCCTCAGGAACACCAAAAACTAGAGATTAGAGGGCTGGGAGCCTCAGGTCATTTAAGGACCTTCAATAGTGTATCATAGAAGTTGGACCAGAATGAGTTTAGCTTTGTACAAGAGAAAAACATGTTTGCAATTAGCGGGAGATATAAAGCATCTGCCACATATAGCACTTGTGTTAAATAATCTGTTTAGTTTGACTTTGAACCTTAAACTGTATCAGTGTCAGACTAGCACAAGGGGTAGTAGTGTTGGCCTTCTACCACCACCTAATCAAAAAGGTAGTAGCCAATCTCTTTTTCCCAGGTATTTCTAATAACTAAAGAGGGCGTTCCTCTGCTTTCTTTTCATGGAGTTCTCTAAAGCCGGTGGTGTTTGGGGAAAGGTTGATGTAGAGTGCTGGGTGGTTTGTGGAATGAATGGGCTCAAATTCCCACCAGAAACACTCAAAAATCTTGTGGACAGCCTTCCAAGAAGAGTGGAGGCTGTCATAGCTGCAAAAGGGGCCAAACTCCAAATAAAGTACATGTATTTGCATACAATGTCATTCCAGACCCTCTTGGTCAGACAGCTGTATACCTTCGTCCATATAATTCCTCTCCATTTATGTATGTGTGCATGTGTAGTATGTGCAACAATGGAGTAAAAATGTAACTTACCTTCGAGGGTTTATTGATGGATATCTTTTTAAACTTAAAGAAAGGAAAAAGTCCTAGTTAAAAAGTATGGCTGCAACAACACCTCACATTGGGGTTAAAACTCACACAAATAAATACGAAATTTGAACAAATATTTCCAATTTAAATCCATTTGACACAAAATGTATATTGCAATACTTTTTATAACCAGCCGGGGGTGCTATCTGCTTCTTTTGTTTGATCAGAAACTAAAGATGTGGCACTTTATCATCGTCATGTCTTGAAGGAGAAGTATTTGTTTAAAGCAGGGGTGTCAAACTCAATCACAGCAGAATCTTTTCTAGATTCAGGACTAACCTCAGAGCCCAACAGCGTCACCGTTTTAACCATAAACTGTCAACCTTATTTCACCAGTAATAAAATATGAAAAAAGCAACAACTTTGCACTGATGATAAAGGATTTATATATTTTAAAAAGTAAAAAGATAATCACAATAAGAAAAGAGTAAATTTATTAGTTCAAAAAGGTTAAAACATGAAATTGAAAATTAATGTTTTTAATGGCAAATATATATTAGAAAGAAAGTCAAAATCATAAGTTTTCTAAGGTCAAAATATGAAATAAATTTTGGTAAAAGTCAAAATATGATTCAAAATTTAAAATTGTGAGTCTAAAAGGTCAAACTGGGATTATGATGTCAAAGTTTGGAGTTGAAAATATGAGGTAAAATACAAAATAATTGGTTAAAAAGGTTAAAATATCACTTAAAAATTAGAATAATGAATCTTAAAGCTCAAAATATTATTTGAGAAGTCAAAATTATGAGTTGAAATGCTCAAAGTGTGAAATTAAAAGTCTAAATCCTAAGTTTGAGTCCTAATTGTGAGAAGCTAAATTGAAAATGTGAAATTAAAACACAAATTTATTTCTTTTCCCACATTCCTGACTTCTTACCTAAATATTTTACTTCTTACTTTTTCAGATTTTATGACTTAACAAAGATATCTTAAATCATCAAGGAAAAGTTTACATTTTTAAACCTGAGGAAATCTGCAGGCCTCATACTGATGGGCCAGTTATAACAGAAATATGAGATCATCTTGTGGGCAGGATTGAACGGTTCCAAGGGCCGGATTTGGCCCCCGGGCCTTGAGTTTGACACCTGTGGTTTAAAGAGTGACTAAAAGACCTAAAAATAAAGATAATTTCTCATATTTATAAAGACAAATAAAAAAAAGAGACATTTTGCACTTGTATTGCCAGTAAATTTGAATAAAATGATCATATTTATTCATAAAAGGGCTTAGCTGTAAAAACTAAAAATCATATAAACCGAATATCATGATACACTGTGTTCTGACTTTATCGTTGCATCTCTGGTTGAACGTTTAAAAAAAAAATAGAAATGTTTAAGCGAAGTACAGATACCTGAAAATGCAACTTAATAAAAAAGGAAGTTAAGTAACTCTTTACTTTCCCCTCTCGTTACGAAACTTAAGTATTTTTTGTGTTTGAGACATGTATGTAGTCCATCATCTCCTCTGAAGGCAATGTTAAACTTTGTTCTGGATTATGTTGAATAAAAAGTTAAGTCGCGGATGTTTCAGCGTCTTCCCCATAAACTAACAGAGCTTAAAATTGATTAATGTTGTTTAATCTTTCACCTGTCTTTTAAAGTCAACAAACACAGCCTGACTTGGATGGAGTGTTCACTCTGAGAAAGCGGAAGCAGCACGGATGTGTGTTTCGTCACGGTGCCCTGGCGTTGCCACCTGGCATCGACCATTAGGCGCTGTGCCATGTTGGCACTGTGTGGGCAGGAGCAGCAGATGCTTTCTGCCTCACTCTGCTCTGTTCAAATACCCACACACTATTTAGCCGAGCCCAGCGCAGGGAGATGTGTTTTGTTGTGTCCAATTCAATCTGAGAAACAGTGCATCAGTGGAGAGTAATGGTTTGAAGGGCTGTGTTTAAATAATTGTAAATCACAGAGGGCAGCCAAGTTCCTGTTGATACGTTGATTTAGGATCTAAATCTTTGGGAATCGACCAAGTGATCTACTTCAAATGAGACCAATAATCTCTGCTCTCACATGGAGTGAATTATGAGGGGTCTGAAGACGCTGATAAGCCCGTTTGATCTCGGCATGCTAAAGCCACAATAAAGGAGACAAAGGCTTGTGGAGCTGAAGCTTTTCACTAACCACAGTAATGATGAGTGTGCCTGTGCATGGGCACATAATAAAGTGTATGACAAAGACAGAGATACATGCACACGAAAAGCTCAGATTTCAATAATCTCCTGTTTCACGGTCGTATTTGGTATGCTTTTTACTGTGAGTACATTTTTATTCTTATGCTTCCTGATACTTTGTTTTCTCTTTACTTTGCCATTTCCATTTTAGAAGTTCTGTGTGATTTAAATTATCCTTAGTAGTAGCAGAAGTAGTGAGTCAAGTTACTGTAAATTGGCTGAAAGGAAATTAGCAGCCGCATTTACATCCTCAGTCCCTTGGCAGGTAACCCATAAAAAGACAGAACTACAACAGTAACTGTGCTAACACACACTTGCAATATTATTATAAACTGAGTTGAATAAAGTGCATAGTATAAAGTTGTAAAATGCTATTTTCTGTGCCATTTAAGAGTCTTTTTCCACATATTTTTGCAGACACAGGACAAGTCCCAGAATTTATATAAAAAAGAAGCTTATAGTAGTTACAGCACATGTAAAGAAAATATAAATTCTAGTTGACCCTGCCAGTTTCTGCCACCTGGAGCAGACCAAGACCATGAGAAAATAGAGGTAGGTATACTGACACATACATTATATGCCCTAAACATGCACACAACAGTACAATCACGCATGCAGACAAAACAAATACTTATAAATACACACAGAGTATACATAGGTATATGTAGGCATGCATTGCACAAAAACAGAATGATGAAACGCAAAGCCAGGCGGACTGGTGCAGCATAAACATATAATTTAAGGACTGCAAGGGCCTAAAGCTTCAATTTGCCATTATTAAATGAAAATATAGTGACTAACATTGGTGCAAACAGCTAAAAAAGGGTATTACAGAGATACTAAATCCAAAAGCATAAAATTGTAACATATTTGAAGACATGAAAGTAATGTGCTTCATAATGATTTATGTCCGTCATGGTTCTATGACAAATTTTTAAACACCTTTAAAACTTTCATTTGGATCTATTTTTGCCTTACTGTAAACAAATTACAGAATCTGGGATTTTACATTTTACAGTATTTGATTTTAAAGTTTCAACTTTTGGTTCCATGATGACACTTCACTGCAAAGATGTGGAAGTTGGTTGTTTAAAAACATCAAGGAGAAAAGTTGGGTGAATAATGCAAATCAGGAATGGCTGACAGAAACGAAAGAGTACAAGACTACTGTACTAAAGTAAAAGTAGTTATTTTGGTTAAAATTTATTTAAGTAGAAGTAAACGTACTGACCAATATATCCAGACAAATTTAAGTAAAAAGTACTTTATTTAAAGTTTACTTGTGGATTTGTCTAGTTAAGTACGATCTTCCCTTTTTCACGATAATAACATGAAAATGCAGATATCCAGACAAGTTATTTGAGTTAATAAAGTCAAATACAACCGCTGTTTTGGGATCAGTCTATCATGTACAGTCACCTACTGTCCAGTTTCATGTTGTTGAAAGAGCGCTGTAATGCCCTTGTTCCAACTTTTAGTGTTTATGTTTTTACTCAGTGGTTGATGCTTTTTAAAATGTAATGAAGTCCAAGACTTATCTTAAATATAAAAAGTAAATATTTAGGTATGCGCCATATTAAAATTACTGCAGATATGCCAATACAAACAAACTAATTTGGAAACGCTCTAAAATGCATATTTTGGGAAACTTTGCTAACTGTCTAAAATTATTGGAAAGAACTTCCCTTTAGACCCCACTTTATGTATTCTGAACTACATGGGTGTTAAAGAAACAGATTGTGTCTGTTGGTCTTAAGAAAAATGATTACCACCAACTGGAAGATAAGGTGATAACATCCATCAGAGGTCCGAGCTTCAAACAACTGAAACACTAGTACAAAAGGGCAAATGTCTAAATTATTTATACTTTGATGAAACATGGAATCTGATCTGATCTACTCACAGATTTATCATAACATTACCTATCCTGAATGAAAGACAATTTTACTTATGATTATGTCTACTCAATAGCAGATATTTGAAAGTTAAATTAATCTCCTTTAACATTATTGTAGATCATATTTCTATCACTACAGAAATATTTTTATGTTCGCTGTTAAAGTGTACCTATTATTGGTGTTTCTTTTTCTCTAAATCCTTTATTATCATCAATGGTGCTGCTAATTCACCTTAAAATGAATCACAATTAACTACTGGCTCTCTGATTAATCTATTCTAATTAATTGCATTAATTATCTCATTGTTGATCTGAAGACAGATTTCCTGTATTACCTGCTTTTTGAAGAGTTGTTTACAAAATTAGCTTATGACCACATGTTGACCTACACTAGATGTGACTGAAAATTACTGATGACGCTCTCGGGAAGGTAAATACAGTAGAAGACCAGATTATTATTATTATTATTAGGGTGTTTCTATTAGCATGTAACTATTTTTGATTATCCTAATATTTAATTCTGACAAATGATTTGCATTATTTATTTATTTTATCCACATTGAAAGACATGGGCAATGTTTCTTGTACCTTCCCCTGTAGGATGTGTTCTATTGTATGTACTCAGTCATCTCCTGTTCATTTCTATTGTCTCTGCCTTTATGTTAATAATCCAATACTATATAAGCTGTTAAATATTGTGAAATTGAAGAAATAAATCATTGAAATAAAATGTATTCTGAATTGTCATTTAAATAATCTGCATTTTTTAAGTTTGTTTCAATCAGGAGTGGTTTGTATGCATGAAACAATATTTACACATGAGATAATTATAATGTTCAGAGGATTTGCTGCCAAATTATAGACATCACAAATCCTGTTTGTCCTGTATACACTCTTCACCAGATCTTTGTCTGACTGTCAATTTCATGTTTATGTACGATCTGTTTTATGGTTATCATTTTGTTATAGAAGTGATTTGAAATAAATTGGCAGTGGTGATTGATTTGATATTAAATTTAGGGCTGTCAAAAAGTTGAAATTTTTAATCAGGGATTAACAATTTCTGTCGTTAATTGCAATTAGCTGCACCCTGTTGAATCATACTTAAAAAATCCAGTATTTTGCATTTGGAGGTGTTTTTATGTCTTTTTGGATTTTCCTGCTGTCTGAAACGAAGGGTAACTGACTTCCTGTTTGGAAACAGACCTGCTTTTGTGAGTAGATGGAAGATTTATCATGAACTTAACCACGGAAAAGGAACTTATCATGGACCTTTAAGGAAATAAGTGAACATTAAAAAGATAAATGTTTGAAAACACAAGCTGCAGATGACTTTTGAGTTGTCCTCTGAGCTGTCTGAGTTTTTACAGTGAAATCAGACATTATGGAGGAGTGGTGGACTTATCCTACATCACTGTAGCTGCAGCGAGACGCTGGCGTGGATCAACCAAAGTGTGTCAAAAGACACAATAAAGCATGAGATTAATCATGATATTAAAAAATTGTGCACCAATTGTGGACCTTGATTAATCACAATTAAATGATCTCATGTGGATGACAAGTTCACAACGTAAGCAGAAAGATTGTTAATCCTCTAATATCAAGATCTGAATGTGCATTTTTCTTCACTTTAAAGGTAAAAACATCCCAAAAACAAAGCATAAAGCAAGTAAAGTTATTGATTATAGAGGTTTTATGATTATAATAGGGATGCATGACATTGATATTAGCATAAAAGGAAAATTATCAGTATTGGAAGATTTGAAAACTTCTGAAGATATGTGCATTTCAAAATTACTATTTGAAAGTCACTCTATATATGCTAGATGTACACCTCTTGCTCAGTTTTTTTTCTCAAGAAATTACGACTGATTTGATACTATTGCCCATGTATTGCTTCAACTTATAGGGAGAGAATTCAGTTTACGGAACATTAGTCAGAACCTTCACACATTTGTTTTGGCAAATATGAGTTACTGTCAAAACTCCAGTATCATGCATCCCTAATGATTATGTTTATCCAAGTCAGCATATTTAGTCATGATGCTCTGTACCTTTGTTTTTTTTTTGAGAAATTGTTAGAATTGTAGACTTTTTAGTCGTTTTTCTGCGTTATATTCTTTTTAAAAACACAAAATCTCTGTACTCTACATTAGTTTGACCATGCAGTGTGACTCTGTATCCTCCCATCTGCAAAAAATGGTGATTTAGTACATAAAATTGTATAATCCTAAGTTACAAAACCCATAAAATTTGAATTTCCACTAGTAAGCATCTCTCCCCACACCATTTGTTCAGCCCACTCCCTCCTCTGTGGTCCGATACGACCCCCTGACAGTTCCTCACAAAAACAAAGGAGCTTAATGTGATTTTAAATAAAAAAAGGGGAAGGAAAAAAAATCTAAATGGTCAGCATAATTTAATGAGACAGAGTGTGAAAGGAACTAAGTGGATAACCAAATGCAGAGTGGGTTTGTGGGTGGGCGGCGGATGAAGTCAGAGATATTTCAGCATCCCCTCGGTGGTTTAGCCTGCTGACAGGAAGGAGATAAAAAAACTATGGAGTGAGAGACAGTGAGGGAGGCGGTGCGAGGAGGATGAGGGGTAATTAAAGCAGCGATTGGACTGTACGACATGCAGAGCATATGGAGAGATGAGAGGGAGAGAAAGAGAGAGGACAAAAGCAGTGTGGTTATTTGAATCGGCGGTCCCCCAGCTTGTTTGGACAGGCAGGATTTGCATGTTGGGTTTGGAGCCCCGGGGTAGGGTGGGGTGGGGTGAGGTGGGTGGAAACAGTCGTCTTCATGGAGCTCAGGGTGTGGCTGCTCGGGGAACAGGTCCTTTTCTCGACAGGGGGGTCTCAGCTCGGGTCACAGAGCTGACCTCAGGACACAAGATTAGAGCATGGGCGAAGAGCAAAGTCAGGTTCATGTTATCGACTTTTTTCCCCTCTATAAGCAAAGAAAACTGATCAGACATCAAAGACACCTGATTTCTTCAAAGGATTCAATCATTCTAGAGCCTTTTTTGTACATTTTGCTCATTTATACATGGATTATTGTCAAACGGTTGGAAAACCAAAAATCCAAATAATTCTGGCAACAAGTTACTCCTTAAAAGTCATGGCAGACAGTCTGAATGAGCTCTTTTGTGCTTCAAATGTTGAAAATAGGCAGTATTTACCCTTAAAATAGAGCTAAAGCTCTAACGTTACATAGTTAAGTATGAATTTTAAACAAGACATTAAAAAACACATGGTTTATGAAGGATAAAGCCTTATGTGGAGTCTTTAATGTACATTTTGCTGATTTATACATGGGTTAATGCCATAAATTTGAAAACCAAAAGAATATAAATCATTTTTCAGTGGTTTCATTTAGAATTTGGCAACAAGTCACCTTTCAAAAGTCATTCTTTCCTGCTTTAAATGTTGAAAACTGTCAGTATTGACTTTCAAGAATATAACTTTTTTTCCCTAAAGTATGAATAAAAGTTGAATTTGAAACATGACATGAAATGAAGGCATATTTTACAGCTCACAGTAAAAGGTTAGCTTAGTATCTGAAATGGAGATGATGTCAGTGTGAGCGAAGTAAATCAGTAATGTGATAAGCATTTGGATGTGTAATATAAGACGGAGAAATCGGAGTTGTGATGGACTTCTCCTCCTCGTCCCTCTTTCTCGGCTGACATGTGAGATTCTTCAGAGGCCTGAGGGTCAACACCGGCTCAAGACTGATCACATTAAAAAAACAGAAGGACGCAGATCCTCTTTTTAACAGACTTTATTTAAATCACATGACACAGAAAAAGCAGTGCATACATATTTAAAATGACACCTCTGTTGAGCTAGTAATACAGAGAATTGCACATCAAAATATAAACAGAATTTCTAGACAAACATGCACTCACGCATTCAGACAGGCATGCCAAAAGGGGGCTCCCTTATGGAACAGGACATCCTGAAACTGCCAAGAAAAACACTGTGGCAGCCAGCGAGCCATTCCTGTGTTATCCAATGAGTTTTGCTTTTATGACGAGTAGAAAAGCTCTAGAAAAATACGAAGAAACTAAAATAAACCTGAGGCTTTGTGGTGAAAAAAGTATCCACTGGTCAAGCTTTGTATAATCACCTCTTAGAGAAAAAAATCCCCAATAAAATGTAGCTTCCTAGAACAAAAAAGTGGACATTGAGAAACAAAAGCAAGTACTCCGAATACGAGAAGAGGGAAGTGTAAAAGGGAAGGGGAGAGCCGAGTGAGCACTATGTGTACCATACCTAGGACTCGGTGTCACAATGTGATGTGTTGCAATAAGGTGTGTGCCGTCTGGATTCTCTGGAAATTCAAGAGGACTCAGCCAACTCATACACGCACTCACACAACCATATACAGAGGAACACCACTGACATCACTACATCTGCATCTGCAAACATGAGAAGACACGGTTCCCCCCACATAAAACCACATAAAAACCCTCACGGACGTCAGCATGGAGGAAATAAACAATAGAGCCATGTCTCTGATGCTACAGGAGCGGTTTGGATAAAGGGAAGTGACATCGCAGCAGCATACACACACACCTCTAAAAATGGGAACTGATGCTAACTGAAACAATGACAGTAACAGAAAGGAGGACAAAACAGGATGCTGGTCAGATGAGAGAGCCCGAAATGTCAGACAGCCTACAGACTGTTGTCGCCTTGCAATCTTAACAGCCAACACCAGTCTGATAAGCTATCTGACAGGCCGAGAGAGTGATGAACGCATGTACAGACAACAATGAAACAACAAAAAAAGGAATCCTAATCCGACTTACCATGACAGGAGAGAAAAAAGGAGATGTAAAATGTTCTAACTAGAGCTGGTGCAGAGCGTAGGGTTCAGCCCACTCAACAGTACCCCTCTGTTTTGAATCTACTCGAGTGATTCGTCTCCTGGCTCCGTGACTGGGGCAGTGCAACGAGTTCATTCGAAGGTTCAGCTGAGGTAACGGCACAGACGCTTTTCACTGTGCTGCGCTTGAGGGTTTTTTTTCCTCTCTCTCCCTCCCTCCTGCTTGTGCCTGCTCTAGCGCCCACTGTGCTCAGTCCAGCGTAGCACAGCGGCGGTACAGAGAGGGAGAAAATAGCACATTTCTCTGGCAATTTAAGGAAAAAAAGGAGAAGATTTACGAAAGAAAGCTGACGTTATCCAAAAGAGGAGGAGTGATTATATAAATGAGGAGTTTTGCTTTAAGAGAGGCTTCTGTGATGTCAAACATTAGCTTGCTGTCCTCGTCTGGTGTAAAAAGGATAAAAAAAAAAAACCCTTGGTGGACAAGTGAAGACAAAGAAAAGCACGACACAGGCTCTCTAAGTTAAGAACAGCTACTATCTGCTAACCTTCAACTTCCAGGCAGACTCCTACTGAAGTCTATTACCGGAGCACAATCTGCTTTAATCCATAAAAGATAAAAGGGAGGAAAACAAATGTGGCAGCCATGCAGCCGACTATCTCGGTCTCTTTCTCCCAAACACAGACACGCTCACACACAAAGTCAGAGATCTGATTCAATATACGGCTGCATCTGGTAAAGTAGCCCCCAGGCTGACTCATGTACTCTCTTCCTGGAAGCAGAACAATAAGGGCAGACAAAGGGACCAGCAGGTCAATTCATGGCCGATTTATCATTTTAAACCCGAAGAAATCAGTAAGATGAGCCTTTTTTCTTCCATCACTGCACTCACAAGAAGAAGTGGTCCATGAACAACATGGGACAATCATTAACATCACTACTACAACTGACGTATGAGCTCTACAATATGTAGAAACCAGGTGGACCTGATTTAACCTTAGCTGATAAAACAACTACTTTACATCTGAAAATACTGAATAATTTATTTTCAAACCAGCAAATATAGATAATAAATAAGTGAATTAATAAATACCAACACAAATCTAAAGAAATAACACTAGCTTATTCAAATTTAGAGTCTCTACAATCACACAAGACTTAAAGGTTCATATATGATCTAAAAGTGTATCTTAAAGCCTCACCGTGGAGAATTACAGCTGGCAGCTTCTTCTCACGTGCTCACAAGCTGCTAAAAGCACCAACACAGACAACAACTTACTCACACGCACCCGAGAAAGCACCTACCTTACTGCAGAAATCACTAGCAATTGCAAAGCCCTCAAAAAAACAAAAAAGGCAAGAAAAATGTAAGTCCAAGTTCAACATAAACATGTTGCTACAGTAACAAGAAGAGAAACCAGATGGAGGCAGAAACGTAGAATGTCAAGGCATCAGCAGGAAAGAAGTCATGGGAGCCTGTGAAGTTCGCCGTGATCGCGTGCCGGCCTTCACTCCGTCTTCCCCTCGGAGTATTTCTCCTGCTGCTTGCGCTTGGCGTAACTCTGCGCCATGGAGTTGACAATGGAGCAGACAAAGAAGCATACCATGACGACCACAACCTTCTCGAAGAGCCACGACAGCCAGCTCTCCTCCTGCCAGAAGAGAACCACAGAGAGAGGAGCTCGGTCAGTACGCTGAGGGGCCACCCCCTCCTCTTTCAACCCCACACCCTTCTCTCTCTCTGCTCCTGATGCTGTAGGCTAGGTGGGGATCCAGCTCCATGTGCAGGACAGATAGAGATCAGGGGTAATAAAACACGCGGCAGCCCCCACCAACCTCCCCTCTGAACGCCCCCGCTGACCCCAGCCTGCAGCCTGCCTCCACCAAGTAAAATTGCCTTGCTTCTCTCCTGTAACTGCAGGAGGCTCAAGTTACAAGAAAAAAGGAACATTGTTCTAGAAAATGCCTTAATCTGTCCTTGTGCAACTCCTTTTTTCCTTCTCCTTCCTTGTAAGCGCATAAAAAGCAAAATCAATGAATCAGTCGGAGAAAGAGGGAGTGAGAAGCTTTGAAAGAGAGCTACAACTGGCTCTTTTTGTTCTAGACCGGGGGGTTTTGATGGATTGTCACTGGCGGAGGTGGAGGGGGGAGAAAGAGAGAGAGGCCCCCGCCCCGGTCTACAGTCAGTGTTGAGTTCAGGCGGGGCACCGAGTGCAAGTGTGTGTGTGACACATAGGGGAGTGACCACACTCACACACACACTCCCAATTGGTAAGATGGAGCATGAGTCAGCACGCCCCGCGCTACAGTAGTACAGTTCAATACAGCGGAGCCAAACCCCACACTGGCCCCTCTTTCTCCTCCCCCTCCAGCCCGCCCAGTGCAGCCCCCGAGCTACTCTGTCATTCTGGCCCTAAACAAGCCCCTGTAATCTACTGTAACACTACAGGTTAGAGTATAAAAATCTCCAACAAACATGAAATTAAGTTTGATAAGTGCTTCAAATTTAACTGAAACAGGTAGAGACTAAATGAATGTGTTCTTTAGAGGAAAATGGGTCAGAGAGAGAAATAAAAGAGGGCTTAGATAAAGAGAAGAAAGGGACTAAAAGAAAAAAGAGGAGGGAGAAGGAGAGGCAAAAGTAAGGGGGCCACATTCTTTCCTTGAATGAATAGAGGCTGTGAGGCCCCGTGTACTTACAGTCAGGATCCCCTCTCCGGTGTGAAGGTGCAGCTTGGCCTTCTGGGCCTCCAAGTACTCCCTGAAGGGCTTCTGCAGTGCCGCACCCAGCAGAGGAACAGATCTGAGAGAGAGAGAGAGAGAGAGAGAGAGGAAAAGGAGGGAAAGAGGGAGGGAAGGAAGAGGAGAAAAAGAAAGAAGGGGAGGAGGATGGGGGATGGGGGGGTTGGGGGGGGGGGCACAAATCACGTCACATCATTGTTACTCACCAGCCCAAGGGCAGCAACAAAGGGAGGCATGCTCTCCTGTGTCCTGTACAGTGTCGGTCTCTCCTGCTTCCTCTCTCCCCTCCGACGAGAGAGTGAGAGAGAAAGACGGAGAGAGCAACGAGTGCAATCCCTTCACTGCTCATCCCCACAAACACAGAGAGAAAGAGGGGGGGAAAAAAAAACAAGAACAGGCTGTGCTGTAGAAAATAAAGCTGCTTAAAAACAAACAAAGAAAAATAAATAAAAAAGAAAAAAATAAAGTTATCTGATCCTGATCTTCAGACAGCAGCCGCTGTAGTCACCCACATTCTCTCGCTCTCCTCTCTTACACACACATACTTCGCTTCCTCTCTCTTGCACACGCACACTCATCGGTGAACCCGTTCAACTCCCCTGCAGTGCCTCCTCTGCCGCTGCAGCGAGGAGAAATGAATGACTTCTCAGAACTCTCACATTTATCACAGGCGGTTCCTGTAAGAACTGGTTTCAGCCAATTAATGAGGAAGTGAGTCGTACCCAAGCTGTGTCATCACTGGCTGAGGCCTGCAGGGGGATGGCCCACGGGGGAGGCGCTTCTAGAGACAGCCCATATTAGGAAAACCCTTTACGAGATTTAGCCCCCCCCCAACGCTCCTTACACACACACACGCAAAGAAAAAGAGGAAAAAAAAAGACGCGAGAGACTGCAGAGAATGCCCTAGAATCAGTGGCCCATCCCTGGGATGGAGTTAGTGATTAATCACTAAACAAATACAAACTAAAGATCCTCACTTACTCTCCATTACATCCCTTCAACCAGTGTTTAAAAATGTCCCACCTTTGTTCACGTTTTAAAGGCATCACATCAAAGATTTAAGGGCAGGTTTGCGCGGGCACTCGTGTCACATACGGTTGGGTTTATGGCTGATAACTTTCTCCAAGGGAGGCAAAGTCATTTCCGTCCCTTCCCCACCTCCGCACACCATCACAGGAACAAATACACCTTTACAATGGTGAGAAAAAACAGGTTGTGTTAAATGATTTGAGTTTACAACAAGGAAGGCTTTTTGTAATGATTAACCAGGTAATGGATATCCTACATGTGAATGGGCATAAAGAAGACAGGAAGTCTAGCAGATGGATCATGCGTTAAATTACACAATGGGAAATGCTCAGGAGTATCAAAAATCAACCTTTTTGGGGGGGAGGGAAACAAAACCTCGTCTTTCTCCATCTCAAACTTAAAAAAAATCCTTTTCTTTATAATCAAGAAAAACTGATTCAGAAAAAAGCCAAACTGTGGAGGAAAATATGAATTTGAACAAGAAAAAGAAAGACTCAGAAGAAATTGAGTTGAAAGTAAACAGACAAGAACAAAGAGTGAGAGAAAGAGTTTTGAGAAATGGCGGGCGAATCATCTCCTACACGATGAGCAATACTGAGTCATGAGCCCGGGCAAATCCACCAACAAAGAAGCTCAAAGCTAGCAGTCTAAAACACGTTTTAATGCCTCACAGCAGGCTCGGTGTCTCTGTCTTTCCATTAAAAATCTCATGATTTTGTGCTTCTTGGGGACCTATTTTTACTTTCTTCAGAAGATGTTGTGAAATTATTGGATTTCTTCTGTAGGTGTGTTCATATTTTGACCGTGAGTACCTGTGCTGAACCTCTGTCTCTGCCTTTCAAAGAAGTTCAGATTATCATCTTTCTTTGTCTCAGAAAGATGGAGCTAAGAGATTAATTTGTCAAACTTGAGCATGCATGAAATAAATGTCCTAAATTTACACTTTGAGTTCTAAATGTTGTTTTTAATGTTTGGTAAAGTTTAGAAATCTAAAGCAGCATTTTCTGACTTCTTGAAACTTGTGAAAAGGCGAGGGAGGGAAAAACAGAACATGTGGTTCCTGACAGCCAAAAGATGTAATTTCTGAAAAAATTAAGTCTGAGTTATTCACTTAGCAGCAACAGAAAAAAAACTTTGAAAATGCTTTGTTAAAATCTGAGCTTTGAATAAGAGTAAAAGAAAACTCCTCAATTGTGCCTTTTCAGCCAAAGTCCTGCTCTGAAACTCTGTGGCCTTGAGAAACGGGGAAGAAATCAGTTTGACTTTAAGCATTTTACAGCTTGTTGGAAAAGTACAGCAAGAATCTAAAATCAAAGTAATTAGTAAATTTCTGTTTAAAGTAGGGAAATTTGTAAAAAGAAAAAAAAGTTTACTCTACTTTTGAAAATGACAATTATGTAAAAGTAGTCCCTTTACAAAGCATGAACGTAACTTTTAAGAAATATAGGCTACTGCAGTTTAATCTATCTAAAATATTATCTAAATTAAATCTATAAATCACTAAAGTATTGATGATGAGAATTAATCAAACAGATGTATCTTTAAACTGCTTTAGCAGCTAAAATAGTCATCACAAAAATGTGCATAACACCAAATGAAACTTTTGGTTTTTTGTCTTCAACTGCTTTCCCTCATCACTTAATGCAACAATAAAACATGCTGTACTTATTCACAAAAGCATATGCTGTCTTTTAAATAACGTATTCTTTCTGTATTTTGTATTAAAATTCTCCTTTTTGTTGGTGTGTATCTGAGAACATAAAGGAAAAACAACTTTGTCAAGTATGAAAAAAATGCAGTTAATCTGATCAGATCAATGAAACGGGGCTCTACTGGGTTTTTCCATCTTGAGAAAAAAAGAAAGATAGTAAAAAGACTAACAATAATAATAATAATAAAAACTCTTAAACTGTAGGTGGTTTTACAACCATAAAAGGCTGCCTGTGTGGATCCTATCAAACTTTATAACAGTTGTTCTCTAATTAAATTACTTCCAGAAGGTTGTGAGAAGCTGTAGGAGCTGAACTTGAATGGGTTATAAAATTAATTTCTCTTTCATATATGTTCATACTATTACAGCTATAATTGCTTTTTATATACATGGACATAATCTGAGTCATAAGCCGTGTGTGATGAATTATTTCTTTAACAATAAAATGTAAAACCATGCAAGCTGCTATCAAGAGCGTGATGGAAAGTCATTTCAGATTTTCCACCAAATTCTTTAAATAAGACTTTTTTTCAAACCATGAATATTTGCTGCATAAAGTAATTCTAGAAGATCTATTATCTTTTAAATAGACACCTGTAGTTATGTATTAATTAGTTTAAAGAATTTAAACTGATGGTTCATACATGAATAAAACTTAAACGAAGATTAATAAGAGAAAAAAAAAACGTGTGATGCTTGAACGTATGTCTGTGTGTGACGTGTGAAGCAGAGCTCATCAGCTAAAAATGCAGATATTAAAAAGACAGGACTCTGTTAGATTTAAGACAAAATAAAAGAGAGAGAGAAAAAAACAAAGTGTAGTTTTCTTACAAGCCTAAAGCCTCTGCCAGCAGATCAGTTGTACTGATTGTACCTTGAAAAGCAAATTACAGCTTCACTGAAAATCATAAATCATTTGATCAATATTTCTGATATTCAACAGTTTTTATAAAACACACTAGAGAAACCAAAGCAGCTCTACCATCTTATGACGCCATCATCATCTTATTTGTCCAGCTCACTCTCAGTGCGGTCATACAGTAAAAACATGCAACATAACCACGTGAACCAGACAAAACTGTTTGACATTCTATATCAGTGTGTTTAAGTATAAATCAACAGAGCTGCCCGTTGGTGGAATTTATCATTAGAGCCAATTTGAGAAGAATTCATCAAACAAATGAGGAGCAAACTTCAACAAGTGGTCAGCTACTCTCTCTAACTCTCTCTCTCTCACACACTCAGAAACCTAAAAGAGAGACATGAAGGACACATTCTTGATTTCTTTATATAAAAACTTAAAATTCAAAAACAATCAAGATAAATTAATTCTGCATTGAAGAAAATGGGTTGTTACAGATAGCTCTCTTGTCACCTGTCACCTGTTGGCTGCTAAAGAAACAAAAAGATTTAAAAAAAGGATGCATGCTATTGGATTTTTGCAGATATGCTGATATTTCCAAACTCCTTTAAGCTGATACCAAAATCAATATGATACATACATGTAATTCAAACCTAAAACTCAATCCTTAAAACACAATTTGAGGTTTAAGGATGAACAAAGAAAAAGACTTCAGCTGACGTAACGTACGACAA
The DNA here is from genome assembly GCF_018320785.1 of Cheilinus undulatus. NCBI lineage: Eukaryota > Metazoa > Chordata > Actinopteri > Labriformes > Labridae > Cheilinus > Cheilinus undulatus. Next base: position 11,590,547 of record NC_054876.1, read on the forward strand.
AGTTATTCATACTTAAGGACAGTAACTACAGATAGATACAGATACAGATCAGCTGATATTCACAGTCAATCTATCAGTTGTAAATATCACCAGAAATTCATATCTTCCTAAAACAATAACTAATATTTCCAGCTTACATCTGCTGATACTAATATCAAGCCCATAGTATCATGCACCCCTAAAAAAGTGATGTAAAAAAGGAAATCCTTTCAACTACAGGCGACAAAAATCTTAAGGACAATCACCCACAATTGTGTCGACAAGGAAGGATGGATAGTATTTTATTTGCTTTTTCTGTAAAAGTACTTTATAAACTTTGTCTTAAAAGTGCCATCATTAAGTTATTATCTACATTATTATTCCTAATTACACATACATTGCTTTTTAAGGATTGATTGCTGTATTCTGCACCATCCTTTGCTCCCAACTTGTAATATTTCTAACTAGCTCCATTATGTAACTGCAATTAAGAACCAAGAGCAGCACATCTGGTTTGATTAGGGATAGAAATCTAAATTGTTGTAAGAAACAATAGTTTCATTTTTAAATGTACAGCACAGACCAGGGTCAGAAATCGTTTTTTTGGAAAGAGTACTTTGATCAATAATGAGGAAAGAGACGAGGGGGGAGACAACAGAGGAGATATGGGGGAAAACCCCCTCATTTCTGGACTTCCTGCTGCTTGATTTTACTGTAAAGAGTTAATCTGAGAGCGCCATCTCAGCCTCTCATTTTTTAATGATCTATCATTTCCTGCTGCTGTTCATCGAGTGTAGAGAGAGTTTAGGCATCCTGTGAAAATTTATTCCCACAAGGCAATGAGTCAGGGGCGACTGTTGACCTGTGTGCCCGTTCTTCTGTCTTCAGCACCCTAAATGCTCCAAAACCATAATATTTCGTTCTTTATGCTGATAAAATGATCAAATCAGAGCACACACGCAGGCACACTCACACCAGTGCCCTGACGCCACAGGCAGCGCAGTGATAGAGAACAAGGGCTCACATGACAGCCAAACCCTGGCCAGGTCCAACTGGTTACAACATCATCACAACAACTGCTTAGGCAATCACCAGTGTTACCCAACGCTCCGCAGGGCCACAGTTCACACCTAACACAACAGCACTGCTAGGCGCACACTGTGTTTAGGCAGCGCTCTGACCTGAGGGACTGAGACTGTGACCTCTGCATGGCGTCCCTGCAAAACATCCAATCACATCCCTTTATCAGCATAATATATTAGTACTGATGGGATCTTAATAACTGCTGGAATCATGAGATAATGGAATTATGGGAGGAGAAGGGTGTCCCAATTTTTGTAAGGAAAATTTTGACTCACGTGTAAATGTTGTAAGGTAATATCTCTGTGTGTCTATTCCTCCTCCAGTTCAACTAGGCTTTTTCCCAATGACTTCACCACTAAAGTATGGAGCCCACTCCTGGACGGAGATCCCCTTTTGCCCGGCATGTTTATCACATCCCTGCTCTACAGCCATCCATGTGTCAGCCAGCACACATGCACATTCACACTCAAATATACATACACAAGCTCGGACACATGCTATCCTCTTGGGAGCACACAGTGCTGCCAGGAAATCAGGGGGCACCAATTATAGCAGTCTATTATTCCTCTCACTTCCCAGACAGCCACATAAAACAGCCCGCCAATCCCATGATATGACCCCCCCCCCCCTCCACCTAAGCTTCAGGTCGACATGCCCACACAGACCTTCTGATCGGTGTGTGGAGTTGCTGGGTCAGTGGGTAACCAGGCCTGGACCTGTCCAGTGGTGAGAAAGAGTTGTTCAGTGAGTCAGATGTGACCCGAGACACATCCAGACGAGTCAGACTGCTGTTGTAGAGACAGAGAAGCTGGAAATAGATGGAGGAGAAGAGCTGGGGGCAACCGCTATATTCACACAGTGCCTTTTTACCTCTGATGTCACACTACGTGTTGTAACATTGTCGCACTATTATGATCAGTGCTGGAAAATAAAATAAGACAGGGAATTTGACAGACTACGCTATAATTTCTAATCGTAGAATTGTTAACAGCACCAGAAAAAAGACGATGAATAATATAAATCTGAATGGCCTTTGGGCTATATTTCAGCTTATATCAACATTTAAAGCTCCTGTTTGAGCAGCTCATTAGCATACAACCACTTCTAGACAACATTACAACTTGAGGTTTTGACATCATATGGCATAAGAGGTCCACTGGGTTTTACTTTATGGCTTAAATTAGTGCAAGCCAAAATAAGAATAAAGGAACTTTGCTGTAAATCTTCTGTCTGTAAGTTAAATTGAAATATAAAAACTACAGGAAGTTACTTCACATAAATGCAGTCAGTTCAGTAGTCTTCTGTAGACCAGATACAGGAAACAATGGTTTAAATCTAATAATCATAATTTGATTATTTTGAACTTTAAGTAGATATTTGTCTTGGACTGAGACTACAGAAAATGAGAGCAGCAATGCAATTTCTCATACAGTGATAATGATATGAAATAAACCAATATTAAACTGTCAGACTTAGCTCTAAACGTAACTGTTCCTGACATGTTTCTCATGACTCCAAAACATCCTTTTTATCACTATATTTTAAACATTTACTTAAAGGGTACCTGATTAATTGAAGTTCATCTGACTGTAAGGAAATTTTGAGAAAGCATCAAATATGGACATGAGGAATGAGAAAGCATTGCTTCTTATTCACTGTGATAAATTCTGATTGTGATATCTTTATTATGAAAGCTCAGGATGTAATAACAATAAAATTGTAAGCTTTAACCTGAATAAAACTTGCAAAGTTTCCATTTCAGTGTCAAGTAACAGCCAGAGTGTGTCTCCATAATTCTGAACAAAATAAATACCTAGATTCGATCAACAATGAAATCACAATCATCAATCTGGATTTTCTATTACTTTTTAGGGCATTGTTGTTTTGTTCAAGATTTCATTTTAATTCATTTTTGTCTCATAATCTAAACTCAGAACCTCATAAGGACAAGTCAAAACAGAATTTAAGAATTTTTAGCAAATCTATCAAAAATAAAAAACTGAAATATCACACTGACATAAGTATTCAGACCCTTTGCAATGACACTCAAAACATAGTTCAGGTTCCTCCAATTTCTCTGAATCTTTGCTGAGATGTTTATACACCTTGATTGGAATCCACCTGTGGTAACTTAAACTGATTGGATATGGTATGGAAAGCCAAACACAACTCTATAGGAGTCCCCAAAGCTGACAGTGCATATCAGAGCAAAAACCAAGCCAGGAGGTCAAAGGAACTACCTGCAGAGCTCAGAGACAGGATTGTTGCAAGGCACAGATCTTGCGAAGGCTAAAAACAATTTTCTGCTACACCAAAGATCCCCAAGAACACAGTAGCTTCTATAATTCTCAAATGAAAGAAGTTTGGCACAACCATGATTGTTCCAAGAGCTGGTTGCCCAGACAATCTAAGCAATGAGGGGAAAGTACCTTAGTAAGGGAGGTGACCAAGAGCATTATGGTCACTCTGACTGAGCTCCAGAGATCCTGTGTGAGATGGGACAAAGTCCCAGAAGGACAATCATAACTGCAACCCTCCACTGATCTGGGCTTTATGGCAGAGAGTTTAGACAGAGGCTTCTCCACAGTAAACACATGAAAGCCCATTTGGTTTTAATGTGGAGTTTTTTGAAGAAAAAGAAGAAGAAAAAAACCCTGAACACCTGAAGGGTGTCTGAATACTTTCTGAACACACAGTTTGTAAGAAGTGAATGTAATAAAAGAAAGAAACAAGTCACGGTTCAGTATCAAACTACTCTTTGAATTTATTTATTAAATGGCACTTTACATTTAAGATTAGTAAGACACTTTTTGGAATGTATTTTAATGAAAATAATTGCCATCAATTATGTTTCTCTGATTGTGGAAAGGCCAAATTCATGATCATGATTATTATTTAAATAACTGTGCAGCCCTGAGTCATAGTGCTATCAGAGTTGATTGAATAAAAACAACAGATTTGGCTGTGTGTCCCACCTCATTTTTCACTTTCTGTGATGCAGAAGCTTGTCACTCAGGAACAAGTAAATTGTAATGGCTTGTTAGAGTCACATCATTTTAATACATTTTTGACCCTGAACACAGCAGTAAAATTGTCCCCTTTGTGCCTTTGGTTGTATCTCCATCTATCTTGTCATTTTCTGCTAAAGGGAATGGCCTAAGTATAGAATCTATGATGCTGTATTGTAAAGTGGAACATCTAACATCTCAGTGAATCACGACATTAACATCATATCTCACCCAGTTCGAATGAACACCTACTGAGCTGAGTGTAACCCCACCTGGTGAATTTCTTCTGTATAAGCCCCACATGGGAAATGATGAATGGAGCAGGTCAGGAAACCCCCCAAGACACAAAAAGAACTAAATGAACACATTAAAGCATCTTTGATGAATTTGTAGGGCAGAAATACACTAACGACATCACAAGGTGGAAAATTAATTGCATTTGGAACAAATGAGAACATGAGACTGAAGCTTAACTGCTTTATATAGTTATGTCACAACTCTGACAGCAGGTTGGCCTTTAAGCACAGTTGTCTATATTAGGGGACTTTTCGGTGTGGGTCTATATGGAAACTGAGGGGATAATCTATAGTGAGACATACATCCACAAGGGTAACGTAACTATGAAAGACCACAACATGCTAGACAACATGCTATATGTTCTAGAGTGACTGTTGAAAAGGGGTAAGGGTAAAATGACAGTAAGCTGTTCGAACAGCAACTTGAAATCCCCCATGTAACAGGTTGGATTGTTCAAACCTTTAAATCCTGTGAGTCTGACCAAATCTGCAGAGAAGTTAAGTATGACACGTGTGTGAAATTTAAAACAAGATTTTATGACAGTGGTGTGTCTCCTTGATAGTGCTAAATGATGCTGGGGGAAATGGGACATAGGGATGTTTTCTCTCTCTGTGATGAATTGAAGGTTTTCAAAATAAATGCAGTGGTTAGGTTTCTATTGGCTTAAAAACTGTCAATAACAGTGTAAATCTTACAATGATTAAGCAGTTATGCTTAAAAATGTACTGAGCATCACTTTTTTTCTCACAAGTTGATTCTTGTATAAAAAGTCCAAAGTGAAACTGCTGTGATTATGATGTGAAGTGTGACAAATAAACTATTCACCAAAATATCTGTATTAGTTCTCGCTCTCAAAAATAAATAGCACATTCTTTACCAATAATTTTCAACATTTACTCTGAGGTTAGTTAATTGTCTGAGGGTCATCTGACTGCAAAAAATTAATGTAAGCACATGTAAATCCTCGTCAGCTACAGATAGACAATACTTGGGCAGGCCACGCAGATATACTGAAAACCACCCAAGTATATTTTCTGACCTTTTTCTTTCTTTATACAGTAACAGACTTTGCAGTGTGTTTATTCCCAATGACTTCACTACTAAAGCATGGAGCTCACTTTAAGACAGTGATGTGTAAGGCTCATATTGTCATAACAAAATTGGGATTTAAAGTGCATTCTTACTCTCTGGTAATTGCTTGAGTAACAGATTGGGACTGACTTGAACTTCATCCTGCACGATAAAAAACAATGTAAACAAGACCTCAAAATGATAAGCTGAACATTTTATTGGATAATGAATTAGCAAGGAAAAAAGAACTGAAATTATATTTACTTTGAATCAAATATGGTCTCTGCAGCTTCACAAGTAACAGATTTAAAAAGAATGTATGCTTAAAGACAAGCCATAAGGTTGATAAAATCTGAGAGAAGCAAAATGTGATTTAAGTTGAACAGTAGAGCCAGCTTTAATTGCTTTAAAATGAAAACACAGCAAATACAGACCCAGTTATTTATGCACGCTTTGATGTTTTTGAAGTTTCATATCTTAGGGCAGCAGACTCAAGCATCAGAAACTGCAGTCAGAAACATACAGTCCAGACAAAAATATATCTTCTTGAGTTAGATTTCAAAGACAAGTATAGACACACTGTAAGACCAAACAGTTGAAGGCTGTTAAGAAATGAGTTGTGTTAGCTAAAAAATTCTTAACAGCTACAGTGCTTAACAAATTTATTATACCACCTGTCATATTTGTCTCAGAGACCATCCAGCATCATGAGGTGCTTTAATGCGCAATTTGAGAAGTCAGAAATTATTCAAGCATAACATTCAACCTCTAAAACAAATTTTTCTGTGCAGGAATGCAAGTAAATAACTATAATTTGACATATTAATCAAGAAATAATAATGTGCTTTACTATTTTTTCAGTTTTTTTGTAAATCAGTAAATTTGAAAATTCATTGATAATAACAATTATATTTTAGCATTAAAAATATCATTTGGGTTAAAGAGCTTCTACATATTGGTGTATTAACCATTGCAGAAACATTAAAAAAATGATTTTGGTAATTACCAATGCTGTTAATTTAGGGCAGCTGTGGCATAAACCTTACTTTGGGTGGTGGTCTAATAAATATGTTAAGCACTGTATGTCAGCTCTGTTTTATGTGTTGATAGAATACATTTGAGTTTTAAGTAAACAGTATTTAACCCTTTATGTATTTCTTGTTTCACACACTTTTGCACCATGTGTGAATTTACTGATTCAGTTAGAGATGTCTGCCCTGTAGGGAACAACCTTTAAATACAATGAATGGTATACTGAACATGATGGAGGAGGACTTTCTGGTGCAGTATGCACTTTTCAGTTATTGTCACTTGTAGACTGTAAGATTGAAATGTTGAAGGTTGTTAAAAACTTAAAAATCCAACAGCCATTTTAGCTAGATTTGTCTGAGTTGATAGAACAGAATTTTAGTCTTAAGTATACAGTACTTTGTCACTGTTGTTTTTTTTTTTTCTTTGTATTCAAATTATTTGTCAGTCATCCCTTAAACTGCATGCTTTTCCCAGAATGCCTTTGGGCATTAGAAACTTTTTCACCATGAGGGAAGTTACTAACTCTGCTAGAGAAGTCCCAACCCAAGTCCCAAGTCCTAACCCTGTAGGGACCAACTTCAAAATACAATGAATGGTATAAAGAAAAAGATAGAAGAGGAATTCCTCATTAGGTGTGCACCTTTCAATCACTGCCATTTAAGTTGGCTTACCTTGAGTAGCACACATTTTCAAGATTAAATTATGCAAAAGAAGTAGGAAACACTGCAATGGATGAAGAACATGAAGCTTTCTGAAAAGTACTTAAACGTATTATTTTGAGTAGGAATTGAGCATAATTTTAAAGTGTAGGAAAGTTTCAACAGTATAGTTAAACTCAAAATCTTAAGTTCACCTAGCATAAATGTACTAGTCAAATTGAATCAAAACAGCTAAAAATGGCTAAATACCTGCTATTAAACAAATACTTTTTTTCAGTGAGCATTACTTAAGTTTTTTAAGTAATCAGTTATCTCTCATATTTCGAGTTCTATTGACTCATCAAAGATTGCAGTGTGAATTGCACATTTTAACTTGAATCTACTCAAAAAACTATTTCATCTCTGAAAAAATATGACATAATCAGTTTCCACAAAAATTTTGAGTATTTTCAACTCTTCGGTTACACAGTGTAGTCATGAGTTGGCCTCCCTTGACTGGCATAAATGTTCAAGATGAAAGTCTTTGATGGAAATAAGGGAGAATTGAAGTGGATGACGCACATGTACCTTTATGAAAAATGCTTTAACATTTTGTCTTGGGTTGGATTTAAACAGAATTTATAAGTGTGGGAAAGTTCCCATAACGTAGTTTAACTTAAGTTAACCTGGCATACATGTACAAGTAAAATTGAGTTGATGTAACTTAAAATTGCTTGGTATTTGCTATAAACAAATACTGTTTTTTTTCAGTTACTTACATTTTTTACGTAATCAATTAGGGTTGAAACAATTCCTCGAATAACTTCAGTGATTTGATTCAAAAAATTCTCCTTGAGGCTTCGCTTAAATCAGTCCTGTATCCATATACGCTCATGCTGTAAGCTTTGACATTGCTGTGTTTCACACGGACGCCTATTTGTGCGGCACAATGCACTTGTTTTCATGTTACTATAACATAACATGCATGATGCTCAGTGTGAGAATCACAAGAGAGATGTTGATGCAGTGAAGTTTACAGGCACTCGTCCTTTTACGCATCCACTGCCTGAGGCTTCATGGCAAATATGGCACTATGCCTGCACCGGTGAACCTACGCAGATCTCAGAGTTTACGTGCTGCCTACATGACTCACTGGTCTGAGAGAGTGCTCAGTTTGTGTCTGCAGACTTCAGGGAATTTCATAAACTTCTCTGATTGACCTGATGGTTTCACAATGCGCAGTCAGGATTCACCATTCAAGTCCTGTTTTGGTGCTTTCCCTCCCTCTCACTCTCTTCAGCATGCACACATTATACATTTCGTGTATACATTATCACTACTGGTTAATAGTTATGACTACTTATGGTGAGGTTTAATTTAAAGCCCTTCTCGGGTTTCCTTATCTCACCAGCACAATCTTACATGTGTACTTTCCTTGTGAAATATGTGCACGAACTATTAATTATTCCTTTTTTGTGCAAATGCAAATAAATAATAAAATAAATAAATGTAATTATAAATTATTTCAAATTCAGCACACTGACGTCTTGATTACAGCGTATTTTTCAAAAAGTTTCAGCATTCCGAATAATTTGATAACTGACACCAATTAAATACAAACACATATTGCCACAGACAGTGACAGAGACTAAATAGGTTATAGTTCATCATCATACAGTCAGGATTAAACAGGTCATAGAAGCAGCTTTATCCCATAAAATGTATTCTCCATGTCAGTGGATGGTCTTAAAATGTAATATTTTTATGGTGGATGAACTCACAAACATAAATGTGCAAAAATTAAAAGTGAATACCATTTGAAAATAGACCATGTCCCTGTAATGTAAAGGTTCACCTTTCAGACATCATCAGACCGCTGTGTGAATGATGAAACTCTACTCCTGCTATAATGTTAAATATTACATTCATGCATAAAGTAGAGGATGTTAAAATGATGAAGTGTCCCTTTACTTTAATGAAAAATTAGAAAATAAAATCTACTACAATAGAAGAAATGAACTGTTGGCACCAAAAATTTCCTGGGAGAGGATCCCTAAAACCCCAAATATGGCATAATCTAATGTAATCATATAACTCCCTTTCCTTGTAACTTTAAGAAATGTAAATTGCCATCAGAACTTCAATGTGCTTTGTAAAATACATTTTCTTTAGAGAACCTGTTAATACAAATTTTTTAATATAGAAGTAGTTCATTTAAGGGACCCAGCTACTTTTCTCATTTGTCTAGTACTACTTGTCTTGAAAAAAGCAAAAGTATCCTTTTTTTTTAAAGCAATATTTCTTAATAGAATACTTGATTAATCGACAGAAGAATCAACAGAGTACTCGACCCTGACCCCCCCCCCCCCCCCAATAAAAGATAAAGAATCGATTACTGCAGCCCTATAATCAATACTCATCTGGGATTACTCAAGTATTTCTACAAATTGAATATTTTCAACTTGTTTGCCTTTACAGTGCAGTAATGAAGTAACTAGGAGCATGGAAAATTGCAACCTTCAAGTAAGGGATGCAAAGTGGAACAACCAGTTCTCTCAATAATGTGTCTAATGTATTTACTAACTGAACTCTCATTATTTCCGGTTATAACATTTTACAATAACCTTAAATTAAAGCAACCAAGAAATGTAATTTAAAGTTCAATGTACTTGTAAATGGATTACATCTACAAGCTATGCTTGGTATGTTAAATATATGTCCATCTGTTTCTATTGTAACCTGACACGCCAGATGGATTTGTTTCACACATCCATCTGGGAAATCTTCAACAGGAAACATCTGAGAAAAAGCAGAGGCTTTGAAAAAAACTTGGAGTGTGATTGGATTAACATTCTGTCTGTCACATCTCTACGGGCCAATAAAAGCAACAAAACACGTGATGTAGCAGCTATCGAGCTGCGCGTGCACAGCTACGTGGAAAAACACGGAACATAGCGACTACAGACATATAAGTGCTCGACTTTTGTCGTTTTTGAAAAAAAAAAAAAAAAACACTGCTGTTCTTTGTTTTTCTTTTAACGAAGAATTGTTGTCAAGTTATGATAAAACTTATGCTTTAGCAGCGTGCACGCTAAGCTCTTCCGCCATAATTGTACCCCCTCTTGCTGCTGCTTGTTTACGTCATGACTCTGCCGTGCCTGAAAGTACTGCCCCTCGTCACTGATTGGTCCTGTCACTTTCTAACTGGGCCCAAACGGTTCAGACGGGAGCTTTGCAAGATGGATTTGCCAGTGAAAAACAAGGAAATGGGTGTATCCATCTGCTTTGCAAGGTTATTTCTATTGTGTTTTTCTTTAACTGAAAGCTCCACATTTTACTTGTTCCTAATAATTAAGTCCTAAACTTTAGTTATAGCTTCAAACTCTCAGGCAGCAGCCTAGCCTAATGTCTACAAATGAATTCTTCATTACAACTGAAAAGATCAATTTCATATGAGTTCAGTATCATAACTCTTAGTTTTGCATGTAGCCTTATGTCGGAGCTAACATGCAGCAGACTTACAAGCATGTGAGTGGAGACAAGTGAAATCTTCTGGTGTCTGTGTATAATATCTGGAAATGTTTGAATATCTGAGAAGAAACAGAAATCTAGAGAAAGAAATAAATGCATGAATTATTTTCTAATTACACTGTTGTATTGTGTGAATGTGATTTAAGATCCCAGAGTCTAGTCCAAAGATTTGCAAAGTAATAAAATGTGTTCACAGTGTTGATTCGTTGAGGTTTGACAAAATAAAGTAATAAGCGAATGATTTATGTGTCTGGGATAAAACAAATAAAGCCTCCTCATAATTAAGATTTATGGTTGCCCTCGTTTCCAGGCCTTACATGGATTATCCACAACTGGACAGAATTGAGCATGTTTATGGGAGGAATTATCACAAAGGACCCTCCTTGCTATTTTTGCTCCCTCTCCATAACGTATTTTGTTTTGGGCTGATGACCAGGGGACTATATGTGGGTTTTGACTGAGGTGTGGTGGAGGCAGGGTGGGGAGGGCGAGGGGTCCGGACGGCTGCCTGTCTAGCCTCTGAGTCAGGGCCTGTCTGGGATGACTCCTCTCAGAGAACACAGATGGACACACAGACTCATGACAACTGGTGAAATTACAGCACACATTACAATATTCATGGGATTTACAAAACAATACCCCTCAGTGGATGCTGCTGATTCAGAGCCCGAGGTCGGCTTGTGTTCCTCTGATGAATGAGCTGATGTTAAAATGACTCAATGGCATACTGTTTCCTAAAACAACATGCAAGCTGCTTGCCATCCTAGTGAATTAGTAAGCTCATAGCCTGGACTTGTGCATTCTGTAGGATTTGATGAGCGAGCAGGAGTACAGAGAGACTCAGCACCAAAACAAATGAATCAGAGATGAATAACCCTTAAAGTCCTGGGACATACACAATGCCCAAGAGGCACATAATATGACACCAGACCTGGATCACACATCTGACCTCTCCCTCTCTTTGTGTCTTTGTCTCTCTCACACTTACTCATCTTAGCTTCAGTTACATTCACATCTTTGTGCACCCCTTCTAAATCCCTCAGTGTGCCATTAGGCTCAGAAAAGGCCTATAGTACACGGTCTTAACAATAAGTCTACTTGAGCGATTGAATATTATTGTAAATGGCTGCAGTGGGACCTTTTGGCTCAGAGTCAAACCTCTCTTACAGCCTCTGTATTTCTGTCAGAACTTGAGGGCCAAGTTAATCAGAAAAGAAGTGGGGGGAGATGAGAAAATAGACGCCCCGCCGAGCCTCGCATTAAACTTAACGATGCTGTATAAAAAGGGAGTCGGCCGCGACCTGCTGCTCCATCCTTCACTCCCACTGTCTTAGCATGTTTCCCTCAGATGCCGTCACCCTGAGTGAGGCGTCGGACTGTGTTTGGATTTGGAGGAGAGAAGGGCAGGCAGTGGAAGGACTGATCAATGCCATCTTTGTCAGGGTGCTTCTCAGGTGACCAGAGCACCGGATGACTAACAGGATCGAAAAACACTCCCCTATTACAGATTGGGTTAATGGGAAGACTTTACTCACACAGAGTTATTTATAGGATGTACCATGTCATTGAAGTATAAATTGTTATAAAGTGACATTTTGGATTTTCTTTCATCAGTTTATCAGTATTCTTCATGCAAGATGTGTAATATTCAGAAACTCTTTCATCTGAAGTAGAAGAGAGAAATAAACATGGAGTGCCCCGTAGGAGTTGTTTTGGGGTCCACTGTATTTTTGCATTTTTCTTGTTTTTTAAAACTACTTCAACTCTAATTTTAATGTTACAACCACTGCAACATAAGAAACAATTATGTGATATAGACTGAAGTATATGTTGGTAGATAAAGAATTAAAGGACATTTAATGAAAATACAAGAAAAATGGGTAAAATGGTTCCAAAACATAAAATGGAGAACAAGCTGAAATATTTATTACAAGTTGCTAAAATAATACATGTAACCACAGGAAATACAGAGAATAAACTAAGAGGTAGAGCTGCATATTATTTGATTTTTTCGAATATCCAATATTTACAAAATAATTTTAGCCAACACTGATATCGATATTCAATCTTGTTCAGATCTAAAGAGTCAGTCCTTAAACACACAATGTTAAAATTGAGGATGGCCAAATTAACAAATTTCGGTCCTTAAAACACACTTTAAAGTGAGAGGAATGATGATGAATAAAGAACAATACTTCAGCTGACATGGGTATGTTGGCTAAGCCTAAAAAGCCACTAACTGTTTGTTTGTATGGCTAATATTTACAGCTACTGATATTATGCCAATAATATTGTGCATCCCTACTAAAACAACATACAAATCTTAAGAGATTTCTGAAAGGACAATTTGTCAGGGCAGACAATTTGATGATTGTTGTAATTTTCAAATCTAATGAATGTCTACAAATACTTTGTCACTTTAGTGGCCAGGCACACAACAGGGCACAGTCACATTCATACCTACAGGCAATTTAGAGTCAGCAATTAACCTAGCGAGCAGGTTTTTGGTCTGTGGGAGGAAGCCAGAGTGTGCAGAGAGAACAAAAAGGACCTGTCTGACCAGGATTTGATCCAGGAACCTCCACGCTGATGTAACAGCACTGTGCCAATGTGCAGCGCTTATTATCACCATCAATAAAAAAGTTCAAATATCTTACTATAGTTGATCCTTTATTTCAATGTATGTGGTGTTTTAGTATCTCATATCTATTTAAAATTGTATTTTTTTCTTGATCTTGTATTTAGATACACAGTGAATTCATAAAGTATTCAGACACCCTTCACTTTTTCAATTTTGGTCTGTTATAGCCCAATGTTACAATCGTTAAAATTCACTTGAAATATAGCTCAGGATCCTCCATCCTACCAAGATGTTGATACATCTTGATTGGAGTCCACCTGTGGTAAGTTAAATTGATTGGACATGATTTGGAAAGGCACACACCTCTCTGCAGAAGGCCTTACAGCTGGCAATGCATATCAGAGCAAAAACTAAACTATGAGATCAAAGGAACTGCCTGCAGAGTTCAGAGACAGGGTTGGTGCAAGACATAGATCTGGGGGAGGCTACAAAAAAATCTGTTGCACTAAAGGTTACCAAAAGCCCAGTGGCCTTCATAATTCTCAAATGAAATAAGTTTGACACAACCATGACTCTTCCAAGACCTGGCTGCCTGGCAAAACTGAGCAACTGGGGACCTAGAAGAAGAAGGACGTAAGTAAAAGAGATTATCAAGAACCCGACAGTCACTCTGACTGAGATCCTGTGAAGACATGCTGCAAAGTTCCAGAAGGACAACCATCACTGCAGCCCTCTCCTGATCTAGGCTTTATGGCAGAGTGGCTAGACAGAATGCCTCTCTAGTGCAAAACAGATGTAAGGCCACTTCACTTTGAGGTGGAGTTTTTTGCAAACTTCAAGCAGGTTTCATGTGTTTTGCACTGAAAGGCTTCCAACTATCCACTTTGCCAGTAAGACCAAATTAATAGATGGATGCAGTGATGTTTGTCCTTCTGAAACTAATGACCATAGGGTTTTTAGTCACCTCTCTTACTGAGGCCCTTCAACCCTGATTGCTCAGTTTGGCCATGTGACCAGGTCATGGTTGTGCCAAACTTCTTCCATTTGAGAATTATGGAGGGCACTGTGTTCTTGGGAACCTTCAGTGCAGCAGAATTTTTCTGTGCCTTGCAACAATCCCATCTCTGAGCTTTACAGGCAGCTCCTTTGACCTCCTGGCTTGGCTTTTGCTCTGGTATGTATCATCAGCTGTGAGGCCTTCTATAAAGAGGTGTGTGCCTTTCCAAATCACGTCCAATCGTTTTACTGAACACAGGCAGACTCCAGTCAAGGTGTAGAATCATCTCAGTAAAAATTCTGAGAAATGGGAGGAACTTGAGCTAAAATTCAAGCAGAGTTGCAAAGGGTCTGAATATTTATGTCAATGTGATTTTCCATTTTTTTCATTTTTAATAAACTTACCAGAATGTCTATAAGTTTGTGTTCATTCCATCTTATGTGTATCTGATTTGTGTTCTGTATTCATTCCAACTGTGAGTATAAATTGTGTTCAAGGTTCATTTGGTATGGATGTTAAGTTTATTTTTAAAAAAAGCGTGCATATAATTGTATAGATATAATTATAACACATGCAAATAATTCCTGATTTAAAAAAAAAAGAAAGAAGTATGGAAAACTAGATCTCTGGCCTAAATTGGTGTGCTTTGCATCACATAGTTGTGTCTTGTGACATAGGCAACACAGAGAAAAAAACCCTCACTGCTTGCTGAGTTGTTATTCAATGAAACCATGCTACTTTTACCTTCAGCCCAGACACCTCATGCTCAATGTGAAACCACACAAACCTAGTTCCTAAATGAGTTAGAGGGGTTGTGCTCAGATCAGTGTAATTCAGTGGAAACAGGCAGTAAAGACTGTCTTAGAGTAACTCCAGTACTTTAACTTTAACAGTGAAAACCCAGAATAGTTTGATTTGCATGGTTCTCAGCAATTTCACTTCTCCAGTCACAAAACTTTACTTGAATGGTTTGATAGTTAAAGGTCAGAGCAATGAAAGCTGGCCTACTGGAAAGTACAAAATAGGAACATGAAAGAGAAAGATGGATTCACTTTTTAAAACCTTAACACGGCAAGCAAGTGCACATGGTAACTGGCCATTTCAAAATCCTGTCCTCATTCTAGTAGTCACTCAAGAACTCTATGCAGAAAAAAACATGTATTTAATGCAGGGTTTCCGCTACATGTAATTGATCATGGCACATCGCCACACCAAAATAAAAGCTGCCATGCCTTCAGAATTATGATTTTTTTTTCAGATGTAAAAAATGTAAATTATACTGTATGAATGGATCCATACAAACATAGAGTCTATATTTGCACACATTTACATACCATAATAAGAGTTTGAAATTAAAATCATAACACGTGACACTGCTCTGCAAGTAACTTAATTTTGAAAAACGAACACGGAGTCTCAACGTCCTGTCTGTCGTCACACACGTACAGTTGATAAACTTTACTTTTGCTTCGTTTAGTACTTCCCTGATTATAATCTGATGATTAGCGGTAAACTTAAGTAGATATATTCATCATCAACCATGTCTCATGATGGAGATGAGACACTACTGATCTATAAAATAGCTTGTTGTCGTAAAAACTCTGGCCGAACTTAAGTTCCATTTCTGGATAAAAACAATAGCAATGGGCTGTCAGGCATTCATCTAATCCATGATATTTGCCTCACTTTGTGTTCTAAATGTCCGCTAAAACAGGAGAAAGGAAGGAAAAGCGTGAGCTGCGGTCACAGGGCGAGAGGAGCAGTTGGGTGTGTGTGTGTCTGTGTATGTGTGACAGAGGTGAGGTAGTTTGTGTGTCCGTCAGTGCGGGTCAGTCTGACAACAAGCATTAACAAACTAACGTTAGCTTGCTGAATACATGAGTGATAAATGTTTGTAAGTTATCATAATATCAATAACTTTTATAGGCTGAGGCTGACCTGTGGCTCCTCTGGGATAAAATAATTGCAAGAGGATGTAATAAAAGCAGAATCCCACTATAAGAGTCTTTCATTCAAATCATATCCTCAGGCTGTTGTCATTAGTATGATCTTAAAGTGTTTATGTATGTTTGAAAGGAGGGAGGCAAAGTAAAAGCATAAAAAATGTTTCATTTTCATTTTTTGCAATATTTTTTGTCTGTGTTTATTCTGTGGCATGTTCAAGTTATTTAACTTACAGAACTGAAAAAACGTTGTTTTCTTTTAGTTTTAAGAATATAGACATTTAAATTCTAACATTATTTGACAGCTTTGGAATATCCACGTTCAATTTTTAATGAAGGGACCCCAATCTTTTATATATATATATATATATATATATATATATATATATATATATTTGATAGGTTGGGGGCGATAGCCTTCCCCCACAGTTTCAACAAATCCTGGAGGAAACCCTGTAATGCTTCAATATGTTTTTTTTTGCAATAAATGTCTGTAATAATCATAAAGTGCCATCTCCTTTGTTGTATGTATTTTTAGTTCAGTTTTTACATTATCTAAAATATTTCCAACAGTTTCAAACCCCAAAAAAGTGTGTTTTCTACAGTTGCATCAGGACATGTTATGTCAAGGTGCCATGACAGAGTCACAGAGGCAGACAGACTATGTTTGTTATTCCACATGACAGACTGCTACGTAAAGAAGCCTGAGCTGCTATCAGAAGCTGCTGCTGTGTTGCTGCATCTCATTCATGTTTTGTGCTGCTTACTTGTGGTGTACCACAACCATTCTCTAGAATCAGCTGAGAATTCAATTGTCCAAACGTAACCTAGTAACACTGAGGTCCAACTAGGCATTTCCAGGTCAAGTGGAGAGAAGACACACTGCTTAGCTCACCCATCCCTGCAGCTTACTTCTCATTTTGAATGGAGAACTCTGTTTATTAAAAGGTCTTGGTTTCATGGAAGCATTTCACAAAATGAAGGAAAAATGCTATAAAAAGTGCCCTACCTGGTTTTCCTTGCAAGCGATCCCAGCATGCATTGCAAGCAGCTTGCAGCAATGGAAGACCCTATTTAAAATGTTTTTACCTCATTATGTGAAATCCATCCATGAAACCAGCGGTTTACTGTTTCATACATTCTCTGTAGGTTGTTTTTTCCTAACAAAGTCTTTAAAACATAAAGTAAGCAGTGAAGGTAGATGGAGCTAAGCAAAGTCTCTACTCATCATTTACTGTTCAGCTTTGACTGAAACCCCTTGGTGGAGGAATTTACATATGGTGTGTCAAGAAGTTTAAATAAGAAGTTTAAAATGTCTAAAGACATTTTTATTTCCGTTTTCTCTTAACAGTATCAAGCTGAAGTAGTCGGCTCATGATAATCCCAACTATTTATTTAAAAAAAGAATTATCAATAGGATCACAATAAAAAAGAAAATCGTTTTACTTCCTGATTTTTTTTTTCTGTCATCCATCAAGTTAACTCCCAGAGAATGGTAATTTAATCTCAAATTAAGATGAGACAATTTAAATACTTAAAGTACACACTGTAAAGTATATAAAAAAAACACATCTGACATTCTCTGCTCAAATGGAGTGAAATGATGAATCTGTTAATTTAATTGTTGGGAGTATTTTCAATGGATAAATTGTTGCAGCTTTGGGAATGTTGGGAATGTTGCATGGAGTTAAAGTAACTGGCATTGGTCTGTATTTTTTTTTTACTACAACTGATTGATAATGTTAGAGGTTCTAGAAAGTTACAGTATGATCCAGTGAGCTCATACACCCCCTCCGCTGCCCTGCCCTGACCTATGACTCTCCCCTAGCCTCCCTCTGAGTGGGGCCGCCTGCGGTGATAGCCTTGTGTGGCAGGAACGGCCATCTGCAGGACCATTGTGTTGGTAATGGACTCCCGCCTCAGAGATGGCCTCTCATGGAAATGCGTTCATTCTCATGGAGACGTGGAGGGTTTCCCCCATGGCTCAGACACACCGGTTCCTACTAGAAAACCTTTTCAGGTCCAGAATCTTCCTCTCATTTCAATAGCTTTCTCCCTGAGAGTCTGACAGTGATAGTCCTCTTCTGATACATGAGTCAGAAGGATTTGTCAAGCTCAACACAAGGCACGGGAGAGTGGTGAACTCAATCAAGATGATGGATTATTGTAAACAGCCATTTAAAGCAATGCAGAAAAACCAGGGCTTACAGTAGTTGTTAAAATGATTTACATGGATTAGAATAATCTGGGTTTGGAAATCCCATCTTTGCTATCCAGAATCAGCTCATCATTTTCAATGTGCCAATTTTTAGGCTGCATGCTTCAAAAAGACCAGAAGGTGCTACAACTACTAGAATGTTACCTTAGTCTTGATGTTGATGAAATCATCATATTTGTTATGTGTGCGTGTGTTTATATATATATATATACAGTGCTTAACAAATGTATTAGACCACCTGTCATATTTGTCTCAGAGACCATCCAGCATCACAAAGTGCTTTAATGCGCACTCTTTTATTTTCAGTGAGCTCTCCACGTTTTACCATTTTGAACAGGAATGAGGAATTTCAAACTGAATTCGCCTTTTTATATCCAAATTTGAGCCGGCTCACTGGGCTTCTCTGAGAAGTCAGAAATCATTCAAGCATAACATTCAATCACTAAAACTATTTTTTCTGTTCAGGAATGCAAGTAAATAACTATAATTTGACATATTAATCAAGAAATAATAATGTGCTTTACTATTTTTTTAGCTTTTTTGTAAATCAGTAAATTTGAAAATTCATTGATAATAACAATTATATTTTAGCATTAAAAATATCATTTGGGTTAAAGAGCTTCTACATATTGGTGTATTAACCATTGCAGAAACATAAAAAAATGATTTTGGTAATTACCAATGCTGTTGATTTAGGGCAGCTGTGGTATAAACCTGACTTTGGGTGGTGGTCTAATAAAGCTGTTAAGCATTGTATTTTATTTTTTCCAGAACCCATAATGGGGCCAAATTCAGACCTTTACACCTTTAAAGTGCAGCTATCGTATAGTAGTAAGTGACTCATAACTCTTTCATTTTACAAAACAGATAAGCACAAGTTAAAAA
Organism: Cheilinus undulatus; assembly: GCF_018320785.1. NCBI lineage: Eukaryota > Metazoa > Chordata > Actinopteri > Labriformes > Labridae > Cheilinus > Cheilinus undulatus. The sequence goes on from NC_054876.1 coordinate 11,609,810, forward strand.
TGATTGTTATATAATATGCAGCTATTTATTTTGTTTATGATGATAAAATCCTTCCCTGTTCAATTCTTCTCTGAAATGAAGCTGCTGAGCATCTTATTATCTCATGTATAAAAAACAACAACAAAAAACACAGAAATAGATCAAGTGCAAATTAAAGATACATCCAATATTGCATTAAAGTTGGAACTTGGAACTATATAAAAATAAAAATAAAAAAAATCAAAATAGGCTGATTTGCAAAGCAATAAAGTATTCAAACTAGAAAAGCACTCGGAGAGCACAGACCTCTGCCATTAGCACTATCTCCCAAAAGTAAAGAATCCTTTAAAAAATACCTGGATCCAGACGGTGATCCAGATCACTCCAAAAATCTAATCAGTTCTTCCTTATGCCATTTCTGACATTTCCTGAAAATTTCATCAAAATCTGTCCATGACTTTTTGAGTTATGTTGCTAACAAACTAACTAACTAACTAACAAACAAACCCTGCTGATCACATAACCTCCTTGGCAGAGGTAACAAAAATATTTTCTGTTGAAAATAAGACAACACATTAAATGCTAAAAAAAAGGGTTCAGCTAAGAAATTTCCCCTTCTCTGGAAAAAAAATTGTATTTCTGGGCTGTGACAGGGACCTGTTTACCACTCCGTCACATCACCTCTTCTCCAAGAAGAGGTGCCCCTTCACCTGTGATAGCTGAGGCTAGGTTGTGTAATTTCAATCAGCTATTCACATAGAATCTGTCTGGAGAACTCTTTTAGGGATCTTTTTTTAAACAGATGTCCACTCTGATATTCTGATGAGTTAACGTACGCCTTTTCTAAATCTGACCTTAGAGCCTTGGCAATGTGTACTACAGATTCACCTTCCATTTTATATTGACAGATCTTACATGTGGCCATTGAAACATTATGTCTCATCTGTCATGTGACCAATAAACAAGCCATAGAATCATTTTTAATGTGTATTAAATTTATTTACCCAAAATGTGTTTTTGATTCTCACAAGAAAGGACACACTGATGCAAAACAATCATTTTGCATCATACTACATCACAGTTAAACAAAGGCTGGGTTTAAATACATGATTTCAGTGTTGCTGAGATATTTATAAGCTTTGTTAAACTTTGTTCCTGATATCTTTGGTGAGCACTAATATGCAGAGATTACTTCATGTTATAGCATTCAAATTCTGATGATTTCATCAATATGAAGACTAAGAATAATTTACATAATATTATCTGACATCTGATTCTTTTCTTCTTCTACATTCTAAGATTTCACCAGAGCTGACAGCCAAAATCTAATCAGATTACTTTTGAAAAACTGAGTTTAAGAGACATTATCCTAGCAGATGTATCTTTCAGTTAGTCTTTTTAACATCCTCAAAAACACAATCAGCCCCGCAACAAGCTCCTCTCTTAATCTCATCCCAGACCTCAACAGAAATATCACCACAATCACAACGGGCAGAGTGTAAACACACCGGACTCCTGCAGACAGTGAATCACCAAAGCCACCCAACGTGCCTCATCACTACAGCTGGTCTCATAATTAACGGAAGAAATCTATTTTTTCCTGTTCATGTCATCACATAGAGCTGCTGAAAAAGTGGCACGAATCAGAGCTTGGAATCTAGTCCAAATTAAGCGACTCAGATCAAACACGGAGGCCCAGACGGCATGTCAAACACAGGAAAGCTCCCTGTTCCACTACTGCATGCAACAATAGATTTTAAAGCTTTTTCCTGCAGTAGATCATCTCCTCACTGCTGATGAAGCACCAGATGAGATAAGGAAGAGGAGGACAGGGAGGAATGGGCACAGAGAAAGATAAATCTGTTGTTCTGAAGGGAAATGGAGACAGGGGCAGAGGCTTGCTCTGTCTTAAGTTGTTGATTTGACCTGAAATCCAAGGGCATAAAATGAGTATTAATTGGTGGCAGAAGTTCTCATCTTCTTCACAAGAATAGAAGTACTAACACTTGTATAAAAAGACTGTCTTAAAGTAGACGCATCGATTGAACTTCTTTATTCATGCCAAAGTGAAGATGTACAGGCTATGAAATGTACTCAGTGCAGAAAAGGTAGCTCCCTATAACAATAACAAATACATAACAAAACTTGAGGCTGTTTCGTTGCAAGGCTATCTGAACCTCACATCTTATACTTGAGAATGTTAAACTCCAGTCTTGTCACTCTAAATACATTAAAAAAATACACTGCAAATGATGGACATAAAGTTTTCTTCAAAGATGACTTGCAGAGGGAATATTTTGCAGCTCTGATTCAGATCTTACATTTCAGAAACTTGTGCTGATTCACCTTCACCCATGTCGCTACAAGTTTTCCCTGTTCATCATGGATATGGCATTTAACAGATTCCTATCCTCAACTGTTGATTTGTTTTCTACCCTGGTCAGATTGGTAGATCTTCCTTATTTTTGTGGTGTTATGTCTGTCTTTTGCCATAATAAAGACACCAAAGAATCTTCTTGGTGTTATTTTACCTTCTATTTAGTCAAAAGCTGTTCTTGATGCTGGGGATTCAGCACAGAATAGAGCATCACAAGTGCATGGTAGCTGAATAAAGGGCTGTTTTGAAAAATGTAAGATCTGAGTTTTAAAATTTGGGATGCACAAAAGTATTGGCATGGTATGGGTATCTGCAGATATGACACTTTCTGCTGGTATTTACAGTCTATATTTTGTTCATAGTTATCAACACATATTAACATAGTTAAGACAATTAGTCTGAATTTGAAAGTATAAGCTCTATAAAAAAAGGGTCCCAGTTTTATGCAGTGCTCTACAGAGCACACAGTTAGTCAGTCAGTAGGTTGCTGTGGCTCTCAAAAGGGCAGCTTGGTTTTACTGTCACTGTTTATAATACAGTGAACATGAGGTCTCTACGGACTGAAGTTTTAAATTAGATGTACAGCTAATTTTAAAAAATAAATACATTTATAAAAAAGAGATGTATTTTTTGTGTCCTACATGGCTCACTGTCTTTCAGCAGGTTGGTACAGTGCTGTTCGTAGCTGTCAAAAGGGCATATGAAGTTGTTACTGTTAAATATACATTTTGCATTTTGTTACTAAAAGAAAAGACTTTCAGTTTTTCATTTTGAGTGTTTATATATGAAAAGAATACACGTAATATTTCTTGGAAAATCGAAAGTTGTTTGTCTTGTTTGATCTGTTTCAAAACCAGAAGTGTGTCACAATAAGAGTAACAAGTTAATTCAAGTACAGAAGAGACTTGGTGTTCTTTTCAACTGAAAACAGGTGTGTATAAATCAGTATCAGATGAAATGAGTTGGGAGATATCAGACTATCAAATATCAGGAAATTTCCAACAGCGTGTATCCCCAAGTTGAACCTTGAAAAAAAGGAAAAGGTCAGAGTTTCAAAGTTTAAATCAGGGTTAAAAAAAAAACAGAAAAAATAAGGTTCAGTTGTATACATAGAAAGGAATTCCTTTAAAAAAAAGTTCTTACATTCATCTTTATCAAATCTATAAACTCTTATGACCTGGAAGCCCCTGCAGGGATTTTCTATGACTAAAGGTAAAAAAACTGCAAACTGAACAGTCTCAGCAAATAACAGCATGAAACTTCTTGACATAGGACTGCTTCAGATCATGATCAAAGCCTGAGCAGACTGAGTTTGCAGATTTTTCTGCTAACTTAAACAATGACTGTACACGCACGGCTGGCCCTGAAGAGCAGACGTTTGTACATTAGTCACAGGACATAGGAAAGCTAACAAGTCTGATCAGACACACAGCTTATCAGCTCTTCTTATCAGGCCAAAAGGAATCTGAAGAAGGTTTTATTGTGACTTCCTGGCAGTTCAAAGTAAAATTATCTTTATTATTATCCCACTACTGCCAACAGAAGGTTATAGATTCAACCTTTAATGCTTTGCATGGCAGGAAAACAAGAGTGAAACTCAAACTGCCAGAGATACAAGAATACAGTGTGTTGTACATGAAAAAAAAAAAATCTGAAAAAAGAAGTTTATACACATGAGCAACTGCTGAAGACAAAACTTATTCTCATCATTTGTAATCATATATTATGTTGTAAGCTTATACAGCACTTCAGTCAACGGAGGCTGTTTTAAATGTGCTCTATAAATAAATCTTAACTTCACTAAACTTTTTTCATGGTCTGAAGGGAACATCAGACAGTCATAAATGTATAATGGAAATCTTAAGTCACTTATGTCCAACGTGCTCTAAAAGTGCCTTTGAATCTTCTCCAGTTTTATTTCCAGCTAGTAAAAGAAGTTGGTCATTTTTGTTAACAGAGGTGATGAAAATGTCTGCTGACAGTTTTAGAGCTTTGTGACGTTAAAGTCTCAAATCCAAACCTCACTCTCTGTAACAAACTTTTTTCCATTTGTCATTCACAGAAAAATACTTATACTGATTTACACTGCTGATAAACAAGAGAAAACTTGTAGAAATGTCCTTAAAACGGCCCATTTACAAAAAAAGGTCAGTCATCAGATTCATTAGGTAAGATCCAATATGACTGTGTCACGATGTGCAACTGTGATTGCCACATAACTGTTTCTTAATCGTCACAGTGTTGTAATACAGAACATTTTCTCAATGAAACTTAAGAAAAGTAGTGAAAACTTGTTGTTGAGTAATGGAAAGCGTATTTCTGAAATGAGGACACTGATAGTAACTAAATAAAACATCAATCAGACTATATTGAATCAATCAGATTTTCATTGCAACATCCAAGAGGGGTCTAAGTAAATAGGAGGCCCCAGGCAAAGTAAAATAAGAGGCCCTTCTCATTTTTGCCTAGAGCTATCATAGCTAGTAAAGAAAAAGATTTAAAGCTTTTATTTTCAGTTTACAAAGCCAAGGAAATGCAGGACCAAAATAAGAATTACAGACAAAGACTCACACACATATATCAGCAGTAACTGGTCTTAACTTCTAACATGAGTAGTAGTATAACTCAAAATTCACACATCTAAACAGTTTCACATGTCTTACGGGTTAACATGTAGAAATAAAATCTGTCACAAATCCTGATTGTTTCATTTACTTTTGTCATTTTAACACAGAGCGATCCACTATTTTATTTATTTGACATTTCTATACTGACCTGCCTTACTATAGCTTGCATGATATGAAGCTGTGGTGGGGATTTTTGAGGGGACTGCAGCTCAGTAGTGGGGCCCGGGGTCATTCACCGGGAATTTATCAGACAATCAAACTGTATTCTGCTGCCTTTTAATGTTATCTGGGCTAGGGATATGAATTGATAGGATTTTATTGATATTGATGCCATTTTTTATTCTTCTTATCAATTCAATTCTCTAGCAATTTCCTTATCAGCTCCTTCCTGTGAATGTTCTTTTTGGAAAAAGTAGACTTAGTTTTCACAGTCAACAACTCAGATTTTATTGAGTCACTTAATCTCCAAACACTGAACAAGATGTATGCCATCTTCAGTAAGAGTCAATGAAAAGATCACCTCAGTTACTGGCTACTAAAAATGTTAAACATCAAGTGTTTGGGAGGAGAACAATCTAAAATATACCAAAATTCATTTTTTGTTGGAAATATCTCAGTCAAAACAAACTGCTCTCTGGATCTTTAATCTCTGGATTTGAATTAGAATACAATACTACTGCTCATTTTCGTTAAAAGATAAGACCTTAAAATAAATATTAAACCAGCCCCTGGATCCCAGGCTACGGAAAAATAAATTGAAATCTTGTACAAAATCAACAGTTTTAATATATTCTAAACAAGGCTCAATGATGCATCACTTTACAACCGCATTGGCAATGTGAACATGCGCAGTGGTCACATCACAGGATGTGCAAAGTTAGTCAAGTAACCAAAAGGATGCCATGCTGTCACTTCTGTTTAGTTGAATGAAAACCAAAACTGTGAGTTTTCTCATTTTTATGACTAATCTTCATTAAACTCCTGAAATCAACATCAGTAGTCAGTGAACTAAGCTCTGTTCATGCAGATTCTGTGTGTCTACTGCATGTACGTTCAGGCTACAGGTGATGTTGCTGCCATCGCAGATACACCAGCATGACACAAGAGGAAGACACTAAATTATGCAAGACCAGTAGATGAATGTATTCAAAAGTGACCCCATCCCCAAAGAAAACTGTTTACCTGAGATGTCATTGATGTACATATAAAAAAATCATTGCAATTATCAAGTCAATTTACTTTTTGTTTTGAAAATAGATTCAGACGCATATCCCAGAAAGAAAAAGTACTGCAATGTGAGTGTTTTTTTCAATATTAATATTAATTCTAAATACTCATCCTAATAATTGATATTATTTACAGTTTTGATGTACATTTATTTGGCCTTTGCCAAACTGTAAAACCACTAAATGTACACAATATATGTGCTACCCAGTTATGCAAGGCTTTAAAAAATTAAACAAACACTTACCCTAAAATGGGAATCTTAAAAAAAAACAGAGGTAAAGCTTACAACATCTATTGAAACTCACAGTGGGGCTCTTTACAAAAAAATCAAAGAAAAAAAATAATAAAGGTCTTACTACGACAAAGGTACTGGGGTTTCACCAGGTAAAATCCCTCTGTAAGTGTTGATCAAACTGAGAGCTCTCAGGGTGAAAGGTGTTTCTGTGTGTTTTGTCAGAAAACTGCCCCCCCCCCCAAAAAAAAACAGAATTAAGTAATTATAAACTTCAAATCAATAATTAAGTCACGTTGTCAGAAAATAGAAAATGTCACAAAAAAAAAAGAAAAAATACTCAAAATTTTGGACATCTTAGCAATTTATAGAGAGAGTTGCAGAGGATTGGTAAAGTCATTTCCTCTGTGCAACCATGATCTGCAAGGCAGTAAACTCCTTAAATCAACACAGGCTGTGTGTGCGTGTGCATGAGTAAACCAGCTCACCTGACAGGCAGTCAGTTGGAAGTTAACTGTGTCACTGTTGTATTATGTCATGTCATGCAAGACTGAGACCACTATCACCCAAGTCCAACGGTCACTTCAGTCAGCCACAAAGACAAATACTGCTTCCTCCATTCACAGAAACTGAACATAGAGCCACACCAACAGAAACAATCTGAGCGGAAATAATTAAATCATTCAATTAAGTCACAATATCTGTTCTTTATTAGCCCAGAACAAAACGCAGAATTCTATCAAAGAAGCAAAAACCACTGCAAGAGGCAGAAAAATGACAGCATGCATGTAACAATTGATCTGAGTTAGTGTTACAAACAGATAAGATTTACTAATAACTGTTTAAAAAACTGAAGTAAAATCCAGAATTTCTTGCAGGCATGGCTCTGAAAATAGGATTTTAGAATTCTGTAAAAGCAACACCAGGAAAAGAGAATTTAACAGAAAAATAAAGTTTCCAAACAAAGAAACATTTAAGCTGATTAGAAGTTTAAAGTTCAAATACAATAAAATTTGGATTTGAAATGCTTCACTGTAAATTTTGTGAAAGTCCCATGGCTAAGATGAGAAAAAAATGTGGTTCAGGGCAGTAATGGGTCAATTATTTTACTGTGAGTGCGCACACATGCCTGTGTGTATGTAACTGTGCATGTGCACAGTAGGTGGGGGCAGCTGCAGGTACGCACCTTTAAACAGGTTTAAAAAGGTGCAAATTTATTTTCAAGCACCTGCGTAGTTAACACTGAAAGTGCGGTCTGTGGGCCCTGAAGGCCTCAACTGAAAGGCTGTCACCCATTCATAAGGAGACGTGTGACAGAGAGTGAGAGTGAGTGAGGCACAGAGAGGCGCAGTGACAGAGGTGAATGTAGAGTGGCCTCTAGGAGGAAGGAAGCTGACGGTTGAAGAGTTGTAATGAGGGGAAGTTTCCTTTAGAGAAGAAGTGAGCAGAGAATGAAACCTGTTGATAACTGTGATGTTTCACTTTGAGTCTGAAGCTCATTGAACAGTGACTGACGAGGAGGAAGGTCTTTCATAACCAGACACATACAAGTACATTTGAAAAATATCTAAAAACATTTAAACAGGGCTGTCAAGATTAGTCGATTTAACCTTGATTAATCAAGGTCCATAATTAGTGCATTAAAACGTTATTTAAACGCAATTACTCGCATGCTTCATTGTCCTTTTCAGCAAACTTGGGTTAAGCTACTGCTGCATCTCCCTGCAGCCACAGTGATGTAATGTAAGTCCACAACTGCCCCTTACTGTCTCACTTCACTTTAAAAAAAAAACTTAGACAGCTCAGTGAACAAGTCAAACGTTAGTTACCTTTTTACTGCCTCCTTATTACCTCCGCCAAGAAGGTTATGTGATCAGCAGAGTTTGTTAGTTTGTTTGTTAGCAACATAACTCAAAAAGTTATAGACGGATTTTGATGAAATGTTCAGGAAATGTCAGAAATGGCATAAGGAAGAACTGATTAGATTTTTGGGGTGATCCAGATCACACTCTGGATCCAGGATATTTTAAAGGATTCTGTACTATTGGGAGATAGGGCTAATGGTGGAGGTCTGTGCTCTCTGAGTGCTTTTCTAGTTTCCTATTAAATCCATAGCAAGTTATTTTTTCCATGTTAAGTGCGTACCATAATCCTTGATCTACTGATAAAGCAGGTCTGTTTCCTAACAGGAAGTCCATTACCCTTAGTTTAAGACAACAGAAAAATCCAAAATGACACAAAAACAGTTTTGAATGCATCATAGTTGTAAACAAAATAACTACAATCTGATTAGAAATTTCAATAATCTGACAGCCCTACTTTTTAAACTTCTTCATAAATCCTATCGAATTTCCCTTCAAATCTTTTGCTTAAAAAACAGGAGGACTCAAGAATTGTTGAAGAGTAACATTCAATTCTTTAGTAACCGTAAAAAGTTCAACAACTAATTGTACTCTCAAACAAATGTGCAAAAACACATCACAAGGACGAGAGCTGATGCAATCTTATCGCCTTATTTCAGTGTGTTTGCGTGTTTAATCGACGGCACTCCCACCAGCAGGTGTGCAGAGGTCTCTTTCCAGCTGCATCGCCTGGCATCTCTACAAGGACACCCATCACAGCCCAGCACCCATCAGCACCTTCACCCAGCACCAAGGCCCTTCATACCTCTGATAAATCTGTGTATTCATGCATGAGTTGTGTGGATGTGATTTCCTTAAACAGTTTTTTAAATGTTTGACTGTTTTTATCAAATCTTGGATCCTGTGTGACTGATCGGTAAAACCAGCCTTTTAATCCAACAAAACAATTTCATACGCAGCGCTGTGGCATAAACAAATACTGAGAGAGGAAAAGTTTCCTTTGTGAAATCCCTCTCACCAGTAACTTAATCTCGTCTTTTTCTTTCCTTCCAAAAACTTTCCAGTCTAAACATCAGCACGCCCAGCCTGAGGGGCCTGACACCTGAAGGCCCCATTTTATCGAAACGATAAGCGGCTAGATTTGGCTGGTGCTCCTCATGAGATCAGGTGTATAATAAACGATTGGCTAAAAGGGGCGACAACAGAGAGGAGGTTTTTCTGATAGACAAGAGTTCATCCTGTCCTGTGAAGCAGCCAGAACATGTTCATGCCCACAGTCATCCAGTGGAAAAATCCAAGCCATTAATCACCATGTGAGGCTATAACAGCAGAGTGGGGAGTCAAATGGAGAGCAGAAAGTGACAAAACATCTTTTTTAACATCTTTCTCAAGCAACAAGTCAACTTCAAACATCAGTGTGTTGAAGTCAAAGCCACCTTTGACTGTTTGACCTTCAGAACTGTCACAAAGAGAAGAAGGAGGAGGTAGCACACTTCACACAAAGGGACGTAAATTACCTGAACGCATCATGACCGACCCAAAAGGTCCCTCAACCGTCAAGTTCTGCTCTAACCCTTTCATGTGTGATAACTGCAAACACCACAGGGTACTTTTGGTGAACATACACTCACTCACTTGTACATGCACACCCGTTTGAGGCTTACTCACCCGATGAAGGAGACCATCTGCTCCACTATGTGCCTACTGAAGGTGACGATCACAAACAGTTTCTGTATGACAAAGAAACACACACAGAGAGAAAGAAAGAGCGAGTCAATAACTGCACTGTGAAGTCACTGCTAAGGTTCAGAACAACGTAAGGTTGTGCATCATAGTTTGATCACCAATTCCAACACACCCTGTCAATTATGTCCATGAATTGCACCATCAAGGCAATTTGATCTAAAAGCAGTTTTCATCTTGAAGGGCAAGAAATGAAAGGCCTGGGATCTATGACACACGACCAACACAGAGCACTAGGTCAGCATGTCACACTGGCTGAGTGTGTAAAGGCTGAAGGGAGGAATCAAAGGAGATGTGTCACTGCTTCATAGGGGGTCTGGAGGCCAGTTCCTGTCAGGCCTGATTCCTGCTTAGTCAGAGAGCCAGAAGGGACAGGCAGGCCACTGGCAGCCATTTTGGGTCATATGTGCCCTGTGTTGTGGAACATGTAACCAACAATTGACCAGACGGTGCCTTTACTTGTCCTTTGGAGTGTTTGAACCTCATATTATTCTTGAAAACAAACATTTCCTTTGACCACTTAAAACGTGGATTGACCCAGTCACATAGAGCTGACCTTCAACATGGCATTAGATAAACTTAAATGAACAGATCTTTGTGGAGGCCGTCATTACAAATTCATGTTCTGCAGAGGATTGTTTAAACCCACAGAGCCTTTTTTCTAAATTCTAAAGGGTTTCCAAAGATACTAAATATATACTGTGGAAATTACAGGGAAAAGTGCATGCAAGATCTAGAATTGAAAAAAAAGTCATCCCGAGTTTGAGTATTTCTTTCGATTTAAATGTGAGGCTTAATTAGGAGTATACAAGCTGAGTATAAGAGGTGAAAGAATCCTTTTTTTTTGGCTTAGACTGGCAACAAGTGCTAAAGGTAGCTCATGTTATTATTTATAAATTATATGTTTGCAAACATCAATCAATGATGTAGAAAAATATGCATTCTGTGTCTTTTATGCCTTAAAATAAAAAGCATTTAACATCCTCTCACATGAGTAAATCACAGGAAATAACAAAGAGACTTTCATCAAACAGACTGTTGTCAGATTTCAAATCAAAGCCTGATGGACATTTTCACTGAAGAGTACTGTTTTGTAAGGGATAGCACTTGGTGAATTTGTTATTTCTAACTGCATTGATTAGCACTCTGTGTTGTTATCAAAAGTAAAAAAAAAAAAAAAAAAAAATCGAAGGAGAGTGAACAGGCTGAAGGCCCAGAATGTCACTTCCAAAAGGAAGATGTCAAAAAATTCCTGTTAGGCCTGCAGACGGATCAGTTGTGTAAGACAGTGTTTGTTTGAACAGACTGCAGACCTGAGAATTTCATACACTTGACTGATTAATCTGGGAGCCAGAAAAGCAACAGGTTTCAGGATTAAATACCCCTGTTGTTCTTCTGTCTCTACACATATACGCTCTGTCAATAAGTGTCTTTTGACTCCCTGCAAGTGCATGCATCATTGGTGTGTAATACATCTAATTCTTAACATTAAAATGCCTTGGCTACAATGTGCAATTAGAAATACTAAATATTATAGAGGAATGTACTGATAAGAAGCAGATAAAATTTGGGATGCAAGATATTACTGGTATGATATGAGTATCACCTAATATTTGCTTAAAGGTGAAATATCAGTTTGATAGATGCGAACATTTCTGCCATTATTTACAAATAAGTTAGAGGAGTTTTAAGCCGGACCAACCAAGTCTTTTTCTTTATTCATCATCATTTCCTACATTTTAAAGTCTGTTTTAAGGATGCAGATTTGTTAATTTGTTCATCATCAAACTTTAAATTGGGTTTTTTAAGGACTGAAGTTTCAGGTGTGATATTACATTTAAATATCGATATTGGTATCTGCTAAAAATATTTCATAAATATTGGCATATCTGACATCGGCAAAAATCCAGTATTGTGCATCTAGATTGAAATGATGCAAAGGCAGAGAGAAGTGAGAGTTCATAATTAAACAGCTAGGAGTAAGTGAAATTTATTCCTTGCTAGAATGTGAAATTCTATATTCATGAATAAATGAAGGACCAGATATTAATCATTTAAAAAAGTAAGTTTAACTTTATGAAAATATATTTCTCGTCTCACTTTGTGCTCCAGTTTTAGGACAAATTAGAGCAAAGAATTACACTATAGTTTAAAAGACACAGTGTTTAGCCCTAAATTTCTGGGGAGAAGCCCATCAAGCCCCAGACCTATAATTATTTTAATAACTTTGTTTTATTTAAATAAACATATTTACTTTTAAGTTGTTATAAGTGTAATTCTATATGAGGCACATTTAATTGTTCTACAACACAGTCTTGCTTGTGAGAGTTGTACTTTCTTTCATGATATGATAATCAAAATTGTTCATTTTTAAAGGAAGAATGTTTCTGGTAACTACTTTGATATCCAAGGTGTCCACTAAGATCAGCACCTGTAGGTCCTGGAGAGGAGCTACACTAAAAACCAATCAACACTAATGATCAATCCTGATTATGAACTCAGTATTCAAGGCTACCAAAAAGTGCCTGATGCATAGGTTTTGTCTGAACCAGGGGGAATTTTAGAGGAGAAAGATTATTTACGACAAAGAATTTGAAATTTTGAGATAAAAATGAAAGTAGTTTTATTTTTAACCCCAGATTGTCCATATAAAGATACTCAGAGGCTGAATTTTTGAACATACAAACAAAATATTTTAAACAGTTTTATGCCTTTCAATCCATACCAGCTAAGACCACCATCTGCTCAGCTGTGATGCTCTGATATTGTGTATGTCCTGCAAATAATGTATTTACAGTGCAAACAATTGTCCTATCAGCAAATGAAACCATATGCACCAGTCTTATTATTATGAACCTGGATTGACCAGTATATCAATCAATTGATATACTTTTAGAGCTTTAGTTCTGATCAAGTGAAAGACAACTATCACAGCCTGACATGTAGATCAGTCTTCATACTGAACACAACAGGCTAGTGTGTGAGGTTGTGATTACCATTTTGTAAAGTAAAAAATGCAGCAAACTGGGAACACAAGAGCCAGAGTGTCATAAGAAAGACGGAATTTTCAACAAATATTTTATTATCAAATGTTCAGATGATGCAATCTTGATACTGAACACAACAGGCTAGTATGTGAGGTTGTGATTATCATTTTATAAAGTCAAAAATGCAGCAAACTGGGAACACATGAGCCAGAGTGTCATAAGAACGACTGAATTTTCAACAAATATTTTATTATCAAATGTTTAAGATGATGCAATCTCTGTTATTTAACAATCTAAGGTACCAAAAAGTACCAAAACTAAAGCAAACACTATGGATCTCAGTTTTATTTGTAACCAGAGGCTGCCATGAGAGAAAGAGATCACTCTCTGAATCGCACGAAAACACTGGCAATGCTTCAAACCTTACCATCGCATTTGTGAAATTAAGACAGTGAGCTGGAGTTTGTCTGCACCTTTTCAAAATTCAAAACAAGAAATTACCCAGTTCTACTTGTGGACTTCTATTTTTGATGCAGAGGTCTTGGAACAGGTATCAAAATCATTTGATTGTTTTAAATTTAAATTTCTGGTATCCTGACAACCCTGCTGTTTAATGAACAACAAAAACACTTCCAGCACCATAAAAAGAGTTTGGAAATGTGAAAACTAAAGTGAATAATCAGAGTGAAATGAACAACATTGAACAAAAATAAATGTGACAGCCATGTCAGCACAACACCTTTAAATGGCTACAGTGAAGATAACTGAGCACCAGGACGCCCCACACTCTTTTAATCACATGTGACAGCGCTCTTTGTTACAGTGCTCATTGTAAAGTTGCATAACATGTCATCTAGGTCATACATGTATTGTCATCTGGTTGTCTTCCAATAATTACTTTTAAAAACTGGGTCTTAAGCCTCAGAGCTTCACTGAAGGTTAGGCACAATGAAAAGAAAGACAAGCAGTCACAATGTTGTCACAAAAATAACACAACTTATAATTGACATGTGCAGCCATAAAAAAAAGTTTGACATTTGCAGTCATACTATTCCTGTGCCGTTCAGAAAATAAACACAAGGCGGTTCAGTAAGTAAATCCCCCCACAGCGACATTTAAACTGCAACTTGAGTAACAAGTTTTGGAGCAATGCACTTGAGTATGGATTTTGTGCACCCACATCTCCTAAACAAACTCTGACAAGAGATGCATCATTCAACAACAGAAAACAGAAGGAAAGGGCAACAAGATGGCGGACACAGGAAAGCTGACTAGGAAACATTCAGAGTGCCTGCTGGGAAACGGACGGTGACACGATAATGACTCGCTGATTTCAGAAAACTGATAATGCTGATAAAAGCTACGCACATCCCAGTACACAAACACAGATAGAAGAAGCATTACCTCACGTCTTAATAGGAAGGAACTTGGATTTACAAGAACCCGAGGGAAATGACCAATGAGAGCATCCTTCTTCTAACGTGCAAGGGTGGAACTAGGGCAGCTCGATTATGACAGTAAAATCATAATCATGATTATTTTGATGACTATTGAAAATATCAAGCATGATTACTTATTGATTTTACAACCTCTGCATCACATGAACTTTAAACACTCCCCATACTTTACAAAACAAGCAAAAAGTGCAAAAACAAATATATTTGAAAAATGATATGCAATGATAATGACTGAACAAAAAAGATTACTGTCAGAGCTGAAATATAACAACAAACTCTGAAACATTCACCACATGATGAAAACTATGGATCAACAGCATGTGGCACAGTAATCGCTTAATCACATTTATCTTGTTTTCATGATCGTTTGAAGCCAAAATTGTACTTGAAATTGAAACACGATTAATCAGCCAGTACTTGTTGTAACAGTAATTTTTCAGTAAATTTTTGCTCCATGAGAGTCTACATCTTCTGCCACACCTCACAACTCTCCTGTCGTCAGCTAAAACACCTTTCTTATGAGTGTTTTTAGCCCTCATCCTCAGTGACCTGTTGCATCACAAAGACCCAGATGATTACCATCCAGTTAACATTCATACATGAAGCAGAAGAGCATAAAAGAAAGGAGGAACCAACGCAGAATAAAAAGGAAGCCCTCCTTGGAGACTGTTTGTGAGAACACACCTGAAGCGCAGGTACAAACCCAGATCAAAAACAAGCTTTGAAGCAAATACACTCAACAGAGGATTCAAAATCCCCTTTTGTTCCCTCTCAGCCCACGAGGGAGAATGTCACCTGCTCCTCCACACTTGCTTTCTTCTGCCTACACACTGTATGAACTACAGCATCATTTGCATTTAAAGCTTGAGGAAAATGAAACCAAGCGACTACACGAGAGGGGCCAGGGCCCCCCAAACATGCCAGAGAGCCCAGTGAAGTCTTTCTTTCTTTCTGTAAGACAGGGAGGGACACACCTCTGTCAGTGGGGCCCCCCTGGGACCCCTGAGTGTAATCTGGTACCGTGTGTGTGATTGTGCCTGCCATGCATGCAACCCCCACTCGTCCCTCTCACTTTTCCCTCTTCTCTTCTCTTTCTCCATCACCTCCCACAGACAATGTTTATCTGCTTTCCCTCACACTCTTATGGTTCCCCTGGACCACCATCTCTTTTTTTCTCAGTTGGTGCAGGACAAATTTTTCTACATATGATAAAGAATGAGGCACAGTGAAAAAATGTCCTGCTTTTAACCCTTCATCTTTGAGTCACAATGAGAAAATTCCAGCATTTGCTTAGAGAACAGAAAGTCAAGCCCTTGGCCGTAATCTCACACACATACTGCAAATTCCTGAACGCAAATTGAGGATTTTCCAGGATTAGAAGAAATATTAGTGATGCCAAGTCTCCTAACAGCACTTTCCTATTCATGGCTTGGATGTAACTTTCCTATAAATTCTCCATGAGCTTCAGTGTGACCAGTCTTCTGTACAGTGAAGCTACTGGGGGTGCTGCAGCTGCAAACACAAAATGGTTGACTCCCCTTGCTTTGGCTGCACAAAATGGCCTCCTCACTACCAGCTGAGTACGGTAGTGCTGAAGATGCATATGAGTGTGATTCATTAGTTAACCCTCTTCTCCCTGTGTATGCAAATCTCAACCTTTGCACATTCATTTTTTGCGGTTTCTCTGCTATATTAGACAAAAAAGATTTTTAAAAAGCTTCACTGAGAGTTTGCTCTTTTTAACACACAACTAAAGGGTAACTTCTTAAAAATCATCTCTCAGCTTCATCCATAATTAATGCACATCATTAAATATATGCTTACCTGAATGTGCATTTTGATGACTGCTTTTCCAATGAGAGTTGCACCAAAAAAAGTCCAAAAGGGAACCAAAAAATGTCCACAAGTAATTCCAGCCAGGTCGAACAGGGGATTAGGAATCTGGGGAGAAACAACAGAAAAGGTGACACTTCATTTTGTGTATGTACTTATTAACAAACAAAAAAAAATACTGAGAATGCTCTGTGAGTTTTTTTTTTCCATTTTTTCCTTTTGCATTTAACAAAACATCTTTTTAATAGGTTTACCTGCAAAAAGTCACAGATAAACTTGTGGAAATATTGTTTAATATTTGAAAAACTGTGCTCTTATTCATATAAATAACTGCCCTTTCTTTTAAAATATATGTATCTCAGCAATCTGAATGGGAAAATAAAAGCCGATGAATGAAAAATATCACAGTGGGAATGAAGATGCACCTATGTCTTGTTAAAAAGAGTAATATCTGATTAGACTTACAGAAGCACATGCTAAAATCCCCAAGAAGCCGACCTTCTGAATGAGTTTCTGCACAGCTATTTTAGCCCGGGTGGCAAAGTCCTAAAAGAGAAGAAGAGGTGGAAAAAGTGATTAAACCCTGACTGAAGATCTGCTGATTTTTAGCTGATACTGACCACATGCAGCATGAACTTTCAGATATCCCTTCATTCACAGGAGACAGCTTAAATATACCACAAAGATTTTTATTACATAAAAATTGCACTGCAACAGTATGAACTCCTAAATATGGATTTGTAGCATCTCAGTCAGATAAATAATGCTGTCTTTACAAAGCCAGCATGACTTCTTAAGCCTACAAAACAATTTTAATGCTAGTAAATTATGCCAAGAGATACATTTTTATATGTTAAATTAATAACTAATTTTAAATACATTTTTAAAGATTCAAGTTTGTGACAAACATTTGTTTTGTTGTACAAAATACATTTTTTTTCTGTTTTTCCAGGCCTTTATGCATTTGGGGGAATATTACACAAGTGTTTTAAACACATTTAAACAGCCAACTACAATTCTGCTTTTGAAATCATATATATGAAGCTTTAAGAACATTAAAACAAATGCAAAATTTAGATTAAATATTAATTTAGAATAAAAAAGTGTAATAAAAGATCAACTAGAATGACAGAACCTGCATCCCTTCAAGCTGATGTTTCCACTTCATCATAAATTATTGTCTGCTTATTGGCAATAAGAAATTTCTTTTTAAGTTTGAAAACATGTTTACATCCTAATAAAACGAAAAATACCCAATTTGTCCTGGATTTTAACTTTGTGCTGGTTTTTCTAATAAGTAAAAAGGAAGCAGCATCTGCAACAGAAGCGTCTTTCTCCCCCTGTCAATTTGTCTTTTACAGAACACTTTCATCAATTATGATCTGACAAAAAGAAAAAACACACCCTCAGAAATTAGACAAGCAGCAGAGCAAACTGTTCACAATTTCAAATTACATGTCTCTAAATAATTTTGCAGCCAAGTGATTTTCACTTCCCAGTGCTAGAATTTAAGCTGCTGAGCTGAGCTGTCCCTGGTTCAGAATCTTAGTTTGAAATGATCAAAAAAACTTTTAATTTGAATACATTGGCATGTTTTTGGGAAGTTAGTATTTTTAAGTTTTTTTTGTTCACTTTTGAAAAATAATTTTGCAAAAAAACAGAAGTGATTAGAAACTCTTACTGGGGAAATGTTACCTGTTTGTGTTTTCATCACCAAGAAAATGAATTTGCCCAATAAAAAAACACTTTTTTAACAGGTAAATTATATTTACTTAATGTTTGAATAAATTAATACATTTTTATGTTAAATAAGGATCTTCACTACATACCTGACCATCCTGTCCACATAAAAATCTCCAAGTTCAGAGCTTTAGTTCCCTGATTCACCTGCCACAGATTCTCAAACAATTTATAAACTCATCCCTAAATTCTTTCTTCATCACAGGAGATTCATAAACTAGTTAAAACATGTCTTAATCTAACCTCTAGTGCCCGGTTTTGACTCCATTGTCACTGGGAACGTGAGAAGAAGACAACAGACTTTGGTCATTCCAGTGACTCACAAATTCTTACTTTTTCTGCCCCTCTTGCCCTATTCCTCCTGACAGCTCAACAAAAGCCTCTTTTCACTGCAGTGACACTCATTTTTCCCAAATATACCTTTTCTGGGAAGAGAAGCCCTAATTTGTTTGGATTTTAACCTAAACTACTTCTTGGAACACAGAGGGAATGCAAAGAAAAATCCTGATACTGGACCTCTTACTTTGTTGGACACACTCAATGTCTGGGTAATTATAGCAGGATTATTTCTTACTCAGTTTAACAATGCCTAATTAAAAGTTTCTATTGTAATTTACAAAGAAATGTTCCATTCTGGATAAAAAATGAAATTTATCAAAAACAAATACGCAGATAACATGTTCATTTCTAAAGTTTTTGATAAAAATGTCTGAGGCCTTGATATGTTTAACTTTAATTCTATCAGGGAATTTAAATTAAAAAATAAAATTTCACAGTGGCTTTCATTCATTTTAATTTTTCTACATTTTCTGAACTAGGCTTGAAGTTGCTTTTTATCATGAAAAAGATTTGTCTTGCTTTGCAAATTTCATGTCATACATATTTCAATAGTGCTTTTCTTAAATGCTTTAAAGTGTCTGATAATACGTGTAACATTTTTTGTCTGTAACACGAAGCATTTATCACATGTTAGAAAAAAAATACTGCATTTTTTGGTTTGAAGCATCAGAATTAGAACCAGAATTGGCTCTGACCCAGTATTTCTGCATGTAGGATTCTGACACCTGTTAACAATGCTTTCTATGTAAATGCATCTAAAATTAAAAACTAAACTGAACAAGCCTAAAAGATATTTTGCAAAGTCAAGTATGCTTGATTTGCATTTACACAGAACTATGCTTGCTGATTTAACTCCTTAATGCTTCTGCTAAATCTGTTTACTATTAATTTAAATGTGAAGAATAAGGTTTTTTCACTTAATTCAAGGCATTATAGTTATTTGTCAGTTTCAATTTAACATGACAAAACATGATTTTTTAACAGCTCTCTATAAAAGTGGGGCTTTCATTATAAAGTGAAACAACTTCCATTAAAAGAAAACACATTTTCAGCCTAAATGCTGATATTCACACACATTTAAATTAATATTCACCTTAATTAATTTTTAAATCAGTTACACTTTTCCTGAGCCAAATCCTTTTTATTATATTTATCATATTTATTTGAATGTTTTCCATGCAGCAAATGGCTCTCTAAATTGCAGTAGTGCACTAAAAAGTGAGAGTCTCAGACAATTACTGGTTAGTGCTCTGTGTTTAATCTTTTTTATTCTATACATCTTTAAGAATTGTGGGTGGTCCCAAAAGAAGATTTTACTGCTGGATTAATATTACTGCACCTCAAATTATTTTTTAAAATCAAATAAATTCATAAAAACAAACAGAAAATAAATTCAAATGACCATACAAGTTTAAATTGTTTTCTTTCAAAACCGAGGCCTCTGTTTCTGAAGCATCAAGTAAATTTAAAAAAAAAAAAAAAAAAAAAAAAAAAAAAAAAAGAAAAGAGGCTCCAGAGGGGGCAGGCAGAACATGATCATGCCTAATATGGTCAACAAAATCAGTACAGTGCTGATGACATTCTTTACGGGGTGCAACCGAGCGGTCAGGAAATTTGAGAGACATGGGAGGTCGCCTAATAAGGTGCTGGTGGGGGGAGCAAAGGGACACGCAATCTGATTGGTCTACGATTTGAATTTCTGCCTCCACTGATGTCCAATCGGGAAGGTTTCTCCTTGGACGAGCCTGTAAATTTAATTCCAGCCTGTCCCCATGTGTGCATGTGCGAGTGCGTGTGCATGTGTGAGGGTGTGTGTTTTGTGCGTTGCTCAGCTGGTGGGAGACAGGGAGAGAAGGAATGTGTATGGTCGGTTTACAGCTGAACCGCTGAGGACTGTATCTGGACCAGGGACACCTGATAACTGTGGGTGCTGCAGCGCAGACAGAACCCTGCAGAACCAATCATCGCCATGGAGACGTCCTGTGAATCCCATTTGTTTTATGACATCATGACGTGTGCATTGTTTACATTAGAGGTGCCGTAGCTGAGCTTTTGGCTCCTGCAGTGAGAGCGAGCATGAAAATATCAGTGCAGCATGAACAAAGGGTCCCTGAGGAGGTGGGTGGGGGGGGGGGTGTTAGAGGGTGTGTGCAAGTGTGTGTGTGAACTTGTGACACCGTGATTTACTAGAGTTGAACTCTGTTCTTGGACTCTCTCTGTGTTCTGCATTTCTGGACCCAGGAAGCGTCTATCTTGAATAGCTGGGGTTCAGACATCCAGACTCTGTTGTTGGCGGCTTATGGAAAATCACCATCTTTGCCAGGCAGCTTGCCAAAGGCTGCCTGCCGGTCCCCCCCCTCCTTCTCCTCCCCCTCCCTCCTCCTCCGCCATCACAGCCGGCCTGCAGGGCTGGGCTTAGCAGCAATTACATTTGGTAAGATCTTGTCAAGGGTGCAGCGTCATTAAAACCATGGAGATTTTTTCCCCCCCCCCAGGTTTGGATGTTTGGCGCAGATGCTTTACTCAGCAGTCTGCACAGTCACCCCACATGGAGCCCACATTTGTGGGAAACAACAATCACATTTGATCTGCTGTTCATAGCTTTAAAAGGAACATCATATCATCGTTCCTCAGAAACAATACTGTGCCAGCCTTTCGTCTGCTTTTCACAGCAATTTTTAATGCAATTCATGAACATGTGCAACATGCATAAGTAATAAAATAAGAAGTTGACTTTTTGGAAAACATGGAGCCTCTGAAATACTTGAGTCATAGTAAAACACCATAATTAGTGCAATAAATGAGGAACATCAGGATGTTTGGCACAAGATAAAGATGAATGAAATTTTTTCACTGATTTATTGAATATAAAATTAAATTATGTGCAAGGTCAAAAAAATGACTCAAGTTCATTTCCTGCACCAAAGTTTATTAATTCACATCAGAGTAAATTCTTTATTTCATGTTATCTAGCGTGAATTCATAGCTTGAATTGATGGGGTTATCATTTTTAGGTAGTAAAAGTTTATGGAACTTTTCTTTTTACATTTTCAGCAGGAAAATGTTTTTCTTTTGCTATGAGCAGGATGTGCTTAAAGTGTTAGCTTTGAAATTATCTTTGTACTGTAAATGATGTTTCTCTTTTTACTTGCCAATATGTATCTACATTTTTTAAGTTGCAAGAGGGATTTCCCTCTAAAAAAAAGTGTGTTTTCACAAGAAAAAGTTGGCAGAGCAGTTGTGTTTGGGTATGCTGATGAAATACAGAGTTCAAACAGAGACAAAAAGCAGGCAGCGACAAGGCACTCTGCTCCATGTGGAAAATCAAAGTGTCAGACAAGGAAAAATCTATGCATAGCCTATACACAAGTCAACACCCACACACATTTTTTTCTCTCTCGCTCTCTCTCTCTGTTTTCTTTTTTTTCTCAATGAAAGTCTTTCACACAGAAGACACCCATCTCCGGAGCGGTCGCAAGCCCCCCGACACGATGACGGCTAAAGTTCATCTCATTAACTCCAACAAGCCCGCGCCTGCTCGCTCTGCCACAGGAAGTGGAGTGATTAAGGAGTCCTGACGCAATAGAGAGCCCCAGTCTCCTTCCAAGAGGGAATAAAGAGATGAGCTGTACGTTGAAATCTATATGGACAAACACTTTAAGGCACACACGCACATAAAAAATGCACCCCTGAGTCCACGTTGACAAATTCTTTAACAAGCTGTGGTTAAAGGGAAGCTGGTTTTACTCTGACTCACCCCCCTCCTTTCAAACAGTTTACTGGAAATAAAGAGGGAGGAGGAGGGAGGGGGCACTTTCAGAGAAGTCACGTGACGGGGATGGGCAAACCACAGCACAGAGAGCCTTTGAGTGCAGTAGGCCAGGGGGGAAGGCAGGCATACGCCCAGCGCAGATGGCCCTGATTTGAGTTACAGGAGATACGATCCTGAGAGTTGGCAATCAAGAATTCACAGCCTGTTAACCCCTTCCGTGCCGTATGAAAAAAATACACACAAGGCAGGAAATAACTTCATTATCAGGTTACAAGCAGCCATGAACCGGATCCATGGAGGCAGAATCCTCCGAGGCGGTCTGAGGATTCCTCTCCTGCACACGAGAGCTCTGAGCTCAAGATTTAAGAGGGGAAAAAAGAACCTGATGTTCATGACATCAGCGTCTGGAGCCGTTAGAAAAGCATGACTTCATTATTCTTGAATAGCTCTGTTGAATGAATGAGAAAAAAAACCCCGGAGTGCCGTGCTGCTTCTGTGCATCACGTGCACTTGTGGCAGGAAGTTGGCACGTGCTGGTTTGGAGAAATACCACTGGGTTTAAGTCAAGCTGTTGGCACCTACAGTCCTCTATGATAGAGGGACCAAGTCAGCATCCTAATCCAGCTGCTGCCACAGGGTGTGTGTGGGAGAGCTCTAAACATGTGTGTGTGGAGGGGTGTCACATCCTTCAGGACCAAATTCAACCACTTCCTATCTAATACACAAAGATCAAACGATACCAAAGCTCCTCTAGTCCAAGTTCAGGGCAGTCTGTTTCCACTTTGGTCTACATTCACTGATAAGCAATTTGTAATTAAAAATTGACAGAAATCCAAAGCTGATGGGCTCTTCCGTTTCCCCCTTTCAAAGATGTTTCAAAGTGGAGATAAGAAAAAAACAAAGGCATGCTGGAGAATCTCCTGGAGCCAAAGAGGGAACCCTGAGAACATCCGAGTGGCAGTGAAAGCCCTGGTGTGAGAAAAAATGTTTCCGTATGTAGCAGGTCTTCGCTGGAGCAGGCAACCTTCCTCCAGATGCTGTCCAATCACATGAGGAGCACACATTATATACATACACACAGCTGTGGCATATCATCAAAGAGAGAGTGAGAGAAATACAGAGAGAGAGAGAGAGAGAGAGAGAGAGAAAGAGGAGAGTGAGACGCACAGTGGGAGTTGAAAAGTGCGTGAGAAAGCATAAGAGTAGAGGAGGAGAGGGACAGAAAAAGAAACAATATCAGAGAAAGAAAGAAAGTAGCAGATGCAGCGTCATTCCTAATCTGTCCTCGTATCATGGATACAAGGCAAAAATGCGATGCTCCTCCTGCGTCACACTCTTTCGTTTGTATGCGATGGGACACGCAGGAGCTCTTCAACACTGGGATGATTTCTTAGACAAAATCTCATCTTCCCCACGCCGCCTGTTTGTGCCGCTCGTCCACTGTCTCTGCGCTTTTCTCACTGATTCGGTGGGAAGCAGCACTTTATCAGTAAGTGATGTCAGAGCTCCACTCACACATGTGGTCTGATGCTGGTGCCAACCTATCCAGCTGTCCACAACATCAGTATGAGTGGACCGTACAGTAGACGCAGCAGCCCGGCTCTTTGAACATAAGCACGTATTCTACTTACCACACTTGTTTTTTACTTCCTTGTATTGGTTTCAGTATTAAGTGTCTTGAAACGTCTCTTGGCTTAAGGCTAGACTGCAAAGTGCAAAATGCATGCAGTGGAAATTAAAGTGGTTGATGCAATGCTCTCTTTTAGAAGAACCAACCCTCATTAACACATATAAAGCTCCACTTTAGGTCTGATTGTAACACTACTCTGGTCTTCTAACAGATCTCATATTTAATTTAAAACATAATAAATTACATGATTTATTTAAAGATCTTTATATACATATATATATATATATTTTTTTTTTTAAACACAATGTAAGCACAAGCAGGGCAGGAACAAACAGAGTAAACCAGTATGTGTATGTGACAGAGAATCACCTGCTTCCACCTGGGGTCATAAAATTAAGAACATGTGAACCAGCCATTGATAAAATACCTACTCTGGCATCAGTTATTGAGCAAAGGTCACAAATATTCCAGGGTACCCATACAGGTAGATGTGGGGGAGATGAGAGGAAAATAACATTTAACTTTAAATGAGTGGCTCCCCACCTTTCTTGCCCCCCCCCGCCACCTAAGAAAAGCAGAGCCTATCTGAGACCCACACACACTAAAAAGCGATAAGATTGCTGTCAAAAATCAACATCAATTTGACGTTTTCATGAACAAAATAGATCTATATACACTATATTGCCAATATTCGCCCACCTGCTTTGACTCGCATATGAACTTTAGTGACATCCCATTCTTCATTTTTTAGGGTTTAATATGATGTCAGCCCACCCTTTGCAGCTTTAACAGCTTCAACTCTTCTGGGAAGGCTTTTCACAAGATTTAGGAGTGTTTATGGGAATTTTTGACCATTCTTCCAGAAGCGCATTTGTGAGGTCACACACTGATGTTGGACAAGAAGGCCTGGCTCTCAGTCTCAGTAAGTTTGAGGTCAGGACTCTGTGCAGGCCAGTCAAGTTCATCCACACCAAACTCTCTCATCCATGTCTTTATGGACCGTGCTTTGTGCACTGGTGCACAGTCATGTTGGAACAGGAAGGGGCCATCCCCAAACTGTTCCTACAAAGTTGGGAGCATGAAATTGTCCAAAACCTCTTGGTATGCTGAAGCATTCAGAGTTCCTTTGGCCTAGCCCAGCTCATGAAAAACAACCCCACACCATTATCCCCCCTCCACCAAATTTACACTTGGCACAATGCAGTCAGACAAGTACCGTTCTCCTGACAACCACCAAACCCAGACTCGTCCATCAGATTGCTAGATGGAGATGCGCGATTCATCACTCCAGAGAACGTGTCTCCACTGCTCTCCAGTGGCGGCATGCTTTACACCACTGCATCTGATGCTTTGCATTGCACTTGGGGATGTATGGCTCGGATGCAGCTGCTCGGCCATGGAAACCCATTTCATGAAGCTCTCTCTGCACTGTTCTGAAGGCCACATGAAGTTTGGAGGCAATTGACTCTGCAGAAAGTTGGCAACCTCTGCGCACTATGAGCATTAGCATCGACTGACCCCGCTCTGTCATTTTACGTGGCCTACCACTTCGTGGCTGAGTTGCTGTCATTCCCAATCCACTGTTGTAATACTACTGACAGTTGACTGTGGAATATTTAGGAGAGAAGAAATTTCATGACTGGACTTGTTGCACAGGTGGCATCCTATCACAGTACCATGCTGGAATTCACTGAGCTCCTGAGAGCGACCCATTCTTTCACAAATGTTTGTAGAAACAGTCTGCATGCCTAGGTGCTTGATTTTACACACCTGTGGCCATGGAAGTGATTGGAACACCTGATTTCAATTATTCTGATGGGCAAGTGAATACTTATATATTGTATGTGTATCACACCAAAAGATGTTTAATTAAACTATTTAAGAAGAATTTTGCCATGATCTTAGTTAATATAATCTTATTTGGCAACCTCAGAGCAGACAAAGCCTCACGCCCCCCCTGAGATCTTTGGTGATCCCCTGAGGGGTACCAGACCCCAGGTTGGGAACCAATGCTTCAAATGATCCCAGCAGTGGGGCCCCGGTCCTGTTTGAGGATCCTTGATTTAGGAATTTTTAAAAAAAATGTTATTTGTATGAATTAATCTCATTTTGTTTCCATGTTCATAATAAAGCAGTTGTATTACACAGTCAGACAGATTTACAGGCTTGCAGGAAAAATCTTTCACTTGTTTCAGACAACTGGACTTAAATTATTTCTGAAATATTTCTGTTGTTTGCTGAAATTTTCCATGTCACAGCTATCATGATGGAAGAACAAGATGTTATAAGTAATATGAAATGGAAAAGTAAAAAAGGATGCTCTAATCTCTTTAATCAAAGTATCCAACCGTAAAAGTAGTCTTCCCTTTATCTGTCATTCTTGACACAACCTAAGCTCAGGTTCAAAAGTGTAAAATGTTTTACATCTTAAATGAATAGCAGCGTTTCCCACACTATTTTCATGGCTGACCATACATGATTGTCAGCTTTCTTCTTAATGATAATATCCACATATAATCACCATCACATGCTTTTGAGAATGGGCGAAGTAGAGAGAAGTCCACTGTTACGTGCCTCCAGGAAGTTTAAGAGTATTAAGCACAGACAGTAAAGGTGTCTCATATTAAAACTGTGACATCTTATGCCTTTGTTCAATATTTTTCTACAACTACTTGCTGTCGGTGCTGTTCCGCACTCTTTGTTTAGTCTTTAATGACTGCTGTGGCATGTGTTATCGTTAACAAGCCTTCACATATGCAGATCACCTGTGGTGACAATGAAATACTTAGTGAAAGTTTACAGTGAATCTACTGTCATTTAAGCATCCTTAACATACTGCTGTTAAACACTGTCAAGAAGCAGAAATAGACATTAAAAAAGCTACAGAATGAGACTGAATGCTGCTAGAGGGGAGATGATGGTGTCTATGTTTGTGAATGAACACTGGTCTATGTGTTTGTAGATTATCAAAAGCATGAATTGAAAGCAAAAGCACATTGAAGTCACTTGTGAAATAAAGAAGTATTAGTAAGAGAAACACAGTTAATATGTAGATCTTAATATATATCCCCCTACCAAATGTTAATATGGTAAAGTAATCCCCATACACTCTGGCCCCACCTCAGCAACCCAGATACAACACAATTCTGTGAAAATTACTGAACAAAATAAACTGGTGTTATCAATAAATTATACATTTGATAGCTTTTTGCTTATAAATGCATAGGAAAAATATATAAAAGGATACAAGAGTGTAATGTCAAGATGCATCTTGCTTAGAACAGGGTGAATGATTTGTTAGAAAGCATATTATTCCTTGTTTTTTTAATTTCTTATAAACACAAATATTATACTACACATTTAACACATTTCTTTTCTAGTCTAAATGCTGTATGCCCCCTTAAAAAAAACAGAAAAAATCACTCTTAAATCCTCTGACGTCTGAGAAATAATCTAAAAAAGTGTTACTTGTTAATGGTTTGCTACTCTCTGCTTTGTTTTACTTGCAAAGAACAAGTGAATCTGCAGTAGGGCTCAAATCCATGTATGGATGCAGTTGTTTTACTGCACTTGACCTGTCTGACTGTTTGACCCACATGTTGGAGGGAAAGAAGCATTCCTGAGGATGAAGACTGTGTCAGGACAGATGGGTCTGACGAAAGCCGTTACAAAACCACACGCAAGTTTCCCCTCATTCCTCCTTCATTCATAATCACCAGAGGTTGGAAAAATAAATATTTACAGTGAGCTGCTCGGCATTGTTGAAACACTTGCAGAAATGTTTGATATGAGAACATTTTTTAACAGGAAATTTCAAAATGAAGAAGGGACGGAAATGGCGGGAACATTTTACTCCAGTGTATCATTTCTGTTACATTAGTCATATTATTGTGAAAGGACTTGACTGCTGTACCGTTGAGACACAGGGGTGGGGCTTGGTCACACACAAGGAACAATACGATAAATCTGGCACAGAGTTCACCTCTGGGAGTTTGTGATGACCAATTTGGAAAAATACTACAACTGAGAAAATAGAGAAATAAGCTTGAGGGTGGTAAAGGGCAAAGGTATTAGAGAGTAATGAGTGAGGGAGAGAGAGGGGGAAGGAAGAAGAAGCTGTAACATAAAAGCAGGGGGTGAACATGATGAAGAGGGGCAATAGGGGGTCACCTGAGCAGAGAGGGACTGGTCCAGCAGCTCTTCAAACCTCTGGTAGTCCTCGTCATTGGGGTCAGCACCTGACAGCCGTGCAGCTCGAGCCATGAAGTATGGAGGAAGTTCTCCAATAGCTGTACCTGCACCCTGAAAACACATAAACAAATACGGATATAGAAACAGAGATTGTTACTTTTTTAAGGAACTGAAAAACTGATTACTTCTACCTTGTTTAAAGATTTTCAGACAAAATGCATCAAGATGCAGTACAAACATGTAGCTAGAACAAACGTCTCCAAACTTACTCCATTCATCAAAAAAATTCTCAGAAATGAATAAGATACTGGACCAAAACACTAGCAACACTTTCGATTAAGAAATTATATAGTCTCTAGAAACACACTAGAAAATCACACCTAAACCAGGATCAATTTCAGTTTGAGTTTGAATGGTTTTAAACTTCGAACAATATTTCATTACATGATAACATACTTCCTAACATTCACTTACATATTTGTAACAAGTATGAAACAGAAACTGTTTGTTTCTTCAATATTATTTTACCTCACACAGTTGTTAGCTTGTGAAGAATTAGGAGAAGGTTACAACAGCTAAATTCCTTTGAGGGCAGCACAGCAACTTCAGTACTGGAAGAGTTTCACATTTGCATTAAAAACCCATTTATAACCTTTTAGCAAGACAAAAGCATGTAAAAAGAAGGGACTATATCTACGTAGAATTCAGCCTTGTTTTATGTAGTAGTTGTTTTTTTTAATTTTATCAGAAGTATTCAAACAACATCTCCTATATATTTGGTAATATTTGGTCTAATCATGCTCTCAGACACCACTTGTTTGTGCCCTTTATCCAATTTTGCATTTGAAGAATGGCATGCAGGCAGGTGTGTGGTGATTTGCAGTTTGTAGATTAAAAATGAGAGCAGAGTTCAATAATTTTAGAAAATGCAGGCAATTAAAGCATTTTGTGTGAAATCAAGAAATTACCGGTTTTGTTTATCAGAATATATGAAGAGTTCTGGCCTTAGTTTTGATAATTTATACTAATTGACTGAAACCAGAGGTGCACCAGTTGTGAAGATTAAGGCCAACTGAAGTCGAAACCTCTGTCAATGCTGACATCATTTCAATACTTCTTTAGGTGTCACACTCATTTGACCATAATATTAAATCATTTTGTCCAAAGGTCACTTTCTACCTTGTAAAAATATCTTATGTGCTAAATATATATGATAGCAGGGATGCATGATATTGGATTTCTGCAAATATCTGATATGCCAATACCTATAAATTAATTTTAGCTGAAACCAACATTGATATTCAAATGCAGTTGAGACTTAAAACTTGGGCCTTGAAACTGAAAATTTAAAGTGTAAGGAATGATGATGAACAGCTGCCATAGGTCTGTTGGTCTAGCCTAAAATTCCCCTAACTTATTTGTTTGTATGGGCAATATTTACAGCTGATAAGGGTAGATTTTTATATCAGTAGTAAAAACTGTTAGAAATTTCCACATCTAGTCATATAGATAATTCACCTTTTAAACAAATATCTGCTGATACGGATATCACAGTGCCAAGAATACTGTATATCCCTGCAAGATACCAGCATGAAATTGATTAGACACAACAGATAAACATTAATAACTGATATACATTTGTGCCACATAATTTTTCCGGTAGCGAGTGTTACAAACTGGATTTCTTCTATCAACCTTGTTCATTTGAATTTAGATGCTGTGGCTGATTTTATAACTTTATATCTTATTTTTATTTACTCTTTGTTGTTGTGCTGTAAATCTTCTCAATTTCTTTTAATATCAGGTTAGTCATTTTAACAAGCATGTTACCATGGATTCTGGGGGGTTAATGTGGCAAAAATATCAATATCCACAACCCAAAGTAGCTTGCACAGCTTGACGTCTGGGATTGTGCGATCAGAGCACTTAATGGGAATGAAACGGAAAGGATTTATGAGAACAAAAATCCTACAGATTATTAAAAGATCATGGACACATAAAAACTCAGGTCTTACAAAGGTGAAAAACCAGATGCAACGTTAAACAGCAGATCAACACACTGCACCACTGACTGTTCAGTTCCAGCGTACTTTGGACATGTGGAATGCAGAGTCTCTGGAAAATTTAAGAAGTGCTAACAAGCTCAGGGGGGTCTGCAGGAACCATGATATCGATATCTAACAGCCAAAAGGAGCTTGTAGCTATAAAGCAGTGGGGCTTAAGGAGAAAAACGGAAGTGATTTGAGGGAAATAAATCCTCAGCTCTTGGTCGGTTCACCGGGTTCGTACCGCCAAAACGTGAGGACGAGGGGGGGGAGTTAGGGGTGAAGGTTACAGTCTTAATTAACACAATGAAATCAGCCGCCAAGAAATGCAGTGTTTTTGGAGTTGCTCACAGCTCATTACTTTATTGTTTCCAGGCACAGGAGGGGAAAAAGGCTGCAAAGGGGGTTGAGAGAAGATGCTAAGGTAACAGTCAGTGCAAGTTACAATTACAGATAAGTTCAAGCCCAAACACATCCCTGACATCCTATGATGCACAACAACAAAAAAAAAAAAGTTCAGCTGTTTGGCTGGAACACACACAACCTAAGCCTCAATCCCTCTACCAGAATGACATAAGACATAACTAACTAATCACAGCCACATTACTCGTATGAAGCTGTGTGGCACAGCCAGAAGATGATTAGTGGGTAGTTAGCAACCATGGCAGCGACAACAAGCCCAAACAATCATTCTTCAGGAGGCGGTGCTACCTCAAAAAAAGCTGGCAGACTGCATCTTTAATCTGGACACCCTGTTCTCTTGTTAACACTGCAGCCTTTGATGAAATCTGCCAGTTTTCTCTCATAATGGAGACATGCCCTAATCTCCCTGGCAGCTGCTCCATTCAGAAGCTCTGCCTCTGTTTGTAAGCGTGCATATGCGTGTGAGTGAATGTGTGTGTGGATTTGTCAAGGGGGCAGTGGAATACGTCCACCTGCACAGTGGTGTTGTTTGAAGTGGTGCACTTAAGGGGGTTGCAGCAGAGGACAGGCTTGAGGCTTCAAGAGGGAACAAAAAAAAAGACAAAAAAAAGTGAAAGAGAAAGCTGAGAGCGGAAGAAGTACAGTGGTAGAGTAAGGAGGGGAGTGCCTCACGTCTCATCATCACCAGTGCATCCAGAGGATGGGAGTAGTGGCGTGAGGAGGGTGCTTTGAAAGCCTGGCCACAACAGGTGTCTCCAACTGAAGAGCTGACAAGCAGAAGCTGTGCCAGGCTGGGCTTACAGGAGAGGTGTGGCACTGACTGGGGGGTGAATCCAAGGGGATTGGGTGGCACACACACCCACAAAAACTGACTACTATGTCACACCTCCCAGGAAGGATCTGCTGCTGTCGTTGGCTGCAACTCAGAGAAGAATTTCACTTCAGTTTGAAGCCAAAAAAGCTTTAGTGCGTCATCAATAAATCAAGCATGCTGACTGTTTTACATCACACACCAGCAGGACGTAGATATATTAAGATGGGGTGTGTCCCATGTGCAGACATTAGGATATCATAAGGATCACAGTTTCACAGCCATGTACATTACAGTCTCCCCTTGTTATTCTACAGGCTGAGACTGCAACTGGAAATACTGAGCTCCCATCTCCTCTCAATCCATCTGTATGTACTCATACCACTAATGATGTTCGTCACTAACTTTGTATCATTCTCAGAATGGGTACTCTCTTCTTGCAGATTCTCACGATTGTTGTGGACTGCTTGCTTCGATTTATGGTGTCTTATTGATACAAGTAAGACACATCTCTATAATAACAGTCGATATTGCCAATTGGTCATGTTTCTAAATAAGTATAGTTAGTTTTAACACAACAAGGCATATTTGGACAATTGTTATAGTTGGCATTGGTATTATTTGTCCGTGTATTATTATTAGCAAAGTTGTTTTGTTGTGGCTATGCTTCTCTGACCATCTGTCTCTTTGTTTGTCTGCCCATCTGTCAGTCTGATGTTCTTTTCCTCTCAATTCAATTATTTTTTAATTCATTTTATTTCATTTTAATTCAACTGAAGAAATTATATGAATTCTATATTTCCGTGATAATTTCAGAAATACTTAAAAAAAAAATAATCAGAAAAACTGAATCCATGAATATCACAACTTATCTCCCTTTCATTGAAACTTGAACATTTGAGCCCAATGGCTATCAGCCCATGGAGCCTAGTCAAACCCTTGTTAAAGGTGAAATCCTCTGTGTTGCATCTTGTTACTAATTCAAAATGGAATGAATGAATGTTTGATAAAGAAAATCTTGCTCTTCAATGTCCTGTAACTGCATAATAGTACAATTAATTTATGTTGGATTAGGTTATTGGGTCAGGTTAGCATTAGAATCTACAATGTTCAAAGAATAAAACACAAACATTACATAGTGCAGGTCTAAAATACATCATATATTGTATATTACATCCCCATTAAACCACAGATTAGCAACTTGCCTATCTATACAGTCATGCACATACATTTTTAATGTTTTTGGCATGTAGGGTAAGGGTTAATAACAGGGCCCAATGTGCCATAGCCACCCAAAGTCCAGCTCAGCACATGTCAACACGTGTGTCGCTCAGAAGCCAAAATCAAACTCGACTGCATCTCTTTTGTCCGGGTCTTCTCCCCCCTGTTAATACATTCAGGGACTACCGTTGGTTTTCTGGCCTTGGAACATCCAGGGACTCATAGAATCCCTGCTACGCACCTGTACAGTATACTAGGCTATGCTTACTCACCACACCTACCTCTCACTCTGTCCTAAAGGTCTGGACTTTGTTATTTCTGCAACAGATTATTTTCCCATGCCCCTGGTAATATGCAAGGACATCCAGAGCTCTACCAGGGTTTTGTTAATCCTCCTTCTGCTTGATCATGCCATCAGGTGGCTTACATCTTACCCATCTACACCTTACTCCAGCCTCAATCTTTGGCCCAAACATGCTAAAAGTTGTATAGTACTGTATATGAAGTAAGATATTAAAGGTACAGTACCTCTGATAATGTATTTAGCAAACTGTTATGCATAAGCACACTGTATGTGACTAAATAGAATGGCTCATATACTAATGAAGACTTAGACTTTTCACTGATAAATAGGATATACATATTAAATTCTAAAACATATTTGTATTTCTACACTTCTGGTTGTTAATAAAATATCCCTTGTGGGCATTCTGTTCCTGATGCATTAAGTATTGAGTATTGAACAGTATTATTTCAGTATTGAGTATCAAGTATCATTATACTAAACATGGTAGTGGTATCTAAGTTAAACTTTGGTATCCCAATAATACAAGCAACTACCCCAACACTGACAATGATGCACTCTTTCTCTACATGTGTGGTTATACATGTTTCCAGTTTGCAACTGCACGAGTGTTATTGTGTTGCTTACCATAGTTGATGTGTTGCAAAGAATAAGGAACCTAAAAAGCAGCTACAGTTTATGGAAAGCCTCCCTGGTTCCTGTAAAGTTTTCATAGTAAAGAAGTAGTTGAGCATCTGTATTTCCCTGTCACCTCAGCATGTGTCACATTATGCAGAACTTGAAAGAAGATAGCAAACACTGATAAAATTCAGAGGCTCTGCCTGTGACCAAGTTCACTTTTCTGGAAGTTCTACAGTTCTGCCTTTCTCACCACAGAAAAAGAAACCAACTGGTATGTTTTAGTTACAAAGAAATCGATGTTACATGACTTCTAGATCACTGAGGTGTATATTATCTGTTCTTGAGTTCCTCTGTATTCTGTATAAGCTATGACAGTAACACGAGCCATCAGCAGCGGTTTCATGGTAACTCTGAGAAATATGAGTCATTGATAAACCACAAGAGCCCCTGTCTAAGTGGAACTAGGCAGCATCAGAGGTTAACCTTTTTGAAATGTAAGTACTTGCATGAAAAAGTTCACAATGTTATATACATAGTCTAAGTGGTAAAGCAATTGTCGTTCTGTAATTCATAAAAAAACAGCTGACTAAAAATAGCTGATTTTCTCAGCAACCAAAAGGCTGGTTAGAGGTGTGAAACCACTGACACTATGTGAGGAAAATTCACCCTGGGCTGGGGTTTTCCAAGCAAATTGGTTATCAATGAATATATTTGCACCCACTCTGTGAATGTAAACTCACGTCATTTGTAGTTTGAAACTATACTGGGGAAAGGAAGTGCAAAAGAATAATGAGGCAGTTTTCTCAGGCTCCATGTGACCATCATGATTCTTAGATTAGGGCACAGAGACCACAAAGTGTTTCAAATGGTCTGAGGAGACCTAAAATATCAAATATGCCCTTTTATTGTAACTCCTGCAAAAGCAAAACAATTGAGGAGGACAGGCAGCATAAACTATGAATGGAGTTAACTGAAAATAAATGTTGTTCTGCAGCTATTTAAGCTGTTTCTGTGGCTTAGCAGGTGAAACAATAATAAAAAAAATTGTGTTGCTGGTAACTTGTGAACTTGTGACGTGTGATGACACTGTCACAATGGGTGCGCAGAATTAAAATCACTATATATTCAATGGTTGATATATTCCATCTCATGTTTGCCAAATGTTCAAACAAATGTGACGCTTGTAATGTTTTGAATGTGGAGGGCAGGGACATGGGGAACTCAAAAGGTATGCTTGACACCCACAGAGAATTATTTTGTTGACAAAAAAGGTTCTTAAATTCAAAATAAATTATCTAAATAATACAAATCATTTTTTGTGATTCGCCAGTGCATTTTTAATTTCATACTTGCTGCAGCTAAGATGAGTTGTATAGTTGAATTAAGTTGCTTAACCAACTTTGTACCTTAATGCAAGTTCAGTTTAGTTGCCAGAAATATACTTTGACCATCAAATTTCTGGCTCTGTGGGACAGTGCTTAGCTTCTGCTCCTGGGAGTTAATGGTATGTATAGTTTGCCCTGATTTTTTTGCAATAAGTATGAAAAAAGGTCTGTTTTTCTTTTCTATTGTAAAAGAGAATTTTTTTTAGACCTTGAGCACCAAACCTTGAAATGCAAACTGGTTAAGGCAAAGGTGCAAGGTTGATGCAACCAAAACTAAGTAATGAAAAATGTTTATAATCTTACTTCTGCACTTTTGCTGCTCTTTCACACAGTCTGTGTTTGAGGCACTCACCCACATACAAGCCTCCAGCCGGACTTTGGAGATGATGGTCCAGAGAGAGATGCTTCCTGCTGCTGACCCCACCAACCCGTCGGCCCCCGCCAACTCCACTCCCACTCCCTCTGCATCAGAGCCTCCTGCATGTGCTTCCTGCTGGGGACAGACTATTTGGTCTGGATAGGGTGGCTCGGGGAAATCCACAGAGCCACATTCGTAGGCCGCCAAGGTCACTGATGCTATGTGTGGTCCCTGCGGAATAGAAAGAGACGGAGAGGAGAAGGAAAATCAAGTGATATATAGAGAGTAGGAGTGCAATAAAGAGTGGGAGTGAGTCCACCTTTTGGAAGAATTTTTGAGTGAGGGGAAGACCCATTTGTTTTATCATAAATAGAAAGAGACAACAATGAGTCAAATACAGTTGATGATACGAAAACAGTTACATGTGGGCCACTATCTAAAATGCATTTCCTTTTAGTTCCTACATCAGTGAAAGTCTTCCTCTGCTTTCAAGTGTAATCTGTAGAAGTATAAAGTCCCTTTTGATTTCCCCTCTGTAAGAGTTTAATACAGCAGAAAAACACCCCAAAGAGAGGGAGAAAGCTGTGCAAAAGGGGTGAGGGTTATCTATATATCACAAAAAATGCACTAATTTGATTGGTGGCTTTTCTATCAGCCAGTCCTTAGTTTTTAAAATTCACCTATTGGCAAAGTAGTGATAATATCCTGCAGAAGCTGTGATCAAATAATTACCAGGTCTGCCTCGACTTCATTTTGCACAGCCACAGGAAAGTTGACAATTTGATATTATCATATTAATACTCCAAAAGTGAAAATATAATCTGCCTCAAGACAATTTTAGGAGCTTTCAACACAATAAGCTAATCAAAGAGCTGGAAAAATTAACAATGGAAACTAAAGCTAGGGTATAGAAATATATTTTTTAACTGCCTTCTCAGCTGACACCCACACACACACGGCTGCATGTGTGCCCACAGGAGAGTGGCAATAAAAGAGTGATAAAGTAGACGGAGCACAAGAAGAAGGAGCCTGTTTTAAATATGGGCTGACTTCAGACAAAATTTATTAATGTTTGACCGTTCCAGTTGTTAGAGCGAGACATTAGCATACTTAAGGACCCGCTGGCTTTGATAAGGCCGCTCTGGTTTACATTTCTGGATCTTGTTTATTTACCAGTGTCAATGAGACTTCTAGTGTGAAAACAGAGAAATCAAAGGAAGGAAGAGAGGTGCAGGTTGGATTTCGGGTGTGTGTTGAAAGTTTACTGAGCTGCCAGCCTTGTGTTTTTGACTTGGCAAAACCTAAAACAAGTTATCTCAATAACAGCAATGCCGCTGACTAGAAATACCCCAAAGGCCACACACGTTCTCAAAATCAAACTAAATTACACAGAAAAACTGAAATGAACACATCTAGAGGGGAAATCTCCATTTCAACATGCTTCTTGAGACATGATGTTAAAGTTCCAGCACAGGGTGTTATAAGCCTTCTTTGTATGACTGCATTCTTCTTTATTTTGAACACGAGCAATTTACATTAAATTGTTTTATGCAAGAGCTAAAAAGGCAATTACTAAATTGCTGGATTTTTCTTAATACACCTAAATAAGAGTAATTTAATGTCATTTCAAGAGTAATTTAATGTTCTATTAGGGTCAAAGTAAAAGT
Organism: Cheilinus undulatus; assembly: GCF_018320785.1. Lineage (NCBI taxonomy): Eukaryota > Metazoa > Chordata > Actinopteri > Labriformes > Labridae > Cheilinus > Cheilinus undulatus. Next base: position 11,646,641 of record NC_054876.1, read on the forward strand.
GAAATTGCTAAATAGAACATCGTGCACAGCCTACATTTCAGCTATTATAATGTGAGAATGACACCCTTCCTGGAGGGGTATTTCACAAATCATGTAGGGAATCAGTGCTTTACATCCTGCGTCACAAAGAGCTTTGTTTGCTGTCAGTACATTCTCATATGTTCACACAGGGCCAGTGTAACTTTCTGAATATGCTTACAAAAGCAAAGCCTGCAAAGATTTTGCTGTCCCTAATTTTTATCCAGAGACTAAATGTAGATGAGAGTTCATGCCTAATTGATACTTCAAACAGAAAGATACAATTTACTTAAACGCAGGCATGTCCTGCAGACTTCCTGCATGTTTTCCCATCACTTTTGCCTGATTATGCACCCCTTTTTTAGTGATCATTCTCAAATATATCAGATTTTTTTTACATAGACATGTAGATGGACTAATTCAATTTCAACAAGAGAAATATCATGGTACAGGTGGCACTGTTCTAATACAAATGTGGTAAGCTTATAGAAAATGTATTTAAGACAAAGCTGTGATCCTTCACTTAATCACATTTTTTCTGTTTCAACAGCAGGACACATTGTTTTAAATAAAGGGGAAATCTCTGTGATGGCTCACTAAAGTGCACACAGCTGCATCCTTCACAACAACAGCTTCCATCTGGGTAAATGAGCATATTTTTAGACATTCTGGTTCCCACAGCTCTATCAAAGTTTGATACCCAAAAAACTGGGGACTTATTGTACAGATGGTCGTTGGTCATTCTACTCTGACTCGCTGCTACCTAGTTGTTATTATTGTCTAGCACAATGTTTGAATAAGTTTTAAATTAAACCGGATCCAGTCAGGGAAAAATGAGGCCAGGTAAAATTTGCAAACAGTAACAAAGAACACTGAACAGAGACCTACAAACATCTGAAATTGCACGACTGATTAAACAAGTCAAGAACATGAGTGTGATCCCTGCAAATAAAGGCAAGTCTATTGAGAGAGTGTGGCTCTATGCAATCTGCCTGTTCCTTGTGTTTACACTCGTGCTTATGTGTGTGTAGGAAGGGTGCTCCCAGTGACGCACAGGGGCCGTTTGGCATTACGCAATACAGTGCCAAAGTGGTCTGACAAACCAGGGGTGGGGCTCAAACTTCCGTAACTGCACGGGACAAGGCAAGACAGGATGAGACGTGGGAGGGCAGGACAGTGGCGTGTGAGGCAACGGGATACAGCAGATTCCTCTTTAGGAACAGTGCGCTCCTTCTGAATGACACAGATTAGTCTCTACACAAAGCATTATTAAGAAGGCGCAGTCACATTTGCATAATAATGTAGGAAAACCCTCCTTTTCACATCGAGAGAAAATGTCAGACACACACATGACAAAAGCAGAAGCCAAACAGGAAAATATTCAGTGGCCTAGAAGGAAAAGTCAGCAAACTCCCAGCACTGACCCAGTCAGATTGGATAATACCCAGACTCATATATTCCCCAATAATAAGATCACACTGCCCTGACATCCACACACACACATATACATCACAAGCTCTCAGACGTCTTAAACATAAAGTTTGTGTGGCCAGGTAAGACTATATTTCATCCAGCTCTATCTCAGGTAATAGTGTGTTTACCAAACACACACAGATAGCCTGCCAACAGAGAGTGTTGCGTGACTGGGAGCGCATGCTCTCCCTCTGTCTAACTCTGTGTCACTGCTTCTCACCTTACACAAAAGCCCAGTCATCTCATGTTGTCCAGGTGACTCACCCATCAGATGCAGCCCTGCCCAGCCCACAACCTACACCAGGTAGCTGCTGTCGATCTTTTTCTCTTTCTGACACACAATCACATTTAATCACCTAGGAAGGATTAATTTCATGGAAAAATACAAAATAAAGGAAGTATTTTTTCTCTCTGAGAGAAACTTTTGTTCCACCTAACATGTTCTATTTACTATAAACACAGCAGTGGTAAGGGGATACTTGTGAGTGCTGAAATTACTGCTCAATCTCCTAACTGGGTCTGTCTTGAAACTTGTGTGATACTATGATGCTTGCAACCATTAAAATACACATCAGCATTGACAGAGGCACCAAGTTTCTCTCTCTGGCCCGATGGGATTTACAATGGAGGCAACATTTCTAACATTCCTGTGGCGACCTGCAGGAACCAACGCTTGGTCAACAAAACGAGTGGGATCCCCATTTCTGGGTATGAGTGCATACACAGAGACTTAGAGGAGACATACATGATTTGAATACATATGCCTGTGAGAAAAAAATGGCTGAGGGAACAGTCACTAAAATTAAACTAAGGTCAAATTTAGGCCTGTAGTCAACCAAAGAAAAACTTGGTCGACCAAAATCGCACCCAGGCACCAAACAATCGACTGGTTGTTCAGGTACAAAAAATCAAATCAAATCAAATGATGATAATAATAATAATAATAATAATAATAATAATTTTTTTTTTTTTTTTAAAAACCACCTTGTTGAGGACCAGTTTAATCCATATAGGTTCCTTACTGCACCTGTTAGGTAGTCTAAATTATCCTAAAATGAACATAACAAGCTTTTGAAGCATTAATACATTTTTTTAGGCTCATCACGTCATACTAAAGAAAAAATTAATTGAGAGACGATCAGCCTGCACCTGCCTTTGATCACAAGATCTCCATGATCCCAGGGTGATAACTCTTTAAACTCATACAGCCTACAAAATAACCTCAGATCATTGTTTTTTATTCATTTATAACGGTAATTGATAACAGGATCATATGATTGAGCCCGCGCTGTCATTTACAAGCATAAAACAGACAGCATGTAGCATTTATTTACCAAGGTGAGAGTGAAAAAGTTACTTCATCAGGACTTAATGACCAGCTGACATCGCATTTTATCCCCTCTACTTTCTGTCTGTCTGTAAGAGAAGCTAACGCTAACGTGAACACTTAAAGGATATTGTAAAAGGAGATGATACCATGCAGCCTATTTTCCGACAGGTGAAAAATCTGACCATGGGAATTCCTGCTGTGACGGTGGGCAAAGCAGAGACACTGCAGCGTCACTTCAATACAACAGCGTGCGTGCAACTTTGTGACAAGTTGAAGATGCATTGTTTCTGAGCGTTACTGCTGTAAAAATATCAGAAAATATCCCACTCTGTGGCGCTTTGTGCGCATCCCTACCTGTATTTCCCAAAGCTGCATTGCTCCTCTGTCCCCAGCAGCACGTCTCTATATATCAGTCAGCTCCGCACTAGTGCTTCTGCCTCCTGGTCAGTGCGTTAGGGGACTCACTGACCAGGGTGATCTTGGTCAGACAAAAGCTTGTTGACCAAACACTCGACCAACTAAATGGAAGCTGTCAGCCCTAGTCAAATTGTTGTACTGTGTTGAGTTAATTCACACTAGATTCTTATTATAGAATGTAGGGCCAGGTAACTTGCATTGTTCCAGCGTGTGTATGGGGGTAATATTTTACCCCTTACATTGTAGTAACTACAGCCATGATTAACTGATGTTTTATAGTAGATTTTAGGGCTGACATCTTCCAATCAGTCTGTTGTTAGGTCATACGCTCTCATCCAAACAAGAATTCTGCTCGTCAGCTGGTCACATGGAAGTGCACAGCTGACTGATTGGGAAACACGGCAGGAGACAAAGAGAAGCAATGCAGCGCTGGGCAATCCAGACAGAGAGGCACACAAATTGATGCAGAATTTTACTTAAACTTAGCACAATGTTTGTATTGAAGTGGCGCTGAAAGTGTTTCTGCTGCCCTCCTTTAAAGAATTAACTCCTGCAGCCTGTCAAATCTACCAGTAAGCTAATACGGGTATTAGATAACCTCATCATCTCATTAAAATGCACATGTCAGTGTTACTGTCTATAACACACAGACAGAGAGCAGAAGAGAGAAAGGACGATGTCTCCTTGTCATTAAGTCCCAACCAAGAAACTCTTTTTCACCTCACCTTAGTCAATAAATGCTGCATGCAGTCTCTTAAATTACACACTGGAACAAGTGACCCTGTCAATAGTTACTGATAAGGATGGGAATTGAGAACAGGTTCCAGTTGAGAACCAGTTCCAATTGGTTCAATCCATCGAAATCATTTAAATTTAATCTGAACAATTCCCTTGTCAATGTCTTACTTCCACATGCCATGAAAAACACAGTCTCATAAGGGGCAGTCGGCACTGTGAGCAGGAACAGAAAATTCAAAGAAGTAAACATGGCTTACAGTCACAAAGATAGGCTAAAGCAGTCTCAACCCAGATAAAACTGGCATTCTTGTAATTGGCCCTGATCATTTTTATAAGGAGGTCAGCCACTACATGGGACCCCTGGCCACCAATATCAAGTCCTCTGCTAAGAATCTTGGTGTTGTATTTGAAAATCATTTAAACTTTGACTATTAGGTTACTACAGTAGTAGAATCCTGCTTCTTTCAGCTTAGAAACATTGCAAAAATCAAACACATATTAACAGCAAATCATACTGAAATTTTAATCCACCCCCTGATTTTTTCCCGCTTAGATTACTGTAACTCTCTACTCTCTGGCATTAATCAGTCCTCCATGTCACGTCTTCAGTCTGTACAAAACGCAGGTAGGTTATTAACACACACTAGTCGTCATGCCCATATCACTCCAGTTCTTGCATCACTTCATTGGCTTCCAGTTACTTTTAGGATCAGTTTCAAAATTTTTTTAATCACATACAACGCCCTGCATGGGCTAGCTCCTACATATATAAATGAACTACTGAGTCGCTATTCTAGCAGTCATCATCTTTGATCGTCTTTCAACAGTCCCCCTGTTCAAATTTTAAATCCAGCGGTGATTGTGCATTTACACTGGCAGCTCGTAAACTTTGGAACACTCTTCCTTGTAACATCAGGTCTGCCCAATCTGTAGTCTCTTTTAAAAAGCTGCTAAAAACTAATTTTTATAGATTAGCTTTTTTATAATCTCTACCCCACTCTGTTTTACTTCTGTGTGTATGTACATGTGCTGCAATTGAACATTCAGTATGTTGTTTGTGTTACCTATTGGGGGTATGTTTGTCATGTTTGCTTGCTTATCTGTCTGCCCCTTTTGGGTTTTGTGAAGCACTTTCTAACTGTGTGTTTTAAAAAGTGCTATATAAATAAAGTTATTATTATTATTATTATTAAAAGTGTGGCCTAATATCTCAAAAAATGTGCAACACCTATTGAACAGGGATTTTATGCAAGGCATCCGTGTTTTTGCACATGAACTGTTAATTTTGTACAGGAGTTCAATTTTTTATCTTTATACATCCAGAGATCAAGGATCCAGAGACTAGTTTTATAATAATTTAAGGGTTATCTTTTAGCAGTATTATTGTATAGGGATGCAACTAACGACTTTTCCTATCATTGACTAGTCACCGACTACTGAAACAATTAGTCGACTTGTTGGGTGCCACCCTGTGGATCCCTTGATGCCTTTGACAGCTCAATTTTTTGCTCTTGCAGCAGAAAAAATAACTTGATCTACTTACAAACATGTAAGAAGTAAAGATAAAGGCAATAAGTCAGAGTTCTTTATTCAAAAATGTATTTAGTAACACTTTATTGCTTATACTATTAAACTTAGCAACATTTTTGTCTTGGCTTTTAACATAGTTAGTGTTGAATGATTTTTTTTTTTTACAAATATAAAGCCTTATTATTGTATGTTGGATAGAGTTCCCTTCACTGTTTAAGTGTTGACAAGTAGTGAAAGAGATGATGTGCATCACTCCTTTTGTAACATGTTTACGTCAGAGATAAAAAATGTGGCGAGGAAAAAAATGCCACCATAACGTTATACTATTGAGTTAGAAGTTAAAAGGGAAAGGTGTTGGGTTCTGTCTTCAGCACCATAGTGTTACATTAATGTTTCAAATATTTTTATTAAAGAAAACGGGATCTTCTCATAGCATCCACAAAATCATTTTGCTTTTTTCTTTACACAAACAAAAGCTGTCAAGGCCTTACATTAGGGCTGGGCGATATATCAAGTATATTTGATGTATCCCGGCTTTTGCCACCCACGATATATAAAATGACTATATCGCGAATATCCGAGTATAGATAATGTGGAAGTTTTAAGCCGTCAGCGTGCATTTCTCACTGAAGTTTTGCTTCTCCCATTGTCCCTGAATGCATCTCTCACAGCAGAGAGCTCACTCTCTCTCCTGCGCCCATCCAGAAAACTCCTCTGCACATGCGCATCAGCAGTGAGAAGCAGGAAGAGTGGAAGGTAAACAGACTTTTGACTTTTGAGACAGCAAGAAACAGCGCTGGTTCTGCAGTGTTGAGCAGTTGTTCAACTTTGAAAAGGAAGAGGTCAAACTCACGTGGTATTCGTTGAAATACGCTGCAAGATGTCTCCGAGACAACGACGGCAGTAACACAACACGTCGCTAAAGACATGAGCCCAGTGTTGTTGAAAAGACACTTAACCCAGACTACGAGATTTGCCTGGGCGCGAGCATTTTGCTGAAAACTCCCTGCCAGAGTCATACATTTTGGAGAGAAGACAGCCCAGCAACGGAAAAATGTGATCCACTTCTCCTCAGGTACGGAGACTTATCTCAGCCTTACAGTTCAAAACACAGACAACTAGAAGTTAAAATGTTCCTGCTTCCAGGCAAGCTTTTTCCACCATGATCACACAGGAGAGTTTCTTGAATAAGCACTAAAGACACTCTCATGTTATGAACTTGTCAGAAACTGGTCCAGCGTTCATCAGCACAGATAATGGACTAATATAATCACAGCTGTGAGCCTGAATGGAGGGCTAGATTACAGGGTTTTGGCCATTTAATGCATGCATGATTGGGGAGTTCTGTGTAGGTTTGCTTCACCCTTAATGAGGAAAATAATCATTTTATAGTCAGCAAAAGTAAACATCACATAGAAAACATTCAGGACTTTCCATACACTGCAAAAGACAAAGTATTTCATGATTTATGTATTTTTGATTTATTAGTAAAAGATTGAATGAAGTCCTAAATTTGACTTTATAATATATTGATTTTTACTTTCTGCAAACAATTTTATTAAAAATCCAATAGAAAAGTCTATTTTTATCACCAAACTATTGTCATTTGGGGCCGAATTAAATACAGCTGCTGAGAGGCCATTTCAAAATATTGCGATATATATCGGCAACGGCAACAAATCGTTGCATCCCTAGTATTATATTCTAATTCAAGATCAGAGATTGTAGATCCTGAGAGGAGTTTGTTTAAACTGTGAAATTTCCACCAAAAGAGAGATTTTTGTGTATATTTTAGCATTTTTTCCTCCCCAACACTTGATGTTAAACATTTTGTTATCAAAACTGTTTATTTAAACCAGTAATTGAAGTGATGGTGTCACTGACTCTCACTGAAGGTGCCATATATTCTGTTCAGTGTTCAGAGAGAAAGACACTCAATCAGATTTGAGTTGTTGACAGTGAAAACCTACATAGACTACTTTCTCTAAAAAGAAAATTCATAGAGAATTATTAACAGAATCAATAAAGAATTGAATCGATAAGAAAAATTGATAACGCATCTATATCAATAAAGTTGTATCATTTCTCATCCCTAGTATTGATATAAATAAATACAAACAATGATATGAGGATATTTTGTAGGTTATATGATGCTAGGTAGATATCATGCCGTGATCCATGAAATCATATGATTAAAGTAGGGATGCACGATAATTATTGGTACTGATAAATTATCGACCAATATTACATATATTTTACATATTTTTATTATTCTGATAATAAAACATTAATCGATAAAATCCACCGATAATAATCCCTCTTTACTACCAGAGGGGGTGAGGAAACTGTCATGGATTTAACAGATTTTGAGATAAAGGAAAGGTGCTTCTCTCCCTATGTTTTTTTATTTACATGAACAATCTATGGATTGTTGAGTGTGTGGGTGTAATTTCAGTTGAACAAGTTTTTCTTTGGTTGACTACAAGCCTTGTAAATTCACTGCTCCCCCTGCTTTTTTTTCTCTGAAACCAAATCACTGGTATCATCTATATTTTTAATTTTAACTTAGCAAGGACTTCAGAAAATATTGCATAGATGACACCTTCTCTCAGGTGGAACAAGGATAAGGCTTGAAGTTCTTAATGAAGTCATCCCCAGTTTAAGAATACTGCAAATGCAATAGCTCCATCAATGGGCCATAGGCTGAAATCCCATTGTGTCATCTAATTCAGCAACTGATACTAACTTAAACACAGCATGTAAACTGGACCACTTTTAAAATAGTGACAGAAGATTATATCAAGTGTAAGGGGGAATCACAGGTGTTATTCCCAGCTATTTCTCCCCAGAAATGACACAAGCAAGTTCCTTGTCTCAATAAATGAAACAATGTTATGTTACAGTGTGAGTCACTGCTCTGTGCTATGATCATATAATATCATGACACTATCAATACCTAGGTTACCAAATGTTTACTCATGTTAGCTCTGCGTGTCGACACACTCACTGAAGCCCTGACGTGCCAGTTTAACTTGTGTTTAATTAACTGGGGGTAGTCTAAGCAGATGCTCGGGGGGTGCACCTTTAGAGGACTGTTTAACTTCCAAATAACGTTAAATATGTGATTACCCTGCCCGCTTCCCAACTGTAAGAACTTATTAGTTCAAGCAGAAACACTCACGTCACAGGGACAGTGTGTGCTGAGTCATAAAGATCCAAGTGATAAATATTTGGAAAGAAAATAGAGGTGACTGTATGACTGATTCCTATGCAAAAAAATGCAAAAGGTGGCGACACACTAGGAAAATCTCTTGTTTAAAGTTTGATATTTTTATCCAGTATCGTTGTTATGAATCTGATGGATTTGGGATGTTTGTAATTAATAATATTAATTAACAAATTGAAACAGACTCATATAGCCTGAGGGAAGTGTAAAAACACATCTTCTAAGTCGAGTGAAGGGACACCCTCACTGTGTCAACTTGTGGTACAATCTGTTCTTGCTCATGTTTAATTAAAGGTAGCAGTTCATAAACGTTGTGAGTAACAGTTTACACTTGTCCCATGACAAGACATGTCCCACAACAACTACAAAAGTCAAGGGTTCCTCTGGCTTTGAAACTGTTAGAAATATTCAAGACAATATAAGAAATGTAAAGTTATTTTTAATGAATCTAGAAATTTCAGTGTGAAAGTGCTATGGTACCTTTAACATTTGTTAAACTGAAAATCTCTCAGACATTACACTCTGACTAGTTGACAGGAATTGGCTGGCTCTGAGCCCAGCAGTTGGTAAAATCACATGAACAAAAAGGCGCTTCCTTTCGGTGCCACAGCAAGAACAAACTGTGTCGGCTAAAGGAGGATGTGAAAGTTGGTTGGCAAATAGCTGCTGCTGAAATGAGGCGCTGACACGATACTGACCGCTGATGACCCTTGATGCTCCACAACATGATGTGCAACATGAGCAGCAAGACTGACACAGAAGTCATGAATTTGTGAACACTTGATCTACGAATAAATCTTTCTTTTGTGCGAAGTTGTGCGTCACTATGGCAATTCTTATGACATTCCATTAGTTCATAACGTACCTGTGTGGGTGTGATGAATTGAGTTGTAATGCCACTCATTAAAGAAGGTGGATTTTTTATATTGCAAATGAGACCTACATTCATTGTAAATGCTGAGAAGATGGACTTTTGATGATTTTGAATCTTGTAAAATTTCAAAAAGCAGTTCATTTTCTTCAGAAATAAGTAAAGCATAAGTCAGAGGCAGCGCCAGCTAAATGTGGGTTACAAAACATGCAACAAAAGAACATTTTATGTTGTCCTGCACACCAGCCCTGTTAAATTGTTCTGTATTATATCAAACTGTGTGTGGAAATCAGGTTACCCTTAATTTACTGTTTTAATCATGAGGCTCTACCCGTACCCATCACACCCACTGAACATGGCATGGACTCTTGTTAGCTCACGGTGGCGAATGTAGCCCAAGACCAGACATTGATGGGTGACCATAAACTGACCAGTTCTCAGGGACCACGACCACAAGACACTTCAGCCGTTAACAGGTCGCTGTGGTTGTCAAGGATCATTTAAGTGCATTAGACATGGTCAGGCTAGCATAACCTGTTCACCACTTCTTACAGTGGGAGACTGCTGCAGGCAAAGAAAGACAAACATTAGAGGTTAGTTCGTTATGAGGAAGCCCTGGTCGGGATCTCTGAGGGAGGTAAGAGAGCACTGGACTGAGGCCAGTGATGGAGCAGAGACACAGAGGAGGGGCCGATGCTGTTTAGAAGTGGGTGGTAAACACACACGCACTGACTATGAGATGCTGGAGGTTTAAGGGGCTGGTCCCAGTGATTTATCCATGTGGTTTCACCAAATGACTTCATATTCAGAGACCTCTCCCTGACTAGCAGACAGACAGACAGACACTGTGACCCCCCACTGAGTGATGTCTTGTAAGCCCACAAGACATTTTTATTTCAACCCAAATTATCTCAAAAAACTACATATGATGAGTTATTTCAGATTTTTTTCACATTTGTTTTAAATGTCAGTAAATCGAGCATAAATATGTGGGTAAGAGGAGGCAGTGCTTTTACTTAGCTGAGGGGATCATGGAAGTTTTATGTCAAACAACAGAATAAGTAACAGAATAATCATATTTAATAACTTAAAATAATTTTCTTTCCAAACTCTATGGACCAGGAAATCTCACAAAATAGGTGTAGCTTGTGTTTAAATTTTCAAAATCAATTAAAAAAATTAATGAAGATTTTTATTTAAAGTTTGGGCTGACAATACACCATAGTTGAACTAATTTTGATTTAAAGTTGATTTTTATGTTAGGTCTGCACAAGAAAAAATGTGATGTATTCACAGTATTAAATATTCTTTAATAATGAGGCAAAGTTACTAAGTGTGATGGGGAAACTAATGCTGAAGGGTCCTTACTAGGGTCCTTACTAGCGGTAGCTATAGTTTTTGCAACTTTTCCATTTCCAATTTCCATTTCCAAAATATCTCAAATATTTTCACCCTAAATTTGCACCCATTACTAAGGGAAGCTGATTGCTAGCTTAGCTTCATAGGACTGCATCATACTGATGTAAAAGTATTTCCATTACACCCAGGCTTCCACTCAGTGTGAGTGAGAAAACAATGCTTCTTTACATAAAGTCATTTCTCCAGCAGTTTGTGCAAGTTGGTATTAATGTTCAATTGTGACTACATAGGAAAATATTATAATTTGTGATCGCAGTTACAATATAATACATAAATGGCATCATGAGTCTACCGACTTGGTTATCAAGGAAAACGCAGAAAATAATGACTGTTTTTAGTTGTCTGTTATTTAACTGAAAACATATAAATATTAAGTAGAATGAAAAAACAAAACCAAACCACAGGTTTTGTACTCCTGCTTTCAAAATAATCTAATATTCTCAAAATGATTTAAGTTTTTCCTTTCTTGAAAAGGGTTCTTCTACATAGGGCAACAGTGGCACTATTATAAACTTTAAGGCCTTTCTGCAGGCATTTTTGAAAAACCTTTCAAGAACTACTACTGCGATTATGTAGTTGAACACCCTGACATTGCAACTGTGATTGGATCAATTGTGCACCACAACATTATGATGAATTCCGACTTTTGTGATGTCTGTTTATTGTGAATGCTCATATTGTGATTATATTAAAATTTGTGATTTATTGAGCAGCTTTAACAAAAAGCTGTTTTATATTACTTTCAGTAATTATCATTTATTTTACAGATTTATCTTGTTGGTTCCTTCAGCACAATTGTGGCTTAAACAGTTCAGTGAAATCAAACTAAATTAAATTCAATAAATCATCTTAAGAATGGGAAAAAAAACACTATCATCAAATTAAAATGTTGTATGATCAAGCTTTATGGATGTATTTTTAGTGGGCCCTGATCTTTGAAGTTTTAGAATCATCATTTTGAAAATGGTAGGGATCCACAATATTATCAGCATAATTTCAGTTTCAGCAGATATGAAAATCTCTGCCAATGTTTACAACCAATGTATTGGCTGTAAATTGTATGTTGTATGTATAAATAAGTTTGTGAAGTTTTAGGCAGGACAATTCAATCCATGTTAGGAGAAGTGTATTTCTTTTTTTCATCCTCATTCCTTAAACATTACAGTGTGTTTAAGGGACTGAAGTTTTAAGTCTAAACTACATTTATATATAGGTATCAATATTGGTACTTGCTAAAATGAATTTGTAAGTATCAGCAAAAATCAGATATTGTGCATGAATAAATAAATTGATGATAGCACCAAAAAAAAAAAAAAAAAAATCTCTAATTTCTGCATCTCTATTATAAGGGATTTCTAGTTTTGATTTGCATAAATGATAAAAGTAAAAAATATTTTTGGATTGATATTAGTAGTTGGACAAAAGTAATCATATTTAATTTAATTCATCTGGTGATTCATTTTCTGGAATATTCCATGACTTTTAAACGACACATAAATAAGAAAACACTTTAGAGACAAGTAGAAATTGGATATAACTTCTTTTTGTTTGTTTGTTTGTGGTTATTCTATTCATTCAGAACTGTGCAGAACCCAAGGATAAAAGAATAAAACAAAACAACACACATTATCGAAACTTACACATCTCATATCACAGTCATTGACTGTTGATGCCCATTAGAGCCAAACTGGTTGTATATTCCTTCCTTGAGTGATTTTCACCACCCATTAAACCTCTTGTCGACAAACAGAAGGTCTGACCCAGTAACAATTTCATCAGGGTAAACAGAAGGCCGATGCAGTGACCACACACACACACAGCCACCTGAGGGTGAGTGATTTAACCTTTAGAGAAAAGTTTAAAATAAACCCATGCTCCAAATATCCCAAATACCTGCAGTGTGCCAGCAGTGCTCTGGTTTGGTCTGGTCAGGTTTGGCTTTTTCTGGCAGGGTTGTTGGTGCCATTCCAGACTGGCTACACACTAAGCCCACTTTGGCCCAGGATTTGCTTCCTGTGGGCTGTGTGTGTGTGCTTTTGAATAGTTATTGTACATAGTATTAACAGGACTCCCAGGGCCTCCAAGACACAGACAGACGCATGCTTTGGATGGCTGGAGTGTGACAGTTAAGATTGAGATGCATTAAGCTCCTGTTTACACATCTCTCTGGTATTCATCTTAAAAGGCGATGGTGAAGATGAGTAAGACACAAGACGTCTGGGTAGAGCCATGTCTCCAGTCTTAAGATGAAGAAAATTAATTGAAACTGCGTAGCAAGCTATTTTGCTGGAGGGGGTTAGCTTTTGTTTTTTCGCCAAAAATCTTAGTGGTATTTCAAATTTAAACCCAGAGTCAGAAAATTCCCCCTGGGAGCAGCTGCAAATCCATAACATACCCATATAAAATTCCCAACCAGCGTATCTTTATGGTATGTAAGTAATACTGCCTTTTCAGTCGTGAGGAGATCAAATCCAAGCAATAAAGTTCTGACACACTATCTAGAAGCTGTTTAAAATTAATGGCTTCAAATTGAATTTAAGAGGGGTTGAAGTTAAAGCAAGAGATCTGTTACTGCCAGCCATCGGTGAGTCAAGAGTAGCTTTTCACCTCTCAAAGAGCTACTGAACTTGATCCTGATGTGTCACCCATGTTACAGGTTACATGTATGGGAGGTATCAATTCTCACTTTGGTGAAAAAAAAGGAGCGGTCAGGTTATGTTGAGTCATGTTTTACATAGAAAGCATGCAAAAAGAAACTACAAATCTATGAATTAATGTCTTAATTAATAACTAACTAATACATAGATTAAGTTAAAAAAAAATCCAGATCTAAGAAAGAGTCCTGCATTAGGAAACAAACTGTGACTAATCAAAAGATTAAAATCACAAGTTTTCACACTGATGCAATACAATGTCGATATGTTTGAAATAAAAAGAAAGTTTACTGCTTTCATAAAGTAGGATTAAAATCTGATGCAATCAAAAAATTACAAGTTATAAAATATAATAAAACATCAGACCAATTTGAAACAATAATTCACATTTTACAGAAAAATCAATCCATATCCAAGATTGAAAGAATTACATGAAAAACGATTATTCCCTTCAATACAATAATTGATATTGAATTTGCAATACGAGTCTAAATTATTGCAATTTGATATTTTTTCAAAATTGTTCAGTCCTAGTTTTACTGTATATCAATAATGCTGAATTGTGAATTCATAAATGTATCAATCCATATCTAAGATTTAAAGATTTTTACACCCTAAATATTAGGCCATGTTTGCCATAGAAAGCAGTGACAGCAAAGAAAAGGCCAAGTTTTTGTTGTTATTTAGCCTGATAATCCGTATATTAATACTGAGTCCACATCCATCAAAATAAGTTCAATAGTTATAAGAGGCTAACCAACACTCAATTATCAGCAATTAAAAAAAAAAACTAACCAAATCTTGCCAAGTGATTTGTTTAAAATAATAAATAAACGGATTAACTGTAATGACTAGAAAAAAATTTGGTCAAGGATGAAAAGACGAGCAGCGACATGTGAGTCACAGCTCAAACAAAGCAGCAAGGTTTCTGTCGGTGAGATCATGAAGGTGCCCTATTGTCTGTTTCCGGGATGTTGCAATGCTCGTAACTGCAATGCCAGACAATGGTCAGGTGAGTGAGGGGTAGTTCATTCCCACAAAAACAGACTCAAACACACCCAAATACAACCACACACACAAATCCTGTGTACGATGTCCTGCCATGCTGTGACCGAGTTTCCCTCGACCACATGTTCTTGTCAGACTGTCGCATGTGGGCAGTCTGCATTTCACTGTATAAGGACATAAAAATTAAAAACTCCGTTTTTGAACAGTAGTGTGTGTGTGCGTCTGTGCATGTGGGTGCATGTGTGTGTGTAATAGTAACAACATCACAGAGACATTCGATGTGTGGAAGCCACACTCTCAGACCTGCTCAGTGCTTACAGCAATAGTTGGCGCTAATTAAGGCTGTGCTTCTTGTAATTGCCAACAGCCAAAACTTAATTTCAGGGGGGTTTGCTGGGGAAAATCTGTATATTCTACACAAGCCTCCTCTGCAGCATATAATTTAGTGGTCCTGAAAGAAACTGAATATAGAGAGCTACAGAATTTGCCTTCATTTAGATGAGCCTCTGGGTTATTTTTTTTAAAGACAAGGGACTGTAAATCATGAGTCATAACACACAGCAAACAGGGTGAAATTTTGTATGATTGGTGTTGTTTTACCCTGTTTCTGCTGAAATTCATGCTTCAAAAAAGATTCAACATGCACACCTCTCTCACTTATGAAACATCTCAAACCAAGACAAGAGAAACAAGGCTTCCCTCATTGCCATTATATAAACAGCAGTGTGCATGGCTTCAAATATAATGACTTTAATTCTTTGTTGCTGTTGATTTAGCATCGAGCACAACAATTTTCATGCTGCCCATAATGACTTAATGGCAACAGTCATTACTGAAAGTAATTTAATGGTGGGTGACTCAGATGAGCTCTCTTCTAAAATATTTACAGCATTCCCAAGCTTTTGACAGTCATCCCTTAACCCTTCTCAGTTAAAAGACGATTTATGAAGGGTAGTGATATTAGTTGTCACTTGAAAACAAACACTTAAGCATAAGTGGGTGATGAAAGGTAGTCCCACTCATAATTGTCATCTTCATAACAATTATGGCAGATACATGCACAGGTGCAGGACTTTCAGTGCACCTATGTGCTATTCCTTGCCTCAACAGCTCCTGCCGAAATGAGATCCCTCCAGTGTTCCTGCCTGATTTTATTGTTTTCATGGCCTGTATTATGAGCACCCACCCACTACCTCCTCCCTCGAAGCAGCTGGATAAAATACACTTGATAGTGTGCCAAGAAGTGTGCTTTTTTTCTTTCTATACGCATGAGTTGCACGGTTTTATCTTTCTCCAATAACCAGTCCTGTCCGTGTACAATGATCTCCCGCAGTCTCAGCGGGATGCAAACACAGAGAGGAGACACAGGGCAGCAATTGCCCATGTCAGGAAACAGGAGAGCTGCCACTTCTGCTCTGGTTTCATTGACTGGTTTTGCTTGCATGTTACTGGCCATGCATCCCCCTCTACTGGTCGCTCTGCAGTACTCTCATACGAGGGTTTACTGGTCATCAAAAGGACGTGTACTACTGAATAGTAACTGAATGGTCATTTATTTCTTACAAAGTGCCACTTAGTTAGGCTTTTCCCCTGTTATACACTAGCCCAATAGACTACCCAGTCCCTTCATTTGGTGGCCAAAGTACAATTTTGGTGGTCCAAATTAAAAGGAATTTAAAACAACACAGAAAAGGCTGTTTATATTACTTAATACAGCTATTTGTCTTATTTCTTATTTCAGTGAATAGTGAGTGGAGTTATTTGAATGATCACCTAATTTCATTGAACCCACAAAGTCTTTGCTCCAAAATTGTGCAGATACTCCATCACAATCTCTCTTGTCCTTTTAGTATTGCCAATTCAAGGCGGGAAACTGACACCCCTGTAATGTCTCGCCTTCAGTATGAATGTCACGGAGGCATAATGTGCCAGCATCAGAGGAAGCAACCGAGGCACTGCAGGGGTGAGACGGGATATCCAAAAGACGGAACAGCCAAGGGGGACGACGGGTCTGATGTGTGTATGTCTGACCCCCGCTGTTTCTATACACACTGTCCTTCCGAAACGCCTTAACACAATGTGAAATCTCAGACTAGGTCTCCATTGTAATGCCATTGCAGATTCAACATGAAAGTACAAGGCGTAATGACGGCAGATCTTTGTTATGGCACCGTTGCTGAATCGCAATCTGAAAGAAGTTTTTGTCTCTACTTGACAATGTAACTGTCTCAGGTCAAGGTGTCAACAGTTGCAAGCAGGGGGCAATAAAAGGTACAGGAAAAAACTAGGACTTACTCACCTCCAAAAGCAAAACAAAAATCTAAGGAAAAAGCAAAAGAACAAGCAGAAGTGTTACACACTTGTTGTATGATTATGATTATGTCTGCTTAACTGTTCAAGCTATTTCCATATTGGAACAGTTGAAGAGCTGGAGCTTTAGACTTTGCTAATGACATAAAGGAATAATACGTTTACAGAGCTGATTGCTATGTTGTTGGAGGCTTACAGTTAAATTGTTCTGTTTCTGATAACATGGGAAATAATTTCACTATGGCCTGGAAAAAAGAATTCCATGTTGTTGAGGATACAAGCCAAATAAAAAATAATTGTGCCACAGTAAATTATTTTTGGTGCTCCAATAAACAGTACCCAAAACAGAAAGCTGACCTGACTTTCAGTACAATTAATCACTAACTCCTGCACCAATTGTGTAACGAAAAGGAAGAAGGGCTGCTTTAAGCAGTTTAGTTCAAGATATCAGCATGAAAAACGTTGGGATGCTAGCAGAGGGTGTGAGCAAAAACCCAGCAATTTTGTTATTTAACAAATTTAACATCTAAGTCACAAAATAGGAAGTAGGGTTTTAGTTTTGGAATAAACTAAATTTGTCTATATAAGGTTAGTAGTATGACGCTATACTTCCTTTATGTGTAGGTTTATGTTTTTTAAACTGTTTTTTGTGTTTTGAATACTTGATATCCAGTGAATCACAAGCTAGCATGCTTCATCAGTATCAGGAGAAAATATGGCATCAGAAGGTCTCCAGTTTGCAAAATGACAATAAAACTTTGCGGCAGCAGAGGGCCATCTACAAGTTGCATTTGAAGACCACAGTTGCCATGAGGGCCATGATTAATATCCAGTCCTGTAAAGGCAGTAAAAAATTGTCGTATCAATTCCACAGAGGTCAACTAGCAGGCTTTAATGTTGCAGTGGAGTCTACACTCTGTCACCACTGTGCTGTGGTAAAGAAAAATGTGACCACACACTCACTATGTGGAAATAAAATTATTAGTTTCGATCTGGAATATAAGTCTTTTAAATAGTTCAGATAAAGGACTGACATATGATGAAACCTGAAGAAGGAGGGAGAAGTAATGTGACATTACTCAAGTTATGTTCAGCAAAATAGAGGACTTAATGGTCACTATAACTGTCAGCATCCATGCCTTTCACCATCTTATAGAAATATATACTTAAAAAACACTGATGAGATACTGGGAGGAAAAATAGAGAAAAGTTAAGCACTTCTCAGTAATGACTGACTTTATGGTAGTCTTGGCTCTTTAAATAATACAATGTGCACTCTTTTCAGTGTCTATGTTTTGGTGTTATTTAACAGAAGTCCAAGGCTTAAGATCAATTCCTGTTTTAAAATCTGTATTGGTCGGGCTGAATCTTCAAATCATCAGCAAGTGCAATTATCTGAATTGAAATATTTACACTTGTTATCAGGAATATTGTACAAAAATTATAAATATTGTTACTGCACTGACTACTGATTTTTCCAATTCACCAACAACTGAAGACCAATGGCACCCTCTACTGATTGTTTGTAGAAATGACCAGCATCAGATACAAATATCTCATTCAAACTTCATGTATCAGTTATAATATGCTAGTTAATAGAATTGATTTATTTATTTCAATCAATTCATGAACCATTTGTTTAAAATAAGCCATATAATTAAAAAAAAGAATAATTATTCTTATTATCTTAAATGAATACACCGTCTGGTAGGATGTAAACTTGTAAACCTATTAAACCGATCCAGATTCATGACATATTGCTTTTGTGCGCACTTAGGCAAGATAACTGTGTGTTTCTTTGAAACTTGCCAGTGAAAAATGACGCAATCATAAATCTAAAGATTCACCATTGATAATACTGTAGGTGTTGAAAAACTGAGGATTTTACGTTAAATATACTTCAGTCAGAAATAGAGGTGCACGATATTATCGGCAGTATATCGGTATTGGCCTATAATAGCTTAAAAAGTTAACTATTGGTATCGGCTGATAATAAAATTTATGCCGATCTGTACGGCCAATAATGTGATGTCATAATTAAGCGCACATGATGACGCCGGAAGTGCGCCAGCAGCAACAAACTAGCTCTTGATAATTAGCCTTTCAGCGTGGTGGAAGATAGCTACAGGCTTCCACAGGCTAATGATGCATTGAAAGCCCCACCATGTTATACCTAGCAGGTGCTTAAAGCTGTACCTTAACTGCAAAACTTCGTTTCCAGTCACACTGAGAAGCTCCTCGTTAAAGCTAAATATATTAGCTTCATGTTTGAAGCTATGTTTCGGATATGGAAAATAGAAAAACAGAACGTGCATGTTGTGCTACGTGACAGTGCGTGAAACATGGCAAAAGCAATGACAGACTTCTGTATGCCAAGTCTTCCCACATGGCACACACTGCAGCTGGCTGTGCACGGTGTCCTGTCTCCAGCATTGGTGATGTAGGTGTGACTAGGGCTGAACGATTTGGAAAAACAAACTAATTGCAATTTTTTTTACCCATTAATGCAATTGTGATTTAATAAGCGATAAGTTCCTCATCTCATGCATTTTTCAACAAAAACAAGCAATAATTCATTTTATACTATAACCAACACAATATTAGATTAAACTAGGGCAGAACAGTTTTTTTAAATTATCCAATTGTGATGATTTTTACTGATTTTTCACATTTGATATGAAGTGTTGTATCAAAGGGAATGAAAATTTGTATATAATTCTCACATTTAATAAGAAAAACATACAAAAATGAAGAAAATTGGATTTGTGTACACTATTCTAAAAATATGTAATGCATAACATCTCTGCTGCAAAAACAACGTTCTAAACTGGTATTTTCACACAAATTTCAGGTCAAAGAAATATGGTACCTTCTGCGATTTGAAAATTGCGATTTTAAATTGCATATTGCAATTTCATCTAATTTGTGATTAACTGCCCAGCCCTAGGTGTCACTGTGTTATTACAGAGCTGTTAACAGTGAAATGCCCATTAAACTTGGTTGCTCAGTTAGTTTGTGCTGTTTAAAGCAGAATCAGGAGAACTACTTCAGTTGAAGTTTTTTTTCTGTTGTTCATCTTGAGTCTCAAAAATTTAAAAGCATATCTAAGTTCTGAACTATAGCTAGATTTTTTCATTTAAGAATCTGTTTTTTTGTTGTTGTTGTTTAAAGCACTTTGTCAGGAGTATGTCAGGGAGCCACCCTGCAAACTGGCTGAGTAATAAGGAGAATCAAGCTAAAGTTATAAGCTATTTCTTTTTAGCACTATGAAGCTCAGTGTCAGCAGTTTATTTTGCTAGTGTTTATTGTACTCAAAGGTGCAGATGACTTTGGCTGTACTGTTTAAAATACATGTAGCATTTAATGCACATGTAACCCAAAGACATTACTGTAAGTTTTTCATTAGTGTATGGCTGTATTTGGGGAGAAAAATAACATCCTTCATTTCTGATAAAAATCAAATGTTTTGTCAGTTTCTAAAACAAATAAGACTAGCAAATATTTTAAAAAATATAGTTGTAGTACAGGATGGAACTGCGTTTTTTTAACAGTCGAAAAGATGTAATTAAATATCAGGTATCGGCAAAATGAGTTTTAAAAAATATCGGCATATCGGATGTAGGCAAAAATCCAATATCGTGCATTCCTAGTCAGAAACACTCTCATCATACATTTTACCTTTTTGTTGCAAAATGGACCTACAGTGTTACTTGGCGGAGATAGCTCTGTTCAAAAGATGCTTCCTGGGTTAGTCAAGCAGCATGCTTTGACTTTCCAGGGAGCCCATAGCCCAAAATTCCAAATGGATGGAAACATTTATGACATGTATGCGTACTGAATACAGTGCAATTAATTCAAAAGCATTTATTCCATAGTAGCATGAATTGAAATATGAGTGTGCAACAAGCATTATGCTATAAAGGAGGAGGCTGGGGTGGAGGAAGTTAAGCTTTGCTAGCATCAGAATGGTGCATCAGCATTAATGTAATTTAAATAAATCGCTGTGTTGAGAGAACAAGCTGTGACTGGGAGCTGGGAGGGGATAATTGGGATCAGCTGGCCATCAGTTGATCATGGCTGAGCATGTGACTACCACATCCTGCATGAACTAACACTGAGCTTCATTTAGCAGACATCTATTTAATGAAAAACTAATCAAAGGGGCTCTTTGAGTTTTAACATCTCTTCTAACAACAACTAAATATGCATTTGAAGTAAAGCCACAAGTTCATATGATTACTTATTAAACTGTAACACTTATCTCTGACATCAAACAGACGACAGATCTTGTTAGTTTTTCATTTGACTCACTCCAGAAGTTCTTCAGAGTCATTTAGTAGACTCAGAATATATGTCAGGTTCCTTTTACCTGGGGATTGTAAGATCTACAATATGCCCTGATGCTGTTCTTCAAAGAAAAAAAAATGGCTGCTGGTGAAAACTTTAAATAGGACATAGGTTTGGACTGATATACAATCATAGTTAATAACATTTGCAATTCTGACATGAATTGTTTGGTTTTTTTTTTTATCACATAATAAACAGCAAACTATCATCTGCATATTATCTAATTTAAAAGTGATTTTGTGGGGATCTCTATCAATCATCTTTATTGTATAGCACCAATTCATCATAAATGTTTCTCAAGACACAGCAGGTTTAGATCATTTATTCCCCAATTCTAGGTCAGGACCCAAAGTTGGGTTGTTTTTTTTTTTTTGGGGGGGGGGGGGGCAAATCAGTTTTTGAAGAAAGCCTATGTAAAGGAGGTAAAGTTCCTTCTTCCTGGCTTGTAAAACAGAAAGCGCCAGGTCATGACAAGACTGAGTCTGGATTAAACTTAAAGCTAGCACCATCCTTCAGTGTAAAACAAAGTTGTTGGGTAGCTTGGCCTGAACTTTGTAAAAAGTGGGTCACCAGAAAAAAGTTCAGGAAACAATGGTATAGACCATACTCTATGTCATATTGTTTACATTCATTTTTGTGTATTATACTCCTAAAACGTTCAGCCTCATAGTACTACAAGTGCTTAATTATGACTGAAACAGAAGCTGTAGCTCTTCTTCCTTGTGCTCATAAAAATCTCTAATGGTCCACTTACTGAGGGCCTGTTCTTTCCAAAATGTTGACATTTGTTTAAATCAAAGTCAAGAGCATGTACACAGCAAGAACTGCTTACGTTCTCATTGTGATCATATAATGAAATCTTGTGGACAGAAGGGAAACAGTTCCTAAGAAGGAAAACTAGCAAGTGCAACACTTAGGGACATGTTAGTAAGTGCCATGGTGTTGTATGACTTGTTAATCACTGACCCAGAACTCAAAATAGGTCAACATGTCTTTTGACAATTTTTACAGTTCATTTGCCACAACTTCTACTCTAATTTCTACTTCCTTCTCATTCTAATATCTGTCAAAATTCAAAACTATAAAACGACTCAGAAAGTTCTAATTGCTGTTTTAAACAGACCCTCTTGAAAATAAGTTGAGTAACTGTAGTTCTCTAATGTCAGTTTTGTTCTTGTTGAGGTTTGTGCTTCTAGCTAAAGAGAGGAAACAGAGTTCCCTCTATAAACAAAAATGGTTTAACTAGTAACTCTGGCCACTATTATGTAAGACTGTTCTACAAATTCGAAAATCTGCAAACTGAATAATTCATCCTAGTAATAGATGAATTTCATTTAACACAAAATGTTATCAATATCTGATCAGAGCACTTATTCAAGAGGGACAGCCATTAGAAGGTTCAGTTAGTCCTTTTTTACAAAAAAGGAAGGTTTCAGTGTTTGTACTAGGGATGCACGAATCCATTGGTTAAACCTCGGTATCCTCAAACATTAGTTCTTCTTACAAACATTGGCCATTGGCAAATAATGCTGGCATGAGCCCATGTCAGTAGCAAACATTTATGTTGTGTCCTGTCAATTTAAAGCATTTCGCACCCCTAATCTCTTATTCAGAGATTATTATCAGACAGAAGATGTGACCTGTTGAATGATTTTTGCTGTCAAACATGAGAGAAAATGATGGTATAGTTGGAGTGTAACACCAAAAGAAGTAATTAAAAAGAGCATCTGCATCGGTATCTATAACCTAAATTGTCACGATAAACATTGGTATCAACATCGACCCTGATTTTAACATTCGCGCATCTCTAGTTTGCAGCACTGTCTTATGGACTAAATTCAGTTTCAGAAGCATTTCAGTTCCGAAAGAAATCAGTTTGCTGGAAAACATAAAAGGCAGGGAAGTGGAACTTTCATTCAAATGAATGCCTGGTAATTCTAATTAATACATTTATTCAAATACTGACATAAAAACACTGCCTAAGAAGATAAAATCCAAAAATATGTGCACTAGTGTTGGTTTTTTCAAAAGCATTATCAGTTAAACTCTATAAGAAATACACAACAACTCCTCTCATAAGGAGCACCAAGTTCTATCATGAACCCAATGACACCAAACTCTGCAGTAGCAGCTTTACTACTCTAGGTGGTGACATCTTACCAACCCTACTTAAAAACTAAGCTGGGCCATGAAGGGGGAGTCAAATAAACCCTCTCATATTACATCTGGGAGCGCCAGAGTTTGGCTTTTAAAAACAGCAGAATGGAGGACATGCACTTCAAAGTTTCCAGTTCAGCTCCACTGGGCAAGGGCACACAAGTGTGACAGTGGACTCTCGGTGACAGATGGACTCAGAGCAGTGAAGACAAGCAGATGTTTAGGGACCCTAATCTGATCAGCAGAAGAGACCCAACACCTCCTCGTGCTCAAAACAGAGCAAAACACACAGAGATGGAGAGTTGTGGTGAAGAACAGTCAGAAAGAAGAGGAGAGAAGGAAAAGGGGGGAGAGAAGACAGAGGAGAGACATAAAAAGGAGAACGAGTAAGGGGAGGGAGCATCACAGCAGGGAGCAGGAGAGCGGGGAGAAAGGAAAGAGAAAGAACTCAGAGAGTGGGAGGGTGAGTGTTTTTATCCTCATGTGCACTCAGTCAGAGGGGTCACTGAGTGCGATTGTTCCTGGACTGCCTGTCAAAACAGTGCGGCTACCACAGCGCCTATTCATCTCCGCCCCACTTTGAAATGCACGCATGCACAAACCCCACACTAACGCACTCATGTATGCGTGTGCAAATGCATGAGGAGCCTCCAAAAGCTTTTAATAATACACATAATAAAGCCTTAGCAACAACACAACAACAGCATCAAAACAGCCTTTTTCAAACCTGCGTCACAGCACCACCACTAACACTATCCACTGACTGTGTTTGAGTTTCAGCTCTGTCATTAACATGCACAGGCAAGTGAAGAGCTGCAGTGTGTCAAAGTGGTGTTCAACTTGTCGTGGTCACAGAGAAAAAGACTTTCTTACCAGGTAGAGGAGGAAAGTGTGCAAGCCAGTGCCAAGACCCACCGAGGAGAGGATGCCCAGACCGACCCAGTAGGCGCACCACAGCGTCTTCTTCTCTATGTAGCGCACATACTGCAGAGGCCAGAGAGAGGGACGGTGAACCACATGGCAGAGACACATGCACAGAGTGTGAGGAAAACAAGAAGGGGTAGCGGCGGTGGGGGGGGGGGGGTATAGAGAGAGGAGAGGAAGGGAGGGAAAGAGAGACAGACTGAGAGAAGGTACGAGAGTTAAAGTGTGCAAAACAGAGGGTGTTTGAAAGGGTGAGAGAGGGCAAGTGAGTGGTTGAGAAAGAGAGGGAGAGAGACCTTTAGAGAGAGACAGAGGTTGTTGTTGAGTTTAGAGGACAGAGCCGTAGGGTAGGAGTGTTCAGCACACTAACAGAAGAACAGAACTATTATTCTTATTGGTGGCAGCCAGCTCTTACACAACTAGTCAAGTAAAGCAAGCCAAGAACTCTTTATCTCTCTTTCTCTTCCTCCTGTTCATCCACCACTCTGTTTACACCTCCTCCCTCCAGCCAGGACAGGTTGTTTTCAGGGGGAAACATGGAGTGTATAGATTACGGGAAGAAGGGAGGGGACTGAAGGCTGGAGGGAGGTGGGGGACCAAGGACTTCATTTCCCAGGAAACCCAGCAAAACAAAAACATCACAAACTGTCTCTCTATTTGCTGGCAGAATTCTGGGAAACGCAGTGCCAGCCATGGGCGATTGTTACGTGAAGTTACAGAGAAGTGATTACACAACTCTCCAGTCTCAACATCACAGGGGGAAAAAACTTTCTATGGAAGTGGGTTTTTAAAATACTACAGCTCAAAGTAGGAAAAGCCCAAAAGTGGGGGAAGCTCTAGTTAGACGACAGAATAGTTTGCTTTGGTATACATTAACAGCTCCAGCTGTTTGTACTGTGGACATAAGAGATTAGCGGCTCAAAGTGAGCTTTGTGGGAAGTTAATAATTAAATCAACGTCATAAACACAAACACAAGCATGTTCTTGTTAGAGATGAAGTTGAGGCAGGTACTGTTCTGTTCCCTCAGTGAAAACAAGCATCTAATGAGGAAATGTCTATTTTGTTACATTTTTCAGTGTTGCAATCGTAGTAGGATATGCAATAAAT
Organism: Cheilinus undulatus; assembly: GCF_018320785.1. Taxonomy (NCBI): domain Eukaryota; kingdom Metazoa; phylum Chordata; class Actinopteri; order Labriformes; family Labridae; genus Cheilinus; species Cheilinus undulatus. Next base: position 11,672,171 of record NC_054876.1, read on the forward strand.
CCAAAAATACTGAAGTGTGCATATTTGCACACTTATGTGACAGAGTGAATGTTTTCTAACACATCTTCTCATAACTAATTAACTCTAAACAGCAGAAGTGTTGTAGAATTTTACCATCTGATCTTTGTAGAATTTATTTTCCCAGCTCTTCTCTCCTCTCTAAGCCATAATGCCTGCTAACCTTGCAGCTGCCACCAAATTGACACCAATTCATTAATGTTTGGCTGATCACCGACCAAGGATTTATCAGATTTTGACAATAATGTTAATGTGTGGTTTCTATGGTATCTGGGGTTCCATTTATAGGTCAAATACTATGTTCAGTTTGGGTGATAGCACATTTTATGATTTTTTTTTTCCTTTCATGCATCCTCTTATCTTAGTCACAATGAAAGTTTAAGCTATTGCCCTCAAGCCCTGTGAGGATTTTCATCTAAACTAAAAGGCCTACGTTTCATAGGCCTATTGAACCTAACAAGAAATAAGGGTTGATTTTGAACATCTAGCTGAAGTCACTTTAACCTGCAGACAGGAGGAGCCAGGGATAAAAAATACAACAACTAATAACCATATCAATCTAAAATACATGTAATGTTTAGTATTTAGTGTGAAAAAATGTGGAAAATTGCAATCTGTAGTTCGCAATTTTAAGGCCAGCAATCCTTAAAGAAAGAAATCAAAAATTGCAACCTACATTAAGCTCCATGCTTATGATTGATGCCAGCTTAATGTGGCTGAAAAAATGATCAAGGTGTCAGCTTCTACAAAACCTTAATCACAGTGACCGTTCTACTAAATATATTTAACAGTTACCTTCTGGTGCGCTCCTTCAATACAGTAGGCGATGTAGAGGAGAATAAGCAGGATCAGCAGGCCAAACACAGTTTGTCTTTGCTGCCAGAGCCTGGGTGAAAGAAAGAAGAGAACAAAGGTGGAAAATGAATGATATGTGTTGGCAAGTGTGAGATAGCAGAGATGAATATCGTTAGATGAAGAGAGAAAGATGCTGTGCAGATGACAGAGTTAGGGCAGATGATAAACTTTGAGCTATTTGTGCTTCATATGTGAAGCAGGATTAGTACAAAGTTAGGATGCCAGAGGAGGTAAATTTCATTTTATCTTTGGGAGAGAGAGACATCTGCTGGAAATATTCAAGCCTCTGCAATTTATAGTCTTAGGCAGCAAAAGAGGCATGTTCTCAATAAGATAATAGTCATGTGGGTAATTCTCTGCATAAAAATGTAACCCTTTTTGTTACTGCACTATATGTGCTTCCTTTGTCTTGGCAGTTTACTGAGAAAGGGGCACGCAAGGATAAAGCTAACATTCACAGTAGGGTTGTTGCTCACTTAGTCATGACTCCGTGTCCTCATCTAAAAGTTTTTGGGCATCTTTATTTGATGATATACAGAGGGAAAGAGCATAGAAGATTTGCAATTAATACTGTATGAATAACAAACTTAAGGAAGTGTCATACAAATATAACATAAAATCTATCCAGCCAAACTGGTGTTACAAAGATTCAAAACGGATACAGATTTTTCTGATTTTTGTGGTCTAAATCAAAAGAGTGCCACTGGTGTTTTCTTTCATTGTATTTATTCAAGAATGTTTTAGTTGGATGTGTCTAATTTTCTGAAAAAGAAACTTCAAAAGTACATTGACATAAAGGAGTTTGGTGTTCTTTTAAACTGCAAAGCAGATGAAATGGACAAAGACATATTGTATCTCAAACTAGTCATTATTTCTTGGAAAATTCCAGACAAACAAAACAAATGGAACAACTCAAAACCTACTTTCCTACATAATACAGATAAACTGAGGAAATATAGTACCTCTGTACCGAACATGATGAACAAAACGTACTCAGTTTGATTATTGCACGACTATAAAAGGCTATTAATATAAAAATATCTGGCATGATGAATGTCAGTTTGTATGTGTATTTAATTCCATTTTTACTTTGTCTTCGTTTATATGTTGTGTGAAAAAAATACTGAATAAAGTGTGCCTGAAAAACATCAAGGGTTGCTACATTTAGATGTGCCTCACATAATGGTGAATACGTTTAAAATCTTCCTCTAAATGTTGTATTACAACTTTAACTTTCTTAAGATACTGTAAAATCATAAACAGTAGAGATTGCATTTATTTTCTTGTAGGCTTCTAGTATAATTATGGTTTATTTGCGTCATTTATCCAAGTTTTACCCATACTTTACAAACCTAAGAGACATTTCTAACTGATTTTTGGATGGACAATTTATATTCAAATAGGTCCATTAGGTAAATCTATCTATATTTTTTGATAAGGTATTTACCACTAACTGCATACTACACAGCTTTTTAGACACTGTTGTTTGCTAGCTAGCTAATTTTAGCAGTTACATACTGCTAATTTGGCTAACTGAAAAAAGGACAGTGACAGTGGTTACATGCCTGTTCTTAGATTCTTCGCCTGCAAATGATTATTTTTTTATTCAAAAAAATACTTCTCATAACGTTTAATTGGTTATTTGAGCTGTTTTGATACGGTGCAGTATTTTAGAATAAAATACTGACAAAGCTAACGTAACATTGCAATAAACTGATGTGCAATCTTATGTATACCACCATATTAATTAAACTTGGAGAAACTCAATAAAAAAAATCTTTATTAAGCTTAACGACAAACACTGATACCTCTAACATACATCTATTAAAAATACCTTTATTTTTCTAGTAGGAAATTGCGGCTTTGGCTGTGAATAACTGCATCTGAATAACTGGTCAACAGCGAATAAGAACCGTTATTTTTGCTAACGGACAAACGTCGTTAGCTTAATTTGTCTGGGGAAAGCAACTTGCTGGTTTGGTCCAAACTGCAAACGGAGTTTTATCTTTTCAGTTATTGGGTTAAATAACTTGACTTTGTGCCAAAAGACTTACCTGCGTCTGTGAAAAGATATTTGGAGCAAACTCAACGGAAGGACCGGGTTAATGTACTTCCCCTGTGGCTGTAAGTGGCAAACGTTCCTTTATCAACTGTCTGTTGACAGTTAGCCCACTGGTAACTGCAGAGTTCAGTCTTCCTGTCTTGCAAAAGTATAACTGATGTTGAAATGGACAACACTTTGCCAATTTGTCACTGAAATGCATCCAGTCCAGACAGAGAGGAGTATTGGGATTACAGTAATGCCACCAGCAGCATCTACATAGCGGTGGTTGGCGGGCTTAGAAATTTGGAGCCAAGGCAAACGTGGGCAAGGGGCCCTCTACATCCATTGTTCTCCCTCTTTTTTAACCCTCACATATCTAAGAAAGTTCATACAAAACAAGAAAACATATCAACAGGTAATGCCATAAAATACTACTACTAAATAAAATTTTTGTATTAACAAAATAGTTTCTGTTAAAAATGCACTTTATTGTCCATTATCAGCCATGTCGGGGGGCTAAATAGGACAATCTTAGACCATAAAGGAACAGGTTGTTTGCAATCACATAGGCCTAATACAGAATGTCCATTGGGGGTGAAGAAATGGGGGACAGCCATTAGGAATGAAGGGAAGTTAGTACTTTACAGTTCTTAATGGGCCTCTACAACAGAATAGGATCCCTTCGCTTTCCTGAAAAAAGTGATTTTTACCACAGTTTAACAGATTTACCTCGTATGAAGTGATAAATATCACAGAATCTCAGTCTTGCATATGTTCTACATGGTAAAACCAAACAAATTGAAAGTCCTCAATATTTTTGGTGAAACCAATCACGCCAAAGTTTTTAAGCAGTAGAAATACATTTTAAAGTAACTGTTACTCGTAAATTTATGTTGGCTTAACCTAAGTTAACCTGCACTGTTGAAACTTTTCCTTACTTAAAGAGTATGTTTCAGTCCTGCTCAAAACATGTTCAGGTACTTTTCATATAGCTACGTGATCTTCATCCAGTACAATTTTTCCATAATTCTATATCACATACTTAAATCTTGAATATTAATGCCACCCAAGGTCGTACAATTTAAGGGACTACCACTGACAATAAGAGAAAAGGGCACACTGAACAAGGTCATCTTCATCATGTTCAGTGTATCATCCACTGTATATTATAGTTGTTCCCTACAGGCGGGATTTCTCTCACTGAGTCAGTTACTTCACGAATGGTGCAAAAGTGTCTAATACCAAAAGGCATTCTGTGAACAACGACAAAAACACATGATTAACACAGAAAAATAGAGCTGAAATAGCCATTTTGGACTTCTAAGTGAACACAACTTATTTTTTCAATAACCCTTAACTGTTCTGTCTTGCAGTGTAATGCCTGTCGTTGTCAAGTCAGATGAAGGGAGACAAGGGTCTTGGGGAGTCTTGTACTGAGCTAAGAGGCTAACTGAGCCCCTTTACCATTTTGAAAAAATCCATGTTTTGTCACAAACATGCTTTTAATTGAAATGGTGATGCATTATCAACCGAATGAACATTGTGGGGTAAGCGATCGAGAGATGATGAGCTGTTCATGAACAGGCCTTTGCAATGAATCAGCCCTTTTCAACACGGGTAGATCAGAGTTTAATATGTTAAACCATGGCAACACTGTACAGAACCAAGCCAGATCATGTTGTGGAAACAAGACCATGCCCAAGTGTTGTGTGGTACTGCTCATCCAGGTTTTAGACGGACGCGTTTTTAACTCCCAGCCGTTGTCGTTTCTTCACAAGTTTCCAAGAAAAAAGAAGATTTAAACCTGAATAGTTCCCTACTTTCGGAACACAAGGAACTGAAAAATTAATAATGTTTATATTTTCAAACTTTAAAAGCATTGCATAGTTGTAAACAGCTCAAAATTGTGCCTTATCGGTAACATTTAATGCAGAAATCACTACTTCCCCCTAAGGCGTGTTCTCTGCTGATGTGAGACGTCATCTTCAAAGAACCTATTGATGATCTGCTAAAGCTGATTTATCATAGTTCTTCTACATCTATGTTTACTCACCCTCTCCTCGGTGCAGAAAATGCACAAATTTGTTTCATAAAATAGATCAGAATGCAGGAAAATAAATGATTGGTGCTTGAGAATTCTGGAGAAAACCTCCAGATGCCCTAAGCTGCTGGTGCCAACTATGAAAACAGCAATTTTTAAAATATCCTATGTATTGACCATCAGGATGTTGCAGAAAGAAAAAAAAACTCTAAAGATTTGACTCTTAAACACTTTATTTGTGCCTTTAAAAAATATATGGGGCACAAGTTTGTTTAAGCTGGTCATTAACTTACAAATTTGTATTGAAAAATGATTGTAAAAAGTTTGCCTGATGGTAAAGTACGCCTATAATGAAATATTTTCAGCCTACTGATTGTAAAGAGAATAGAAACTTGTGCTTAAGTTAGGAATGACGTCTTTTTACTGGCCTCTTATATCTCTAATTTTTGTCTAAGTGGCAATACTAAGAAATTAAAATAATTACACCAATTAGACCATAATCTTTTCAAAATTACACCAGATTACTAAATATGTCCCATATATCCACATCTCTCTGATTTACAACCACTGTCATTTACATTTTAAGCCAAACATGCAGAACCACAACACTTAACAGTGTGTTGCCCTGAGGACTCCCTGTACATGTGCAATAAATTACCAACCACTTCTATCAACATTCAGGATAAACGTCTCTGCACGCTTGTGGACTAAGTTGTAACATCTTTGCGTGCATTCTCCCTGCAGCAGTTACAGCACCATGTGTTTTTCAGTGTTGGTGAGAAGCAGCCTCTCTCCGTCACAACGCTGCTCGTGGTGCTTGCGGCTCACCACATCCTCTTGTAGTTTAGAAAATAAACACGTTGTCCTCACACACTTAACCACAAAGGCCTCCCTGAGCGTACAGTCTGACCTTCTTTTTGGGCCCTGGATGTCAACAAAGATTATGAGGTGTGTAAAAGACATGTTTTCTGCAGATGGGGGAATTTGACATACAGTTGTCTGATGTTGATGACTGAGGATGTAACGTCAGTTAGACCTTGTGAGCTTTGTCAGTAGAAGGAATGAGGAGTAAAGAACAGATAAACCAATGCTGTAATGTCTTGATTGTTTTGCATTATTGGTTTCATTAAGCTTCTGGCTGAAGTCTAAACTACGAGGGACAGGCCTTCTGGGATGATAACACAGAGACAATCAAGGTCATCTCCTGTCTGGTTTTATGTGTTTGTGCCTTTGCGTGGCTGTGGGGGAAAGAGGATACAGAGTGTACAAGGTTATTTTTCACTGCCATTATGTTCCCTTTTTAGCCCAAGACTGAAAAGCAGAACAAGATAGCATAAACATTGTTCACTCAGGCATTGATACTTCTGAAAAAATACTGATTAAACTTTTTCTCATGAATAAAATCACAAAAATAAAGATCAGGAATGTGCTCACAGTTTTGATGTCAAAACCATTTCAACTTCATGCTATATTTGGAAGACTTAAACTTAAATCATCCCACCTCAAATTTCACTTAACACAAACTGTTTATTCATCAGCATTACTTTTGAGAATGAAGTAACAGGCTTGTTTTGTTAAAAGGTCAAAGAAAATATTTGTGGTGACTTTAAGAGTACAGATACATGATAACTATTAGCAAAGTTCAGCAGTACTTCAGTCCTTCTCATCTCAATGTAAATTTGCAGAACAGGTTGCCTCCCCTTGTTTCTCAGGATCGTTTATGCTCTATTTCTTTCCTCACCACCTCTGCTTGGGACTTACTGCCTCCCACCTGAGTCATAAAAGTAGGCAAGGAGGAGATATGTAAAAGAAAAAGACGAGCAGAAGCAACAAGTATTTAAAAAAAAAAAAGGTTTTGGGAAATTTGGAGCCATCATTTTTAAAGCATTGTCAGATAAATATAAGATGTGGCACAGCTGCATCATCTGCTCATTGTTTTGTTAGAGGACAGTTGTATTTCAAGGTCTCTCACTTATCAGTATAACAGTCTTCACATCAGTGATCCCAACCAAATGCATCAAAGCAATATCACACAAGAGGGAGTGATGATGTACTGAGTAGCAGCATGGCTGTGCCAGTCATGGGAAAATAATCAGTGCGCTGATATCCAGTACAACAGCTTAACCTTTGGCATAATATAACTGGGTGATATGCCTCTCTCTTCTTTCTCCACACATAAGCAACAACTCTTTGGCCAAAGAGCCCTACTTTGGTCTCATTTGAGCAAAGGACATGCTTCCCCGTGCGTAATCTTTCTCCAGTTTGTGCTTAGCATACATCAGTCTGGCTTGAAGATGTCTCCTCTGTAGATAAATCAAATATCTATTAGGGTTGTCCTGATCGGCATTTTTGACCTCCGATCCAGATCTGTTTTTTTTTTATTGAATATCTGCCAATACCGAGTCTCGATCCAATATTCATAATTACTTAGATTAGAGTTTCAACAGTTTTTGTTTACAAGAATAACTTAAGTAAACAGAATAACTACTAGATGTTTCAAATTTATTCCATTTAACTTAATACAGCCAACATTGTTGTAAAAAACAAAATCACATTTCTACTTAACCCTTTACCTACTGAGTCTAAAAATGGCGATTTGGACATATTTCGTTATTATGGCTCTAAAATAGTCAGGAAATGCCCTGAGTCTGAGAGCTTTGGCCCCTTTTCCCAGGAGTACTTGAACTTGACTTTTCAATGCCTGGTTAATGATTATTGCACATTATATGGAATTGTCAGCAGTTTAAAAGAAGAAAAACAAAAAAAACGGATTTCTTTTTCATGGCTTTTATGAGAAGGAATTTTGTTATTGCTCATGAAGTTTTCAGTTGTCATTTGAAATGTGAACCTATACATGTTTAGAACAATCACCAGTCATTTTTTGAGTCTAGGACTCTGGGTGTGCAAAACACAGTGCAAAAGATAACTATATACATAGGCGACAATTAGTGCAAATAAAGGTGGAAAAATGCATTCTCAACATTCTCAAGTAACATGTTGTTATTGCACATGACAGACACGCACAAATGCCACTATCTAACGCTGTTTTTTGAAAACAAAACACCACTCTAGCTCACTCTCCTTTTACTCTCTTCCTTCACTCTCCTTTCTCACTCATCTTCTGCCAATGCTGCCGTTTTCAAGGTGCTGTTCGACATTACCGTAATATGTATACCACACATCATATCTTGCCAGAAAGTACAGATTCTCAGCTCTCTGTCAGCGTTGGAATTTTTTAGATTGAGCAAACTTATGAGGAGTTACAGTGTTGAGAATAAGTGTAGCGGTCTCACGATACTTCTGGTGTTTTGCTATGGTGTTTTGTTATGAATGCCCACGTCATATGGTTGTGAGTAATGGACCATATATGTGTGCATGCCCACAACTCTAAGCTTTCCAACGCTGTTGGAATTTTTCTGATCGGACAAACTTTGACAGAGTTATGGTAATAATACTCCGGACATATAAAACACAGCGCTGGTGCCAGGTCAGTAGGTAAAGGGTTAAAATGGTGTATTAGCTCTGTTTCACTTTAATAATCTATCAATAGATAAATAAAGTTACATTTCAACTTGACTGTATTAATCACAACAAAAACTGTAGTCAAGACAGTTTAACTTGAATAGGACCAAAAACATGAATCATACAGATTCAAAACAACAATCCCTATTAAAATGTAGCAGCTTTATCTGAGACATAAACCAAAACACTAGCATTGCAATAAAACCCAAATATCAAATACATTGTTTTTACAGTGCAATTTCTGAAGTGCAACTGGAGCCCCCAATTTCCTCCCTCATTTTTATTTCTTTACCCACTGTTACTTTAAAATGGAGTGCAGCTTTTTGTTTAGGAAAATTCTCGATGGCCTGCTTTACATGCTCTGCTCTGTGAGACCCACTAATTTGGCGTGCATGTAATACTGCACGCTTTAACTCAAAGGTGGAGGACTGTGCAGTGAGACTCAGCAGTGACATGGGGCAAACATCAGAGCTCTAAACGTCTGTAGTGAAGCTAACGGCAGTGAAGTTGCTTTTTAAATTCTCTAGTATGCTGTCTCATACTTTGTTGTTCAGCTCTGGTAAGGCAGTGTTAGTAATTCACTGTCCAGGTGGCAGGGCACAGCGTGGGTCTAAAAGTTCAAGAAGGCGACAAAAACCCAAATTCTCCCCCAAGGAGATAGGATGGTTGTCCAAAGCAAAGAATTCAACCACTTTTTCTGTTATCTTTTAAGCCTTATCGCTCTCTCAAGGGTCCTTGTCTGTTCTCTTAAAGTCCAGAGGTTGTTGCTTCGGTGAAGCTGCCTGTTGCTATAGTGAAGTCAGTGTATTCGACTGTATGTTTAGTTCAGAGATGATGGATCAAATTTGTAGTGTTAACTTCTGTTTCCACATCTTGAAACGGTCGTATTACAGATGCTGCAAGTGGCCACTGGACTGTTTTCACTCTCATGTTTGAGGTTTTTCCACACCACTAACATTTTACACACAGGAATGCTAATGTTGCTACTGCTGCTTTGTTGTGTTACTGATGCGTTTACAGCCTGTCGTAAATTGTGCTCCGTTTACAACAGCTGGTGTAAATGACCGGCTGAGCTGATCGGATCAAATTGCCGATCTCTGATTAATTAACAATGCTTATCATATGTATCGGCTCCAATCTGATACATATGATTGGGATCGAGACATCCCTGGTATCTATCTAGAAGTGGAGTTTTTCATTGTCTGCAACCTCACAGTCCAGTCCTGTGCAGGGATCTAGTGATTGTTTTCTTTAAGACTACAATTCCCAACTTGGCAAACTCATTCACCAGTCTCTTGGCAGTCTCTCACTAGTTTTCTTTCCAGAGTGTTTGAAATCTTTCTCTTCCTACCTCTGCCAGGCTTGTTCTGTACTGTGTGGCTCTCTTTGAATTCCTTGATGATACTTCTGACTCCTTGACACTTGGATATGTAGTGACATATTTATATATTCTTCTCCTGCTTTGTGAGCTTTAAAAAATATCTTTTTCTAAACTGATTTTTTTTTGTTGTTTTTGCCACAATACTTTCTCAATTGACAGCTCCAGTCCTTACTTCAGTTTTTATACTGTGTGTAAATTAATAGATTACACTCAGTTTTACCTTAATTTTACAAGCTTTGAGCATTACAGAGTTAATCAGTGCACCACAGTGTTTCATCCTATGGCTCCAATAAAAGGTCATTTCTAAAGGGAGCCAATGATTTTGACCCTGGTAGGTTTTTGTTTTTGTAAAGAAAAAAATTTCTGTGTGCAAAGTAAAATAATATAGGCATTCAAAATAAAACTAAGCTGTTTGGAGGCTGTCAAAAACCTTTCTCTTTTTAAAAGGACTTGGGAAATGCCTAAAAAAAAATCAGGGGGGGTATAATAATGCTGTCCTCATCTGTAATAGCAAAATGTCATTAGCAACAACATTTCTCATGTTTTGTTTGTTTTATCATTTATTTGCTTCACACAACTTGTTAAGAACTGGGGTGTTTCCTTGCAGCCTGAGCAGCTTTATTCACTTCTGCTTCCTCTTGTACGGTTACATGTTTTAGTTACAGCTACCTTTTATTTTGTACAACTATCTGTATGTTTGTTTTATCATGCAAACAGTGAAATAAGATTCTGTTGTCCAGTTGCTTTGGTGGTATTTGTCATTGATGAATCTAGAAACAAACCATCTGCTTAAATGTTATTTAACAGTAGTGGGCAACGGCAGGCAGTGATACATGTACTTCAAAATCCAAGTGATGTTGTGCTCTATACAGTAGACTGACATTAAGATGGGCAAGCTACAGCTGGCCGGGCATGAAGCCAAAACATTTCTTCCTGCTGACTGGCTGCAGTATAGGTTATACCCCCCCTCTCTAAGTTGTTTATTAAAGCAAAAAAAGGAGGGATGTAATTTCATGACTGACAGCTCTGTTAAAAATGAGGCTCCTTGTAGTGTGTTCAACTGGATAATCACAGCAGAGAGTAAAAGAAAAAATGTGACGGAAACTAACAATACAGTCAAAAAATAGGGGCGCGCAACATTGGACTTTTGCTAATATCTGATATGCTGATATTTTCAAATCAACTTTATCTGATACTAATCCACTGTTTAAAAGTAGTTCAGACCTAAAACTTCAGTCCTTAAAACATACAACTATTATTTCATAATAATTTTTTATACAGCCAATATTTACAGCTGATATGGCAGATCTTAATAGCCAAATTACCTGTCGTAAATATCGGCACAAATTTCCATATCTGCCGATGAAACTGTGCATCCCTATCAAAAAGTTTGCATTTACATAAATGTCTTCTTTAGATTGTTACAAGAATCTCTTCTGCTTTGGACTGCACCTACAAGAGGGATTTTGACATTTAATCAGCACAACGTGTGCTTTGATTAGTGGACAATTCTGTTGTTGCACCAGCCAGCTCCCTTCTAAGCATTTCATGGCAGCAGAAAATGTTAGCACCTATTTTAAGGTTATTTTTGCTTGATTTTTGCACGACAGAGTGAAAGAGAGAGGCTCTGTCCCTGTTAATAAACAGTCAATGCTCTTTTTAGCACTCATGGAAAGTCTTTTGTCCAATCAAATTACTCAGCTGGAGCTACCAGTTGTATAATTTTATATGTCAAGGGTTTTTATATCACAGCTTTGTGTTACTCCTTCTAATCCTGAAACAGCTGGCAAAAAGGATTCAGCAAACGATGAGCATCTTTGCCCATGGCTCTCTGTTCTCTCATTATGTCTCCCTGAGATGCATTTTAGGGTTTGAGACATCCCTAAATAGAGCACTTGGAGATTGAATACTGAGTCAGGGGCAGGAGAGCAGATAGGACAGAAGAGAAGACACTGTGTACTTACCTCCATGCCCATTCTTTGAGGGTGATAAGCAGCTCCAGTGTAAAGTAGTATACTGTGAGCAGAGGATTCTTCCACAACACCAGAGTTTCTCGGTCTTCTCTGTCCCTCTGTTTTCTTTTATCCACAGACGGCTCTGAGTCTAAAAGGGCAGAGCAAGTAGATTTAAATAGACACACATATTAAAACAAATAATTAAGCAAATTAAAAAAATCAATACTGCATTACTGCAGTATGTAATGAAGAGATGATAAAACACAGACAAACTTAAATGGGAAAGAATATGGAACAACATATCTCTTGCTCCCATTATCATTATCCCCAACCTGTACAGCAGAAATGAGTTAAGTTTTTTGTTCTTTGTATACTTGTATGTTCATGCCCTCTAGTGCCAGTGACATTGAAAATGAAGAATAAACAATAAAAAGAATAATAATGGCATAAAAAATATAGTTCTTTTCATAACCTTTCTTATATTTTTAAAGGCATTTAGCACTGTGGCACTATTCTGCTAGTATCTATGAGCTTGGATTTGACCTTTCGTTCTGCTTTTATACTGGGTGTGTTTCAGTTTTACCTGCCAACTCTCCATTTTCTTGTTCCTTCACACCAAGACGCCTCTGAGGTTGTTCACTTTCAACTCCATGCTCTGCCATCTCACTCACCAGGAGGGTGTCCTGTTGAGACAACAGACAGGCCTTAAGAGCAGAATTACACTCACCATAAATGCCAAATCTGGCTCTTAGGAAGAACTAACATGCATTAACTCACAGCAGCTCCCCTAAACCCTCACCACTCTGGAACATGTCTGTGCGCACTGTTCCTTCATCGCAGCTGAGCTGCCGATGTTTTCCTGCTCCTGCAGATTACTGGTAACCCAATAAGGCCTGTGCATGACCCAATGAGTACTTTAATTGGCATTAATGTTGACTACTAGAACACTTTAGTGTGTACACTTGATTATAAGTACACCTCCCCTGCTGATCAAATAGCAGTGATATGTGGGTGAAAGAACACAGACTAAACTTTGGCTTTTTAACCACACACATTCACACACGTGTTTGCAAGCCTGGAGCACAGAGTGTCTCACTACGGAGCTTCAAGTCTCTCAGGAATCTGTCAGTGAGCAGTGAGATGGGGACTCTGACACGGAGGTATGCAGTTTACCATCTGGTGGAATTGTCAGTGTGCCTCTCACTCACACTCTCTCTCCCTCAAAGCTTAATCCCTCGATCCTGTACCCGAGGTTCTGGGCCTCTGGCTTCTGTTTCCATGCATTCACACAAATTAGAGACGTCTACTGATGTTATATCAGGATGTGGTGCCTCTTCAGAAGCATCAAGAATTTGGTTGAGACATTCAAACACAGTAAACATTTTTTAAAAGCACACTTAACTATATGAGTGAAAAAAATGCCTTAAAGACATGCATAAAACTTGGGTTATAACACAAAAATTTTACTATTGAGTGAAAACTATTAGTGCTTTCACACATGCGCAGAACCTTTGAAAATTTCCTTTTGTGCTTTGCCACCTAGTAAAACTTCCATGTACAGTTTGGGTGAGCCCATGTGTGAACACAGCTGGTAATATTCAGGAAAATTAAACGCAAAGTGAGTGATATTTGGCCTAGTATTGTTTAGCAGAGCAAACATGGAAAAAAAAGAAACATAATATTTATTAGTAGACCTATATACATTAGTGTTAAATTACCTGAAAAAAATCTTTTTTTTAAATTAACTCAAATTATGCTTTTAGTCATACATAGGGAGAGTCCCCTCCACAGACTCTGCCATCTTGTAATTTTGCATCTAGAATCTGACTGTTAGATGTTGCTGATATTCTAAATTTTACCTGCAGTGCTTTTGAGCAGGCAGGGGTCATGACTTTTCCATCACAAAGCAGCCTGTTAGCATCCATTGTGACTGTCATCACATAATGAAGCTGCTTCATATGTTTTCTTATCATTCACTGATTGTCAGTACATCTTCCTCCCTTCGCCCCACAGGGAACATCTCCTACTGAAAGGTGCATCTGTGAACACAAAGATGTTTCAGGAGCAGCCTGGTCTGAAATGTCTGGAAATTTTCAGTAGTGTATGTGTGAAAGAGGTTTTAAGAGTAGCAAAAAAATACATATAAAACAAGTCATCTTAAACTATTTGGTCAACACAATTTAATTTAGTTTGAATTCAGATTAATTTTCTTCCCTTTGCCTTAGCAGAGGATTCTCGTATCATTATAACTCACTGATGTCCTCAAGACCTGAAAACTAGAGATGCACAACATTGGATTTTTTAACACCTATTTTTCAATTTAAAAACCACAAACCATTCCTGTTCAAAAGGAAGCACAGTCACGTGGAGTTATGGAAGAGTGAGGAAGTTGACCGTCTGGTAATTGTTTAACCTTTGTGGCTTCATTCATTCATTCATGGCTCACAATGGGCCTCCTTGAGTGTAAGCACCTTTGGCTGCCACCTATATCTGATAGTACACTTGCTGAAATATGTGATACACTGCATATATGTGCGACTGATATATGATGGATGAAAGTATCGGCCAATACCAATATTTAACCTTATAAGCTAATAACGATATCATGCTGATTAAGGGTCGACCAATTAGCAGTCTGACCAATTATTACCTCCGCCAAGGAGGTTATGTGATCACGTGGGTTAGTTTGTTTGTTAGTTTGTTTGATTGTTTGTTTGCTTGTTTGTTTGTTAGCAACATAACTCAAAAAGTCATGGACAGATTTTGATGATATTTTCAGGAAATGTCAGAAATGGCATAAGGAAGAAATGATTAGATTTTGGGAGTGATCCAGATCACCATCTGGATCCAGGAATTTTTTAAAGGATTCTTCGCTATTTGGAGATGGGGCTAATGGCGGAGGTCTGCACTGTTACCACTTTACACCAGGAGATGGCAGACATGAGTAACTTCAATCCCAGCAGCAGTTTCTGGTGTGTTTCTATTTCAAGTTTTGGAGTTCATAGTTTGAAAGATGCACGCCCAGTCGAGGAGACGAGTCGGAGTGTAACAGAGAGAAAGACAGCGAACTGTAGCGAGAATTCTCACAATGCTGGGAGGAATAGAGGAATATTCACCCTCTGCCATGACTTTCAGTCATCCTGAGAGGCCATGGGGGCTTCCGCCATCACAGTCCACACTTAGCGAAGCCAATGCTTTGCCTCACCGTGTCTCCACCCCACCGAGGAGGGAGTAATCAGCGAATTAGATTTTGGGAGTCATCCGGATTACTGTTTGGATCCAGGAATGTTTTGAAAGGATTCTTCCCTATTGGGAGATAGGGCTAATGGTGGAGGTCTGCGCTCTCTGAGTGCTTTTCTAGTTGTGAATGAAATTTGGCATATGGCCAATTAACAGTATCAGCATTTTGTTTTACTGATAATCACTAAAGTTATCAAATCAAAAGGAGCACTTTGGTTCCACTGCAGAGTGTGTCTTTATTTTCACTCTCCATGGTCTCCCCAGGTGTCCTGTATACAACACAATCAGCTTGGCTGGGCATGATATGAGTACTAGCCAATCAACACCCATGCCTGGGTGCCACTGACACAGTGAGTGTAGGGCATCACTTCCCATTTCCCTGATGCAGTGTGATTTCTTATGCTGATGGAACTAGGGCTAAATTGTTTATTTTTCTTCTTGTTCATGCACTTTTACTTTTGCCTCATTTAGTACAGTAAGTATATCATAAAAAAATCATATCAGTTCCAAATATCAGTTATCGGTCTCATGAACTACTAATAATCAGCACTGATATCGGCCCTGATAAAGTAATAACTGTCCAACCCTTATACTGATAATATTGTGCATTACTGAAAATTAAATCAAACCCCCTCCATCGGTTCTGTGTTATATGCCTTCACAAAGTATACAGTTCCAGACAGTAGAAGTACCATGGTGGACCAAGATGAAGGGCTGGGGTAGTTTTTGACCCTGGTCTAAATTGTCCAAAATGTATTCAATATATCCTTGAGTAAAAGAGGACATTTGTGCAAAGTCTGAAGAAAATCCCTCAGAGCATTCATGAATTTGTGTTCACAGAACATGTACAGGCAGACAGACAGCACAGAAACATAATTCCTCTGGCCCTTGGCTATCACCCGTACAAATACATAACAATAAAAGCAGAAAAAGTAATCTATATACATATGCAAAGAAAATGAGGTTAACTGGCAATAAAAGTTATGCTTATGCAAGACAAAGACCAAGATAAAGACACTGGTTCATGTAACAACACTATAAAAACTATTATAAAACCAGGTTTGTCTGAGGTTTGTCAGTTTCTTTGTCTAAAGGTAGTCTTTCATCCTTCTTTACTTTCTTTAAACCATCTACGTATTTGCCACTAGCTCTACATTATGCTGTTTCAGTGACTTCATGACATGGCCAGACCTCGCAGACCTGTAAACTACATGAAAACCACTTGGTTGGTTTGTTTTGATACGGTCTTACCTTGAATGACAAACACTCACATGTACAAACGCACATCATGAGTCATGAACAATGAGGCTGTGCCTACTTTGCAGCAACTGGAGTGACACAAAAGAGGAAAATAGAAAAAACTTCTCAGATGATTAGACTGTGAGGCATGTGGAGAGCTCCTCTTGGCCTTCTCAGGGAACCACAAACAAAAGCTTTTCATCACAAACTTTAAACCTTGAACACACAAGCTCACACTAGAAGCGCTGAGCCAAGGCTCCATGCACAATAGTGCTTAATACACACTATCATTTCTGCTCTTATATTGAACAGAACAATGCATTGTCCCACACAAGGGCTCAACAAAGTGCGTCAATCTGTGATATATCCTGTTAGCAACAACCCTAATTATAGAAAATGCTGCCAAACAGGTCACTTTGAAGGTAACATGCAACCCTGTTGCAAATGTGCAATATGTGCTCAACAGAATAATGATGAAGCTGATTTGATTTTTACTGCATATCTGTGCATTAATCCCAGTGGCTCTACCTAGTAAACAGTTTCATAACAACGCCTCACTGCAAAACACAGTAGCACAGTACTGCTCCAGCACTTGATTGCGCAATGCCTTCTACCAAAACAACCCGGACCTGTTGAGTAACTTTTTGTGCAAGGGACAATGAGAAGCTGAAAACAGAGCACATGCACTTCAGGATGAGAAATATGATAAGCAGCAATTAGGTGTTCACATTTCAAAACAGAGAAAACTACTTATTTTCTAAACTAGAAAGACAAAGTTAAAACACTTTTTTAAAGGCCGCTGATAAAAAGGCTTTTTATGTGTGAAGCAGAGAGGAAAACTCACCATTCAGCTGATGTTGAGTCCAAAATAAACCCTGTACACAAGTAAGCCCTGCAGAGGAGCCCCACTGGCAATGTAGGGCAGAAGTACGCTACCCATGAGCTGCATCATAACTTTAGTGCAGGGTGTGGTGATGGAGGGGGCCAAGGAGGGATAGAGTAGTGATACAGAGTGCCGGGGGAGGGGAGCAAGAGCAGGCTGTCAGAGGAGAAAGACACACAGAGGGGGAGAAGGACAGATTTCATCACTTGCCTGGTAGAACCTCCAGAGAGCCAGTCTAATTAAAGCTCTATAAATAAGTGGATCACTTTCCTGGAGCGCACTTCTAACACTTCTCAGTCCTCAGTAGGTTTCACACACACAGTGAATGAATGGCATGTGGGCAAGAGAGCTCGGCTAATTCCCAAATTGAAAAAGACGAAGAAAAAACACCTCAGGACATCATGTTTTTCAGGTCATAACCAGAGACAGACGCCCTTAACTGAGTGTCAGTGCCATCTTGTTGGTGTGACTGAAAACAAAGTTTTTTATGAAGTGGTGGATGTTGTTTTTGATTGGCGACAACAAAAAAAAATCGTATTTTATCTCTTACACACTTTATCTCTTACGCATGACCCATTTGAAGCCTCAGTGGAAGGTTATTAAATTATAAGTGAACGACAGGGCCTTCTGATTCATTTCCAATATTACAGTCAAGTTTATTTTTGAGCGCTAGATCCTGAGAAGGAAAACTACAGTGTTTTTATACAGCTATACTGTTGCTTTTAATTCATAATAACTGAATGAATCTGTCAAATTTATATTATTTATACAACTCATGTCAGAAAGAAAAAAGCAGTTTAAATACGCAGTGATGTTAGTCCATATAGAAGTTAAAAAGGAGCCAATGCAACCCAGGTAGCTAAAAGCAGTAAAAGCAGCTAAAGTTAGCATTAAAATATACGCACCATTAGTTTGGGGAAAAAAACAGGAATATTTACAAAACATAACTATTCCTTTATATTGATATTCACATACATGTCTGTTGGCTAGCTAACATCGCCGTCAGCAGGGTGTGATCTTTATGCCAATACAACAAAGATGTGAATGAATGCTAACACTAATGGCTGTTAGCAAATGAAATATAAAAAATACTAATGTCTTTTAAGACATGATATATTAGGTGGTTGAAGGACAGGAAAAATAGGTTACAACATTACCATTCGCGAATTGTACTATTTACTGTCATTTCTGTTAACTAGCTAGCTTTACCGTTAGCAAGGTATTAACGTTTTAACTGAAGTATCAAGCTAGGATGTGATTAGATGCTAACATTTGCTATAATCAACTGTTAGCCAATGCCTCATCAAATATACCAGTATTTTCAACTTAATATATGTTCATTTGATTCTTCCCCTATTCTCTCACGTTTTTGAATCAATTAAGTGTGTAAATCGTAGAAAAACTGGCTATAATATAAACAATCGCCGTTATCACTTCAAACTGGCATTTCTGTTTCCTAGCATACTTTACTGTTAGCAAGGTGTCAATGTTTTTAAGCTACTTAAACACAGTTGCAAGAAACAGCATGTGAACCCTTTGGGATTTCTTGGATTTCTACATAAATTGGTCATAAAATGTGTTCTGATCTTCATCTAAGTCACAACAATAGACAACCACAGTCTGCTTAAACTAATACTGCACAAAAAATGATATGTTTTCATGTTTTTATTGAACAAAACATGTAAACATTCACAGTGCAGGGTGGAAAAAGTATGTGAACCTTTGGATTTAATAACTGGTTGACCCTCCTTTGGCAGCAATAACCTCAACCAAACGTTTCCTGTAGTTGCAGATCAGACCTGCACAACGGTCAGGAGGAATTTTGGACCATTCCTCTTTACAAAACTGTTTCAGTTCAGCAATATTCTTGGGATGTCTGGTGTGAATCGCTCTCTTGAGGTCATGCCACAGCATCTCAATCGAGTTGAGGTCAGGACTCTGACTGGGTCACTCCAGAAGGCGTATTTTCTTCTGCTAAAGCCATTCTGTTTTTGATTTACTTTAATCAAAATGCTTTGGGTTGTTGTCCTGTTGCATCACCCATCCTCTGTTGAGCTTCAGTTGGCGGACAGATGGTCTTAAGTTTTCCTGTAAAATGTCTCGATAAAATTGGGAATTCATTTTTCTGTCAATGACAGCAACCCATCCAGGCCCTGAGGCAGCAAAGCAGCCCCAAACCATGATGGCCCCTCCACCATATTTCACAGTTGGGATGAGGTTTTGATGTTGGTGTGCTGTGCCTTTTTTTTCTCCACACTGTGTGTTCCTTCCAAAATACTCAGTTTTGTTTTCATCTGTCCACAGAATATTTTGTCAGTAGTGCTGTGGAACATTCAAGTGCTCTTTTGCAAACTTCAAACATGTAGCAATGTGTTTTTTGGGACAGCAGTGGCTTCCTCCGTGGTGTCAACTTCATTCTTATTTAATGTTTTACTTATTGTAGATTTGTCAACACAAATGTTAGCATGCGCCAAAGATTTCTGTAAGTCTTTAGCTGACACTCTAGGAGTCTTCTTCACCTCATTGAACATTCTGCGCTGTGCCCTTGCAGTCGTCTTTACAGGACGACCACGCCTAGGGAGAGTAGAAACAGTGCTGAACCTTCTCCGTTTGTAGACAGTCTGTCTTACCGTGGACACATGAACATCAAGGCTTTTAGAGATACTTTTGTAACCCTTTCCAGCTTCATGCAAGTCAACAATTCTTGATCTTAGGTCTTCTGAGAGCTCTTTTGTGCGAGGCATGGTTCACATCAAGCAATGCTTCCTGAGAACAGCAAACTCAAAACTGGTGAGTGTTTTTTTTTATAGGGCAGGGCAGCTTTAACCAACACATCAAATCTCATCACATTGATTGGACTCCAGGTTGGCTGACTCCTGGCTCCAATTAGCTCCTGGAGAAGTCATTAGCCTAGGGGTTCACATACTTTTTCCACCCTGCACTGTGAATGTTTACATGGTTTGTTCAATAAAAACATGAAAACTTATCATTTTTGTGCGGTATTAGTTTAAGCAGACTGTGTTTGTCTATTGTTGTGACTTAGATGAAGATCAGAACACATTTTATGACCAATTTCTGCAGAAATCCAAGAAATCCCAAAGGGTTCACATACTTTTTCTTGCAACTGTGTCTAGAAAGGATGTAATTAAATGCTAATGTTTGCTGTTAATGACTGTTAGCTGATGAAACATCAGAATTTTTTTCCCCCAGTATTTTAAATAACGTGATATTTTAAGAAGTTTAAGGATAGGAAAAAAATCAGCAAAAACTTCGTCGGATATTACTTTTTACTGTCATTTCTGTTAGTTAGCTAACATTACAGTTAGTGTTCACTGGATTATCAATTATGAAATTAAATGCTAACATTTGCCATTATCAACTGTTAGCTAATGAATCAGCAAAACTAATATATGCACCTTTGTTTCTTTCCCAATTACCACACTTTTTTTAAAATAAGTTTTTAAAGGATATAACAATAGTTTATAATATAACCATTGGCAAATAAACTGGCATTTCTGTATGTAAGTTACTTTTCCATTAGCAAGATTTTGACGCCTTTACTCAACTAGGATGTGATCCAACGTTTGCTATTTTCAGCTGTTTGGTTATTAAATGTGTGTTTTTAAACTTAATAGACTCAAATTTCTCTCTACCACTACTTACCGTGCATTTTGATCAATTAGGTGAGTAAATGATTGACAAATAAGTCCTGTATGTAGCCTGCAAGTGCAGCCGACAGAATTCTGTCAGTCTTGCCCTATTTTTGAGCAGAGGTGGAGAGAGTACACTATTGTACCAAAGTTAAAGTACATTTTCTTTGGCTAATATTTAAACGTCTTACGTAGAAGTAAAATTACTGGCCAGTAAATTTAATTGAGTAAAAGTATTTCATTTTCCTGAGTCGTACTTGAGGACTTGTTCAGTAAAATATAATCCCTCCTTACTGGCAATAACAACATGATAGTCTGAACTAACCAGGTTGCTAAGGCATGGTGGTCACACCTTTATAGTAAAGTGATGAGCAAATCCTGTTTTTCATGTATTGTGAAACCATTCCCCTACTTTGTAGTCAAAGCCAAATTCATTTGACAGGATGTTAGAACCTCTTCATTTTGACTTTGACTATATATTTTTTTTCACGCAGTACTTGATCCTTTTGAAAAAGCAAAGAAGAGCAACATTTACCCCAAAAAATACTCAAATAAAATTAGAGCTACTGAAATCAAAATATACTCAAAAAGTACAAGTGCAGGTAAGGGTGGGGGTCTACTAACTGCCCTTTGAAGAGAGAGCCATTTGTTTGTGTAGTCATGTTTGTCATGTGCACATGATAATGCTCCAGAATTTGTCCGCAGGTAAAATTTAAGGCAAAATCATCTTTTGATCTGCAATAGTCTGAGAAAATCACAAAACGTAATCGTTTCTGACTTAGATTCATACTCTGCAGCCTAAGTGAAGGATTTCACTTTGGCTATCTACAAATAGTGCATTTGCTTATACTCAAATCAGAATAAAGTAAGATTAACAGTGAAAGTGTCACTGTAGCTGTGATAAAATTCTGTGGTTGAATTACCTGCATCTCCTATCTTCAGAATGCTTTTAAAATAGTAGGTCATGTCTTGCATCACATACTGTAGTGCACGCCCTGATTATCAGCTTTATCAAATAAGTGTTTTAAACTTTAATAGATAAGTGCATCTGTTCCTCAGCCAGTATCAGCAGTGGTCAAATTCATATAGGGTGTGAACTGAAACCCTCAAAATATTTTTTAGTTTTCAGAATGATAGATGAGATATGCAACACCGGACAGTTCTCCTGTTCAGTTTGAACTGATAACGTGATACCTGCTTTGATCAGCAGATGGCAGTGTTTGCCTAAAAGTTTAGATCAAGCTGTCAGTCTAGATAGACGTGCCTCTCTTATATTTGAAATTACCTGACTACATTAAATGGACATGTACACAGTTGGGGGATTAAATATATTACATTATTATAATAGTGAACAGAGAAGTCTTACTTAGTTGTGAAATGAGACAGAAAAGACACAAACCGCAGAGAAATTTGAATTATTATCTTCTTATATTATTTGTTTAATCTTTCTGGTGTGTGTGTTCCACTGTTTTGCGAAAGTTTTTTTTTTTTTTTTTTTTTTCAGGGTAGAGAAAAAGTTAAACCTTTCTCAACAAATATGAATATATTTTGTTTGTAAGGTTTGGTTTTCTGGAAAAATTAAGATGAAATGTAAATATGGTTATATTTGTATTTTTGTTTTCCATTTTTTGTGAAGTCAAATGGTGTTTGCCATAGATATCTTTTCTGAATTGAAACTTTCTGAAAATAAAAATGTAAACAGAGTAACTGAAAATATGCTTGGGAGGGGGTTTGAGAAAAATCATAAAATGACAGAGATGGATGGGTGGAAATATCTTAAAGTCAAGCATACAAGACTTAAACAAGTCCTGGAGCAAGGAGATTCAATAAACAAGACTCAAAATTTTAAATCAGGAAAAATTTTGGCGAGTCAGCACTAATCTTTTGCAATCCTGCCAGAGTTCACTCTCTTCAGAGACAAAATATACAATTTTAACTCATTTTTTAAAAACAGTTAGACAATAGCTTACTACTTGTCCATTTAATACGATGACTATGTTATTTACTCATAAGTAGATTAATATTAGTCAGGTCAGAAACAGAAGTGGTTAGGTTATCCATATAAATTGTAATGTTACAGGTATCAAATGATTGAACAGGATTTATCCCCAGTGATAACCATTTCTTTTATATTAACCCAGAATCTTTGGACGTGAAACAAACATGTGTGCTGATGTTGAACTTCAAGGGGCAGTGAGGCCAACATCAGGATAGGACACTCCCCAGTGTAGTCTATACACGGTCAGTGGTGATGGAATGATTGGGATAAGATGAAGAATAGATGAGAAGCTTGATCCAGACACTGAGGAGATGACTAAGAGATGGTAATGAAGGGATGCAGGATGGCCCAGAAAAGCTGGACATTTGTTAGATGTAATAGAGGTAGCTGGGGTGGAGGAGGGTTGCAGTGGTCACACTGAAACAATTGACTGACTGACTGACTGTGGAGGAGGGGGGAACAGATTTTAAAATATGACAGTGGCAGGATAATTGGTTCAAAAGACGTGGCAGAATGGGATTGGCTCAGAACAGCTGACAGGGCCTTTTCTATCTGTGCCACAAAATTATGGATTCTCCACAGCTATTGAGATTTTCAAGAGCCACCTGAAGAGTAATTTTTATTCATTAGCTTTTGACTGTCCTCTAACTATAATAAAAGACTTCTCTCTAAGAGTTTTTTAAATTATTTTTGTTATTAAACTTTTTATCATTATTGTTGTTATATTATTGTTTTATGACCAGTTACTACTTTTTATCACTCTTAAATGTTACTCCTTTTTTCCTTTCATTCTTTTGATGTTGTCTTCCGTATGTTCACTGTAAAGTGCTTTTGATAATCCGTGTTGATAAAGTGCTTTATAAATAAAGTTGATTTGATTACCAGAAACTGTGAAAGGGAGACACATGAATGAGTGATTATTAATCAATGAAACAATTAATGAAAATGAGACAGTCTTCCTGGTTGAACTTACACTGAGCTTCATGACAAACATTATACTTTTATCAAACCAGTCATTAAAAATATGGATTTCTTATACATATTCACACATGGTATCAAGAATTCACATAAAAGTATTTAAATATCCACATAACTCCAATGTTTTCTTTCCTTTTTAGTTATTTAGTTCATGCAATGAGATACTATGATAATTATAATAATAATTCTGAATATTTCCATTGTATCTTTTTTGAAATTGTTTGAGTCAATTTACATTTATGGATATGATATCTACACATAGACATATTATACGTATATTATACTACTTTTGATCTCCATGTGTAGATATCTATGTTGTTGAGTTGTGACATCATAACCACTGGAAACTGAACTGATGTGAAGTTAACAGGATTGAGGCTGGGATATTGTGGGTTAAATAATTATTTACACACATTGGGAGACATCCCAGTGGACTATGTGCTTGTGGGAGTCTATAAACAGTCACTCACACCTTAATTTAGTGTAGGAACTACACTAAAAAGGGGAACACATTGTTTAAAGAGTTATCAGAAATGAGAATTTCTTGCTTATCAGTTAAAGTTTTGCTTGGCCAATGTGAGTACCACCAGCTGATTATGAAAGCACTTGTTCAATTTTTACATGCCACAGAATTATACTCAAGAACACGAGGAACTGTCTTATAAAGAATGATATAATGTCGTTCACCTGTAGATGGCAGTAATACGCCAAGATGCGTCTAAAGTGCCGGATATCGTAGAAGAAGAAGAAGACGTCATAACCAAGCGCCCAAGTTGCAAAGTACATGAAGCCTCATTCATGCTGTCAAGTCATCGAACAAACCGGCAGGTATGAAATAAAACCGGGTAAACGGCTGTACTTTACTTTAACTTCATTGTATTATCACCATGGGAAGGTTAAATGTATTATAACGATCTTTTTAAAGCTTTATGACCTGTTCCTGTGTGGGATTTGAAGACTTAGCGATCAAGCTTCTTATCAGGAAGCTAACGTTGATTGGGTAGTTTATAAACTTAAAAAGTAAGGAAATTTGTGTTTGGTACATTATTTCTTTATTGTAACAATGCCTCTTGGCAATAAATCTTAAACCATTGGAAAGCCTGTTTATTACCCTTTTAACTGATGCCACATTTGTAAGGATCATGCATTTGTGGGATGAGCAGCAGAGCTGAGTATGTGGGTTGTACCCATGAAAAATGTGCCAAATCTTCTCTGTCAATGCCAAACAGCTGATTCTGCTGTTGGTGTTTGGTGGATTGGATGATTGAAGTTTTAAGAAGCAAGACATATTGACAATTTAACAGTCTATTCATTTAACAAACAGGAGCCTCGGTATTGTGTGGAAGCACCATAAACAGCCACAACAGCCTGGCGCCTCCTCCTCATGCTGGTCACCAGCCTGGTCACACACTGCTGTGGGATGGTATCCCGTTCTTCAACCAGCATTTATCGCAAGTCAGCCAATGTGGTTGTGTTGGTCACTCTGGCACCAACAGCACGCCCAGGCTGATCCCACAACTGTTCAATGGGGTTAAAGGTCAGGACTGCTGGGAGGCCATTCCATCTTCTCCACTCCCAAATTCTGGAGGTAGTCTCTGATAAACCCCTCTCTGTGGGGGCGAGCGTCGTCATCTTGGAGGATAGAGTTCTTGCTGACAGGGTGAGAAAACAGTATTCTTGGGGTGTCGTCTTCTTGGGACGCCCACTTCGCGGCCTGTCTCTGACATTCCCCGTTATATGGAACTTGGCCTTCAGTTTGGAGATGGTACAAGGGCTCACTCCAGACGATGCCGCGGCTTGGTTTTGCGGAACACCAGCTTGAAGTTGCCCAACCGACAGTCCCTATCCAGATCAGTCAAACGTGGCATGCAGATTCCTGAAGCAGACATCTACTGACCGCTGTAGCAGGGCCCATGCTCACAGGCACCTGATTGGCAGCACCGGGGGGTACCAGAAGCTCAAACAAGAGTCAAAAACGACAGCAAGATAAGCTGTTTGGCATTGGCAGAGGAGGTTTGGCACATTTTTCATGGCCGCAACCCACATACTCAGCTCTGCTGCTCATCCCACAAATGCATGATCCTTATAA
The DNA here is from genome assembly GCF_018320785.1 of Cheilinus undulatus. Classification (NCBI taxonomy): domain Eukaryota; kingdom Metazoa; phylum Chordata; class Actinopteri; order Labriformes; family Labridae; genus Cheilinus; species Cheilinus undulatus. The sequence continues at coordinate 11,698,065 of NC_054876.1, forward strand.
ATGTGGCATCAGTTAAAAGGGTAATTAACAGACTTTCCAACGGTATAAGATTTATTGCCAAGAGGCATTGTTACAACAAAGAAATAATGTACCAAACACAAATTTCCTTATTTTTTGTTTTAATTTTATTAGTTAGCTAGCAAGGCAGTATTTAAGGCAAACAAAATTACTGAAATTAAACAGTTATGAAATATAATCCACTATGTGTTTAATGAGCTTTGTGTTATTCATGTAAGGTTCCATGTGTAAATTATGAAGTTGAAGGGACCTTCATGGCTTACAAGTCAAACATTTTTGAAATTAAACAACGTTATAAAGTAACAAAAAATGTGAAGGGTTATTGAAGGTTTTTTTTCATCTCACTGTCAAACAATATGCCAAACAAAACTTTCCATGCTGTAATCACATTTAACTTAAAATAAAACTAATTAATGGTGTTTGGTTTGCAGTTTTTTAAAAACAGTTTTGCCACATTGTCTTTTTCTTTGTTATTTTTAAGATTTTGCTCTTAAATCTTTGTGGTTGATTACAAAATTTAGACACACACACAACACCTCAGTTAAACAAGAAGCAAATCTTTCTGATGAGACACCATAGCTTTGAGATTTCTTTCACATTTCCCATCAAAGTGTTAGACAACAACACATGAAATTTATTTGCAACAAGATTGTCAAAGTGTTAAATACTTTGGCACTTTACAGTATATGCTTATCTATACAACACGATTAGAAAAATGTTACCATCTAGATTTGAAAAGAAATGTATTGGTACCTAATTTTTGCTGATGTCCGATATACACAAAATTATTTTGGCCGATATCGATACTGATATTTAAATGTAGTTCGGACCCAAAACTTCAGTCCTTAAAATACACAATTTAAAGTTTGAGGATGAGCACAGTAACAAACATAAGTCGTTAAAAAAACATTTTAAAGCGTAAGGAATCATGATGAATAAAGGAAAAGACTTTAGTCTCCTCTAATTAGTGTACTCTTGCGGCCAATATTTATAGCTACTTTAGGCAGATTTCTATTGCCCAAATGTTGGTTGTAAACATTGTCAGAAATTTTCATACCTGCCAATACAGATATTTCATTTTTTAAACTAATATCTGCCAAAATGATATGCTGACGATATTGTGCATCCTCAATGCACTGAATTTATATTAAAGCAAACCCATCAAAAAGTTCAATCTTTGGTTTCTCAGTTAAGATGAGGAATCCTTTCTCTGGCTCCTGAAGTGAGCAAGTTTAAAAAAATGTACCAGAGGAGCAGAGACTGAGTGAACTCTGTGATTTAGGAGAATTTGAAAATGAAACTCATTTTCCTTTATATTGTCCTTCTGTGATGAGTTGAGATCTTCTCTAATGAAAGAAGTGTTTATTAAAAGTACTGAAGTATGTTGGAGCAATGATGATGACAAGTTAGAATGGTTGTTTACTTTCAGTGTTTGTAAGTTGGCCTGACAGTGACATCATTTTAAGATTTTTTTTCTACTGCTTACCACCAAAATGGATTTTAAACAAACCAATCAGTATGTAAATGAAGTGAAGGCTCTCAGCCACAGATAATAGAGGTACTCTGGATGAAATGGCTTTAATGCCTAAACGGTTAACGCCATATTATTATGAAACCACTTAATTTTAAACTAAAAGTCCACACTTCAGACACATCCTGGTTGTTTTATTTTTAATTGGTTCTGGTGGGAAATAGGATTGATTATATCTTATCAAAAACAAAACAATAAAATACTACTTTTATTGCAGGGTAAGTTTAGCTGATGGATATACTTTATGATTAGTCTTAAAGCATTGCTCTTGAATCAAGAGGAGGACAAAATACCAGACTTTTGTGTTCAGTTCTTTAGGCCAAAATTGGCTTAACTTAAAGTAATAGTGTTAGTCTATAAATCTACTCAAATAGAAGTAAAAGAGTAAGTCATTTAAAGTTCTGAGTAGCTAGTAGCTACTTTTGATGTTAAAGGGTTTTTCACAGTGAAAGAATGTGAATCTCCTACCAGGTTGTGTATTTTAAGGTGGGACTTACCCTCAAGTAAACTGCAAAAGCTGTCTGGGGTTAAAATTTTGGATCATTCTCTTGCTCTGTGCTACTGACTGTCATTTGTTGTGAAAGTCAAACTCCAGGCAAGTTGCTTTTTATTGGCAGAAAGCTTAGACCTCCTTGTTTTTGTTTTTGATGTTTAGCTATTTTTCTACTTCATAATCAGTGCTCTTTAAGATCTAGTGAAGTACAATAATGTCCCCAAAGTATGCTTAAGAAAAGGGAATTTTAAAAATACGCAATAAACTATGAGGACACAAAAGGTACTCAATTCAAGTGATAAAAGTAAATGCAGGTAGCTACGTTTCACCTCTGATTGAATCTATTTTGTTTGATTTCATGATCAAGAAAAAAACTGAAAGTTTTATGTGCACAGAAAGAGAAATATGGTTATCTTTATTTCCCTATTGAATGAGAGGATGGTGTGTGACATTTGATTCTGTTGTTAGATTTCTACCTTCTGAGTTTATTATTTTTTGAAGATATGTGACTATACCTGTTTTGTCTTCTCTGCAGGTTTAACAGGATGGATTTGTTGTACGGTCCTGTGGGTTTAGGCGTAGTAGCGGGACTGGGCTGTGGGCTCTTCCTCGGTTGGCACCTTCGTTCTCGCTTCGGCCCCGCATCCAAAAACCTGATGGCAGCCATGGGGAACGGCACAGGCGAAGCGAGCGTGATGGGAGAGGGAGGCGAGTTCAAGATGATCCTGGTGGTTAGAAACGACCTGAAGATGGGCAAAGGTAAAGTTGCTGCCCAGTGCTCCCATGCTGCTGTGTCGGCATACAAACAGGTCCAGCGAAGGAACCCTGACCTGCTCAAACAGTGGGAGTACTGCGGTCAGCCTAAAGTGGTGGTGAAAGCCCCCAATGAGGACACTCTGATTGATCTGCTGGGTCACGCCAAAGAGGTGGGGCTTCCTGTCAGCCTGATTCAGGACGCAGGAAGGACACAAATCGCTCCAGGTTCACGCACTGTGCTGGGGATCGGACCAGGACCTGCTGATCTTATCGACAAAGTCACTGGAGACTTGAAGCTCTACTAAAGATGACAATGTCATCTAAAGGACTTGTAAACAGTTTATGAATTATTAAACATCTCTGCAGTAATTAAAGCTGTGGTACCAGGAGTTTATATTTTTGTACAATTATTTTCTCAATAGCATCTTTGAAACTTGAGTTATAAAGAAAGCTTTGGGTGTTTTGTGAATTTATTGGAAAAAAAATCTCTTGAATAGGAATTTAACGTGCCATTTTAAGATGTAATATCTGCATCCCTGTGATATGTCACCTTCAATATGATCTTCACAGACATCTTAATGGGTTGATAAAGGGATTCTTCCTTTTTTGCTAGCTCTGGAGATGACAACAGACAAATACTCCTCTGCTGCAGTATCAGTATGATTGTCTTAAGGCATAACAGTGGAGTTTCATTGTGGTGTGGTTGCAGAAACTCACTGTGAAAAGACCCATTAAGACCCTGTTAAACCTACAATGAGAAGTTTAAACCAGCTGCTTAGTTTTTAAGTAGAACTCTACATGAACTTCAAAAGCAAATAAGACTATTTGCTAAAAGATGCATTATTTTTGTACAGTTATATTGAAGCTCCTCTGCTTTGAAAATAATCCTGGAATAGTAAATCACATATTCTGGAGAATAAAAGACTGTCTTTCTCAGATGAAAATTTACCTTCAGTTGTTCATTAAGGCTATGAAAAGGAAGTTTAAGAAAATATTAGTTAAGTGTATTGCAAAGAAGGTAATTTTTCCTTGTTTACAGGTCAACAAGCCTGAAGCTCCTCTGACCTGCTTAAAATGTTCCAGTAACAACAAGGAAGTATACAAAGAAGTATTCCTCTTAATTAAATGATTCAACAAAGCTTTGTTGTTTCCTGTGTTGTGAAAATGTCTGCCCGATCTTCTGGTAAACAAATCAGATGTAATTTTTTAAGCATTTTAACTCTACAGAATACCACAGAGTGAATGACAGTTTTGATTTAATCTAACAGTGCAGATAAAGAGCTGTAGACACAGAGAGATGTGTTTTGTCAAAACAAATTTTCAGTATTTTTTGGGGGATTTCAATGCTGCATTGTAGTTCAATGAAAGCATATTCAGTGATCAAAATCATGTTGTTTTATCATCTCTTATCATTCTGCCAAAGAAAAATTGAACTCTATCATTTAGGAGTTTAAGGATGGCCTAATTCAATATTGTTAGTGACCATGTAAACATAATGTTACTTTATATTAATCTGTTTGTCTATTTTTCAACCATCAGAGGGCGCTGGTTCTTCATCTTCATTTACTATGATGAGCTGCTCAATTAACTGAAGTGGTCTCATCCCATTATGGTCAAAATCCTAGAACCTGGATTGCTTAATGGTTTCATGGGTGACATAACTGCAGAAATATGTCTGTCTATAATGTTTTAATAGGGTTTCTGTGGGAGAAAAAGGTGTATAGGTGGTCATTTTTACTGATCATTACCCAAATCCAGGAAATCCTGTTTTTTTTTTTTTTGGTGAACTTTGCATAAACAGAGACCGTAAGCATTCATAGGTAGCTCTAATAAGAAGTAAATAAAGTTTCCCACTGGTGAAAATTCATGCAACAGCCTATTCAATCAGAAATAAAAGAAAGTAAAGGGCCTCACCCGTTGAGTTACCAAACTTCCAAGTCAAATAATGCAGAGACATGGAAATGTTGGATAAAATTAAATCATGTTGAAACCAAAATTGAACTGTTCAGGCTGGAGGAAACTGGGCAGTGCTCTTCACCTGCCCAATACCATCCCAACAGTGAAGCATGGAGGTGGCAGCATCATGCTGTGGGTTTTTTCAGCAGCAGGGACTGGGAGGGAAAGCTGAATGGAGCCAAGCACAGAGATATCATCAATGAGAACCTGTTCCGCAGTGCTCAGGACCTCAGATTGGGCTGAAGGGTTGCTTTCCAATGACACACAGCCAAGACAACACAGTAGTGGCTTAGGGGCAACTCTGAATGTCATAGAGTGGTCCAGTCAAATGCCTGACTTGATTCTATTAAGTATCTCTGGACAGTACCTGAAAATGTCGGTACACTGATAGTCCCCATCCAACCTGACTGAGCTAGAGAGGATCTGCAAAGGAGAATGGCAAAAATCCCAAATTCCAGGTGTGCAAAGCTTGTTGCATCATATTCAGAAAGACTTGAGGCTGTATATACTGAGCAAAGGGTCTGAAGACTTAGGTCAATGTGATATTTCAGTTTTTAACAGCTGATAACTGACGGTCTTTAGTTCAAAGGCACAAAGTAGTTTTCTGCATCTCTAAGCAGCAGAACCAGTCCTATTGGCTGAGTTGGGAAGATACTTTTGAGAAATGTGAGACATTTTAGTCCATTGGTGAAAACAGTACAGATTTTTTTTTGTTCTTCTTTTCGAGACTATCCCATCACTTCCCTTTTTGTGGCCGTATGTGAAGCCTGCTTCCTTTACAGTGTTTCCCCTCTGCACACCAGCGTAAAGTAAGACAAATGAGACTGTTATTGACAAACAAGAAGCCTTTATTTTTTTTAAGTGGAAAACAAAACTGCTGTTTCATTCATTATAATCCTGATTATGCACAATCAAGTATCTTAAGTGCACAATTTAAATCTAAGGTAATTTAGATAAGAATATAAGTTTCAAAGGAGTTAATGATTGAATTCCTGTATACACGCAAGCCTTTGATAAAAACTTCAAAATTACCACGAGTCCTGTGTTTCTGAGGTGGATGAGCGGGTCAACTGAGAAGAGTTAAAAGACATCCCTCAACAGGACACAAAGAAGGAGAATAAAGTTTCAAACATCTCTCCTGCACACTTAACAACAGTGACCAAACAGCAGAAACAAACCGCAGAATAAAGAAGGAGCGGGGGGGGGAGGGTGGTGTTAGTCAAACACGTACAGATCTGCAGTCCCTCTGAGGTGAAATGGTCCCACGTTAAGAGCCGTATTTAGAGCACATGGAAATGCTGTGTGAATTTGTTTGGAGAGTCCTGCATAGGTTTTGCTGGAAAGATTGAAGCTTTCCTGTAAATTCTAAGTAAAATACTCTGATTTTCTTCATTAGACAGCCCTGAAGTGTCTGTTTGTGGGGACATGACAGTACGACGTAGTGTTTCAGGTGGGTGGTCATGGGAGCGGCAGTCTCGTGTTCAAATATAGAGAAACATATTAGCCTTTTTTTGTGTCTGAATATACAATAATTAAATGCATTTTACAGTCGGACAGAAGAAGCTGCTCACACACATCAAAAAGGAAAACAAAGGTTCTACATTAATTTTTCTCACTACAGAGTGCAAATCAGATGCTTCACAACAGACCTTGTTTTTTTTATTTTAAACCAGGAAGAGGACTAGCTCTTCCCACAAAAAGCCCCCCATTGTACATAAACCATTTCCCATTCAAATAAAATAGACAAGAAAAATTAATCTAGTCAATACGGAATGTGAGAAAATTAATCTTTGTGATGCTTTTTCTTTGACAACAGAAATAAACTTAGTCCTTCATGAAAAAAGAGGAAAAATAAAGTAAAAAAAGAAAAGGGTTTTATGCAATATCCTGTGCTGCCAGTAGGGGGCAGAGAGACAATAATAATTATAATGGTCTGGTGAAGGACTGTGGGAGATGGATGGATGGTAGCTCCAGCCTGCGTGTGCAGAGAAAAGAGGGGGTACAGGTGGGGTGGGTGGGTAGGGGTGGGGGGTCTTTACATGCCGTAGCCAAATCCTGGCTGAGGTGCTGGCTGACTGAATCCTGCAGGCGCCTGGTAGCCATAGCCGTAAGCTTGCTGAGGGGCCACGGGTACGCTGGGGCCCGCTGTCAGCATCAGCTGGGGTGTGCCTGCAAGAAAAAAAACAAAACAAAACACACAGGAGAGGTTCATTCTCATCTGTCTGACAATGAACCACGGCTATGTTCTAAAACAATTATTATTACAGTGGAGAAACAACACTGCATTTAACAGAGTAGGTATACAAGTAGAGCTTGAGATGAACAGTCACAAAAGTTTTGATGTATTGATTCTTTGTTGAAACTCCTCATCTTAACAACAGTAATCAGAGATGCCGGAAAAAAACATCTGTATTCATTAAAAAATTGTAGGAACCAGGGCATGCAGATGGCCTAGTGGTCTAAGGCGCTACCCATGTACGCAGGCACAACTCTATCCACCGAATAAAGGCAGTTAAAGCCCAAAAATAAATCTTAAAAAAAAACAAACAAAAAAAAAAAAAAAAAACTGTAAGAACCAATATTTTAAACATAATTTCTATCCTGAGGTTATTTTCAACCGCACACCTGCTGCAATTTTTTTCCGTGTACTGTCTTGGACACATATGCTGCAGGAAGTGTATGGCTCATTTGCTGCGCTGTTAGCACTAGCAGCACTAGCTCTTAGAGTCAGTAATGTTTACAATGCTGTGTCTGACACACATAAGTCCTGACTGCACTGTCTACAGAGCCTTGAATTACCCTGCCTGTCCCGTTTTCCATTAAGAAAAGTTTTAAGACTGCAGATTCTACAATCCCAGGTAAGAGGAAGCCTGACCTGATGTCTCTGCTTACCGTGCTAAACTAAAGTAATGTGGCCTGCTTCAGGAAAAGTTCGTAAGCCCATATTCACGTCATACATACACATTCACCTGGATTGAATACCAGCCAGCAGCTGCGGACCAGCACGGACAATTAAAACAACAGTTAAAGGTAGCACATTTTGTTTAAATTTGGCATGTGGAGCTCAGTGAAATCAGGGAAAAGCTGCTTTATCGCAGGACTGAGAAGTTTCACATGTGGATTGAGGACTGCAGCCTTTTCTTTTAACAGCATTTAACCAAACACCGGTGTAATGAGAGGACTGTTACCGTAGACGATGGGTTGCGTCTCTGTTGCCTGCTCCTCCTCTTTCCTTAGGGACTCTGAGGTTTCTAGTTTATCTACCTGCAAGGCAAAAAATACAACAGTATTGAGGACAGAGCTCCAAAACATGACTGGTACATAGTAAAACAAAAACAGCAATGATATTAAAATATTAGAAAATATAGTAAATGTCTTATATTAAATAGTGAAAATTATTCAGACAAGAATGATGCTCTTTGCTGAGCACATTTCCTCAAAAACTCAAGCTGTGAGGAACAAATTTTCATAGAGTTAAGGCTTTTCTTTCCTCTGTTCAATTTATTAGAATAAAAATAGCTAATGTCAGGCAAGAAATGCAAAAATAAGTTGCACTCTAGTAAGTAACACTCCTTTGAACTTTAAGTCATTCAAGGCAGAATGCAAAATGTATATTTAAAGTCCTCATTGGAAGCAGCAACACCTGGATGAAGGTTATTTCAGGGGTTAAAAATGAGGCATGCCAAGCAGTGCATCTTCTGTCTTTCTGGACATTTATCATTCAGTCTCTTCATGCGCCTTCAAAAGGACAGTAGCTATTTACACCAAGTTCTTTGCACATATCCCCACTTAGTTTTAAAAGTCATTGTAAACAGAAACAGTCCCATGCTCTAAGTGTTGCACTGCTGGCAGTGAGGAACAGGCTGCAGAGCTGAGATGCAGTTTGGGAGGAGGAAGGAGGATGGGAGGGGGGAGGAGAGGGAGGAAGGGAGTGAGTCTCAGACAAGGTGCTCCCCACATGTCAATTTTTTCACATGAAGCCAGGCACAAAACCAACAGCCTGCTGCCAAGTATCAGCGAAGATGTTTCCACTCATGCTTTAATGTCGTAATGGCAGAATACCTCAGTCTGTAAATCTCTGACAAACACTTTGACTTCAGACTATGCAGTGGACATGTCAGCAGTCTAAATAACTTTTAGAAGGAAAGTTTGGATATCTTTATGAATTTTCAAACCAAATCTTAACACAAAGATTAAGCCAATGGAATACCTCTCCATTGACTAAATACTGTGGAAACATGTTTTATTTTTCTTTCAGTCTGCAGCTCATTCTAATTTGTTAGGAGGAAAAGGGAGCAAACGGTAGTCTCTACACTAACACAATGTAGATCTTAAGATCAGATTATTTAAAGAAGTTGAAGGGTTACTATAATTTCTAATCAAGTTTTCAGCACGTGGTCTGCTGTTAATTTATTTATCTCTCTTAATAAAATGATTCACAGTCTTGTTTCATGGGGTAATATTTCACCTTCACTATGAACACTGCAGAGAAATAAATGAAGAACAAGGTGATCCCCCATGTGCCGGCTCAGCACTGCCCAAATGAATCCTTCCAAGCCCACAGAGACAGACCACTCAGTTCCACTCAGTATTTATCTGTTTGTTTTGTTTTTATAAGCCCAAAAAAAAGGAAAAAAAAAGGAACACAATAAACAGAATGTAAAAAAAAAAAGGTCATGACTTGTGTATGTGAGTAGGTCTACTTATGTAAACACAGGATGGGATGTTGTTCTGGAGCCTGAGCAAAGCACTTAAATACACACTTATAGTCTGCTATTACATATGCATATGCTTTAAAATGTTACAGCATTGGTAATGTCCTCGATCCTCTCTATTTGCACATCCAGAGACTTTATCAAAACAGTACAGAGAAATGGAGGAGAGGAAGAAGAACCTGGCAAGTCTCACAGCTTCATCCTCTTCCTTTTTAGTTATTTAATAGCAGTAAGAGAACAGTTTTGAATGACACTGCCACCTAGATTGCCGTGTAAATACTGTCTCTTTTTCTCCATTCGTTGTGTGACCACGTGTACCAAAACAGTGACCATTTGGGATGAATAAAAATACAGTTACACTCCTACTGTTAAGTAAATACATCTTTTGAAGTTCAGTTTTTAATGTATTGACTCCTCAATTTAAATAAATAGGCAACAGAGGTGGGTGGAGCTGAGTTGCCCCATCACTGGCGGCTTAGATGGATCCAGTAGAGTCATACTGTAACAGAGGCGTTGCAGGGGTAGAATGGAATCAGCAGAGTCAGCAAGGGAGTGCAGCACTGTTTGTATGTGTATATCTGACTGTGTGTGTCAGTGGAGCTCCTGCTGTGGTGTGCTAGCTCCCTTTCTTGCAACGCCAAAACACTGTGTGAATTAACAGACGATGTGGTGGAATTAAAAGATGTCTCAAGTTTAATTATAGTGAAGCTTAGTCATATGCCATAGCTATGTGGAAATGCACTATAAAAATACTGACCAATAGCTTGCTTGTGCCACATTCACAGGAGTAGAACTGATTCAGTCCTGTCCAAGCCAGTTTAATTATACGTGCTAAATTTTTTCTCAAACCAACCTAACAGAAGATGGTAAATGCTGTCTACAAGGTGTGCCTGATAAGAGCTACAGTCGATTTTTTCCCCTATGGTTGTATTTTTCCCAACAACTCTGATGTCAGGGTCAAAGATGTATCAGTGACTGTGTTCAGGTGAGAGTGTAGCTGAAACCATGCACACTCAAGGCCGCAAGTTTTGAGCTAAATGCTTTAAGATCAAAACCAGTGTGTTAAGCTTTCACCTGTTCCTGAATTGCATCAACCTGGAGGAAAAGAGGTGCAGCATAGGAGAAAAATATGAAAAGATTTTGCTGTCAATACTAAACCAAAAAGTCCTGAGTGTAATGTAAACTGACAACCAAAACAGGGGAGAGAGGACGTTAAAAATCTTACATCATTCATTCAAACAGGCCTCATAATAGATTCAGATATTAATCAGTGTTTAATTCCTGACACTCAGGCTCACCTTGCTGAGGTACTCCCTCATGACCTGAATGAAGTATGGCATAGAAAAGTCCATGATGTTGTGCCTCCAAGCTGTCTCCAGCACCACGTCAGGCCGCAGCAGGTCATAGCAGGTGAACAAGCAGGCGGCGAAACACTCTTTCTTATTCTCTTGCAGGAACCAGGCCAGCAGCTCCTCTGCCAGCTCTGTGTCCTTGGACTCTGAGGCGTACTGCATGGCATCCTGCAGGGAGGAGACACAGCACAGACAGGTTAAGAGATGTTCAAAGTCAATCCTGGCAGTAAAGTAGTAAACGTTTTGTAGGAAATAACCTTGTAGAGCTTGTCCTTCTTGCAGAGCTCCACACTCTGTTTCCAGCGGTTGTTGCCCTTAAAGAGGTATGCAGCGATTCTCCTGAACTCGATCAGCTCATGTTTCTCCAAACGCTGCGCCAGTGAGATGTTGTCAAAGTTGTCGTAGGCATCTATTGATGTCCTCAGTGCCTAATGAATGAAAGAGAGACGATTAAATTGAGTTAAATTTGATTACAAAAAAGATTTTAACAAAACACTGTGAGAGGCTCTCTCACCTGGTAGTCCTCCTCTGTGATGAAGAGGTTGTTAAGTGCTTCATTGACTGATTTGTTGTTGTGGTTCTGTACTGACCGCAGGTAGGGTTTGACCAGAGGCAGCTGTTTCACCTGTGGACACAGATATAAAATTATCATCTAACAAGCCAAATTTCCATATTGCAAAATTGCTACACCTCCATTACAAAGAGACAAAGTTCTACCTTGCTGAAGAAGTTGACGGCGCGGGAGTGGTCCAGTCTTGGTGAAAGCACGATTAGCAAATCATTCAGTAACAAGGGCTTGAACTCCAGATAGAACTGGATGGCTCTGTAGTACAGCTCCACATTGGCCACCTGTGGAAGGAGCAGACAGACGAATGGAAACAGTCATTATGGAGGCATAAACACTGGGTGCATTATGAGCAGTATTAATTTTGTCGACTAAAACTATGACTAAAACTATTCGTCGACAGCCTTTTATTCCATGACAAAAACTAGACTAAAACTAACAAAAATAGATCTTTGATGACTAAAACTGACAAAAATTATGTTTATTTTTCATCAAGATGACTAAAACTAGACTAAAATGTAATGTAGTTTTCGTCGGACATTCTAAATCCATGATATTTCTCCACTGTGAGTAAATCTGTCAAAAAACAATGCAGCTGTAGCTCTTCTGCCTCTCAGCTGTAGAAAGCAGGGACCTGAGGTTTAGCAGAGTATATAGAACACACTACCATGATTTGGTGCCAGATTTAGGCAAGAAAATAAATGCTTGGACTAAAAGTAAAGACTTACATATGAGGACTTTTTATGGACTAAAACTAGACTAAAACTAAAAAGGATAGAAATGACTAAAATGTGTCTAAAACTAAAATGCATTTCATTTAAAGGCTAAAACTAAGACTGAAATTGAAAATAGCTGCCAAAATTACCACTGATTATGAGACATGATTATTTGAACAAAGATATTTATTTTGAATAAATTATAGCACATTTTTTATCAAAATAAACTAAAAAAAGAAATATATGTTTATTTTGCAATAAAAACAAATTCTTCATGAAATATTAAACTTAAGTGTACCTTGGTGATGATGTCCTTGAACTGTCCCTCCTTCCAGGCATCTGTCGGGTGGTTCATCATGGTAATGATGGCGTTGTCATACTCCTCATACTTGTCGTACAGGAAGACAAGCTCGGCCCACAGGTGAGCCTGCTCTGCTGCTCTCAGGACCTTTGGGATGTTAACTCTGGACCAGAAGAGCTCCAGATGCTCCCTCATCTTCTGGGGCTTAAACTTGGAGTAAAGGATGGCGAGCTCTGTGAACATGCCCATGTGAGCGCGCTCCAGGCCAAGAGCAGCCTCCAGCATGGTGATCAGCTCCTCAAAGTAACCACGGTCCTGGGAGGGAGAGGGGAAAGAGGTATTTGTTTCACTATGGAGATGTTTCAGCTGTTTGAGTGGCATGTCTCCAAAATGTACATTTGAATATTTTTTAAAATAAAATCCTAAACTAACAAGCCAAAGTTAAAAACACAAACTCACACATGTGTAAATGTTAATTTCCTTCTTACCTGGTAGTAGTTGATGAGCTCCTCCAGTTCATCAGCGTGCACCACAATGTGCAGGCCACACATCTGGGCCAGTCTGAACTCTTTACCATCCACGCAGGCGAAGCACACCTCTTTCCAGGTACGGGTGCTGTTGGCCTTGCGGGCACCATCCACAGCAGCCTGGTACTCTCCGAGATGCACCAGAGTGGAGGCCAGACGCCCAAAGTTTGAGACGTTGTTGTAGAGCAGTTTAGCAGCGTCGTACATTTTTTCATCGTAGCAGCGGTCACCAACCTGTAGAAAAAATTAAATAGAGTTATCATATTTAAAATTCTGACTACACAGGTTAATCATAGAATGGTTGTGTGAGAGCAATGGCTGACCTGCTGGATGTGAGCGTTGTTTGGCCCATTGATGAACTCCTCCAGCTCAGCCAAACGGTTAGTTTTAGCCAAGGCAAAGATGAGCTCTGTCTCCACGTAGGACTCACGGGCCTTCTTACGAGCCATCTGAAGGAACTTCACCAGGTCCTCCCAATTTCCTGAAACACATGGACACAAATGTTAAAGTGTACTTTATTAAAAAGTAATTATTTTTTTTTCGTAGGAGAAGTGGCATTCAGTCTGAACATTATATATTTCTTACTATGGAGGAACATTTTATTTATCTAGATAAATGTCATAATTTGATCATTTATAAGCCAAAAATGATACAGAACAAGACATCAAACTCTTCTGGCATGACTTTGCCACCATTTCAGCTCAAGCAATGATGGGAAACGAGTCAAGAATAAAAGAAAATAGGAAACATGGCATTGACCCTTGTGTGAATGTTGTACTGTACAAATAAAGGTAGTGCAAAAGAGGTTGTATTATTTTCTCCTTGTTCTTTTTTTGTTTTTTAAAAAATTCTAGTTTTGATTTAACATTGTCCAGTCATGTTTTCAGCTTTTTAGATAATATCGATGCAACCATTTGTAATCATTAAGACGGTTACTATGATTTTGTTTGATTGCATTCCCCATTTTTTTTTTTTTTTTTTAAATCAAAAGCATCCTGGCAGATGATATTTTACTCCTAATGCTGCCTAACTGTGCATTTCCAATAATGTATTACTGCTCTAGCTGCAACAATCACTGAGTAACCCCAGAGGACAAAACTCAAACTCAACAACAGAGCTGATGTGCTGCATATTGATCGCTTTTAATCGAAGCTGAACTGGCCAAATAACTAATAGCTTTCTGTTTGCACTGATTAATCAGCTTACAATGAGTCAGCTGGTATTCTTTGCCCTCTATGCGGTGCCAGATGCTTTGGTTCACTGGTATTAAAAGAACAAAAATGCCATAAACACTTCAAGTCACTATGACTTTCCACATACTGCAAAAGACGGGTCCAAAAAAAGTGTAGTTTGTCATTCAAATATCTCCAGAAAGGTTAGACTTAATGCCAAAAATGTCTAATTTTCATCTGCAAAGAAGCTTTTATAGTGATTCCACAAGTTCTTATCTTTCAGAGCAAACAGATAGAAGTATTTCGAAAAACTAAAGTTTAAAATTGACAAGGCTCTGCACTTTGCTGCTTTTATCCTGTTTAGAGGGGCTCAGCTTGTTTATCTATTAGGAATCGTTAGTTATTTGCATTTACAAGTTGCACTGTTGTCTATCATTTCCATCTATTTTGTTTCTACTTGTTTTTTTTTTTACTTTTACACTGTCTTGAAAAAACAGCATTTGGTCTTTTGCATGTCCAGCAGAATGAAGTTTCCTATCCAATTCATAGGGACTATAAGGAAAGCTGAATTATCCACAGAGGTCTCGTCCTCTGCTCCAATAAAAATACCCACTTATTAAAACAGATAAGACCCCAAGCCTAAGCAGTTGAGTATTTGAATCTGGTGTTTTTCTGCCTCTCATACAGGGATACGAGGACTTCCAGTTAGCATAAGCTCACCAGCTGAACAAAATATTCAATCTGGTTGAGAACCTAATAGTCTAAAAAGAATGTTTGTGCTGAACTGACAAGATAAGAACAAACTGCCTAAAAGTAACTTTAAACAGCATTTTATTTTGAAAGTAACCTTGATGACAGGACTAAATCTCCTGTAAAACTCCAACCAAGTGTCTTGTTTTTCAGCCACCTTTTCACATAACTGGTGTCCTTACCGCTCTTATCAGCAGCCTGCACCACCTCCATGTACGCAGAGGGATCGTCAGCTTTGATGTAGGAGTCGATGGCCTCTTTGACCAGCTCTTTCTGCAGCTGAGCCTTCGCCAGCTGGCTCCACACAGCCGGCTCATTGCAGCGCTCTGCAAACTCATAGGCCCTGTCCAGGTTTCCAATGTGCTCGATCAGCACCTAAGGAGGAAAAAACACTGATGATCAATATTTCTTCAGACAATGGTATTACTAAGGCTGTTTTTTTTAGGTAATGACGGACCTGCACTGCTGAGGTGTTGACGTCAAACTTCTTGAAGATGGCGAAGGCCTCCTCAAAGAGCTCGTTGCTGATGGCGATGTTAGCAATGTCAGGAGCGTCATAGTTGTCCAGCCTGCTGATATACTCCATCACACGAGTACGGTCGGCTTTGATGGCCGTCAGGATCAGCAGGTTCTGCAGATTTCTGTGACAGAGAAGTAGAAGAAGTTTCAGTGCAGTACTTTGAAATGTCCATTGAAATAAAAAAGCAGGTAAAAGGTACACTTTAGAGTTTGCTCTCACATGATGAGGACAAAGAAAACAAACATGTTCCCGTTACGCACCTGTGTTCACTGAAGACGGAGTTGTCCAGCACGATCTTCTCCAGCAGCTCAATGAGCTCGTTGGGCAGGTCTGCAGTCATGAAGGCCTTGACTGTGACGGACACCTCCTCTGGGTCCTGGGTCTCTGAGAGGGCGGTCTGCACAACCTGGTGGAAAAATGAGAAGGTTAAAATAGCACCAGGCAGTTGTATGAACTAAGATTAGACTTATTCTATGTATCATACATTACCTGGTCAATGAGTGGTCGTCTGAAAGGGTTGCTCTCCAGCAGCACACTGGCCCACAGGTCGGGGTCTTTGCGGCGGACCAGGTAGCGGGACAAGCTCTTGAACAGGGAGTTCTCATTGCAGACCTGAAAAAAAAAAAAAAAGAAAAAAAAGAATTGAAATTCCTACATTAACAAGCTAAATCAAATATGAG
Source organism: Cheilinus undulatus (assembly GCF_018320785.1). Classification (NCBI taxonomy): domain Eukaryota; kingdom Metazoa; phylum Chordata; class Actinopteri; order Labriformes; family Labridae; genus Cheilinus; species Cheilinus undulatus. The sequence goes on from NC_054876.1 coordinate 11,714,117, forward strand.
TAAGAATATGAAAGAGATATTTAAATAAACACAAGGACTATGGTTGATTTTAAATGTTCTCCTCACATTGATGAGCTCCTGGTCACACTGTCCTCTCTCGTAGGCCACACAGGCCAGGTGGGGGTCTCTCTTCTCGCAGTATTTTCCCACCACACGGCTGTCGTAGTACGGGTTCTCCCTCAGGAAGCGCTCTGGGTTGTTGTTGCTGTCAATGTAGATCTTGGCCAGAGCATTGTGGGTAGCAGGCTCCTCACAGCCTTCATGGATACGAGACTCGAGCCAGGGAAGCAGCAGCTTCAGTCTGCAAGAGGAAAAATGGTGTCAGCGCCCATACTGAGAGATTACTGTAACTTAAAACTTCCAAAGAACATTTTTAAAACGCAATTCACCATTGCTGTAATGTTAAAACTGCCATTGGATCGTTTTGCTCTGCTAAATAACGTTTAGTACATGAACCATAATTCCTAAAGTAATAGCTGGCCCCGAGAAACAGCTGATAATGTAGCCATCAAGAACAAATAAAGGAAGAGCCAAAATAGACCTAACACTAAAATACAAGGGTGTATAAATTTGAAATGGCACTCATAATTTCTCTGCGGAAACAGAGAAACTTCTGCTTTTTAGATAAAGGCCAGGATCAGTAATTGAGGAAAAACAGTGTCCTTTGTTGACTGACAATAAAATAAAGGCAATGTTTTCTAAAAATAACTAAATAAATAAATAAAAATTGGTTTAAATTGTTATTGGAAAAGACAAAGCATACCATTTCTGTGGAGAACAAAACTGTAGAAGTGTTGGGGGAAAAAAAACGAATGGGACAGTACCTGTTCCTCTTTTCCACCTCAGCGACCAGCTCATCAGTGGAGAACTGTCCCCTCACCACCAGGATCAGACTCTTAATGACGTCTTCTGAGCAGTCCACATCCAAGAGACCACCGACCACAACAGGCAGACGGCTTGGATTCACCTGAGAATGAAACCCCTCATTAGTAATCCTTGAAATCATGATGCAGTAGAAATGTAGTGATGTGTTCTCCTTGAAGTCTCACCTTCTGAACATAGATCTCAATGTACTTCTGCAGGTTGTTGCGGTAAAGGTAGAGCACCAGGTCGTGGACGAAGTCGAAACGGTCGCAGACGATGATGAGTGGCAGCTGGTCGGTGAGTTTGGCTTCCTGTTGGTAACAAACAAAGGATGCCATGTTGAGAAAGATAAACCAAAACCCATCTTCATACAAGCCACAAAACATCAACCAACAATGTGATGCTCCAAGGTTGATCTCATACCACAGCTCTGATCTGACTCAGCTGCAGGCATGACTGTATTGTTGGTAGGGGTGTCATGATTCTTCAAAATCAAAATTTTAATTGACCTTTGACTATAAAATCATAATTCTGTTTTCAGTTTGAAGCCAATCTTTTTCTTAGACTTCGATATCTATTAAAAAGTAAAAATTTCAAATATTGCTCCAGCCCATATGAAAAACACCGTCTGTGTGTACAAAACTGCATACTACATACAACTACTTCCACATACGAAAACATTATTCTGCATACTAAAATAATGGTAAGTTTGCTGTATTTAATGTTTTATTTTATGTCATTACTTTACTACTCGAATTATTTTGTTTACATATTTCAAGTCTGTGCTGCATTGCTAAGCTAGCAACAAGCTAGTGGGAAATAGAGTTCTTCAACGAAAAACATGAGTTCATTTTAGATGAAGCTGCATCAGCTATTCAAACATTATTTAACAAAATTTCAAATGTGTTTCAGCATGGTTACTTTTATTCTTCTGCTGCCTTTTGGCTCTGCTATGCTTAGCGCCATATTGCACCATAGGGCTCCCATTTCATACTAAAATATCTAGATCTAGTACACATTAGAGGATTTCTCACCTACACAAAATTTGGTAGTATAAATTTGGATCGTACAAGTTACTTATTGTGATGTCCCGTTTTTATGGCTTTTTGGACCAAATGCGCCAGGATCAGGAATCGATCCTGCGATTAGTGCACAGAGGACTATAGCCTCAGTATATGGGCACCTGTTCTACCAAGTGAGCTGAACCGGCTCCAGTAATATAATTAGTACTCAGTAGCATAAAAGAGGGTCTCTGCAGGTTTCAACAAGTCAAATTTAAAACTTTAAGACTTTTTAAGACCATAATAAACACAATTTAAGACCCATCTCACATCCATACTGGCAAAAAATTTAAAAAGACATGAAGGGGAATTGGAGGCCCAGAATTACTTGCAATGTATATATAGGGCCCTATGAAATCTGTTTTATTTTTTGCCAAATTCAGTTTTTTCTGTTTTAATGTTTTTTGGAATTTCATTTTTTAACCTTTCCACAAATTTTACCATAAAAAAGAGTGTCTTGTTTATGTAAACAAATCAAATGTTCACCAATTAAATAGAAATAACCTTAAATTTATTGAATAAGGACCACAGTTGGCCCAGGAGCCGTTGTTTGGATAACCCTGATATAAATAATCATAACCAGTGTAATAGTCAGATATTTCCAACATTTCAAGACACATTCACATGTATAATCACATCCTAACTGATGTTTATAATGCAAATGAAGAAATCCTTCTGTTCTCTCATCACAGACAGTGATAGTAACTTAATAAGAAGGTCGCATTAAAGTTAAATGGTTAAAAGTAAACACGTTACCTAAACTTGTTTACTCTCATAGTCTGTAACAGTCCATGCAGTTTGATGCTGCATTGTTTTACTCCTGGCTGTAACGGTTCTCTCCTCATCTCTCTCCATCCTCGCTGGCTGTCCGTCTGCCTCATACCAGAGCACTACGTTAATACAGACACGTGTTGGCTTGTTAAGCAACCACATGTAACTACAGTATCTACGGGATGAATTATTAAGCTAACTGTTACTCGAATTCAACGTCATTTAGACTACAGGACTTCATAAAATCTCGAGTCCGTCCGATTTGATTTTGAGCCTCTGAGGGGTGAGCGGTGTGCCTCGCGTGAGGTGAGACATACCGCTCAGGTGGTGTGGTGAGGTAAAATAACTGGAAGCATGGATGAGTTTTCTTGAAGGTGCAACATCAAGTCCCACAGTAGTGGCTCGTAAGGGGCTACCTGATGTTTGTCGGTGTTTCGTGCAGCTGCTCTGACATGCTGTTATTGTTTAGGAGGGGGCGGGGTGAGTGAGGGACAAGTTGTGCCCCGCTTAAGTGTTCCCCCGGGGACATATTCCTCAGATATACGTTCCTCTTTCTAAAAAAACACAGCATTTCAGTCAAATTCATTTAATTTCCACAATAAATTGTAAATTCCGTGATTATTGGCCAATTCCATGATTCCGTCCGCAATTCGGTTACAATAATACATTAATAATACATTTTTAAGACCTTTAAAAATCGCATGTAAGACGTTTTATGAGATTTTAACAGAATTTTAGACATTTTAAGGCCTTAAATTCAAATTATTGGATTTTAGACCTGAAGACGTTTTAAGACCCCGCGGATACCCTGATAAAAGTAAGGGGTCTGGGCACAGCCACTGTAATTTTAACCTACAAATGTAGCCTTTCATTTCTGTTTTAAAAACATGTAAAATATGAGCACAGTCAAGCTCTTATCTTTTTTCTTCCAGGAAAACCTGAGTTTAAGAACATATGTGCTGTAGTTATGTCACTTGAGTTTTACTAAAGTTACTGGGCTAAAGACAAAAGAAAAAACTAAACTAGAAATAAAATTCAGATATTTAATGTGTGACACACTTTAAACAATGACACAGACTTTCTTGGTACAAACTTGTTCTCCAATCTCTTGGGGACAAAAAAGGGGAAAGAAAAGTACCACTCAGTGGAATAAGAGACTATAAAATATTCATACTTACAACCCCCCCCCCAAAAAAAAACAAAACAAAAAAAACCTTTTTGTGTTGGCTCCTTTTGTGCCATTTTTCAAATCAGTGACTGTCTGCAGGGACACAGAGGGCCACATCACAGGCTCTGCCTCTCTCTCTATCCATTATGAGCGGTTCAGGCCGCCTCCTGCATGATCTGAGAGTAACGTTCACTTTGGCAAAGTATGATGCGATGATGGGACAGCCTGCCATTGGTTGTCATAGCTCAGATGACAAAGCAATATGGTGGATAGCATTAACGCAATAAATTGATTTAAAGTGGATAAATAAAGATGTTAAATACTAGAGCTACTAGTGTGGATTTAATCTTTAAAAATCTTGGAAAGTAATCCAAGTTCAAACTTGACAGGAAAGCCACTGTAAGAGCTATGAAGGCGTGGACAGCACTATTAGAACAGTATAACAGCACACTGTGGGGGAAAAAGTCAGTGGCAACGATTTATGGTTCAAAAGTTTTTTTAACTTTAAGTAATCTGTCTCTTCTAGTTGCATACGACAACATCGGTCTTAAGGGGTTAAAGTGCTGGGGTTATATATGTACAGCTACATGTAAACAGTGAAAACAGCTGTATTAATAAGCCATTCAACCAGCTTTGCAAGAAGATAGTCTTTTTGAAGAACAAAAGAATATTATTTTGTAAATGCAAAAGTTAGACTACTGGGTCTTGAGCATGACTAAGTGAGGATAAAGACTTTACATATGGGGACAGCAATCTTATTTTCTATTGCCCTGATCAAAGTTCAAATCCCATTTCAATCAATTTTTGGATTTTGGAAAATACATATTGACACCCCTTGTTGTTGATGTTTGGTGACCTGTGTGCAATGTGAGACATTTATGAAAGTAACTGAAAATGAAATTGAAAATATCATTTTCAGTCTTTACATTCAACCTTCCCTATGTGGTTAAAATATCCCACAGTTATTACAATATCAAGCAAGGGAAAATAAAAGGTTTGTCACTAAAACAATGTCACATTGAATATTAGTGTTTCACAGAAGAACCACAAAACAAAAGACCTCTATATAACATAGCTTTCCTACCTTAGTTTCCAGGTAGACAACAGACAGCCCTGACTACTACTCCTCTGTGTCACAATGATTTTACAGGTGTGGTGACACGATGCTGCCATCCACACTCATACAGGATTAACAAACTGGGATTGTGCACCTCATTGAAAACATCCAAAAACATGCTGCACTGACTACAGGCTCCTAAAATGGGACTACACATTTAACACACAAACACCTTAAGCATCCTCTAGTATGACGTACAACTGGTTCACCATTAACTGCATTTTTACACAAAACATCCACTAAATGATTAGAGCTACAGTACGCTCAGAGAGCTGTATGGATTGTGGTATATTAACATATACGCCTCCATACAAATCCCAGTTTCAATCCTGGGCCTGAAGTTAAAGGGGAGGGATGAAAGTCAGAAAAGAAAAGGGATGTCCTGCACCATGGGGAGGGGTTAATTTACCTGATACATGTCCTGCCAATCCAAAGACAAAAGAGGAAAAGCACAAAAGATAATTGACTCCCATCAGGATGTTTGTTTTTAACATTTAAAACCAATACAGGAAATTATTTGGGACCTTCTAGTGACAGTTTTGTATTTAATTTACTAATGGGCCAAAATTTTTGGAAAATTAAGAAACATTTTTAAGACCAGGAAAAAAAAAAAGATGCTAGCAATATTAACTAAAGCAGATTTGAAATTCAAAAATAGCAATGCTTGAAAGTTTTGCCTCAGGATAAAGATGATGTAAAACACTGAAAAAGCTTCTACAAATCAGGCAAGACTTAAAGATGACAACAGCAAGAGTGGATGAGGACCAAAGCAATAAAGAGTGTGAAGGAGAGTGACACAATTGAAGAAAGGAAAGAAATTAAAGAGCTGTCAGAGTCTGATCTTTTCCGCTGTCCCTGCAGCTTTACCTTGAGGAAGTTCTTGACACGCTCAGGGTCGTAGCAGTTACTCTCTCTGCAGATCCTCTCAACCTCTTTGATCTGGCCCGTCTTGCAGGCGGCCTGGATGTATTTGAAGTGAACTTCTGGGTCCTGACTGAAGTTTACGATAGAGCCCAGGAAGTAGAACAGACCTGAGAGACACAGACAGTGACATAGACTGTTCACTCAAATGTCAGCATTGTTTCATCCAGATAAAAACTGAAAATATATATCTAAAAGTCAAACACTACCTTTTTTCTCCCCCGAGGGGGCCTACTAAACTTGATTTCATAATTACTGTGGTAGTACCAGAGCTGAACTTATTTTACTCCAGGGGTTCTCTACAGTCTATTGATTGTCCTGGCTCTGCTCTGGCCTACTTGTCTCGCTGATAGTTAGAGACATTTATCTGAGTTCAGAAGCAGGGGGGTAGAGTGTGACAGCTGCATGAGTAATACTACAGGAGAAGTCAGATACCAATCTAATTTATAACCTGGACATAGAAATTTAAGATTTTTTCTACCAATTTAACACAAAATAAACTTTGAAGGGTTGTCTTAGTTGGGTTTTCTTTCAATGATTGTTATGAGTTTATTGAATGAGTGTCTTTATATAATATAATATAGTAAAAGTAACTGCCCTGGCTTAGCCCTCATGAATTGTGATATCTCTCTTGACCAAATACATAAAAACAAACAAACAAAAAAAACATTTATTACTATTTTGTCACTACAGAAAACTTAAGTTCTTTGTTACCAGACAGTGCATTTATGTTCTAATGCTGTCGTATTATTCAGTCCAAAGAAGGGAATTTTTGAGCCGCGCCAGGTGAATTTTCTAAACCTAACAGCCATTGGGGCACATAAATAAAAGTAGAATAACAGAGTGATTTTGTTTAAGTAAATTGTGGATCCAGCTTTCTACTTAAGATCAGCGCTTGCTGCTTCATCCTCTTTTGCTCACTCCTCCCCTCCTGACCCCTCCCCTCTCTCTTGCACTGAATACTCACTACGACACTGTAGTTTGCCCATGTATCATGTGGATATCAACCATGGAAATATAACATAAAGGCAGACATTTGTAGCGAACTCACAGGTCATAACAGACTGAATTAAGAAAAGTTGTTCTCTACATCTCTACAACTAGGCTCATGGCTTTGACGCATGAGCTGGTGATGTATTAAGCTCTCTGTCAGGATGGATGTATCCAGCAGGATTCTAAAGGAGTGACAGAGCCACAGGCTCGCAATATGAAACAATTCAACGAATTTGCACAGTGACAGAAAATAAAGGCAAATAAAAACGCAACAAACTTAATATGCAAAACATGACACTTTTTTCAGATTACAGATCCAAAAACGACAGACCCGGTGTGTAAAAAAACTACTGACCTTATAACAGAGACGAGAAGACCTACACCCTTACTGACCAAAGAGCCCTAAACCTAAAGTTAACATTAACACAATAAACTCCTAGCTTGTGTTAATTTTGGTAAGCCCTGCAGAAAAGATTGTACATCTATTCTCTTGCTGATCTTGTCCTGTACATGCCTAAGTAGTTCTAAAAACATCCTGCAGTCTTTCAACATGGGACATGTGGAAATAGCTTTATTATATGTGACTACAAAATAACAGCTCATAAAAATAAATTGGTTATCTGGTTATTCCCTCTCAGTTGAGGTTTAGTTGCAGTTAATCTGTGTTTTAGGACCAGACTGACTGCACTGGAAACTCTAACCAGCCTCAAAATACCAAAAAGAAAAGCTTTTTTCTGTTTATGAGCAGGGCAGCAAGGACTGTCTGCAAGATTTGAAACATTTCAATGTATCAAACAGCATAGGACCTATATACTACCTGCATAGACCATTGTACTACACCTCATTACCATATGCTGTTTGTTAAAATAAAGTGGCTGGTAAATTAAGTGAGTGACTGGTAGACTAGCCACTGCAGCGGGTACGTGAAAAAGTTAATTTTTTGACCATGCTGAGTAGTCAGAGGACTATAAAAGGGCTATAAGTATGGTTTGGGATCTCACCTTCAAAACTTTTGAAGGACTCAAAAAGCTCAGTGAGAGCCTGTGTGGTGAGCTGTTCATGGTACTTGGAGGCCACCTGGACGCAGATCTGCAGGTTCTGGCGGATGTTTGCTGACAGCATCGCCCGGAGGCACTCAAGGGAGTCCTCCACAGACAGAGAGCCGAAGAAGTTCACCAGCCACTGCAGGGGGAACAAGAAAATATCTAAATCAGAGACTGTGCAACATTTGCAATGGGATTCAAGTAAAAATTTGCAATAAATGAAACTCTGACAAGAAGCATCTAGCTTGAAATTCTTTTCACTTGAAAGCCTACCTCTGGGTTGAGCAGGTGTGTGTGCACGACTGCACGCTTGATGTCGTACAGATCGGTGTAGTGCTCCAGAGCTCTTTGCAGAAGTCCTGCCTTCTCACACAGCTGGGCGATGTGGGCACGGTCGTAGTTGGTGAACATCTGGTTGCCCAAGATTGCATCAGCAACCTGCATCCATGACAAAGTGCAATAAAAAAGTTAAGAAAAATGAATCCCAGCTTTACTAAGAGGATACACTTAGTTAAGTGTTGATGTGTTGACCTGTGGAGCATGCATGAGGTTCATCTCCAGCAGGCGAGTCTGCAGAGGTCCCTCTGAGGGTCTGTTGTTCTTCAAAGCATCCAGGAGGAAGGAGGTGCACTGCTGGATCAGGTTGTACTCCATAAACACATCCACAATCTGTACAGATCCAGAGACATATAGGTGAGAAATTTAACTCATTGAGGCAGGAGTCCATGCTTGTAGCTGCTGAAACCTCTGAACAAAACAAAGTGATACTACAGAGGACACAAAGGCCCTTTAATAGTGAAAGATATAAGAGTACTTCATTTGTATTTTACACTGCTTTAAAGTGAACCGCTATGACAAGTGTAAGTTGGCTGAAAACAGCCCATTTCCACTTGCACAGATAAAAGAGAGTCGCTGATACAAAATGTTTTACCCTAAAAACTCTTGTTCTCTGCCAGTAAAGCACTTTCAGCAGCACAGAGAGCTGTGTCAGCAGTTGACATTCGCAGTGCAGAGTGTCTGCAGAGGCAGGACGCAGAGGAAGAACTAGATTTCCTTTACACTACAGGAAAGCCGAGGTTCACACATGTTGAAATATCATGTGACTCATGCTCTGTCAAATTTAAAGGAAATTTCGGGGTTGACTTGTTGATTTTACATTTAGGACGAGTCAAAATGCTTAGGTTTTAAAAAATAGCCAAGTGTCACTAACTTTATCAACATTTCACCGCCTTTATAAGCAACCCAGTCTAAACCAAAGGGAAAAAGTTGACGTCTAAACTCCTACTGAGCTTATCTGACAATACAAAAGACTATTACAGAAAATCCACCCGCAAAATCCCTCCTCCCTCCTCTGACCTGTGTGATGTCAGCCAGTGGCTCTTCATCCTGCACCAGCATCTGGGCAAACTGCAAGCCTTGTTCTGGATTGATGCGCATCACATTCCTAAGCAGAAAGATCCAGTCTGGAGTGTAGCCCACCTAGAAAGTAAATAAAAACAACAGATGCCATACACTTTAAACACTTGTCTGACCCTCATTAACTCTACCGTGAATCTGAATTATAATGTCTTGAGATCTTATTTTCATTTTTTTATTTTATGATTTAATGTCATGGCTACTTCAGAGGTGGATAACTATGTACATATCTATGTTTAAAATGATGTATAATAAAGTGCATAATAGCAAAAGCATAACTGTGATAAGCTTTTGTTTGTACTTATTCTGAGACCGAAACATCTCAAGATACTCCATGGAATTCCATCAAAAACACAGAAGTACCAGTTTCGGCAATGATAGACTTGCATCAGAGTTCAATGGGCTAATGCTTTGCATTACACTGTAGTTAACCAGAAATTGATCTTAAAAAGAGTCATTACAAAATTCTGTTTTAAATGCATTTCTTACAGCGTGTTTACTCATTGTTAAATGCATTTCATTTTGAGTGACTAATCTATGTAGGGGCTCTAATATCATGGCAGTAGGATGGACTTACCTTCTTGGCATACAGGACGATCTTTGGGAACTGACCAGTCTCTGCAAAGCACTGGATGACTTTGTTGGGAACGTTTGCTCGCAGGTAGACACTAAGAGCCAAGGTGGGGTCCACTGCCTTCACCAGGTCACCCAGCTCCTCTGAGCACTCCAGCTGAAACACAGGACAAGTCACATCAGCACTCAGAGCAATTTAAAGCAATTTTAGAACAAGTATTTAGTGATATTTTCCTTTTCAAACATAGGGTTGTCAAGATACAAGAATGTTAAACTTTGATAAGATACCAGTAAAAAGCCAATATGTATACCTGTTTGGATACCAAAACAAAAAATCGAAGTCCTAGGTATCCAATACTGAGTAAGTCTTGTTTTCAAATTACTGCCAATTGTGCTGTTTAATCGCACAACCACACCAGCAACATTTCAGCACAGAAACATTGCAGGGTAAAAGAGTTTGCCATTTTTTAAAACATTTTTTTTCTTTTGGGTAGTTATTGAAGTTTCAGAACTTTTTGATACAAAAAAAATCTAATCAGAGGGGTTATCTCAATTTAAATAACATGGTGCTTAAAGAAGTAAACCTTACAACCTTGATCTCATATGTCTGTTTGATTATACACCTCTACATCTTTTTCAAACTTTTAATTCACGGTTTTGATCTTTCTGTGAAAGTTACATAAGAGAAGAAGAGACATCTTTAATGAAACAAAATAGGAAAAGAAAAAACCTCTGAGATGAAAAAAAGAGAAAATAAATATGAACAGTAAATGAGAGAATGATAAACAACCTTATCTATGTCAAGTAAGATTTAAAATCCAGCTTCTCAGATTTCATTTCATTCCCAGGCTCTATTTCTGTTCATTGCAGCAGCTTAAAAAAACCCCAAAGTAAATTTTCTAAGTGAAACGTCATAAATTCCTCAAATAACAGATGTCACAAGATCAACACAATAGGCGGGACATATAAACAAACAGGCAAATCAGGAAGAGCCTCTTCCTGTGAGTGAATGCAGAGATGGAGATCTGAAATACCTTGTCTTCCTTTAGCCACTTTTCTAAAAGCTGCTTTCGTCCCTGCTGGAGAACTGGCCTGCAAAGCTCCAGGGACTCAAACTTGTTGAGCTGGCCCTGGTCCAACAGGATACCAAAGTACTGCAGCAGTGGGGAGGTCTGTCCAGCCTGGGTGGGAACACTCTGGAAGCGACGGATGGTGTCTGGGGTTCTCAGGATACCCTAAGAGGAACAAAGAAAAAATTATGACATGATATCTAACCACAAGATGAATGCAAAACCAGGAATTTAACCCGCTCAAAAATGTTGTTTTGCTTCTTTTCAGATTCCAGACCTCTTTTGATCAATGCCAACATGATAAGTACCTTTGGTGCATTTGCAGCAACCTTGGCAGCCTCGGAGTAGTTTCCAGCAGCAAACAGGTTGTTGAACTTGCGAGCAAACAGCTCTTCACCTCCAGCCAGGTTGTTGCGGACAGCTAAGCGGAGAGCCAGATCTGGATTTTGCAGCACATTAGTGATGTAGGGGATGATGTTTTCCTCCTCCACGCAGACTGACAGCACCTGTGTGACAGGGAAAAACACATTTTTTAAATTTACACTACAGATAAGTCTCAGAGGAACACTTCTGATCATGCTGCTAGATTTTTATAACATCTTCAGAATTTAGTTTTTATAACATGTACAGACATAATTCAATAACTGGATAAAAGATCAAAAGAGTTACTCTGTAGTCAATGCATGTTGTATTACCCTGATAGCAGGGTTAAAACAATCATCTGGCTTGATAACCTCTTAATAGGAGACGAGTACAAGCTAGAAGAAGTTACAACATATCAATAAAGTTGCATGAAATCACATCTTGTTTAAGAAAGTATCATCTAAGGTTCCACTGACTTCCTACAATGTTCATAACATTTTCTTTATGATAAATTAGAACTCTTAATCTTAGGAGAAGATTTAGTTTATCCAGGGCAGTGTGTAAACAAGATAATATTCAATTAAGCCAGTGAACTACTAAATTGCAATGATACTGGAGCAATTTCCTGATGGATGATGTTGGTTTTATAGGTGGTTTTTACACATAATTTCTGAGTCCTATCATCATTTGATATGCATTTATTTCATATTTTGTTATATTTTGCACCCAAGTCATCTGTGTGCCTGTTTACTTTGTCTTCCATGGTTTTCGACAAATTTACAAATAATAATTAGCAGTAAAATTTGCATTTGAACACAGTATACCCTGTTTCATGTCTATCCTTTCCTTGTATTAATGTTTCAGTAAAATCAAAACTGTTCTATACTATCATCGGTTTGAGTTCCCTGTATACAATTCTTACACAATAAAAACTACCTCTGATAAGGGTCACTGTGGGGTTCTAGCTGATCCCATCTGGCCTTTTTTAGTTTTGCTTCATGCAATTAGTATGGTTCAATTGTCAAGGACTATTATGTGATTTTCTCTTGTACTAAACAGGAAGCAGAATGGCAGGTTGAAAGAGCACATGCCTTTGGGGACAATATGAATTCTGTAGAAGATATTTTCAGTGAAGCTCTGTATGAAGTACAGAAGAAGACGTTCTTAAATCTCATACTTCTGTTAGTACACTGATTTACAGTACACTTAAATCCAGTACAAAGCACTTAATCACATTGAGGTTGTACTGTACTGAATCATGCACTGCCGTCTTGCTCTTACAGGAAGTGAAAATGGTTCAACCACCTGTTTTCTTCTTCTACTTTTTTTAGACCTGATGCAACGTCTGTTTGTATATATTTATAGTATATACCCTTAAGACCTGAGTGGATGCTTCTACCTCTAAGACCTGATGCAGTGTTTTTTGTTTTACTAAACTTGACCAATGAACTGCAACACAGTTCATTTAAATACACTTATGCAACATAAGGAAATTATAAAAGAAACTTCACTATTTTCACTCACTATCAAATTCACAAAACTTATATTTTGTGATATACTGCATTTGAGTCTACTTCTCAGTGTGAACTCAATCTGTGCACCTATTAAGTCAAAATATGCAGAGTTTAGTACAGCTCCTGATACTAACCCAGAAAATGTTATTGTCTCAGTCACAGCAGATAATGCAAAACTTTGAAACTCAGTTATTAGTGTATCCATTTGTAATTTCGAAATGTAAAGGCCAAATAACCAGTCCTTTCAGAATTTAGAGTTTATAATTTTAGACATTTCAAGATATTTTAGTCTTTTCGTGACAGGTTTAAGCCAATCTGCAGTACATGCATTCCCAGTAAGACCTGGGACAGTGCACTTGATAAATGTTGTTTGTTAACATAAATTCCTTTCTATTTGTATTTTCTACAAAGCCTCCTGTCACATGAACTCAGATGCCCCCTTATCCCCGCCCACACGTTTAGCAATGCTCTGAATAAAGCTGGACCATTGATTCGACATTTGATAAATGGCCTTTTTTATCTTTACTAATCTTACACACATCTAAATGACAGCGCAATAAATCAACAGATTCCTTATTCGCATTCTGCGCCAGAAATCAGAGGGAACAAGTTCAGCAGAATCTAACTGTGTGCAAACGCATTAAAGTCCATTAAACCCGGTCTGGCCTTGGGTTGTGGCTGCTGAATGCAAATGTATCATTAGTGGGTCAGTGTAACGCACAGCTTTTGTGAGCAGTCTGGCTACAGAGAGAGAGTGAGTGAGAGGGGAGAATGAATGAAAAGAGCAGGATGAAGGAAAGAGGAGGGGGCTGGAGGAGAAAGACAGCCAATGTTTGCCACTCTACAAACAGGACCAGCAGGTCAGCACCCCGGCTTTTAGCATGGGTGACTAAACCTCATTCTTCCTGCCACCAAAGTAGAGTCACTCACTTGATACAATGTAGGAGGGCTAATTTGAGGTTGTTTGAATAAAAAGGGACAGAAAAGGAGGAGTAAAATAGGGTCTTTTGGTGGAAAGAGTGTAGGTGTGATCAGGAAGGAGGATGTACATTTATAAAGAAGCGATTACTAACAGAAAGATGTGAATTAAACGCAGCAGGGTCTGATGGGGGAAAAAAAAGTGGGACCTGCCAGGACGAGTCGTCTCATCTGCAGCACTGAGCACCAGATGACATCTGAGCTTTGGTATCAAGTGATACACAAGGACAGAGACACTCACAGAATAGTAAAACTGCAGGGCAGACATCGCAGGTTTCTGCCATGCTGATGACATGAATAAAAAGGTGGGGGATGTGATTGGATGAGAGGACCAGCACTAAGAGGATTGAGGGCACCAGGCTGTGCCTCTTACTTCTCATCATGTGGCCATGGGTGGTGGGTGGGTCCTTGCTTTACCCCCACCTCTCACTCTAACCCTCTATGTTGCTCCATCCATCCTCCGTCCCTCTCTGATGTGTGTGCAGCAAAAATGTGCATGTCATTGTTGATCCAGGCCTGTCACACAGACACTAACTGGTCTGAGTCAAGGTTTCGCACACTCTGATGTTAAGATTTAGAAAAAATGCAGCAAAATTAGGGCCAGAAGGGTATTCATGCCTATTTTGATCAACATTGACAACACTGATATTCATTTTTTAGGGATCAAAGAGGTGAGAAGCTGTATTTATTCAAGGTTAGCAAAACAAATCTACTCGGCTTTCCTGCGTTCACCACACTGCTGTTTGTGGTTTTTATTTCTGTGGTTGATTAAGCTGCGTTGCTTTGCAGTGCTGACATAGTTCTCATCTACTCTTTGCATGTAATTAGTTCTTGCATAACATCAACTGCCCTAAATCAGAAGTATTATAAACAACTCAAGATCAGTGGTTACAAGGAACTAGCTCTTTGCATTCCGCTGCTTTATTTGCTTTTCATTTCACCTGTCTGCTCTCAGTCATATTACTTGTTGAATATGTATATTAAATTCCTCTGAGTGCATGACAGATATCCAAAAAGGAAGCCAACAACATCTCAATCCTGCCCTGGCATGCTGGCTGCTGGTTTAGGAAGTGCTTGATTTGACATGCAGTCAAGTTTTCACTATGAAAATATAGCACTTTAAATCTTTATACAGCAATTGACCATGATATCTTAATCATAGGAAGAAAAAAATCAGAATTAAATTTGATCAATCAAGCTAATAACTATATAGACACTTTTGTAAAAGTGTGTAAAAGGAACTGGATACAGGAAAACTTAAACATGGATGGAGAACACTAGCGCTATAAACGAATAAAAACCATGTGGCTTTTGTTCATGAGGTTATCATGATACTAGTAAACATCAATCACTCCCAGAAATTTTTTTTAAGTGTCTGAAATTTTTTTTTAGTGTCTTGACTAGGAATGCACATGATTAGCCTGCTAAATGGTTTAAGCCAGATCCCTTTGTAGTCAGCAATTACAAGTCAGTTAAAATAACCAATCACTGTCAAACGCTCAGTCTAAACTCTAGCACAGCCGTCTGCCACTAGTAGCCCCGTGTAGTTGTTCTTAACGACTACTGCCACAATGCTTTTTACTTCGATATAAACAAGCAACAATTGCTATCGTAGGAACAGCACAATTATCACCATTTCAAACTAGAAAATTGGGATACTTGTATGTAGGCTGTGCCAGGTTATACCAACATAAAACTGAAGCATGAACGACAATATTCAGCTCAGGAATGTGGACATTAACCTGCAAAGAGAATCAGCTGGCAGTGGAGGTACTACTTAACCTGACACGCCAGATGGATTTGGTTCACACATCCATCTGGAAAACCTCTAATACACAGCGTTTGGGAAAGGGCAGAGCCTTTGAAAAAAAAACTTGGAGTGTGGTTGGATGAATGATCTGTCTGTAACATCTTTATGGGCCAATCAGAGCAACAAAACATGTGATGTGGGCGCTAGCGAGGTGCGCCCCTGTCGAGGAGTAAGCTCCACATACAACTGCATAATGCAAACAATGGCGACTGTAGACATGTCAGTACATGACTTTGTCGTTTTTGAAATGAAAACAACTCACTGCTCTTTTTTTTTTGTTCTTCTTTTAACAAAAAAAATGTCATCAAGTTCTGATAAAACTGGCACTTTAGCAGCATCCACGCTAATGATTGATCCTGTCACTGTCTAACTGAGCCCAAAAGGTTCAGACAGGAGTTTTGCAAGATGGATTTGCCTATGAGAACCACGGAAACAGGCATATCCATCTGCTTTGCAAGGTTTCGTACTACTAACACTAGCCACATTCTTTAATCCTACTTTGCACCATTACTGCGTGAAGTTTCTTTTTTACCGTTGCAGTGTAAGCTGGTGCACAGAATGTGTTTACTTGACTTTGGGCTAATCTGCTAATCAGCAAAGCATCATTTTTTTCCCCATGCGAGTAGGGGGTGCTCCAAGGAAAAAGGGTTAGGAACCACTAATTTAAAGCATGTGGTATTTAAGAATATCCAAGTGGCAAAAATTTCAACAACCTTCTTTTGTATTCCTATAATTTCCTTTCAAGTCCATATGCGATGCCAAGATTGTAGCATTGAGTGAGGATGTAGGAGTACTGATTTAGTTCCATCTTTCTCTGAAACTACTGCATATCGCTGAGGTTAATCACACTTAAGTTCTGCTGTCTTGCCATACAACTAATAGCATTTATACAGGGATGTGATTGGCACTGCACAAAAAGCAGCCAACCTCCACTCATGGACAAAGCACAATTTGAAACCAGAGTATTCCTTCTTAGCACGTTGTTAGCTGCTTTGTTAGCAAGTGGCCAACAGCATTACACTCACTGCTGTCTATTTTGTAATAAGCCAAGTTTAAACTCAAGCTCATGTTGTAAATGACCTGTATCATCACACATTGAAGCCCGTAGATGTCCTGAAATTCTCCTTATTTCACTGAACCGCTTATTATGCCCTTTATAGACTTATTTTTACAGATATCCATGATACACAACGGCTATCTCTCAAGGTCAGAAATTCACAATTCCAGATTAAGGACGAGTCATATCCCTGTATATTGTTATTAAGTGAGAGTAGAAATGAATGTCTTCAGGTGGCTTGCTTTACTGTGTTTGCTCAAGATCAAATTTAAGCAAAACAAGTAACACTATAACTAAAATTTTCAACTAAAACCTGCTTCAAATTTCTGACTTTTTCAATATAGATCATAATATAACAAGGAAGATATGGAGTTCTGTAATTCTGCTTGTTTAGTCCAATCAGGAACAAAGACATCAAACAGAATAGGTTGGAAATTCAAGTTTTTAAACTCAGCCTTCCTCAGCTAACAGCTAAATAAAAGCAGTTGTGCATTTCGAGGAAAATTATGGAAAACCACTGCATAAATATATTATTTAGCATCAGGTTACCAACATTGTTAGCCACTAACCCACTCATCTGGAGGCACCACAGGGCCAAGACAGTGGCCTATTATCTCTGAGATCACCATGTGTGTGTGTATGAGTTTTGCGTGTATGCGACATACACACACTTCACTGCCTGGCATACAAGAAGATCCGTCACTGCCTCAGATCAGCTTTCCTCTCACTGCTCAATAATTCATGTGGTGTGTGGCCTGGCTAGAACATTATTCATCAGCTGGCTGGATCCAGTTCTCCTCTTTGGTTCAGCTTTACAAAAACAGTAAGACACAACACACTCTGTGAGGAACACTACACCTTGGATTATTAATAATGCCTGTGAGCAAAGTCTGAGCATGGCTGATGATAACAAAAAACGAGTTGATGTTATTGCCACATACAACAGCTGATGTTGATGTTTTGTTTGTTTACATTCATTACGCTGTGTCGGGTTGGCATACAGGGTAAATAATAAAGATGTTCTGTCGAGGCTGTCTGATAGAGGTAAGGAAGAATAATTGGTTTTATCAGCACAATGATACTCTGACATTTACATGACCGACCTGCTTAGACAAAAACACATGGGCACTGGCTGACATTCTTACCTGTCCCTTCCTGTTTACCCCGATGATGCCGGAGGTCGCTTCATGTGGAGCGGTGACGAAGATGGTCTCTCCGCTAATGCGGTTCATGTAGATGCAAGTGCCCGTCTCCAGGTCATAAAGGTGGATGTAGCCGTACTTGGTAATAAGGAAAACCACATCTTGCTTGGAGCTTATCTGTCAAAAAACAAGATGAAACAACATCTCCATAAATCTGATTTTAGCAGAGAAAAATATGACCTCATATCAACCTGTATAGTTCTTTGTTCATCTGCCTCTTGAGTTCACTTTTCTAAGTTAAGGGCTGTGATTTTTCCTTTAATTTCCTTTGAATGCCAGGGAAAACAAAGACCTACGCTCAAATTACATTCCTAAATAAAAGAATTAGTTTAAAAGCAAAACAGCAGATTTTTAAGAGGTTTATTAAAAAAAATGAGCATTTTCTTTTAACCTGAAACCAAACCAATACTAAAATAAAAATAAATAATTGCCTGAAAAGCAAAGCATATGTAATAGTATTTTTGGTTTCACACAGTAAACAGCAAGCCTACAATCAAAGACAAAGCTTTCTGAAAGCATATAACAATAGATCTTAGGGCTCTGCATCAAAGTAAAGTCCAAGAAATAAGTAGAGTAACAGTGAGGGCACAACCTCATCTGACTGCCTACTCATGATGCACTCATCTCCAGGACCCTCATCTTCTTCCTAAAGGGCCTGTGCCAATAATAAAACCTCATTTACACACATTTATTGGTATTTATGCAGGACAAGGTTTCAGGAAAGATTTAAGCATGACATAAAGCTGTACGACGCTACAGAGGCTACCATCTTTACAAACTTTTCTTTTTGGTTATGAGTTGCATATTGAGTAATTCAAACAAATTGCTAATTTACATTCATTTTTTACACTTGAAGTTCTTCAGAAGTAACAGCTGTGTCCTAAACAAAGCAGTAAATAATAGATTTATGCTCCACACCTGCATGGCCACAGGGAAGTCGTTCTGTGCTTCTGGAGGGAAGAACACATCCACTGCTTTCTTTGGAAAAGGCTGGTTGCCAGTTGGTGGTGTCCCTACTTCAATGATGTGCAACTGTGAAAAGACGAAAAATGTGTAAGAAAAAGACCTATGGGGTTGGCTGAAAAATGACACTGACATTTAAGTCATTTTCCAATCTTCACTAAGTTATTAACATGGGCAATACCTTTCCTCCAGCTTGGCCTCTGACAGCAAAGCAGAACAGAGTCGACTCCTCTGAATTCCCCTCCATCTTGAACTGGGCGAAGCTGGCAGCGTGGCCTTCAATGGGCTGAGAAACCTTTCTGTCAACAGAGTAGAGCTGCATGGCTCCAACAACTCGATTTTGCTGAAAAAGAAAACAATACAAAGAGATGAATACACAAAAAAGTTATATGCCTACGTCTGCTACATGAGCTTCAATACTTCTTTTCTGTTTAGCCTGTCTGAAGAAGATCTGTTGTTGTTTCTACCTCCTGAACTATATGAGACATTCATCAAAGGTGAAAGGAGCAGCAGAATCACCTGGGCTGAGATACCGATGAGCAGGAGCCATTTCTGCTTGGCGTCAGTGCGGTAGTTGATGATCTGGCAGCCTGCCAGGCTGGAGTGGCGGTCGAAGACCTTCACAGGCTGTGAGTCACCCTCCATGCTCCAGTGGTAGACAGCCGTGTCAGTCACAAGTGCAACTGTGTTCAGAGAGATCCACTTCCAGAAGGTGACATCGTCAGTCATGGTGTGTGCCTTCATCTTGCTCTTCATCTCAATGTTGAAGATCTGAAGAGTTTTGGCGGCTAGATGAGGGGGGAGAGAGGGCAGGAGCCAAGCCCCAGAGAAGTGTTATAGTTTCTGACAACAGTGTGTCCTCATAGTACACTTACAGAGGAAGAGAAACACAAGTTTAGGTAGAAAGATTCAAATTTGAAAATACTGGCAGTCATGGCACAGAATTCATCAAGCAAGGACGCCATGACGGAGAGAGAGGAGGTGCCATACATGCTGTAGTCGGAGATTGTGCCAAATCTGAAGTGTGGTGGGACAATTGACACAGAAGTCATTCAACAAGTGAATTCAATTTTGGCCTCCTGAGAGGCTCAATGAGGTGTCACTATGTGATTTGTGTGCACTTCAAGCAGGCTAGCTATCTGAAACTATTGGTACACAACACAGATCAACTGACAAACAGTATGTCAGATACTGGATTTTAAAAAGATAAGTTGATAATTTTTAGTTTAAAAAATCACCTATGTGTCACATAAAGAAGCTTTAAATTCTTAGCAAACTAACAGATCTTTACATGTTTGAGACATTTTTCCTTAAGTTTGCAGTTTGGATTTATAGTCTTATTTTAGCTTGTTCCATTACTTATTTTTAATTTTAAAAATGAAGGATCCATTTTCTTATGTTTTATTACAGTTTTAAGAGATTAAAGCTTGTTCTGATTACTACTCAAACAAATAATTTTGGCCTGTATGATCATTAGAGATTTTTTTTTTTTGTCTCATGCCTACAGGTCTTTAAGTTTATGGAACTAAAGACTTATCTTAATCCAAATTAGTTTTTCAAAATGAGCTTTCATTAAGTTATAATCCAACAAATGAAAGCATGAGACAAAATATGTTTAGAATTCTCTTTGAGGTGTCTAAAATAAATAAAAACTATCCATACCTTTACAACTAATACATTAATATAGAATTAAAATTTAGTTTTCAACTAAAATGACCACAGCTCTTCATAAATATTGAATTAATGTTCTCAATAAACATGTGTTGCATTATGCCCGACTACATGGCCTTTATTGAAAGAGGTGAAGCAGACAGAGGGTAAATGCAACAAACAACTCACAAAAAAGGTAAACACATCTGCATCTGAGTCAAAAATGCAACAGTGGAGTACAACATTAAACAGGCTCACAGAGGTTCAATTAAAGGGGAAGGTTTCAACAGTTAAGAGACTCACAGAGGAGAATTGTCAGAAATGTTTCCAATGATTATTATGTTTGAGTGTCTACAATTGCAGTTAAATGAGTTTAATTATGTTCAGATGACAGATCAGAAACTACACATTCAAAAAAAGGTTCACTCACCTGGATTTTTGTTTATTAGTTTGGGTTAATTTAGAGAGCTAAAGCTTTATTTCGAAGCAGTGTGACTTCCTTGTTTGCTCATTATTCAGGTATCACCATAAAGTTAGAAAAAAAGCAAATACAAATACATCAGCTCAACTGTCAGGATCATTTTGCAGTCACTATGCCGAGGGATCAGAGGTGGAGAATGGACCACTGGAAGCAACAGCCAAATTTCCAAGAGCAAAGCAAAGAGATTTTTCATTCATGATTTCCATGATCAGAGGTCAAACGCGTGTGTGTGTGTGACAGCTCTTCAGAGATGGTTAAATGAAAAGGTTAAGGCTTGATACTGAGTCACATGACGAGGTCGGCTGAAAGGCATCATCATGGTAGACTGAGCAGGAAAGACATCGGGGTAGGAAGAGGGAGGAGGGGTTAACGGCGAACCTACATTGCATTAACAGTGATCCAAAAATAGGTACTACAACTTCAGCCTATCCAGATCTGAAACTCCTCCGGTGTTTCTTTACTTAGCCATATAATATCTTATTGATTGTAGAAACGTTATTAATGAACCTTGTACCATTTCCTTCCATTTTAACCAACTGATTTTTGCAGAAGGCTGTCCTAATCCTGACCCCTTTGCTTCAAACTTTCAGGCCTTTGTTCACATGTGAAATATAAAGGTAAAAGTCACTTTAAAATCAATTAGCGTCTTCTAAAACTATATATAAAGACTCTTCCTATTATGCAGTGTAAAATTTAACCAAAGAGAGATATTACTATTGTAATGAGTCTATATGTCACATGATTGTCTGCAATGAGCTCTATAAAAGTTAAGCACTTGATTTTACTGACTGCACATTGTACCGAGTCTTCTGCAGAAGAAAACCAGTTATGAAATAAACTTTAGACAACATATTTTAAAGCACTGATTACCAAGCTGCCATCTGCCTAGAAGCCTAGATCAAATTTAAATTGTGCAAATATTAACTAAAACGATTAAAAAAACAAAACAAACAAACAAACAAAAAAAAAAACATATTTGCTAGATAGAATATTCATAGGTCTGTAGCTACAACTGTTTACAAATGCATGTTTTCTATTTGAAAAAAAATAAAAAAACAATTAATCAGTCTCAGGGGTCCTGGGGCATCTCAGCTTTTTTAAGATACAATTAGGTAGTCTTCTGGCAAAAAAAGCTGGGAACCACTGCACTGAAAGGGGAAGGGATGGTAGTACATTTAATGAAACATTTTAGCATTAACCATTTTTGCAATTGTATTATTGTTTTATAATTATTATTGTTTTAATGCCGGTGAGTCTCATTGAAAAGCCACTGAAAAGCAAATGCAGTTATGCTGATTGCACTACTGCCATATCCAGAAGTACTTTTAGATTGTAGCAATGTCTTCAAGCTTTTTAATATTCTGCTGTTAGAGATTAAATAATTAGGGTGTGCTTAGTCTTAAGCTTTCCAAGGGCAAACATTTAGTTGAAGCATCAATTACACAGCAAAAAAAATCAATTATTGTTTGGTTGCAAACAAAATTAATTTTCTACAAACTTGTTTTTGCAATCCTCACCGGAAAAATATTAATACTAACTGATGATCACCAGCTATGTTTGCCTGAAATCAATATGTTCATAATTATTCAAGTTAAATGAGCTGGGGTGAATAGTTTAGTTGAGCTAAGCTTACATGCAGAGGATATTCTTTATTAATCAAAATGATTTCGTAATTTTCAAAAGGACTCCAAAAAGAGCTGGAGGGAGCCTCAGACATCCAGTCATTACTGAGAAAGAGTTTAGCCACAAATCCTAAGACACAAGCTGTTTGGCTCACAAAATGTTGTTGTAATAGTTGGATAAAGCTGAGATCTGAACACAGACAGATGGACACACAGGACTGCTGGGCTCGGCAGCTTAACTTTATTTTTTCACACCCTGACAAGTGAGCTTCACAGGCCTGAGTCTGTCCCTGCTCTTCATTCCTCATCTGGAACTACTTAAGATTGAGGGAGGTCTCTTAAGGAAGAAATCGATGCAGCTCTCAGACGCCATCAAACTTTCCACATGGGTTACAAGCCATTATATTTACACTGTCTGATAGCTGGAGCAAACAGTAAACTAACTTCAAGCCTTGGTGTAAAGAACAATCACTGAGTCAAAAGTTGCTAAATGAATTGACAATAATTAAATATAGCAGGGGAACACATGAAACAGCAGGTGTGGATAATTATCATGTCACACAGATGGAAGGAGACATTAATTTCAAATGAAAATTGAGAGGAAATGTGAATTAAATGAAATCATTTACCCACAGTATTACCACATGTAAAACAGCTTCTAAATCACTTGTACATGTAATAAAAATGATGGAATGCCAGCAAGCTATAAGGCTGTGAAAGATAAATCCTGTTTATGGAGAAATGTTTGGATGGCCTTGAAGTTAAAAAATGTCTCAAGAATTTTCCAAAAATGATTTGGAATATGTATAAACAAACCATTTTTAATCAAGCAAGGCCACCTTCAACACAATGTTGGCTAATGTTTCAATAGTCACTTTATCATTTGTGTGCAAGCCAAAGAGGGCAGTGCTTAAAGAGATACATTTATATATTCTGTTGTGAAAACAGGATTTTACTTCCACAATGAAGTAGTTAAATTTCAACTCACCGTCTGCAAACACATAAGAAAGCAGTAAAGAAAAAAAAAGAACATAGAAAAGACAAAAACAAAAACAACAAAAAAGTCAAAGCAATCATGGATGCTACACGAAATGAATAAAAATATGCTATACTGAATTTTTACAGGACGAATGTTTGTTGAAAGCATACATGTTGGTTGATAGAAACTACCTGACAGTGGAGAAATAAAGTAGCTTGATGTGTATGGACATAAATAGATGAAAATAATCTATAAATACTATTAATAAAGAAACTTAAAATGTTGCTAAATTGAAAACAACATACCAAAAGTTCATGCTATTGATTTCTTAGGTAGAGTTAGTTAAAATATGAAAGTGATTCTATTCAAAATAAATCTCTCTAGTGAATTCTACACTGATTCTGAAAAACACAGCCTCTGTTATGCTTATATAATGTCTTACCTTTAAGTGCAATGACTTTGCTGGCTGGATTCATGATGGCGCTGTCCGCTGAGATGGGCCTGCGGATGGGTGTATTTGGGTCAGCCATGTCGATGATCACCACTTGAGTCTGCTCGCCCACCTTCTCTCGGACACAGATGAATTTATCGGACTCCATGGTGAGGGTGCTGAAGCCTATGTTGGCCGGATTGATCCCTAAGTTTTGGAGCTAAAAAAAAGAGAGGGGAAAAGTGTTAAAATGAACCACGATAGCCTGCTTAGAGTTAGCAAAATATTGTTTACAAGTAAAATGAATAAAGACAGAATTTGACTTTACCATGCCAAAATAGCACATATCTACAAAAAGCTACTCTGTAGCCACCAAATAAAATATAGTTTGCTACTCTGCATACAATGAGCCTTTGGCAATGAAGTATTAAGAGGTACACATCCTGAGCCATTTATGCTTTATGCTCCATCTCTTGAACTAAGGGACGGTCTAGGGATGCCTGGAAGAATATGTTTAACATAAGCTAAATTGTATGTTCGGTATCGGTATTGGCCCAACTTTTACAATCAGTGCATCTCGAATTAATTCAAGTGAAACTTCAAGTGAATGATGTGTTCAACTTTGTAAAAATCACTCTGTCATTTTTTCACAGAAAATATCATTTTTGACACCCAAAATATACTAAGCAATAGGGAAAAAATTGACACAGCATAGTATTGCGATATTTTGTGCGGTGATATATCCTATAGTATCTTCTGCCAACTATCAGTTTTTTCAAATTAATTGCTAATATGAACTGAAGTCTGTGATACTGGATAAACAGCACCAGTTGCTTTTCTGTCCACTTGATGTAGGGCCCTATGATTTCTGCGCTAATGGAATCACAGACGGTATCGTGGAATCGGCCAATAAAAACAGAATTTACAATTTAATGCAGAAATCACAGAAATTAAATGAATTTGACTGAAATGCTGTGTTTTTTTTAGACAGAGGAACGTATATCCGGGAATATGTTCCCAAGGGAACACTAAAGTGGGGCACAACTTGTGCCTCACTTCAGAAACACTCACCCCGCCCCCTCCTAAACAATTTCAGCATGTCAAAGCAGCTGCACGCAACACCAGCAAACATCACGTAGCTCACCAGGGGGCAGTACTGTGCGACATAATGTTGCACCTTTAAGAAAACTCATCCGTGCTACAAGTTATTTTACCTCACCACACCAGAGAGTAATGGAGAGAGAGAGAGAGAGAGAGAGAGAGAGGTGCGTCTGTGCCCAAGGCATACCACTCCCCCCTCGGAGGCTTCAAGATCAAGTTGGACGGACTCGAGATTTTATGAAGTCTCGCAGTCTAAATGATTAGGGCTGGGTATTGCCACTGATTTCCTGAAATTTCGATTTTGATTCACAAGGTCCCAATTTGATTCGATTTCCGATTCTATTTGATTCAATTCAGGGATATTTCTGCTACAGTACCTGTTTTGCTTGAATATGCAAGGGGGGTCTTAGAGAACTAATGGCAGAAATTATACTTTCAGTTTAATTAGTAATAAGAAACCTTCTAACTAGGCCCAGTATTTAAAATATTTAAGTTCACACTAAAAACTGACCACAAACTTTTTTCCTGAAAATACTTTTTATTGACCAACATATTTGATCAATCAACATAATAAAGTGCAACATAGACTTAACAATCAGTAATAAAAGATCAACCTTTGAAAAAAATGAATCGATATTGAAAATTCAAACAAAAAAATCCATCTGAATCGGAAAATTGATTTTTTAAACCCAGCCCTATAAATGATGTTAAATTTGAGTAACAGTTAGCTTAATAATTCCTCCTGTAGATACTGTAGGTCCCTTTGGTTGCTCAACGAGCAAATACGTAGCAGTCTGATATGAGGCAGATGGACAGACAGCAAGGACACAATGCAGTATTAAACTGCATGCAGTATTACACATTGAGAGCGCAAAGAAAAGTTTAGGTAGCAGGTTTACTTTTAACCATTTAACTTTAATGTGACCTTTTTATTAAGTTACTATCACTCTGTGTTTGAGAGAACAGGAGGATTTCTTCGTTTACATTATAAACATCAGTTAGGACCCAGTGTGATTATACACGTGGATGTGTCTTGAAATGTTGGAAATATCTGACTGTTACACTGGTTATAATTATTTTATATCAGGGTTATCCAAACAACGGCTCCTGGGCCAACTGTGGCCCTTTTCAATAAATTTAAGGTTATTTTTATTTAATTAGTGAACATTTGATTAATTTACATAAACAAGACACTCTTTTTATGTAACATTAGTTTAAAGATTAAAATAACGGAATTCCAAAAAATTAAAACAAATTTAACAGATTTCATAGGGCTCTATTGATGATGCCGTTGCACCCTTTGTCCAGTGACGGTCATACAGCAGGAGAAAGTTAGTACAACCAATATGGCAGCACCAGGGACAGGACATTAGCAGAATGCAAGCAGGGCACGAACAACATGGACATGACACATTGAGTCTGCAAGGAGTTTTGAATGAAAATAAAAAAACTGCTTTAATATGATAAAAATAAAGGCAAGGTATTGCTAAGTCAGCTAACAGTTACTGTTAGTCAACTTAACAGTTGAAAAATGGTATAGATGGCAATATATCACAATATATGGTATCACAATACTAAAATCGCAATAATACCTAATCGTGGCATAAGTACCGTGACAATATCGTATCTTCGGGCCACCAGTGATTCCCACCCCTTCTAAGCAACACTCCGACAATTTAAATGGTTTGGTTGCTTGTTATGTGCTGAAATCATCTTTTCCCCCCTGAATCATATTCTAAGGCTACTATTTGAGAGAAGGTAGCCTTAGCTTTCCCTAATTTCACTACAAACTGTTGCAGTATGTACCCAAATGAATCTCAGGTAACCACGTGGCAAATAACAGGAAAAAGTCCGCCAGCAGAATGTGTTTTCAATGTTGTTGTAAACAACCGTCAGAGTAATGATACCCTTAAACAGTCAAATTAATTGAAATGCCTGGTGCTAACCAAACAACAACAGAGTCTAATAAGAAGGCTCTGACACCCAGTTTGGCTGTCTCGTACAGCCACAGCCAGACGATGAGGTCATTAAGGTCAACACTGAGCAGTGGCTCTTTGGACACATGGAGCTGTGCAGTGTTCACAATGATTAGAGAGCTGGGCTGGGTGGAGAGCTACTCCAACGCCAAGTTCTCAAAGCGTGGGCCAAAAAGGAAACTACAACCACATTACACAATACTGCAGTCTGTAAAAGAGCAGCTTTTCAAGGTCTGATTTCTTGTTAGTTTAGGATGCAAAGCTAGAAGTTTCAGGGGGATTTTGCAAAAACATCTGTTCTGACAGGCAATCACCTAAAATAATAAAGAGCATGTTACTTAGCTTAATGACATGAAATGATCACACAAATCCTCAGCTTTCCTGACTTCACTGTGTCTGAGCTGAACAAAAATTGCAATCAATAGCAGAAAGTGGTTTTAACAGGCTTAAAATCAAGATCCTAAGGCTGTTTGTTAAATACTTTACAGCAAAGAGGAGCAGTCAGCTTTGCAGCCCAAATAACTGCCAAGGCTGGAAACAGGGCATCCTGCCTGCCTCACACAAACCCTGACACAGCAATACCTACTGAGGGCAGAGCCAGCACAGCTCCAGGCAGGATTATCATGGTGCAAGTACAAACCATGTATCATGGTTACAATTATAAAATGAAATCAGTGCAAGCTGGTGCAACTATCACACTGGATGTGGCATATCAAAATGTGATGATTAAACAGTGCTTCAATGTTTTCCTAAGAATAATGTAGTGAAGTAAGTCTGAAGGAAATGAAACTACCAAAATCATTTTCTATATCCCATGTTTTAGTGTTGCAACTTCCTCCTCTTTCACAACTTTGTGAGCAATAAACCACAGTTGTAGAAATGTCATATGATTTACCTGCAGCTATTCGGTGCACGGTTTCCTGATCAAACTTGAGGTGTTATAGCTGTATGGATAAATATTTCAAAATATTAAAAAGGGGGAGGGGGCTGTTTGCAACTAAATATGTATTCAAGACCAATGAATTTAAAGTTGGTAATATAATTTAGAAGTATTTTGCTTTCATAAGGTAATGGCTGGGGTGAAACTTGCATGTTCTATTACAACAGCAAAATTAATTAAGTTAAGTGCGGTATAGTCATGACCATCAGCATCAACAACAAAAGAAGCTTTCCTTTGTTTCTTTGAAAACTGCATTACAATACATAGCTGTGAGTAGAGGGTTTTCTGTTCAACTAAAACTGCAAAAAAGGAAAGAATTTTAACTATAATATAGTCTGTAGTTGCTAACAATCATTTATGTATGTACAATCTTATTGTAGCAACAAGGCAGGATGAAATGTGCATAGCTCGACAAGAGGTAAAGTTAACTGTTGCTAAATCTGATACACCCACTCTCGAGCATGCAATGTTCATCTGCTAATAAAACTGCATAAGAACCTGAGACAAATGGCTTTTAATAATGGGCACTGTCATTTGCCCACTATAAATGTTGACAAATATTATTGTTTGTCCGTTTAATTTAAATCTTTAAATGTCAGAGCAGTTTTGTGACCACAAATTAGATCTTTGTATAATAGCCTTCAGGGCTTTTCAGCTACAGCCACATTTTTCCCCTATACTGCTTTATTTTAAAGCCTGCTAATGTTATAATCTGACTCTACTGTCGACAATTTGCCAAAGTTGACTCCTAATCAGCAAACACAAACCACAGTTCCAGGAACTGCTCAACAAAACGGGAACACCTTTTATCAATGACAGGACACACCCTCCCCCCTCAGCCCCGTCTCACCCACATTCTTCTCTTGTGTGTAACCTGGTTTCCTCTGAATGACGATGCAACAACTGACCTTACTGAACAAGTGTTACTACCAGCTTTTGGAAAGATCTGAAAACTGGTTTGTTCCAAGCATTCACTGCAGTGTTTCATGTTCTTTAATTGCTGGGAGGAGGTTGTCATCATATTGGTAACACCAGTGCAGATTTCAGATCTTTTATCACAAACACTGACCAAGCTGAAGCCCTGTTTACTGATGCACTGTTTACTTAAATGACAGACAAAGTAAAAGAGGTTGCATAGAAAATAAACTTTGGACACAGAAAAATCTGCTTTAGTAATAGTTGCTTGTTTTACTGATGAGGAAACTATAAAACCTTCAAAAAGCATTGAAATTGATTTATAGGACCACTTCAAACTGATAGTAAACATTTCTTTTGTAAAACAGACCTCAATGAGATCTCAATGTGTGTAAACTACCTGTTTGACTTGCTCCAATTCATTGCTGTAATCTCAGTATGCCAGACTGATGTGTCTATTTGTTAAGCAGAGGAGGAGGGTTATTCTCCATTATTACACAATAGTTTTCTGAGATTTACACTCTCTCTCTCTCTGCCTTCCATCTGCCATCTATTCTTGGATCTGCAGGAAGCCCTTTCATTCACAATGAAAAGCTTTCATAAAACAGGAAAGAACCGCGTGGCCCAGTCACAATAGAAAAGGTACCTTGGTCCACTGGAATAAAGAAAAACAAACACAGACAGACAGATGCTGTACTGCAGGAAGATGGACCACACCACAGTACGGTTGGTAAGACTGGTTTGCTATGGAAACCTTGTAGTGAAGTACAGCTGTGGGCTAAAGCTGCTGTGACTTCAATGAGCAGGAATTTCTGTGAAAGCAGGTCAAACCAGCTACAAACAATGTGGAAAACTGTTTTGGATTTATCTTAGCCTGGCCTAGCTTTTGTGGGTGCTGCATTTAGCATAGCTGATAGCAAAAGGTTGGGGAATGCTACACCAAAAAATATAGCTTAGAAAGGTAGCAAGAGGGGGGTCGAAAGCAACTTAATCCTGACTTAAATTTGCGTATTGTTTCTAGCTGTAGGAACTTGGTAGCTTCAGACCTTAAGGGATGACTTGAGATAAAAATTCCTGAAGAAAACATCTAACTATACAATGCAGTAACAACTTTTTAAGAAGCACCACCAGCAAACTATAGATCAAACGTTGCTTAATGCTAGATTAAAGCTTTCCAGTCTGTTTTGTTATTGCAAGGAGACTTACCTTGCTACAGATTTGTAAAATATTTAAGACTCAAAAGTGTAGGTCAGCTAAATGTAGTGTAAACTAACACACTTACCATGTTAAATTCAACTCTCTATGAGTTTAATTAACACTGTATATTTTCTGTTTATTTGACTTTAATCATAGAGATGTGACTTTACCTTAACAACCCGGTTGGAGACCTACTCTCGTTGTTTTTGTCAATAAGAAAAGATCATATTTTACTGTACAACTCCTCAGTAGCTACACAGTACTTTAAGTCAATTTAAAACTAGTAGATAGTTATTACTTTTACTTAAGTAGATTTATGGACCACTACTTGTGTAAATTTTAACCAAAGTAAAACAGTTGTGTACTTTTTCCACCTTTGATTTAAAAGAACAAACTTTACCATAAATGATATTGTCTTATTCTTGAGCTTGTTTGAAAATACTGTATATCATCAAAACTACATATTGCAAAGCCTGAACTGCTAGTACCAAGTCTGTTTGCATTTTGTATTTACATATTTTTTGCCTTGCAATAGTGGCAGTGAAAGTACCAGTTGTTCAACAATTATTAACATGAACTCCAACATGTTCTGCTCAGTCGCCATTGAAAAAGAAGCCAAACAAGGTGACATAGAACCCCAGCCACCTACTGATAATCTGGGAAACATGATTTACGGGTAATATGGGGATACTATGTGACCATACATGCTCACAACTTCATAGGCCATGGCAAAAGCTTTGTATTGACTGATCACATAAGTGGCAAGCTCAGGGTTGACTAACATGGAGAGCATTAATGTTAAGTTATAAGTACATCTGATCAATGCAACAGGAAAAATACACTTTCAAAGGATGAATAAAGCATAAACTACAAGGTGTGATCATAAAGAGAAAAGCACAGTGAAGAGGAGGAATCAATTTACATGAGAAGCTGATCCAGCCTGCATGCAACCTTGGCCTAATCGCCTAAACTTGGGCAGCCAGCCAATGCAATGGCAGCAATAGCAACACCAGTAAACGTGGTGACTCCTTATTACTCTGCATTACCATCATTAGTCCCTTTACAAGCCATTAACTCTAACTCTCTCCACCTCTCTCTGATCTGTTCACTTCTTGGAATGAATCTTTAGTGGCATGGCGTTACAGTAAGAAATAATATCTGCAACAAAATACAGCATCATAACCAAGCAAGTAACTAGTAAAATCCATTTTTCTGTAGCTTACTAAATCATGAAATGATTTCTTGAAATGATTACGTAGCATAGCCCTCAAAAGCCGCATGCGCATGTCAGACCAAAACAACTATGGCGGATTACAGGGCTGTGTTCATGCTGCAAAGCTACTGAGCTTATTATGGCTTTAACAGCAAAATATGATGCTCATTTACCACCACCGTGAAAAACAAATGTTCATGGAGAACAGATGTTCTTAGATCCACCACGGAGAACAACCAGAGGGGCAACCAGAGAAAGTTTTGGACAGCTTTCCGTAATCTTCTTCTCTTTTTGGTGCGTTTCCGTGACAGCGTTAACAGCGTCACTTACAGGCTTGGCATATATACTACAGTGTTTTCAGTGGTTCCATGCTTACGTGGACATTTCCTGAGACAGTCCTGTATTTACGGAAAACCTTTTCAAAACAAAACAGAAATATATCGTTTTCGTCTCCGTGTCGACACGGCCTTGTTAGACGAAGCAAGAGCTTGGATCGTCGAGCACAACTCTGTGCTTTAACCAGCTTGAAACACTAAGTGCAGAGTGAAGAACCAAGGGGAAATATTCTCACACATAGTTCGCTATCATATCAGTGAAGTAGGGCCTTCGGAAAGTGTTGGCGTGTACTGGTAAATGCAATGGATTTCATTGCAGTGCTACAGGGTATATTTAAATGGTGAAACAATTCTTTGTGCATTTTCGAAATATTGAAATTTCTAGTGGCTAAATAAGTAAAGAATGCATCATAGTCTTTCATGCGTTTTATTTTTCTTTAAAAATATATTGAAGATCCACTGCAGCCAGAGCAACAAATGCATAAATATGATGGTGCACCAAAAATCTATGAGTTTTGCCCAATGCAAATACTTAAAACATCACGTAGCCTATCCTTCAGCTGAGAAATTCCCATTAAAATTGAGCTGACGTTTGCTACTGACACAAAGAGATAAGGAGTCATTCAGCAGATTGGGACCATTCATGATGATCTAGAGGGAGTCCCAGCTGTGGATTTAACCTGCGTGCTCTTCCTTCAAAGGAAAGCAGCATCTTGCTCAGCAGAAAAAAAAAGCCCTGTGTGTGCCCTGGACATGTAAAGTTCAAGGCAGGGCAGGGAAGGATGTGCTATGTAATGTGCTGAGGCTTGCAGCACTTCACTGCAGCGCTCCACAACAGGAAACCAGGGACCCATTGTCCACCAGGACTGAAACAACAGGCTTGCCCAGTGCTGCCTCCTCCACGACCATGTGACACTGGTGGGGGACATGTGACCAGCCCAGGGGTGAGGAGCAAGTGGGCTACTTTTACTATTAGATAAAGAGAAGAGCGGCAGGAAGGAATTCATGAGTTTCTGGACCCTATCCATCTCCAATCTGGGCCAGTTCTGCTGAGGTGGTTTCAGGACTGCAGTTTCCTTTGTCGTCCAAATGCTCCTGATATCTTACATTTAGTCAGAGCTGCAGAATGTCAAGTGTTCAGCAGATCTGTATCCTCAGCAGCCTGTCACGAGATATCAGCTGGTCAGTTACTAGCACAGATCAAAGTGCACCGTGCTAACCTTGTACAGTGATATTTAAAGAGCATGACACAATAAACTCATGCTCCTCCCACATGGGGAAGAACAAAGATGTAAAGCTACTGCAAATGAAACTGAATTACATGCACTTAGAGCCAAGCTACACAGCCTCAGTTTTCAAATATTCAGAGAACTGAATCCTTTCTCACGCTGCAAACATTCAACTGTAATTACCTGCTTTGGTATACAATAACAAATGCAACTTTTGTCAGGGCCAATTACAATATTTTGTTTCTTTAAATGAAAAGCAATTATGCTTCAATCTTATGAGTCTTTAACAACCTTTAAAAAGGATGTGTTTGGGGAAATTTTTATTTCATTATCCACTGTCTATTAGTCTCTTGGGTTATAAAAAAAATCTTTAAAATCTTGATGCTGAAAAGTGAGGATACTATATCTTGGATAAAGCAACTCCATCGATAACTTCCTATGAGTAATATATCTATAACTTACTATGACTACTATGAATGACTTTAGATATACAACCATCATTGCTTAATTTGCTTACAAATCTGGGCATGTTACACATTTCTTTAACAAGTTCTTGATGGATATTTTGGTTAAGCCATGAGAGTTAAATGAGGACATGTTTTGTAAACACAACAGAACACTGCGTAAACCTAAAAACTACTTATAAAATATCCACATATACATAAACAACAGTAATATGTCATTATGGACTGGTATGTGAAATGTTCTCATGGATTAAAGGAGTAGGACAAAAGCTTAAGCTGTTGCTTTTTCCCTTCAGAAACCATCAACAGTGCATTTTAGGCCCCAGAGAGGGTCCCTTGTCAGACAAATCCTGTTTACTAATTATTATTTTCAAGGTAAGCCTTAGTCAATGGCAAAATGGGCAGTGTTTTCATCACAGAAACGACGACTATTTCTTACAGACTCTTTACCCAAAAAGTACATTGAAATTAGGGCTGGGTATTCTGAGCCCGATTCTATTTGATTCTTGATTTGATATTGATACATGTAGGGATATTTAAGTAACAAAACCTACATTTGCTTCTACATTTAAGAGATTCTCAGAGAACTTTAACTGGAAATAGTACAAATAATGTTCCAACTAGGCACATTATTAAAAACATCATGGTTTGCATTAAAATGACCTAAAACTAGTAGTATTTACATAACTATTTTCCCTCCATGTGGCACATCCTGGATAAGGCCTCTTTTGTCTGGTTTGCCTCTGTATTTGCAGTGTTTAGATCCAAAATGCGATCTGATATCCTCTTAAGTTTGGAGGTGCCTTCAGTGGCGCAGAGCTGGCATGCTTCACCATGTTTGATTTAATAGAGTTAAGTCACTTATTGAAAGTCCAAGTTGAAACTCTTGTTGTTAAATTAATAAAAACAAAAATAAGTCAATTTGATAAATTATTTCACAAAGTTTGATTAAGCCCGTTATGTATAATGACACTGGCGCTTATAAAGTTTAAAATGTGGTGGTAATAGTAATAGTCAAAATTTCTAATATAGTTAGGGCCCTAAGATGCAGCTTTATTACTCATATCTTTCTAAATAACTAGAGTTCCTCTGTTTTACGGAGCACTCTGTCATTTCCCTGCTGTAAACAGCGGAGCCATGCGTAATTTGCGCAGCTGTGAAAAAGAGGAGAATAGGGGATAGTAAAATAAAGCCCACTGCACAGAGTGACGTATACAAGGGGTTTCAAAAACAGTCAAGAGTTTGCTCCTGTTGAACACAGCACCCCAGACTATCACTGTTGTGTGCGTGAGTCTGCCTGGTCTGTAGCAGCACTGGCTTAAGCGCTCTCCACTGAGTCCCTGAAAATCTTGGCTGCTCGCTCTGCACCAGCAGAGGTTTACATTTGAGGAGGAGATATCCAGCTCGTATTGATAACGTGTCCAGATATCCAAAATTAGATGACTGGGCGTAAGATTTAAACCTTGAATCAGAGTCTAAACACTTTAACAATGCTAAATGCTTGCAGGGAAAGTTTCAGGCTGCACAAGTGATGTAAGTCCGAGACTGATAGCACGAGGAGCCGTCAGGAGAAGGAAAAGGCATATATTAAAAGATCGATCTTACGGTATTGAATCAATACTGTAACTTTATAAAAAGAATCGATCTGAATCGGAGAATCAATTTTTTTTTAACACAGTCCTAATTGAAATACCAGTCTTAGATTTAAACTGGTTCCTTATAGTTTAGTGTCATATAGCTAATTTTTAGCACTCTTCATAGTGGATGCTGCCTTATGAATATGTCATTTGTTCATTTACCAAAGATGAAAGTATGTTTTTGTTTCTTATACTGCGAGGTTTAGTGCATGACAGTGTGCTCATGCCGAAGCGTGTGTAAAAGATGTAAGGCTCAAAGTTACAGGGATTTTACTCAACACTTGTGCTATTAAAGTTCTTTAACTAGAGTCTCCACTACACCATATAAATGGATGACTTATAAATATGCAAGCTATGCAAGTTGACCGGATGACAGATGACAGATAATTGCAAAGTTTGAGGGAGAGAGGAAGGATGGAGAGAGCACAGACCAAGGCAAATGCTTGCCTTTGGGTTCAACAGGTTCAGAATGTTTGTTCCTTTAAATCCAAAAGACTTTGAATCCTGCTAAAAATGTCACTGTGAGAAGTGTGTGTAAGCTCTATTTAGGATACTACAACAGATTACTGGGTAGTCCCTAAATTTGAAATGGGTGAAAATGCATAAAGTTCTTCTAAATGTGGCAACAAACCTATACTGAACTTAATTAAACATTTCAACCGACAAGCAAATTATAATTATTTTTTTTCAATTCAATTAAATTGACAACAGAACAAACCAATCAAGCCACCCTGGTTCTTTTCTGGAAAAGGTGGACAGCTTGCAAGGAATTTCAATTATACAGATATACATGTACTTCTCGTGACAATTTGATAGACTATAATGTTGAAAAATTTTCTTGTGTTTTTGTAAGAAAACTTGGTAGAAATGAGAGATTTGGCTTAAATATCAGGATATAATTCCTCCCAGTTTTTTAATCTGCTAAGAGAAAAAGGTTTAGATTGTCCTCCTGCATGACTACATGCATACACCAGATTTTACAGAATTTGAAATGGACACAAACCCTGATGTGCCTTTAAGTCTAATAGCATAAAGTCAAAACCAAGGCCTAAACTGTAATGTTAGAAGTCCAATGTTGTTTTTTATTACACCAGTCTGTTAAGTTTTTAGCCTCTCAGACAGTCAGGCATATTGATAAATGTGAGTGAGTTTTAAAACAAATACTTTGTACTGAGTGGTTGCATGGTAGGAAATGATTTCATAGTACCCCTGCTGACATGATTTCTGCAGACAGTGTGGTTTGATAAAAATCAGCGCAGTCAATCAAGATTAACTTGCAAAGCAAACTTGTATCTTGTATCCAAACTAGCTTTGCTCTACCTGTATGCAATAAAGGCTGTATGAAAAATCATGACAGCACAAAAGCAGAACAATGAGCGTAATGAGTTACTATTATCTCTCTAGGATCCAGTGTCTCTACTGAGCCAATAAGAAAGCAGAAGTCCCTCCTGCTCCCTTATTGCATCACACTGTAGTCGACTAACTGACAGCCTGCAGGATGAATGGCAATCCTCTTCAGAACAAACCAATGAGAGTAAGCCAAGCTGAAAAAGGGAAACATATTTGTAATTTGGCAAGAAATCTAAATTACTATATTCTGCATGACCTGCACAAGTGTTGCATGCTGTGAAACATGCATGAAATAGCATATGCAGGTCATGCATTAGTGATAGTTGCTGGAGATCACTTGGGAGTTGTTTAGTCACACAGAATGACCTTGTGAAGCACCAATGACACACATAAGGGAAAGGAGAATTCAGTCACTGGCAGCTCATGTCACTGGCAACTCAAGGATGAAGCACTGTTACCTATCTGAATCAGATAAGTCCAGTTATTGAACAGAAATAGGAAAATTGGAAACAAATACAACATCTTAAAAAAAACAGAATTTCCTTTCTTTCTTTCTGTTTTTAAAAAAGTTCAGCAATTCATCTCTTTGTGTCTGTTCACTTTGCACTCCCACTCTTGCAATCAAGAGGACTTAACAAAGGAGTCAAATCTCATTCCACAATAATTTCATTGTAACTGCAAACACAAAAGAGCTTTGCATGGCTTTGTGGAGCAGCTCAGTCACCATACAATCAATTACGATAGGGCTAAATATAATCTCATCAACCTCTGTCAAATAGACTAAAATGGCACATTTCTCTAAGGGCTGTGCTACACCATGTACACAATAAATATTTTTTAAGTTGTTGAAGACATGTTTTTGCCAACAAAAAATAAAAAAGACACCCACTTCAAAACAGGGATTCATTCTGGCTATTCTCAGAAGATAGGTGGCATTTTCTCAGTAGCAGGAAGGTATAATAAGAAGCAGAGGACCTGTGTTCAAACATTTACTCTACAATAATGTCACTGACAAAGACACTGGAAGTCACAATCAACTCCCATGAAGGAATTGACCGTGACCTCTTTTCATGGGTCAGTGTCCAAGCATCTGAGTACTGAGCCAGGGGAGACACAAGCTCTAAGAAGTTAAAGAAACTCAGGGAAACAAGAACACCCTGGATTAAAAGCAGGCACTCAAATAAGCACCTGTCACCTGCCACATACAGGGATATGCTGGATGTGGGAGGATTAAAAAAATCAGGTCACATGCAACTATGGCAGATAGTTTTTTCTCAAGTTGAAAAATAGGGATGCATTATATTGGATTTTATCCGATATGCTGAGTCAATAATGGCACCAATGCATACACAACTTGTTTTGTTTGTGTAAATTGAGCTGTTACTCTTAAGGTAAGAGCCTATTTGTTTTAAAAACTGACATAAAACATGACAAACATTTGACTCTACCATTGATGATTAATGAATTATTGTTCAAATTAAAAAACAAACATTTAAACTGTATTTGTAACAGCATCAGTAAAACCAAGCTTCATCTGCCTTTTTAAGGGCTATAAACAGAACTGTAACAACCTGCTGACAAACAGTGAGCTCTGACGTGCAAAAAATAAAAATGCTGCAATCTTTATAGAGCTTAAACTATCAAATTAAAATCCATTCTCCTAATTAAACAACAATTAAACAACAGGTTTGCAAGGTGGTTTCCTGACAAAGCAATTGAAATTACACAAAAAACACCTGCTTCTCAA
The DNA here is from genome assembly GCF_018320785.1 of Cheilinus undulatus. Lineage (NCBI taxonomy): Eukaryota > Metazoa > Chordata > Actinopteri > Labriformes > Labridae > Cheilinus > Cheilinus undulatus. Next base: position 11,752,267 of record NC_054876.1, read on the forward strand.
CTGCAAAAAATTAAACAAGCTGTTGTCTAGATCCATAACTTTAGTCCTAAGAACACACACTACCGTTTAAGGAAAGAGGATGAAAAAAGACAAAAACTTCAGCTGATGCAGATCTGTTGATTCTGCTTTAAAATGAGCATACTTGTTACAATCTGTTAATATGCATGGCTAATATAGGCTGTAAGTATCTGCAGAAATGTTCATAAGTGCCTGCACATTAATTGTTTGAGCTAATGCCTGCCATTATCAATACCACATTAATAACATTGTGCATCCTTGTCTACATTTCTACTAAGATACCACTGACTTAAATCTTTCCAAACAGAGATAAGGAATGATGGACAAAAGAGTGGCTAGTAGAAACATTCAGTGAATTGCATCAGAGGTTGATGGAAAAAGCTGATCATACAACTTTACTGTCTGCATTGAGGCCCAAAGTAATCAATCACATAAGCTCATGTGATTATGACTTTTTGTGATCTGACCAGGCTAGTACAGTAACAGAATGGAAGGAAAAAACAAACACTTTTCTGTAAGTTGACAGTAGGGCTGAACGATTTAAGTAAATAATCTAATTCTGAGATTTTTTTCAATATTGCAGTTGCAATTTAATGTGCAATTATTTTTGGGTTCCTCATCCAATGCTTTTCCTCTAACACAAGCAATAAATCATTCTTTATTTTAACCAGAACAATTTTGAAAAAATGTCCAATTTGCAACTATTTTGACTTACATTGAAAATTCTATATCAAATGTTGCATTAAAGGGAATGATCATTTTTATGTCACTCTTATTTTGAATAAGAAAAAAACTTTAAAAGTAAGGAAAGTAGGGTTTTTGCAAACTATTCTAAAAAAAATGACACTTCAATGATTGCATGATGGGTGGACCATATCTCTGCTACACAAAAACTGAATTAAACTGGTATTTTAACACGAACTTTCGGTCAAGGTAATATTGCACCCTTTGCGATTTGAAAATTGCAGTAGGACATATTGCAATTTAATCTAAAATTCAATTAATTGCCCAGGCCTTTTTGACAGACAGATCAAATTTCTCAATTAAAGCTACAGTGTAACACCAAAAGTCACTATAATTTATTCATTGCATCCTGAAAGTCAGTACTCCAGACTTAATCCACAGCTTGGAGAGTTTCCACATCCTCAACCTGACCATAGGATAATTTAATTGAGGTCATAGTAAAGGTGTGGCCATTTAAAGAAATGTCTGCACAATCATAAAAGACACGTTTGTCTTGTATTCTTCTTTAATTTGCTATGCAAGCTTTCCTTCTGCCATATCAAAGGGAGGGCTTGCCTCACAGACAGGATCAGGAGTCTTTCTCACTGCATTTTTGAGCCTCAGCCAAGTTTGACAAAGTCATTCAACAAGCCAACACACCACATGACCATTTCTACAACCAGCCAATGTGATATCCTGCTGAGTTTAGATAATAACTGTCAAATTACAGGGATATTCCTATCCAACATGTCAACGCCGATCAAATAAATGAGCTGCAATAGTGATCATGTCATCTCTTTCCAATAAGCTGTCACTTTAAAACATGATGACAAGTACAGTATTGAAAATCGTTATGTCAATAATATATATTGCATTAAGAGTCGTCGCTGTATCAGTATTTAAAACTATGATATAAAACTAGCAATTATCAAATATCAGTGCCTCTCTCAATACCATGGCAACAAAAAATTAGTCCAAAGCCCCCCATATTGGACAAAGTCATGCTTGAACGACATAAAACGGCATATGGCAACGTCTCGGCAATGTGATGTTGCCAGTCTTTTTGTGCTATTTTGGATGGATTAAATCCTCTCCTACGCACCTGTCTTGTGAAATACTTGAGGATTTTAAGTTACAGTACTTTTCGACACCATCAGCCATTAAAATAGAAAACTATGTTTAAAATATCGAAATTCTGATATCCATACTAAAGACAGTGATATTATCGCAATTTTCAATGTGACTATCTTTACGACAAGTAAACGTTAACTGTCAATTAGTCCGAGAACAAGGACGACTTTTTACAGAAAGAACTAATTTAACATATTACTAAACGGGTAAAGCTATAGGCATTGGTCGGAAACTTGATTTTAAATCGATTTCTGCATAACAAATGCGGCATTTCGTCATTTATTCAACGAACAAGGGAGGCTGAGAAAAGTGTTAGCAAGAATGCTAGATGCTAACTAAGATAAACGTCATCCACCCTGTCAAGCTAGTTAGCATAGCTTGCGAAAGCTAACTTAGCTTGCTAGCAACCCTAAACTTATGCTTGAAAAGTCTCTACTGCCGCCGATAATGTCGTAAATATTATGACTGGAATACAAACTTAAGGTAACAATATAGACATTCATTCATCCATGTACCTGCAGGTGCTCCTGAAAGCGAATAGGCAGGATCTGAGCCATGGCGGTTCCTCTCTCTCTCTCCTCCGGTTTCTTCTAATGCTAACAAACTACGGCTTCTTCTTCTTTCAGATCCTAGCCGGACAGCCAGGGAGCCTCTAGTCTAAAGTCCAAATTTATCAATTCAAAGCCTTGTTAAAAAACGTGCTGTCGGTGCGATTATACTTTCTATTTCGTCCCAAAATCTGTTTACTTGCTGGCTTCCCCTGGCTAACGTCTGACTGCCACTACACCGACTCCCTGGACCTGCAATGGCGGTGGAGGTTGGTCAGCGGAGAAAACATCCCGGAAATGGAAGTGCACTCAACAAGGCGGATGAATACGCAGTCACACTTTTTCTAAAAGTGCATGACGGAGTGTGTAAATCGTTTTCAGTTGTTAAAATCAAGCATTTTGATATGAATTTCCACAACAAGAGGAAATCGATAGATAATTCAACAAATAAATTGAAATGACAAATACAACACTGGGACTACTTCTTTCTATTCGCCCTTTGATTTTTGCCACATCATTCGTCTTTGTAAATTAACGTCAGTCTGACGTGTTGTACACTTGTTCCTCTCAGCCAATCAGAACACTATGACCTCAGAAATTATTAAATTTAACTTTTTCTTGGGCTCCCCTGCCACATATTCATCATTTATTGCGGTAAAATATGGTTTTATAAAGTACCAGTCAGTATGCTCTACATTCTATTTCATCATTTCATGACCAAATTACCTGAATTCATTAAATTTTATTTGACATTTGTAATAATATAGTCCCAGTTTCCCATAAAGGTGTGAACTTTCACCTACTCTCATGATTTGGCCCTGAAGCACCTAAATAAGTGTGAAGAATACATATTGACTTTGTCACACCATGTGTTGGCACACTTTAAGTGAAAATAAAAACTTTAATGCAAAAACAACATATAATTATTGCTTGGTGTAAGTCATTTCCCAACAATATCTGCCAAAATAATTGCAATAGGAAATTTCTGAAAATGGCTGATGTAGCAGTGTCTTTTCACCAGTATAATCACCAAACACTATTATGCCATCAAAAAAGCTGCATGCTAAGCAATTTATTATCATGTAGTTTGTGGAAACCATATCATCCTTCTCATAATGAACAAAACAAGTCTTTTTCTCTAAATCCTCAAAGAAATGCAAATTATCAGCTGCAATTAATTAATTAATGTTTTAAGGTATTTGCATTTATTGTTTAAAATTGTGCTATGTTGTCAAGTGGAATGTACACCCAAGTGATCATTTCCCCTTTTTTACATCCACAATTTCTGCTGGCAGAGGATGTTAACATATTGCTCAATGCCAAACTGAATGCTGGGAAAACCGTTCCTCAAACGAGCTGACCCTCAGCAGAGATGTCATCCTGCTGAGCCAGCAGTGAAAGCTCTGAAGAAATGAATGATGTGCAGGATGTGAGTACATGGTATTTGTCAATCACACATCATGATGCCTGAGGTTTGCAGAAGGATCCAAAAGATGTTTGCATGCTAGAACACAGAGACATAGCAGAAAGGAGATCGCTGCACCTTCTAAGGGCTGTGTCAAAGCAATGGTTTTGAGGGAAGATTAATGTTGTTTGGCTACAATTCAGAGGCACTGTAGAGGAAATCATGTCATTAAAATGCTAAGATATTACAGTTTTCCACTCTGCATTGTCTAGAAAGTTACATTAGGTTAAAGAAATCAATCTGAAAGTAAAACATTGGAGGTGATGCTAGTCAAAAAGGACAAGAACAAACAGATCACATGACCTCTATCTTCATCATAGGTAGTTTTCCTACCAGGTAAAGACTGGTAACTGCATGGGGCCTTGTGCATCAAAAGGCTTCAAGGCAGCAGAGGTGAGCATCAAATGTAAGGCATACATCAAAACTTATTCCAGTAATTAAGAAGAGTGCCCCCCCCCCCCCCCATGAGGTCAAGCCCCTCACAAAGCCCCACCATGTCTGTACATCAAATTCATAAATTGGTGGATTTCTGCATGGTAAAATCTGCTATCACACCTAGCATAAATTTGACTTATATTGTTACTTAGTAGTAGAAGAATATAAGAAGTGTTGAACTTGTATTGCTTGCTCACATGTGGGTATGTCCTGTTGTTGTAGCTCTGTGGCTTTGTTAAAGGAAAAGAAATGCTTAAAATCTGCTGTGAAATCTGCTTTGAGCAAAATGAAGACTGGCCTCATAATACTCCTTGCCCCAAATTACTTAAACTGCCCTAATCCTAGCGTCCTCCTATGGGCTCCCTGTCCATTTCCACATTGATTTTAATTTTTCATTGAAAACTTTGAAAACTTTACATGACCAGATTCCTAGTATATCATTGACCTTCTAACCCCCTCTTAGTCTGAGTGCCCTCTCAGATCAGCTGATCAGGGTCCAGGCCTCTGCACACCAGGTTCCCAAACTCCAGAATAATCTGCTTGCTTGCTTGTTAATGCAATATGTCATTAATGCTATGACGGATTCTCCTCAAACTTTGCACAAAAGTAAATGCTGACACAAGGATGAACTGATTAGATTCTGAAGGTCAAAAATTGGACCTCGTGTTCATCCCTTGCTTGCAAATACAACAACTCAACAATGCTATGTGGGATTTTTTTTTTCCAAACTCTGACTCAAGGTTGAACTAATAATATTTTGGAGGTCAAAAGCCTAGGTTATTTGGCTTGATGTTCATCCTTTTCTACAAATGTGTGTGGTATCTCAGGAATGCTTTGAGAGATTTTCTACATTACTTTGAAGAAACCTTTTCTTACTTTGACATTTAAGAGTTGTTAAAGACACTGCAAAGTCCAATTAATAACATAATCATGTTATCGAATAAAACTACAAAAAAAAAAAAATTGTCTCTAGTTGCATAATACACTGTTTATAAGCATGAGATACTCCTTCTGGACAACATCTGGACAGTGAGCCACCCAGAAGTGTCCTCTGAGAAAAGCTTTGCAAAATATAGGGACATTTCACAATCAAATGCTAAGGGGAACTGCTGTGGTAGGGTTTATAACGGACAAAAACATCCAAGAATCAATGCATCACTCATAAGCATGCATCTGCAAGTTAAAAAAGGGTTAAAAAGTAACTCACAGAGACGTTCCACCAGACTGTTAAAACCTCATTAATGGATACAACCACAAAGACTTTTACCATATGTTCTGAGTCCCTTACTGTTGAATAAAAGGGATATATTTTATTTCTGAACACAACTGGGAACATTTAGGATTAAAAAATTGTTAATAAAATCCCAAATAATCAGTTTAAGAGCAAAGCTTTAACAAGCAGGCCACCATTGTTTTGTTGCCTCAGGTTAAATTGCTGAAAATTGTTTCCCACCTGCAGCGAAGTCTGATAAACCCTTTCCAAACCACTATGTAATTTGTTTACTGATCTGAGAGGCAGAGGCTGTAGTGGAGGACGTCCTGAATAGACCATTCAGGCTACCGTTGCCATGGATTCACAGAGCGAGGAGGAAACGCAGGACACAGACGCTCACAGAGGCCATGTGTATCATGTTAAAAGAGCGTCCTCTGGACTCTCTGCATGGATGTCACACAGAGCCTCTGGTGGGCCAAAACCAAGGACAGCACTGCTGGTTTTGTTGCATCTGTCCTTGCCTGTCCTGACAGCCTCTTTCACACCATGTCCCATTCTCTGTTTAGAGTTTTTCCACCTCCTGCAGCTCTACCAGGAGGCTGGTTGTGTCAAGAGAAGAGTAAACAGGATAATGTTTACTAAAAAGTGACAGTATCCTTTACGTATATTTGACCGTAAGTGCACTCCAGCTCTTTGGCAGGGATTTAAGCACAGATGGGAGCGCTGTGTCTTCCTGCGGCTGGGAGGATCCCACCAAGGATAACTGAACAGTACTGACACTTGGACCAGAACCAGGGCTGAAGAGTCCCACAGAAACCCTATTGGCCCTCTTTGTCTCTCCTCTCTCTGCCTCTCTCTATTATCCTCCCTGCTGTACTTTAAGAAAGCAGAGGTGAGGTCAATGTCATCACACAAACATGCTATCAAGAAATACTTCTTTTGGGTGTCTGGCATTAAGCTGCTTCTTTGAATTAGTATGTTAACATGCATTTTGGTATCAGAGTCTTAAAGCTCCTGAGAGAAACCTGTGGTTTGCAACAAATTTGGTGCCCCCCTGTTAGCAAAAAAATACCACGTACCTCTCTTTGCTGTCCCGTTTACAGGTTTTGTGGGTGGACATATTTTTACACCTTAATAAAACCAACATCTGTATGAAAGAAAAAAAAATCAAGGCATACAAACCTTCAGATGCATACAATTTTGTACTCGTGGTAATGAAGAAAAACAACTAAATGCAGATGAAGAAATGCACTTGTACATCTGACTTAGTATATTAGCTCTTTATTATTTAATTAATGTCTTGATATGTTTTAAAAATGTAATATTAATAATTAGAAGTTCTGAATTTTGCTTCATAAAGCATTCTCAACAATGATAAAGTATTGAAATGTAGGTTATGTTTTTCTTGCTCATGTTCTGACATTCACTGTGAGATGTTTTCCCCTTATACCAGAAGTCTGGCTTGCTTCTTTGTGTTTCTCTCCACTTGCTTCCATTGTTTTCTTTGTCATCTCAATATGCATGAATTGCTTTGATGCAATTGTGCTATCTGTTCCAAATTGGTCTGTGAGGGATGTGCCATGCATGGGTTTTACAGGCAGTAGCTGATGTGCATCTGTTGTGCCACAAAACCTTAAAGCTGGCCAGCTTATTATCCTACCTGTTGGAGAAGCAGATGTTTTTGTTGGGCTGAAGAAGTCACCTGATGGGCAAATTGATTTGTTTTTGGGGACGAACATGAAAGAAAATGTTAGCAGTGTGGGAATCTTACACTGTATCTGAAGATGATCATTAACATGTAGTTTGTAAGTAATGTTCAAGAGACAGTTCAAGAGGAGAAACCACTCTGTAAATTAAAATAATTAAATACCATTTTCTACATATTGAAACTTGAAAAGCAAACTGGGGAAGTTTAAAGAGGCTAAACAGTGCAACCTCACACTACATTAACTGTGACTGAAAATGACTATTTCTAATATTTGTAAATGAAAAGGAAAAAACAACAAAAGTTGTAATACGACTACTATTAATGATAACAATAATAATGATGATAATATTGTGTACCATTGAACCAGTGGTAGTAGAAATGCAAAGAAACCCAAATTCTAACCATAACAGTTCAATGATATTGACTGTAAAGTAAATTTAAGGCACATATTTCAAATTTTCAATGATTAATCTGATCACAAATAAAGAGCCTAGAGTGCACAAAATACCATCAAAATAGAGCGTTTTGGCAAAAAATCTTGGGGGATTCTGTGCCTCAATAGGCTCAATTATTCCTTATATATTTGCACCTTATAGTTTCTCAAATCATCACTGAATTCTTCTTTTAACATTTTCACTGTGCATCACTTGATTTTTTTTTCCACAGGCAAAAAGATAAATATATCCAAACAAAAATCCTATGCTAATATTAGTAAGTAACTACATAAACTTTCCTCCCAGGTGATGATTAAGTGCTGGGATGGGGCTGGCCTTGCTCCCCATCTGCCTCACTGAAGCTACATTCTTCTCATCCTTTGCACAACTTCATGTTGCACTTTTCCTTCATCTGATCTACATATTTTGTATTTTTTTCACTCAAGGAGCCTGTAAACCAGAGTCAAATCTCTAGAATATATACTTGGCAAACAAAGGTTATTCTTTCTGATCTGACTTCACATGATCAACAACCAGAACACCAGTGTGCATATAAATCAGCTCATTATGGGTGAGTGGGACCCATATACTTAATGGTTTTAAAATTACCCTGAGTCACCATAATTGATTTCATTTCCACAAACTCACAGCACATTACATCTCAACCTTTGGTCATCAGAGAAGGTGAAGTTACTTATTGACTGAGTGTGGGCCTTTGCACCTTACATACTGTAGGAAGAATAATTAGTGGTTCAAGGAGGGGCTATGATTTTATTTAAAGTCTGAATAATGAACTGTAAAAAATGTTTTGATCAGTTACCTCCCTAATATGGATCAAAACCTTGAGTGATGGGGTGAGCCTGTTTTCCACTAAATACAAGCAAACCTTTGGACATTCTATTTAACTAATCATACCACACATAGTATATGACATAAAGAGAATATTTTTTAAGTTCAAATTTTAAATGGGAACTGTGTGATTCAGTCCAAATGGTGATACTGCTAAAAGTGCAGATGTATTTATGCGGATTATGTCGCCATCTAGTGGACTGGTACCAGCCTGAACTGGATAAGGTAGTGGTTAAGGTCTCACAGCCACTCGTTCTAATAAGCTCCAATCATGCACACAGCTTAATGCAGACCAGTCAGAAAAAAATAGAGAATATAAAGCTAGAGAATATAGCCATGGATTCTATCAGAAAAATGTTAATGTTTAGAGCCTATCTATATTTGATGTTGAGCTTTCCTGAGAATAATTAACCCTTCAAGTCCCAAGCTATTTTTAACCATTTTGCCTTGCCTGGACCTTTTGACTTTTTTTGACTCAAAGGTTTTTATAGGCTTGCTTAAAAAAACTTATGAAAGCTTATGTAAGTGCTACAAAGGCATGGATGGTGTCATTAGAACTGCACGGCAGTGGGCTTCAGTGGGGGAAAAGTGGCTTTGATTTATGGTAAATTTTTTTTTTTTTTTTTTAACTTTTTGTAACCTGCTTTGTTTCTTTACTAATGCGATGACATCGGTCTCAGAGGGTTAACATAGATCCTATTTGACCCTGTTTGATTTTAAAAACTTAAGAGGATGCCTTTGTTCATCAGGTGGAAGCATTCATAGCATGTTTTTGATTGTTTCTGATGTTGTGGGAATGCTTTGGTGAAATATAACTTCAAGTTCTTCATCAGCCTATGTTCTGTGATGTCAGGGGCAAAACTGAAATGAAAGGAGAGAGGTTAAAAGAGTCAGCTGGAGTTCAGTCTCTATCAAAGAATGAAAAATTTACCTTTGTGGGGTCAGTTTTGCCCTGGTTTCAAAAGCTTTTTTGATAATAAATCAGCATCTCTTTAATCTGGTTGCCTTCAAATGACAAAGATGTTCCTTACTACACAGTTTGTAAATACCCTTAATCAATACTAACAATGCATTATGGGAATTTTATAAAAAGTTAAAGCATTTGTTGTCTTTGATGGTCAAAATGTCCCTGGAGTTCTGTAACTGTTGCTAAATATTTCACAATTTCTGTTAAATTTGACATTAAAAGAAGGTGCTGTGCCATGTAAACAAGGCCTATTGACAACAATTTAAAAACTGTGGTAATGCTGAGAAAAGTTAGTTTTAAAGCTCTCAGAAGTGATTCATAAAATGTACCTCTTGCTTTTAAAGAGGAAGGGGTGTGTTTTGGCCAATGAGCACAAGAAGTGTGACTCCGGGGGTGTCATGCCCATTCAAATTTTAGAAAACCTTGTTTTTTCATAATAATCATAATACTATTTGATGTTTTTTTTAGTACTGTATAGTAATTATATAATTTAGAATAGTTCAATTTGCTGGATTCCCCCCCTTATTCCATACGTCACACCTTAAATACCAACCCCACTCCCTTTCCCCATAGTTGGTTTAATCCTAAAGTTGCCGCACGAGCTCAGTTCAAGGCGGCGGCTGTTACTAACGGTCACGGGGACGCTAACGACAGGTAGAAGTGTGTAGCAGAAGTCAAATAGGAGGGAAAAGGGTGTCAGGCATTGCATTTAAACATATAACTATAAGATATGAGTTACACATGTTTATACACTTGCTAAATACGTTTTAGCTTATTTAACTAACCAATTGGTTTAGCCCTCTGCCTTGCTAGCATTTGGTAACTTGTTTAAACGTAGCATCCTGTTCAATAGGCTACTGGTCAAGTTAGTTAAGAGCTGAGTTTATCCTAAGGACAGTCAGAGGACTAGCAGGTGATTTTCTCAACGCTGAAATCGAAGGAAAACGTAGTTACTTGATAGTTTGTGGTCAAGATAAGTGAAATATTATTCTCTGAAAAAAGGCCAGAAACCCAGTGTAAATGTTGAAAACACAGGAGGTACAGTAGGTTATTCCCAGTGTGATAAATAAATATACCAAACTATCTTACTTGACAAAAAATGTGATGAAATTGTATAAATCTCCTGTGTATCATATTTTGAATTATTAATGTGAATCTGAAAAGTCAGTTGTGCAATTGTTTTTTACTTGCAGGTGCATTTGGCCATTCAGACCAATCAGTGGAGGATGTGATGGTGATGTCATCAGGCAGATAATGGTGCTGATCTGTGGGAGGCAGGTAAATATGGAGGCCAAGTAATGATGATATAATGATCAAAAGAACACTGTTTTTTTTCCTCCAAGAAGGAGCCTTTTGACCCCAATCTACCCCCCCCCCCCCCAGATTTTTTTTTTTTTGTTAACTTGAGGAAGTGGACCAATGTACTAAAAGTAAGCTGTATTAACCATAAATTTAAAACATGTAAAACTTATAGGAATTATGAAAAATGATGTTACATAGAAACGGGTGACACTGCACTATCATGCTTTAAACACAGTGAAACCAGATTGGATCCAATTTGACCCACATGGCCAACAAATGTGCAGTCCAAACAAAGAAACACAGGGGTTAAAGGTACAGTGTAAATACTGGTGCACCATCTATATGCTTAAGAGCCCTTGTGGACTTGGATACATAGATAAAAACTCCAGAGCTTTGAAAAATAGAGTCTCAGAACACAGAAGTGCAATCAGAAACCATGACAAAAAAGACTTTGACTTGATGAACCATTCTGTTGCTTCCCTAAGTTAAAATGGCATTGAACATATCACACTACCACAGAGAGGGGGAGATAGACCGCCTTTCCCTGAATGTAAGGTATTCTTAATACCCTTAACACTCAAAGGTCTCAATGAGGAAACGGACATTTGCCCATCTTTGTAACTTGTTTTTGTGACTTACCTTTTTCTGTGTTGTTCTGACATTCTATGCAGACATGGTTTGTGCCTATGCTGCATTATGTGGAAATGACTGGATAATTTTGCTTTTTACAGTTGCGGTTTATTAATTTCATGTATCCACCTACTTGGTTACATAAGAACATTTAGCGTAACAGTTTTGAAGTGTGCCTTTTCCAACTCAACACTTCACACAAAGTTGTTTCCTTAAATACACTGCATAAATTTCCGAAAAGTATCTTTCCCTTGTAATCAAAGGCACCGAAGTACTAATGCAAGTAATGCTAAGTGCTAATGACTGAGCATCATTGTAAGCTTGAAGGCATTCCTATAGGCATGTTGCTAACTTTTTTAGTACCCTGTCTTTACATACTATGGTAGCCTTTAATGATTTCTTGTAATTGCTTCACCTGATGTTGTAATTAGTGTTTAGACTGAATCAGTTGTGCACCTACCCCTATTTACTTCCTGTGATATATGGCTGTTTATCTCTGATTTATGAATAACACCTACAGGACATAAAGGCGCCTCTCTGGTTTGGTAATGTGTTTTATGACAGCTTTCTGCCTGATAGTTGTTACATTATGGAGATTCCCCTCTGATATGTTGTTTTTCCTTTTCTTTAACAGAGTAATGGAAAATTGTTTTTATTGATGCAGTTCTGATCTGCACTGTCATGTGTTCTAGACTTATTTTATGTGTGCACAGATTGTTACAATGTAACATCTCAACAATGCTGCTAACAATTAAGCACAGAACAATTGAAATAGTATATATTTCATATGGTCAATTGGTTATGTCAGCATGTTATTTGTTGGCATTTACTTTTGAAACGTACTCATGTGATGACTTATGGATCAGATCATGTGACATTTAATGTGATTACATTCATCTGCATACAGTGAGGCGCTATGCACTGGTCACTTTAGTCTGAAGAAGAGCAGCAGTGCTCAAAACTTTGGTACAATGTATAATTTGGACTTTTGGAGCCCTGCAGTGTGTGAGACGTTTTTCCGTTCATACTTTTCCTTTGATTATATTTATTTGAGATCTTGAGAAAATGACCAAACTTGAAATAAAATGTATGGATGCATTCCTCTTTGGGCTTTTGTATACAGCTGTGAGAAGGAATTGTAAGACATTTTCGTTACATTGCTCTTTGTTTTTGCTCTCACTTTTTCATTTATGTAAACTCACAGAGCTGCACGTAGAGGCCAAGACTCAAGGTTGTGTGGATAGTTATGAAAAGGCATAAAAATTACCATAGAGGGTGTATCTACAAGCAATTATCTCTTATATATCATCTCTTATGCACCATGTTTTAAACAGACACTGACATAATCTTGTTTTTCAATGGAGATTAGAGACAGCAAGAGGTCATAAAACGTGTTTGCGTGTGGCAGAGGTCAAAGTTTAAGAGTTTAGGCCAAAACAACTCATATTTGGTAAAACACTGGGTATTGTCATGCATGTAGAACAACTTTCATTTTAAATAATGAAATTTAGTGAAATTCATTTGAGAGATTGAACCTTGAGACAAATCATCTCATTTTCAAGAGTGTCTTCTCACAAAAATACAGATGTTACAAAACATAAGAAAACCATTACAAAACAGCCACATCTGAAACAGGCTTGCAAGTCTGTGTGACTGCATGATAGGAATGGTAACAGGATAACACATTTACAGTGGAAACGGAACAATACTTTTAAAAGTATGTTTAATGATAAAGGACCTGGCTTCCTCCCGATATTGTGCGCCAGGGCTTGACGCTAACTTTTTTCCCAAGGAGCACATGTGCTCCTAAGTTGAAAAAGTTAGGAGCACATAAAGAAATTCAGGGGCACAATCAAAATTGAACAAATAATGTGTTTTCCGTTATAAACGTAATGCAAATACCCATTTAAAAGCTAAATTATTTAATGAATTTGTATACAAAATGTACAGAAAGGTAAAATCATCAAGTTTTGAAAAAGTATTGCAATTTAATTTTCTCTAGAATGTTACAAATTTTTAGGCCATCTTACAGTAATCGTGGGTACAAGAGCTCCATCTATCCTTAAACACTCTCCAGGTCCTCTTAATAATAATAATAATAATAATAATAATAATAATTAACTGAAGTACACTTCTGTCCCTGCGCTTAACAGTTGAGTACCAGTGGTCTAACTGTTAGACCACTGGTACTCAACCTTATTCTACCAAAGAACCACATTGTCTAAAAAATACTTTAGCGAGAGCCACAATACAAACCAGGAATGTCAGGTAGATCATAGATCAGTTTATCTGCAGTTGAAATAAAATAAAACTGTGACTTGGTGGATAATTATGAGGTTAAATGGGATACAAATGTCTGTATAGAGTCAGAAGAACCAATATGTCACTGATAATGAGCATGTATTTATTTTATTTATCACTGACATCAGACTAAAACCTTGTATCTCAATTTTTCATGATTTTAATTTGTTTTTATAAATCATATTTATATCATTTTTGTAAATTATAAACTTTTTATTCCCTGAAAAGTGGTCATTTTGGAGATATCAGTATTTGGCCCAACACCAGCGTTATGAAAGTTCACCTGGCCTAAAGATTTTTTAAGATATTAGAATGAGCTGAGTTTGAGCTCTGAGATGCTTTTCAAAGATAAAGATGAATGATGGTTGGCTATTTGGGTATTTATATCTCATACTGGGGCATTTACTGGTGTTCTGTGACTTTATTAACATAAAAAGGATGCTTTCTAATTTTTTTCCACTCATTATTAATTCTTTAGCTAAAGGGGGAGGGGCCTCATATTGGTAATTGCCCTGGGCCTCCAAATGACTAAAACCAGCCCTGCCTCACACCTGCAGCTCTCCAGACACATCGTTTCACCCTGCCTCATTTTGGAGCTTTGGTTTTATATTTCTGCTCTTTTGAAAATATTTATGATCATTAGTGCATTAAAGATCAAATAAAACACCCACGTTTGGACAAGTTTGGACAAATGTTATCTCCACGTGTGATCCGTGTGTGTTATGCTCGTTGATGACGCGCATCGGTATAATTGTCATAAGATCTGGGTGTGAGAGAGCGTGGCTGGAAGTGACTGGAGTAAAAGTTAAAACGAGGAAATAGGAAGCTTCAGATTAAACACGACAGCACACCTCAATGAATGAGCAAACTGAAGAGACACAGCACCGGTGGACTTCCTCTGCTCTCGTCTCTTACACATGCTCCTCCGTCGAGTGCATCCGACGGTAATAAAATACGGATTTAAAATAACAAACGTTTAAATTTGGAAGTTAAAGCCTGTCTTCTTTATGTGGGTAACAGATTTATTGATGTGACCTACCATTAATCTTTACTGATGACCAGGGATGTAATTTGGGGGGGGGGGGGACATGTCCCCTGCACTTTTTAAAAAGGCAGTTTTGGTCCCCTGCAGTTTTTACCATCCAAAACGAGAGTTACAGCTGTAACTAAGGTTCTATGAATCCTGGATGACCGCCAGAGACGGTATGCAATAACTGGATATCATCGCGCTATGGCGCAAGGGGTCGAGACATAATACCAACAAAGTCACATGTGACCTGGGTGACGAAAGCAATCTGATAAGAAGCCCTGTCACCCAGCAGTCGACTCCTACAGAATCTTCTCAACAAGATTCCGAGTGACAGAGAACTCTGGTGGTCATCCAGGATTCATAGAACCTTAGTTACAGCTGTAACTCTCGTTCTATTTCATTCTTCCTGACCGCCAGAGATGGTATGCAATACCTGGATGACCCATACCAACAAGGTCACGAGGATACACACTCACCTTGCTTAGCAAAGGACTGAAGAAGCAGACAGGACTGCTGTTGCCACAGGATGAGGGGCTGCCACATTGACCCGATAGAACCGAGCGAAGGTGCAGGATGATGCCCAAGCAGCTGCAGCACATATGTCATTGAGCGGAACGCCCTTCAAGGCAGCCCAAGATGTAGACACGCTCCTGGTTGAATGACATTTCACAGAAGGGACCTGGAGGCCTCTCAGACTGTACGCCATGGAGATGGTATCCAGTTAGAGAGCCTCTGTTTAGACAAGGCTTGTCCATTCCTGGAACCACCATGACAGACAAACAGTGCATCAGTTTTACGAAACTCTGCAGAAACCTGAATGTACTGTCTCAAGGCCCGGGCTGGACAGAGGAGGCCAGCACCGTGGGACAGTTCCTCCACCCCAGACGGTGGGGTGAAAGCTGCCAAGTTGATAGGCCTATTGACATGAAAGGCAGAAAGCCTCTTAGGAAGAAATGAGGGGTTGGGCCACATGGCAACCCCCGAGCCATCAGAATGCCAATGTAAACAGTCACTGGAAATAGAGAGGGCATGAAGGTCACTGACACGCTTAGCAGAGGCCATAGCGAGTAGAAAAGCGGTCTTACCAGATAACCATCTGAGTTCAGCCTGATCCAGTGGCTCAAATGGTGAGGAGCAAAGGGACTCTAAGACAACAGGCAAATCCCAGGAAGCTACCCGCGTGGCAAAGGGAGGCCGCAACCGCAGCGCGCCCTTCAAGAAGCGACTCACTAGAGGATGTGAACCCACGCTACGACCATCCACAAATACATGCTGAGCTGAGATAGCAGCAACATATACCTTAATGGTTGAGACGGAGAGACCTCTATCCAACAACAACTGCAGGTAGCTGAGCAATACAGGAACAGAGCAACACACTGGATCCTCATGTTGATCTGTACACCAACTAGAAAAGAGTTTCCATCTGTTGGAATACAGTTCCCTAGTGGAGGGAGCTCTCGAATTTAGTACTGTCTGGACCACCGCCTGCTCACAGGAGCTCAGCAGGGAGCCAGGCCCTTCAGCGGCCAGACCTGCAGTTGAAGACGTTTCGGCTGAGGGTGCCAAGTGCGCCCCTCCAACTGGGACAGAAGATCCTGCCTCTGTGGGAGAGGCCAGGGCACTCCGTTGAGAACCCGACAAACAACAGGAAACCAGACTCGCCCTGGCCAGTACGGGGCTACCAGCAGCACGGAATGGTTGCTTCTTTCTATCCTGTGAAGTGTCAGCATGAGCAGGGGTAGAGGAGGAAAAGCATACAGGAGGCAGTCTGGCCAGGGATGCGCTAGCGCATCCTGTCCCAGTGGACTGGTCTGTTCCGAGAGGGAAAACCACAGTGGGCAATGCGTCGAAGCCTCTGACGCAAATAAGTCGACCTCCGCTCTGCCGTACCTCTCCCAGATCATCTGAACCACTGAAGGATTCAGCCTCCACTCGCCTGGTGGGGGCTTCTGGCGGGAGAGCATGTCTGCTGCCTTGTTCTGCACTCCTGGCAGGTGCAGAGCTCTGAGGCTCGCTAGGTGGGGTGATGCCCACAGCAGTAGCCTCTGTGCCTCCCTTAGGGACTTGATGGACCTGGTGCCACCCTGGTGGTTCACATGGTAAACCGTAGATGTGTTGTCTGAACGCACTAAGACATGTTTGCCTTCCAAGAAGGGGAGAAAATGCCTGAGCGCTAGATGGACGCAGTTCCAACACGTTTATGTGCCAGAGCCTCTGATGGGAGCTCCAAGTCCCCCTGACTGTCCTGTGGTGCCACACAGCCCCCCAACCTGAGAGGGAGGCATCCGTCACTACTATCTCCCGGCGGGATGGAAGTGAGCCCAGGGGAACACCGCAGCACAGATAAGTTCTGTCTTTCCAAGGCTCCAGGGCCCGAAGGCACTGGCCTGATATCAGCACCGTCCTGTTTTGGTGTCTCTTGGGGTCGAGACCCAACCCGTTGACCCAGATTTGCAAAGGGCACAACGAGAGGAGGCCTAGAGGGATGACCGTTGTTGCTGCTGTCATTTTCCCTAGTAACTGGAGCAGTAGTCTGTATGTTATTCTCTTGCCCCTCTGAAAACGAGAGACAAGGCTGAGGATATCGTTCACCCTCTGGAGGGAGGGTGAAGCCCTCATCGACACTGAGTTGAGAGCGATGCCGATGAACGTGATGCACTGACTGGGAATCAAAGAGCTCTTTGCAAAGTTCACCGTGAACCCCAGTTCCAACACATGGGACAGAAGGGTTTCTGTGTTGCAAAGCGCCTGCTCCTGTGTTGGAACACAAACCAGCCAATCGTCTAAGTAGGGAAGAATTCTCATGCCTTTGGCCTGCAAAGGGGCAAGTGCAGCTGCAGTGACCCTTGTGAAGATCCGAGGAGCAAGCGAAAGCCCGAATGGGAGCACACGAAACTGGTAAACCTCTCCCTCGAATGCAAAGCGGAGGAACTGTCTGTGCTTGGGTGCCACTGGCACATGGAAATAAGCATCCTTCAAATCGACACTTGTGAACCAGTCTCCCTCTGACACAGCCTGGAGAACATCTGCTGTGCGGAGCATATGAAAACGCAGAACCTTTATGTACTGGTTCAGCTTCCTGAGGTCGAGAATGGGGCGAAACCCGCCATCTTTCTTCGGAACTAGAAAATAAGCTGAATAGAAACCCCTCTTCTGACAAGAACTTTGTACAGTTTCGATAGCGCCTTTCCTTAAAAGTGCCGCAATCTCCTGTCTTAGAACCAGAGACCTCAAAGGGTCGTTGACAACAGTCACCTTGATGCCATTGAACTTTGGAGGCCGACGTCTGAACTGAATACTGTATCCCCTGGAGAGAGTCATTAACACCCAGGGGTCTGAAACAAAGGCCTTCCAGCGGCTGAGGTGCTGTGGGGAGAAGCGGCTGGCACCCATGGCTTGGGAGTCAGGTTCGGCCCCCATAGCCTATTTGCGGCTTAGGGAGTCGGCCAGAAGAGGCCCCATGCTTGGGGCCCCTGTCCCTTGGTGCTCGAAAGGCAGGCTGTGAAGGGGTCCGATGAGCATGGGCCTGTTGAGGGGAGGAACGTCCAGCCCCCAAAGGACTCTGAGTCCTGGCTACAGGGCGATAACTGTTGGCATGCCTTGGTTTAGGCAGGGGCGCCTGGCGTAGATCAGCAAACTGCTGTCTGACCTTATTAACTTGAGCACTGCGCTCCAAGGCCTCTTGGGCTGCAGACCCAAACGTCTGTCCGGGAACAACCGGTAGTGTGCGTAGGGTCTTCCTGTATGCCTCTGATAAGGGGGACTGGGCCAGCCAAACTTGGCGTCGGGCCAGAGTCAGAGTGGACATAAGTCTGCCAAGCTCTCTTGTCATGAAAGCAAAAGCCTGAAGTGAAGCATCACTCAGGCTCTGTGTGGGGGCATCAGCTCCGGTGGTCTGAAGGGTCTGTGACAGAGCCAGAACAAGGTGGGATAAGGAGTTACCGATGCGCCCCATCCTAGCTGCTATATCATAGCACTTGATGAGGAGGTCATCAGTGATCCTGCACTATGGGCGCGGGCAGCGGGCATCTGGTCGGAAGACCTCATCTGGGGAGACTATCAAAGAAGCAATAGATGCATCAATGGCAGGCATTTGGTCTAGCCCACACTGGGCAGCATCCTTCATAGCGGCCAAAACCCTGCAGTCACTAGGCAAATGGTGGAATGCCTTAGGGTCAGGCCAGCATCTTTTAAGCTCCTCAATGTATGGTACCGAATGAGGCACTTGGAAGGTAGACTGTTGTGGAGTATTTTTGAAGAAGGCATTGGCCGGAGCCATCTCAACAGGGGCAACATCGAGGCCAAGCCGAGAGATAGCCAGCTGAATGGCTTTTTTAACTGTTGAAAGCCCAGTGTCAGCATCTTTCATGGAATCTGACTCAAGAGAGTCCATTCCTGAAGAGTGTGAGGGTGCCCTCATCAAATCCTCCTGCTCTCCCCCCTCTTTATCACTAAAGCAGGTGGCAGCTTCCCTGAAGCTGCAATAGAAAGGACATCTTCATCTTGCAGAATAGCAACAGGGGATAGGGAAGACAAGCTATCACCCTCACCGATCATAGGAGGTGGTGCTGGAGCAACAGAGCTAGCAACTGTAGCAACGGGAGGGGGGGCCTCAGGTTGCAAATTAAGGAGAAGGGCCTTAATCTGGGCAAATTCAGAGGCCAGTGTGTCCACCTTGAGAGCCAGCGGGTCCTCACGTCTCTGTTTCTTCTTAGCAACAGTGGAGCTCAACTTGTGTTTGCGTTTGGAGCTCAAAGAGGGGGTCCCGCTTAGGCTATTTTCATACCTAGCTAGCCTAGCGGCCCTCTCTGTCAACGGCATGCAGCTGCAATTACTGCAGGCCTGGTCTGTCATCGCCTGCCTTAGATGTTCAACGCCAAGGCATGTTGGGCAAGTGACATGGCCATCCTCTGCACTGAGAGGGGTCATGCAGGCATTGCAAGCTGAGAACATGGTCGCTATCAAGCCCGGCTCGACTGCCTCCGTCTTCACGAACATTCAGTTACGGTCGCGGGGAGAGGCACGCTAATTAGTCAGCAAGAAGAAGCTCCAATATCGGGGTAGTGTGGGGCAAGAGCGGAGACACTCGGCTACACACCCACCAGGAATCACTGACTTAGCACCGTAGGTCTAGCAAGCAGCAAGAGCGAATCACACTCAGTCACAAGCCGTGGGAAGCCAGATCGCGGTAGTGAAGTTGGACGGTAGCTATGGAGCGAGAACACTCTCCGCTACTGTCCACAGACCTTATACACAGTCGTCGCTGTCAGGCGGGAGCACCTCAGCGAGACCGGTCAGTCGAAAAGGTTCGGAAGTAATAGCTTTAGCTAAGTCGGTGACTCCTGAAAATAGCAAGTCAACACAAGCAACGTTAGCCGCTACAGCGGAGACGCTAACGGCAACGAGAGTTAACAAGAGTAATACCAGCCGGGAGAAGGTGATAATACTTACCTGCAAAGGTGCGGCAAAATTCTCGGTTAGGTAATGAACACAGGCTATGCAGCCTCTGGAGGACGGGACGTAGCTCCAACCGATGGGTTACGAGGCTACTAGCATAGGCGGTTAGATGCTAAGCTGGTAAAACAAACTGTACGACCTGGGCGTAATGGCGAGAAGATGAAAAGGAGTCGACTGCTGGGTGACAGGGCTTCTTATCAGATTGCTTTCGTCACCCAGGTCACATGTGACTTTGTTGGTATTATGTCTCGACCTCTTGCGCCACAGCGCGATGATATCCAGGTATTGCATACCTAGAAACAATGTTACGCTGTATTAAATGGAGACAGGTTGAGCACTAGGACCAAGCGGAAAACGGCTGCTCAAGCTGAAGCCTGTTTCTCTTTAGACCGCCCACTGGCCCACAAGCTCATCGATTGGCTTTGCCATTTCTTGCTAACGTGTGATTGGCCGTCCCTGCTGTCACTCCATCTGGTTGTAAACAGCGCCTGGACTATAGCACATGAGCACACCGGTGTTTAGCTAGTTGGCCATGAGTCCACGTTCATCTGTCACTGTAAGTTGTTAACATGTTGGGCATTTGTTCTGCCTGGGTCACGTCAGCTAGACGTATTTTGAAATCAGAGGTTTCGTTTACATTAACATTGAATGTGTGTCTGTGTGTGTGCATGCATGTGAATATGTGTTTGCTAATTAGGCGCAGCCAGGTGGCAAGATGTCGAAAAAAAGAAAACTGGATATAAGAGGCTTCTTTAGAAGTGAAAGTGTAAGTTACTCAGAGGAGCACATTACACCACAAACTCCTTCCCCTCATCCATCAGAAACTCAGACTCTCTCCCCTCCTATTATTATTATTATTAGTAGTAGTAGTAGTAATAGTATTACTTGAATTTTTTTTTAATATTCTATTATTTAACTTTATGATAAACTTATGTATTGCAATTTATATGTTCATATTATGTAATTGTTTTATTCTTGTAAAGTGTCTCAGTTTTATTGAAAGAGCTGACAAATAAATTATTATTATTATTATTATTAATTTGGTATTTTGGTTATTTGGTATTTTGGTTATTTGGCTTTGTTGTAAGAAAAAGTTGCTTTAAAATATTTTGTCCACTTTCTATGATTTTTTTTCTTTCTTTTTTCTTTTTTTTTACTAAAATCCAGAAGGAAGAATATGACCTGATTGCATTTCTCAAGCCAGTATAAACATAGAAATGTTGAAGGTTGTAAAATTAGTGTTTGTTTTCTATTCATCCATCATCCATGCATTCATCTGTCATCCATCCATCATCCATGCATCCATCCATCATCCATCCATCATCCATCCATCCATCCATCCATCCATCCATCTTCTTTTACCTATTGTGGGGCTGGGTTGTGTTGGTAGCAGGTTGAACAAGTCAACCCAGACATCCCTTTCCCCAGTGACACTTTCCAACTCCTTCTGGGGTATCAGCTGGGAGGCGCCCAGGAGACATCCTGATCAGCTGCCCAACCCACCTCATCTGGCTCCTTTCGATGTCTGAACTCCTTACCCTGTCTCTAAGACTAAGCCCAGCCACCCTCTGGAGAAAACTCATTTTGGCTGCTTGTATCCGTGATGCTTTCAGTCATTACCCAGAGTTCATGACCATAAGTGAGGATTGGGAAGTGTTCTGGCTCAGCTCCCTCTTCATCACAACAGTCCGGCACAAAGCATGCAATATTGCTGATGCTGCACCAATCCACCTTTCAATCTCACGCTCCTGTTTACCTTCACTTGTGATCAAGACCCTGAGATACTTGAACTCCTTCACCTGCGGCAGGGAGTCACTGCCTCCGGTGAAGGAGGCATTGTCTCATCAATCCCCTGTTTTTTGGCAGAGAACCATGGCCTTGGACTTGGAGGTGCTGACTCTCATCCTGACTGCTTTGCACTAAGCTGCAGACCGTCCTAGTGACTGCTGGAGGCCCCAGCTGAGGAAGCAGACAGAACCACATCATCTGCAACAAACAGGGATATATTTCTGAGGACCCCAAACTGGAAACCCTTCAACTGGTTGTTTTGCCCTTTGAAAATTTACTTAGAAATACAAAGCTGTTGAATGCTAACAAGGAGGCATCAAGGTCAGCTTAGCCCAAGAATGCTAGAAAATATTATGAAACAAGAAATATGTAAGACCAGTTAATCATAAACTCATATCTCTAAAAGTTCACGGTAGTTTCTCCCAAGATTGTGTTTTTCCTGGAAACCTTCACAGGAAACAGATATGACTGTCAGTAATGTTGTCATGTTTTATCAGCCTCTTTTATACTCCTTCATCCTCTCTCTCTGTACATCCAGTCAGCAATCATTCTCATAATGTTAATAAGGAGCACTCCTTCTTTCTCCCTCTGCACTAGCAGCTACACTAACAATCTCTATCTTGTTATTTTAGTGGTGTGTTGGTCTGTATGTCTCTGAGCTTTGGCCTTGGCTCTGACTGTCAGTCCTCGATGTGTTACTCACAAGAACACACACAGATACAGTCTGCCCACACGCATAAAGAACTGTAACTTTTCCAGACTGACAAGATGAAAGTCAGTGGCAGATAAGAGGCAACTCTCTCGTTATGTGTTTCGTACTTTGAGTCCACGGCACAAAGCAAAGCAGACAATTGGAGAAAGTTACATGTGTGCTGAAAATTTCACACACAGATTAAACATTAAGCCTGGTGTCCCTCAGAGGGAGGAGACTGTGCGGTCAGAATAAATGTTTGGACACGCAGGCATCCCACTTTCATCTGTCTGTCTGTCCGTGGTCGTCTGATTGAAAAGAATCACAACATGAGAGCAAAATCAGGTAAAAAAATCTGAATTTTTACATCGATTTTCAGCTAGTTTCAAGTAGTTCTCTCATCCATTTTGTCATTTTGTTCTTCTTTGTAAGTTTTAATATATTTTAAATATTATAGCCTTAAATACTGGTGGCATCTTTAATGTGTGGCATCCTGGATCGCATTTAGAGCACACAGCATTAACAAAAAAGTCAGTAAGGCACCTGAAGCATAGGATGACTGAAGCACGTAGCCTAATTTGGTTGCTTGTTGGACACAAATATTTATTTTTGTTGGCATTTTGTTTGACTCTTTTTGGCGCCAAGGGTCTAATAGTCAGAGTTTTCTGTCTGTAGTTAACTACCCATGACTTTAAAAAATACTTTAATCTGTGACAAGCATCTGAATTAAGTCTGCCCAACAAAGTTGATCAAGTAAAACTGTCTTGCAGCTTGTTAATTTGAGCCAGAAAACAGAATTCAATAGCTTTTTACCAGTTTAGGTAATTTTTTTTTGTGGCTTTTTTTTTTTTGCTTGTCTTTGTGTTTATATAGAGGACCAACATGGCCCAGAACATTGGAAAAAGAAGGTTTTTATTGTATGGAAAAGCAAACAGAGAGCCATTAGCTGCTTCAAGTGTCTGAGCTATGAGCTTCTCAGCAAAGGAGCTGCTGCAGTAATGATGTGAGGGATTGACTTTATCTGCAAACTGAGGGTCACTTTTAAAGTTACATGATAGTTTATTTTTATTTCACATATCACGTTTCACGTATCAGGGACAAGGACTCAGTGTCACTAGCTGGACAGATAAACAGAAATGGCAACTTTTTTTTTTAATTCAACCTTTAGTTATAACTATTATACCTTTATTCAAAGTCTGTGTAAGGCAAAGCAGAAATCTGTCTGATGATGTGCTGAATTCCTACACATTCCCACACAAATAATTTCATATCAGTGCTGTGAAATCATCGAACACTCCACTATCTTTGGTTATTAAAGTTCTTTGATTTCAGCTGCTGTTTGTCTAGCTTAACTTTGCAAAGCCAATGAATTAGCCTTTTTCCATGTCTGTTAATGGACAATCCATCTTACAAGCTTCAGGCTGAAATACTTGTTTCTGGTCTGAGAGCGACCGGATCAGTCAGCATCATTTAAAGAGAAAAACAGTGAAGTAGATCAACTACAGGCATGGTTTAGTTTAACTGAAAGCCTAGCAACAATGGTGACTGGTGAAGTTAGCATATATGCACCAACAGTGCCATTTTTAACAGAACTGCACAAAATGTCTTGATTACAGAAAAAAAGGCTGCATTGAAAGCTTTTAGTGGTGGAAAGCTTTACAAGAGTTTGATTTATCATACCGTTTCAGTGATAGTGACCAATTTTAATGGCTGCATGTTGCTTTGTAGTTTTCTCCCTCAGGCAGTGCATATGTCATGTTGCGCTCTCTAACACCGTCTATATTGTGTTACCAATGAAGACATGAAATATTTTCCATGCCATGGAAATTGCAGGTTATAGCTAGCTAGTTATGACTTCATTCTACAACAGCCTCTCCCAATCTTCACTATGCCAAATTTAAGACTTGAATACCTTCCTGGGCTCACCAAAAATCCTTGAACAACAATGAAATGAGACTCAAATATTTACCTTTTATTCATCAGATCTTTGTTCCACAAACAGGGAATCACAATGTGAATGCTTGGCTTTAGACACATTAAAAGTACTCAGAAAGTGTTTGTGGAGTCACAGAGTATTAATTAGTCACAGTCATTTATTTTGTTTTGATCAGATATCAAAGTCGCCTATGTTTTCTTTTCTCATGTTTATTTCTGTAAATGTCCTTACTAGCCCAGCAAACTCTTTGAGTTTGATGATTAATGATGATGATGATGATTAACGGAATGTCGTCTGTTAATCCAACACCACTTAAACCATGACACCGTTTGTTTTTATCAGACAAATTAAATGATAAAAAGGTGACATGAGTTCAGACTTCTAGCTGTGTTCTGTTACTCCTGAGATTTAAGATAGTATGCAGTCAAGTATTTTATGGATTAAATAATTTAAATTTGTAAGATTTTTTTGTTATTATAACACACCCACCCTCCTATAGTACCTCTGGGCCCAAGAAGTTCTAAAGTTCTGAGTTCATCTGCCCTGTTTGCCAGAATTTGAAGAATTTGAATCAAGGTTTTTGATCGCTGACACAGACATATCTGTCCTGTGAGAGGATGTGGTTTTACAAATGTAATGGGCATCCCCACAGCATCCCAGAGCCAACATTGCTGCTCACTTTTTCAAGGTTTTAAACTTAATCTACTTAAATAAAATTGTTGATATTGAAATTTTGCATGATGATTAAAATCCCAGTCAAACTTTGAATTTATATTAAACATGGGCCTAAGAGCTTTCTACAAGGTGAAATGAGAAGTTTTTAAATCAGCAGCAGAGAGAAATCTGGTGAAGTGGATCTCAGGGTTGCGGATGCAGCTGCTGTTATTGAAATACTATTAATCCAGATTTGAGGGAAAGATTTGTGCAAATTTCCTCTCTGGTAAAAGAAGCTGATGCTGTTTCTGTATGACAAGCCAGGCTCAAGTAACAGCTGATCATAAATCAGCTGCAGAATATACAGTACATCTATATTTTATACCATGTTTTAAATTGACAACTGTTACTTTAAAGAACGATAAAATTAAAAAATACAGAAACATTAAAACTACATCTATTTCATAAGACAAGTGTGTAAGAGAGGACTCAATCCATTAAAAATTGCATTGCAAATTCCCCCTGTGTCTCACTTGCAGAAAAACAATGGGAATGTTTTGTGATGAAAAATGTTGCCAATTTCTTTGTGCAAATCAGTCTGTAAGCAGGAATTTATCTCTGCGATTTTTGATAATTAAAATGACCCAATGTGGATACCTAGGACTTTTACACATGCTCCTACTCAATGAAATTAGGTATTGGCATGGTGTGATTTTTACTTCAGTCATTTCAAAGTTAAAACATTCTGGTATTATGAGAACCCTTTATATCATCGGCACCAACCTGGGCCCTGGGACCCTTAAGGGGGTACCAAAGATCTCAAGGGGAGCATGAATCTCTGTCAGCTCTGAGATTGTCACAGTTAAATCTGCACATTGTAACTAAAATCATTGCAGAACACTAATTAGATTATTTATACCAAGAGCAACAAGTACAGACCTATTTTCTTATGGTTCTGTTTGTTCAAATGTATGCTAATTTTTAGCAACAGTGCATCACTTTTTGCCCTTTATGCACTGTCTGCTACATAATGCTTTTTGAACCTCAAGATGTCGTACCATGAAGTAGTGAGTGATGGCTGAGATTTCTACAGTGGAAAGTGCAAAGTGCACCAGGACATTCATTTTTAATTATAGCTTAATGCCAGGTCCTGCAGAGATATGAATCTCCATACATCACTTGGACATCAGGCGTGTGTAACTTTAAAGATTTTAACGTCCTTTAATTCCCTCCCCCTTCAGAGAGGACAAAGACTAAAGATAATGACAGAGAGACCAGCCCTGTTTTATGATGCCTCAGTCAGGAGATACTGTGTGTAATCCTCTGCCTTTACATACGTTCAAACTGTTCAGCTGATTCCTTGAAGTTTAATAGACAGAAAGCAGCAGACGTCCGCAGAGTTCAGACGTAAGTTCATGAGTGCACCTTTATATCATTAACGGCTAATCGTCATGTCTGATTTTATGTTGCTATGCTCTGAAATGTAATCTGGGTGATGTGCTGCTAGTGTAGATTGTAAAAAGAAAACATAGACTGCTTGATTAATGTTGGTAATTACATACAGAAATGTACGTTTTAATGTGATTGATTTATTATTTATGCTATTAAAGCCTATTAATCTATTTGATTTGTGTCTTTAAGGTTTGGTGGAAATCATTGGATTGACAGCGTAAGTTTGCTTTTATGTAACTCTTCATTCCAAAGGAGTTATCTTCAAGTTATCTTGAATAAAGTGCTTCCTAAAATAATCACATTTGTTGTTGAAATTCACAATTTAACTGAAATTAAACATCAGAGTGTTTACTCTGCTGGACATACTGACTTTTGGAACACAGTAATCTTAAAGACTTTGGGCCCAAGATAAGCCCAGCATGCACAGATAAATGCCAGTTTCACTGTAAGATAGATTACAGCAGAGGCTATGGAGTTTATCTACCCTGACTGTGGTAATGGAATAGTAATTGATACTATCTAACAAGTATTACAATTGAAAGATTTAAAGTAGGGAAGGAATACTGTATCATGTTAAGTTATAGCCAGTAGTCAAATAAGAGCTACAGTGAAATAATGGCGAGGCTGAGGTCAGCAAAAACACAGAAGAAAGAGTTTGAATTACCTAAAAGTTGGAATTTACTCCACCCCCCTTGCAGCTACAGCAGAGCCCACTCTTCTTAGAAGGCTGTCTGCAAGATTTTGGAGTGCTTCTGTGGGAATTTGCAGCCATTAATTCTGTTAAGCATTTATGAGCTCGCTTTGTGCCCTAGGGGAACACTCATGTTGGAATGGAAAAGGGCCTCCCCCAAACTGTTGCCACAAAGTTGGAAGCATAGCATTGCCTAAAATGTCTTGGTATGCTGAAGACCTAAGAATGGCTTTCGCTGGAAATAAAAAGCCTAGCCCAAATTGTGAAACCATGCTATTATCCCTCCTCCGCCAAACTTCACATTCGGCTCAGTGCAGTCAGGCAGGTGATGTTCTCCTGGCATCAGCTAAACCAGACTCACCTATTTGACTGCCAAACAGAGAAGCGTGATTTGTCACTCCACAGGATGTTTCCACTGTTTCACAGTCCAGTGTTGCCTGGCCAAAAAGAGCATTTGGGGGACAAGAGCTTTTACAAACTCCACTTGGAGATGCAATGAGCCAAGCAGGCTTTCATGTGTTTTCTGTCTAGCCACTCTGTCATAAGCCCAAAGTGGAGAGCTGCAGTGATATTTGTCCTTCTGGAACTTTGTCCCATCTCCACACAAGATCTCTGGAGCTCAGTCAGGGTGACCATTGGACTCTTAAGGCCCCTCTCTCCTGATTGCTCAGTCTGGATGGGCTCTTGGAAGAGTCCTGGCTGTGCTAAACTTCTTTCCATATGAAAATAATGGAGGCCACTGTGCCTCTGTAATAGCTGTCCCCAGATCTGTACCTAGAAACAATCCTGCCTCTAAGCTCTGCAGGCACTTCCTTTAACCTCATGGCTTGGTTTCTGTTCTAATATATTGTCAGAGGTGAGAGAGGTGCCTTTTCAAATCATGTCCAATGATTGCAAAGGGTCTGAATACTTTTGTCAATGTGATATTTCATTAAAAAAAATTATAAGTAAAAAAATACAATTCTGTTTTTACTTTTTCATGATAGGGCACTGAGTGTAGAACAATAAGATAATTAATTTAATTGACTGGAGCATCAGGTTGAAACATTGAAAATTTTTAAAAAAATGAAGGGGTCTGAATACTTTATGAAGGCACTGTATATGTAAAGTGGCCATCAGCATTAACAAATTACATTCGTAACTATTTACACATCAACATCTGACTGCAGGAGCTGGGGGTAGGACCCCTGACCTTCCAGTTAAGAGACAACAGACTTGATGTTAGGTGTCCCAGTTGCCCCAGTTAAGGCTGCTACTTGAGACACATTTAATCAGATTTGATCACATTTGCTTAAACTCCAAGTTAAGTACAGAAAGTCACATCAAAAAGGGAAAATAGCTACTTTTGTACCTTATACCTACAAATTTGTTAAGTTTGCCAGTTAATATTTGGTCATTTTAATATTATAAATTCGATATGTATCCCTCTGCAGGAAATTTACATTTAATCCTAAAGAGGGAATAGACAACCCAGTGATGGTCATCACAGAAGAAGCAGGTATGTTCCATTCAAATGTGTATGCTTAGTTCATAGAGAAACTGATCTCTATAGCAGCACTTTTCTGTCTCCTGTCTTAGAGCTGGCATCGACCCCCAGCCCTCGCCTGTGTGTTCTCAAACGAGAGGAGGGGGAGACCTATGGCTTCCATCTGCGGGTGGAAAAAGGATGCGAGGGTCACGTCATCAGAAACGTGTTGTCAGGAGGGGTGGCAGAGCGCAGTGGCCTAAGGGATGGAGACAGACTTGTGGAAGTGAACAACTGTTATGTAGATGATATTTCTCATCCTGAGGTAAGAGGACATTTCTACACCTTTATGTTGACGGAGGCTGCCATAAAGGAGTCTAACAGATCCTACTTTGTTTCTCTCTTTATGAATCAGGTGGCTGCAAAGATAAGGATGAGTGGAAACCAGCTGTGCTTGTTAGTGATGGATGGA
The DNA here is from genome assembly GCF_018320785.1 of Cheilinus undulatus. Taxonomy (NCBI): domain Eukaryota; kingdom Metazoa; phylum Chordata; class Actinopteri; order Labriformes; family Labridae; genus Cheilinus; species Cheilinus undulatus. Next base: position 11,781,627 of record NC_054876.1, read on the forward strand.
GAGGATTATCAGCAGGCTTTGTCTAAAGGTGACAACCTCAGAGATTTGGCCCAAAAGCACAAAGGTGAGAACTTCAAAACTCCCCGACTCTGCCACATCAGGAGGGACCCTGCCTCTGGTCTGGGCATCAGCTTCACACCAGTGGAAGGTAAAACTACACCTAAAAAACAAAAGCTCCGATGATCATGCTAGATACATACAAGGGGAGAGATGAAGTATGAGCAGGGTTATCAGATTGATCTTATGTGTCTACTCAGGAGAGAAAGGCCACTTCTCGGTGAGCCTGGTTGCAGGAGGTGCAGCTGCAAAGGCGGGGGTGTGTAAGGGAGATCGTCTGGTGTGGATGGATGGAGCAGCCGTGGGTGATCTCTCACACTCCGCACTGAACAGGATGGTAGGAAATCAGCTTTTTTTTTTAATCAAATTTTAAAATCAAGGAAAACATTTTGCTGTTAAACTTAGAGTGGCCTACAAAAGATTATGTAAATGTAAACCATAACATCTTCAGACTGCATGCTTTCCAGCCTTGCCTTACAAAAATAAACTATGTTTTGCTGCAGCTGAAAAAGAGTGGTGACCACATCACTATCCTGGTGATCGACAGTGAGAGTGAGAAGAGCTACCTGAGACAGAGGAGGCCTATCCTCCCCACCATGGCTGTTCAACACAACATGCCTCACGGAGCCAGAAAATTCCAACTGGTTCCTGGACCTGGGGGATATGGAGTCCTGCTGCGGCTGGAAAAGGCGCCATCAGGACGCACATGTGAGTGGACAAAAAGAAGTCTTTAAGCAAACGAGCATCTAGGCTTGATTCTTGAGTTGTCTCTGCAAATACCAAAGCCTTACGTTTTGACTCAAAGCTAACAGGAACTAACCTTGCAAAGCAGATGGATACGCCGTTTCCGTGTTTCTCAGTGGCGAATCCATCTTACAAAGCTCTTGTCTGAACAATTTGGGCCCCGTTAGAAAGTGACAGGACCAATCAGCGATGAGGGGCAGCACTTTCGGGCGCAGGGAAGTCATGACGTAAGCAAGCAGCAAAAAGAGGCCGGTGTCGTTATGGCAGAAGACATTAGCATTGATGCTGCTAAGTTTTATTAGAACTTGATGACATTTCTTCATTAAAAGAAGAACAAAGAACAGCAGTGAGTTGTTTTCAAAAACAACAAAAGTTGTGTACTGAGATGTCTACAGTCGCCATGGTTAGCGTTATGCAGTTCTCTATGGAGTTTACTCCTTGGTAGCGACGCACCTTGGTAGCGGCTATGTCTCGTGTTTTGTTCCTCTGATTGGCCTGTAAAGATGTGACAGACAGAACATTCTTCCAATCACCAATCTCAGGTTTTTTCAAAGGCTCTGCCATTTCACAAATGCTGTCTATGGGAGGTTTTCCAGATGGTGTGTCAGGTTAAACAGGAACTGGGCTATTTTACAAATTTCTTATGCCTTTTTTTAAATTGTTATTTTTGGGACTTTTTCGCCTTTATTTAGATAGGACAGCTGAAGAGAGACAGGAAATATGGGGATAGAGAGTAGGTGAAGACATGCATCAAAAAGTGCTGAGACCAGGAATCAATCCTGTCCAGTGCATTGAGGACTATAGCCTCTGTTCATTGGCGCCTGCTCTACCAACTGAATTGGCACCCTTCTTATGCCTTTTATATGTGGGGAAGGACGATGAAAAGTTAGGAATTATGAGAGAGAAAGAGATGGGAATGACATGCTAGAATCCACTGGTTTCGAAATGACACGAAACAATAAGATACGATACATTATGATACCATACCATACATTATGATAGGATACGATACATTATGACACGATATGATACAGTACCATACGAAACAAAACAATACCATACCATACGGTATGTTATGATACAATGCAACAAGGCGCGACAAGTTTTCGATACCACACGATATGGCGGAGTCAAAGACTCTTCCTATTGCAAATTTCACAACCTGAACAGTTCATTAAAGTACAGGCTAAATTAGCCTCAGGTGAACAGGAACAAAGCAATAGATGCAGATGTGTAAGTTTTTCATAACAATTTGGGCTTTAATACCTTTTTTTACAGAGATGACAGTAGGTAAAGTAGGAGATTTTTGAGAGAGGGAAGTGGGGGTTGTCATGTGGGAAGGAGGCACATGCCACTAGACCATGGGACATGTGGACATCTTCAGGGACTTCTACCTTTTACTAACCCATAGGCCTCCCTGATGTCTTTTCTTTTCTTTTCTTTTTTCTTTGAGAAGTCATAATAGTCTGAAAATGATGCATTCATCACTTCATATATATATATATATACATACATAATTAATACATAAAATAAAAACATTGCTCAGATAAATTAATCAAGTCTTACCTCAACAATGCTTCTTTTGTATTTATCACAATCCCTTTCATTTATGAACTATGAACCTCTGAACAAATAAACAAATAGATGCCTCATTTACTCATTTCTCAATAAATAGTCACTTGCTACAGCAGAGAGGGCAAAGGGTATTAAAACTACAATTTTTAACAAATCCACCAAAGCTGGATTGTCTGGTTTTAGATTTCCACGTTTTTAATACAATTTAGTTTTGTTAAGTATCAAATCAAGCCATTGGCGCACTTGCTGGAAACTTATTCAAAAGAATAAATGTGAGTGACAAGAACAATAAAATACAGAAAATAAAATAAAGAAAATAAAAAGATAACACAATGAGTTCGATAAAAATATTGCAAAAAAATTGCAAACACCTCAATTTGAAACCCATCCTAATATACAAAGCAAATGCAAAGAGGGGCTCTTAAGCAGAGAAATTAAAATTTCAGGGGAACCTCTGATTTAAGTTATATGGAGCTTATATAGGGACATTGGCGGAAAAATATAGTTTCTGGTACTTTTCTCGTGCTCATGGGATAGGTGCTTCTGCTCACTAGGAATGATGTCATGAGCTCCAAAAATTTTTGCATGCCAAGCAGAACTTAGATATTTTTTTGGCCCATGTCACTTAAGGTGCTCCATAAAGTTCATTCTTCATTTCAAGAAAAATAATCATTTTTTTTAAAAAAGCTTTGCTTGTTGGATTTTCAGTGTAACCTAAATTTACCCACTGACTACAGTTTTTGATATTTTAGAGGGGATGTAATAAAACATGTTAGTTTGATCATGAACAGTTTAAGGTAAATCTGTAAAATGAATAAAACGGGATTTGAATAGTTAAAATAAGATAACGGAGTATGCAACAAGGAAATCAAGCGTACCCATAAACTCTAAAAAGCAGTCTTGAAAAAGGATCATAATTTTTCTCTAAAGTTCTTTTAATTCTCACTAAGGTAGCACTATAAAGAAATCAGTTGTATTTTTTTCTTTATTTGTCAGTTTATGGACTGAACCCACAGTCCATGTTTATTGAATAAGTTTAAATCACTAAGGTTAAATATCTGTGCATATTTCTGAATAACAGCCCATGTCCTGCGTGAGATGGAGGAGGGCAGTCCAGCACAGAGAGCGGGTATGAAGGATGGAGACATCCTGCTAGAAGTGAACGGAGAATCTGTGACATCTCTGAATCATCAGGAGATCGTACATAAAGTAAAAGCAAGTGGAGAGCAGGTCTCCTTCACCACCATCACTCCACATGGGCTCGATTTTTACTCTAAGGTGGGCTGCCTTCACTTATCAGATACATGTGTTTTATAAATGGAAATAATAGTATAAATGATGGATCTTGCCAGCACGTAGTCGAGCAGTCTGAAGGATAGCCTCCTACTGGTATTTGCCTGGGGCTTCCAAATTAGCAAAATCACCCTCATGTAACAGGCAATGTTTCTTTTTTTCCCTTTATTTTATATTTCCTGCAGCTGGGTTTATCCCCTCTTATTTTCTGTGAGGATGGTTCTGGTGAGAAGGAAAAAGAGAATGTGATGCCAGCTCCAGTAGAAAAAGAAGAATCACCAGAAAAAGAAGAGATAGATGCCTCGAGCACGCTCAGACTCTGTTCGCTCCAAAAAGGCCCGCTGGGGTTTGGCTTTAACCTGAGCTGTGTCCCACAGAGTCCTGGGACCTTCATCAGCCAGGTGAAGACAAAATATCTCACACATTACCTTGATGCAAAGAGATGAGAAAGGGCTAACATATTGTGATGTTTTTTTCAAATCAAATGTTAAGTAAAATGTATTATTTCCTCTTCCAGGTGGCGTTTGGTGGCTCTGGGCAGAGTGCAGGGTTATGTGTAGGTGATGTAGTACTGGAGGTAAATGGAAAAAATGTGGAGGAAAAATATCTGGAGGATGTGATCATGCTTATAAAGGATGGAGGACATTTTCTCACCATGAGAGTCATGGATAGAACTACCAGTGAATTGAAGCAGACTGACACACCAACAAAAGACTCCAGTGATAGTGAGGTAAAGAAACACAATATTTAACAGACTACACAACATAATGTTATTACAAATACATCAATTCATGCATGAGCACAACCCTTACACCTTTTTTTCTCTTTTTTTTATCTGTGCAGGAGGAGGACAAATATGAATTATCATTTTTATAAGTGACAGATACTATACCCCCACAGTACGTGCCAACAGAGGGCACTTAACACAGCTGGAGGAGAGAACAATCTTTCATTGTTGTTAAGAAACTGAACAGGATTGTGCTAATCTCAATCAAGGGTTTAACGAAACAGTATATAAGAATATACAGATACTAAATGAAACTTCAATAGGGTAAGTTAAACAAAATACAAAGAAACACTATTGGTATTTTTGTGTACAGTTTGTTCAGTATTATGCATCAAGAAATCAGAATGAGCACTTTTAGGCGAAATAAGCTCCATTATGATAAGATTTCAATCAAATGAAATTCTTTTGTTCTGATGAACTTGATAGTCAGCGTCTATAAGAAAGTCGAAACATGAGATAAAATCTACTGGGAGATTATTTTCATGTCTACACGTGATCAGTGAAAACAAAAAGGTGGTGGTAAAAGTACAAAAGCAGGCTTTGTTTTCTTTTCGTTATATAACAAGTGTTAAATCTATTTGGTGAAAATGTAAGGTTATGTGTGTTTTTTTAATGTCAAAAACATTACGTACATTTAAAATGTTCCTGCAGAGAGGTTGAATGTTTACTATGAATGTAGCTGACGTCAAGTACTGAAATATTGTAAATAAAGTTATTCTTCTTTTATGCCACAGCTGAAGTGTCATCTTTCCAACTGTTTTGGTGATCTGCCTAAAAGAGCCTAGATAATACAGACATGTAAAAAAGGCATTATCAAAGATAAATTATATGGATAGATCAATAACCATATGAATGGGGGCCATAGTAGCCCCATCTTTTATTTTGGTCTGTGTTCCCGTGACAAGTACATATCTGTTTTCTTTTGAGATCTCAACTCATTCTCTTGTGTCGCTCAGCAGCCAAGGTCAAGCTTGACGGCATTACTTTTGTCTGGGTCTTTTCACCCCCTGGTAATACACCCAGAGACCTCCGGTGGTTTTCGGACACCCACAGCACACCCAGGGGCTCGTGGCAACCCTGCTACCTGCCTGGATGGTCGTTTGCTTACTTGCTACATCCTCCCCTTACTCCACCCTGAGGGTGTAGACTTTGTAATTTTTTCCAACACAGTATTTTCTGCTGCCACTAGTAATATGCAAGGACATCCAGAGCTCTACCAGGGTTGTGTCAATCCTCTTTCCTGCTTGATGGCGTCCTCAGGTGGGCTTACCTGCCATTACACACCTTACTTTTTGGGCCAAACATGCCTAAATGTTAGGAAAACACTAATTCTGGTGTACATGCTGCTATGGGACACTAACCTTGCAAAACAGATGGATTCGCACGTTTCCGTGTTCCCGTGGGCCTGGTTAGAAAGTGACAGGACCAATCAATGAGGAGGGGCAGTGCTTTTGGGTGCAGCAGAGTTGTGATGTAAGCAAGCACGCTGCTAAAGTGTTAGTTTTAGCAGAACTTGACAACATTTCTTAGTTAAAAGAAGAACAAAGAACAGCAGCGGGTTGTTTTCTTTAAAAAAATGACAAAAGTCATGCACTGGCATGTCTGTAATTGCCATGGCGTTATGCTGTTTTCTATGGAATTTACTCCTTGGTTGCAGCTACGTTGTATATTATGCCTATGCGTAAAGATGTGACAGTCAACGTTCATCCAATCACCCTCTGAGGATTTTTTTCAAACCCTCTTCCCTTTCCGAAATGCTGTGTATGAGAGTTGGCGTTTCAGGTTAATGGGACAGCTGACTGGAATATTTCTTGATGCCTGTCAGCTCACAGGTGTGCATATTTGCACCATACATTAGCAGAATCTTATGTTGCAGCCTGTTGATTTTTTTCATTAATCTGAACTAAGTACCCCATCATGACAACGTGAAAACACAGTTTTAGAAATGTCTGCATATTTGTTTAGAATGAAAAACTGAAATATCACATTAACACAAGTACCCAGACCCTTGCAAAAGCATATGAAATTTAGCTCAGGTGCATCTAATGTCTTGGCTTTTTTATGCAGAGTTTGTTGCAAATTCCAAGCAGGCTTTCATGTGTTTTGCACGGAGGCTTCCTCTAGCCTCGGAGTGTCCTTGCATAAAAGTGAAAGGGGTCTGAATACTTTCTGAATGCAGTACAGTCTGAATGAGCATAGGCCTTATACTGTATGTTTATGTCGTGACATCGGCTGAGAGGTAATCTGATTGAAGGATCAAGTCTTAAGAAAAGCAGATAAATCTCCGTTCAGTGTTGCCTAGTAAGAGTGTGTCATTTATTTGCCTGTTATAGCTTGGAGTTGTAGGCTATACTAAATCCAGAGTGAGACCAGCATATGAGTTCTTTGGAATTGGTCTGTATTAAAATATTGGAAACGTGTGTAACGAATCTTATGTCTATAATAAATGTGATAAATGCTCCAATTATTCAATATTTATATGCTAATGTACGTGAACTAACTCAGCGTGGTTTATTGCACTCTTTCGTGGCCATATAACACGAGTGCGTATGCTGTTTGACTGATAAGTTATCTTTACTATTGAGTGATTACGTAATTCAATTATAGGCCATAATACAGAAAGATAAATTGGCATCCAAAATGCCATATTATCCTTAAAACGTCCAGAAATGTCCAGTATCTATTTTTTAAACTATACATGAACAGACAAATAGTCTGTTTTTGTTCAGGCACCTATAAGGCCAGCTAGAGTCGGGGGGGCCTTACTTGGACTGGAGGTGACATTCAGTGGGTTAGCACCGGTTAGCACTTAGCATCTTCAGACGGGTCAACATGGCACAGGCGGTGCAAAAACTGGTCGCTAAAGTACCGACTTTGGTTGGGGGTAAGTTTCTCCTGTCATTTTAAGTAATTATTATTTGCATACGTTTGAAGAAAAATGAAAACTATGTGGTAAAATCTTTATTGCTCTGACGCACCGTTATCTAGTCCGCTGCTGTCATTTAAACCGAGAGCCATTAAATGAATGAATGAACAAGATTTAACATTTACTTTATTATTTTGTCCGTAAGCAATGAGGTAGGATTTGATGTTGCTTTCATTACTGTTAACACTCTTATTATTCTGTTAGCTAGAATGCTATATTATTATTGTTTACATTAGTGGATTATCAGACATGCTAAGTGGCTAATGCTATGGATCAGCATGTACTGTTCTGTAGCTGTGCAGCCCGAAGCTACCCAGCTGCAACAAAATAAAGTTTTTCCAGACTAAATGTGATTATTTATTATTTTCAGCTGCTGTTACCTACTCCAAACCTCGGCTAGCCACCTTCTGGTACTATGCCCGTGTGGAGCTTGTCCCCCCGTCCCCTGCAGAGATCCCCAAGGCCATCGCAGGGGCCGCAAACCTACTCAAGGGGCTCCAGTCAGGACGTCTGGGTCAAACCACAGTGAGGGTACGTGTGTCAGAGTCCTACACACTTCATGTTGTTTGTTTTTTTAATTCTCAAATGTCTGGCTGTCAGTAAAGTCAGTCTCTTTTTTTTTTCAAACATTTTCAAAAAGTACAATGACTGAAGGAACACCATGTTGTGGTATTTTGTAGGAGACATAAAGGGTTTAATAACGTATTAACTGTTTGGATTTGATGATGACAAATGCGTATTAATGCTCCTTTTTAATTTAAAATCTATGGGCCCCACTTGCAGGCTAGCAGATTTTTTTTTTTACTTTTAATTTTTCACTTTTCAGCGATTCTCAGGCTACAATTAAGGATAAAAGTTACACAGCTCAACATTAGAAGCTGTCCACAATGCACCCCACAATTTAAATTCACTCAAACTCTTAGTCCAAAAACATGATTTTAGCCATAAAGATCCACGGAATGGTTTTGTATAACTTCAAATTTGCCATTGTTGTTCTCAATAGTCCACTTTATTTGAAGCAATAATGTCTTTTTTTCAGGTAGTTATTAGGAATTTTGTATAGAAAAAAGTCTGCCAACCGCAATCCTTTTTGGAGTCTCCAGTTTAAAACCTTCACCTTTGAACCTGAAGCAGCAAAGACTTCATGTTTTGCTCCAGTTGAATTTTCCAGCTAATACCTCCGAGCTGCAATCATCTACAGGACTCTGTTTCATAATACGAATTCAGAGAGGAAAAAAAATATTGGCTTTTGTTTTATAACTCAGTACCAGTAGCAGCTACAGAGAGCCTGACAGTTTGGGAATAAACTTTAGAGTGCTAACTTTCTAAAAACATCATGTTTGTGCTTGTACTACATATTGGTTTGAGTACAGCATTCAATTTGATTGGGGTATTCCTGGATGGGCGTTTCTGACTAATTTTACCCAGAATTCTGTGAGGCTATTTTATATGTAGATAAAAAGACCAGATTCAAAAATCAGGAAGTGTAACATGTTTGTTGTTTTAACTGAAAGAGTTGTCCCAATACCAGAATTTTAACTGGGACAAGGATACCTATAAAATCTACACAATGTTAATACCTGCTTAGAGACTGATCATCAAGAAACAACCTCATAAACATCCAGGACTGTTACTTCGGTTGTTTTTGATTCATCAACCTGCACATTGGAAAGAGACACTGAGCACATAATCGACTTTAAGAGAAAGAAGTGCCACCTTCCTGCATGTTTGTGCATTAGTTTTGTTTTCTACGTTTCTTAAAGTGTAGCTGCTATGAAACAATCAGAAAATAGCAACTTATTTCTTTGCATCAGTGCTTTGTCATTCGTGGTGTTTACTCTATTTGATCTTAATGTTGATCACCCATCGCTGCTCTGTCTCTCTTCTCATGGTAGCTTTGGATTAAAAATACATTATACCATTAATACAGAGCTATGTTGTTTATTTCTTCACTTTAGCACTATTAAATTAGGACAACAAATTAAATTTAGCACTATTAAATTACCAGAGTTACCATAGAGTTACCATAATTTGTGAATAATTTTACTCTGATTCCTTAGGTGATAAGTAATTTTTTATACAACTGTCACTTCAGAAACCACAGTCCTACATTAATACAGAGATTTTATTTATATTACACTTTTTAGCAATAAAAACAAGATTTTCTATGAGTTTAATATATTTACTCTTAAGATTCATCTTTTGAAAGTTGCTGAGAAGATAGATCTCGGGATTCATTGAGTAGGTAAAGGCCGGCTCGGACTACACAAATGTAGCCAGAGTTAAACCCGACTGCAACGTTGCAGCTCATCGTCTAAACTCACGCCCGATTTAGAGCGTCGGGAACGACAAACAGTCTTGTAGTGTGACATAATTAACGATGCATCCAAGACCACGATTGAACAAGACTAGCATGTCAGAATTTTTCTTATATTGTCGTCTAGTTTGACATCCTGACCTAACGTTGACGACGTGAATCCTGACGTTTACCAATAGGAGAACATTTGCTCCTTATCTTTGCATCATCGTTTACAAGAATTCCTTTTTCTTCCTTCAGAGAAAAAATGTGTACATCTCATTTTAATTTATTTACATTATCACAAAAATCTTGCCCCGCTTTGGCCAACAGCCTGGCCACACTGCAAGAGTGATCCTGACCGCTCACCGTATGCTGACGTCACCACTGTTTCTGTGATTTTTGTTGCATAGTCTGACATGGTGCTGTTGTGAATGACCAAAAAAAAAATCTTGTAGTCTGAGCATGCCCTCGCATAAGGTATACAAGAAGTGACATCACGACACCCCCCCCCCCCCCCGAACCTTTGAACCTTAGAGCACTGCCAAGTTGAATGCAGAAATTTTCCTTCTCTAAACCACATTTAAAACAAAGGGATGATGTGTTGGGTTTGTATTTGTTCAATTTGTATGGGGTCGTATACATATCATGCAGAAAATTAAATTGTATTAATTTGTAAAACTTACTCTGCACAAGCTGCCCTGCAAGCGCCACCCCAGTTTTTTGCCCAGGTTTTTCTCCCCTCTTAGCCTGGCACTGTCAATGTTGGGTATCCTAGATGTGATAAGAGAAGTTCCTACATTTTAAAAACACATTTCGGTAATAGTTTGGGACTGTAGAATAACTGCTCCACAGAAGACAGAGTGGGTAAAGTCTACCTGCTCTAGTAATTAACCTTTATAAAATCCTGTAATTGAAGATGGTTTAAAAATCTCTGTTTGTCTAGCAGTATTATTTTGTGAGCTGCTCAAAAGACAGAAAGACTCCTCCTTCCCTTTCAGACTACACTTTAAAAGTGCTGCTCTGAAAGACTAATGGTAATAAATTATTACCACGAGTCTTATGCTTCTGCACAGTTTTCTGTTTGTTGTGAAATCTGGAAAAGCAAATAATATAAAAAATTCTAAAGTCGTACAAAAAAAGATCAGCTGCAAGATAGTTGACAAGGGGTAATAAAGTTTATTGATTGGATAGTTGATCCCGATGAGTTAGTCTCACTGCATTTTTCCTTTTGTTTACAGGATGCTTTCAGAAACGGACTGGTGGCCACTGAAGTGTTGATGTGGTTTTACATCGGGGAGTGCATCGGTAAACGAGGCCTCGTCGGCTATGATGTCTGAATCTTGGACTGTCATGCTTTTTCTCTTTTCAAGCGTTGTATATGCATCTTCCTGCAAAAATTCTGGGAACTAATAAACAGATATCTATTGTTCAACATACTCTTTTTTTTGTATTATTTTTATGTATTGTGTAAGAATACAGCCATAGAAAATTGAAGTTTGAAGCCATTTCTCTATTTATAGTCCTTATCTAGTAAAATAGATCAAAACTTTTATAGTTTAATAATTTATATATCAGGATAGTCTTTCTTTCTCTGAGTCTGTATGGCACAAAACACTAAACAGAAACTCTCAGGTGTTATTTAGCAATGGCTCAGCTCCATTCAGGTGCTTCAGTTTCAGGGTGTGGATTTTGCTGGCTCGCTGACAGAAAAATGAAAAAAATATGCTTAGCAGTACACTTTCTTGAAAGTTAAAAATGCTACGATAAAAGCTTATCTGCTAGCTAAATATTGTGATCATTAGATAAACTTAGGCTTTTAAAATAACCCTTCCATTTATTAGTTTTATTGACCAGCATGCAAATCAAAAGGCTTGTTGCTGATAACAGAATACAAATGAAATATGAAGACATTAAATGTTTTCCTGCTGAAGGTCAAGTGACTTTTGCTTCAGTGTGTCATGCTATAACAGGTTTCCTGCTCTTTTCATGAGTTCAGTTTTGAAATAATGTTCCAGAAAATTCTCAGTGACATTTTAGCTGGTATAACGGGAACAGGTCATGGTGATAAACCTGTGTCTTCCTTTCTGTGGGTGTCAGATTCAAACAATGTGCTGTCAGACTATGGCTCTAAATGTAAATGAGGATGAATTGTTCAGGGAATTATTCAAACACATTTGCAGATGTACAGCAACTCAGTTTTTCATGTTACAATGTTAAAATAATGGTTTGGGTGTTTCTAACCTCATTTATCCTCTTTCTTTCTCGAAACACTAATACTAAGCTATGTAAAAAAGAGCAAAAGAAGGTATTTTGCACCTGAAATAGAAAACAAATGTTCTTCAACAGCTCATCATCAGACTTGGTTTCAGAGGTTGATTTTTCTCTTGTTAAAAAGTGCCACAAGTGTTTAGCCTGTTTTTGATTCCACTGTTACTATTTGATCCTTGACATCAGGCATCCCATTCAGATGACAATTTCTGCAGACCTTTGATATGAAATTAGGGCAGTCCTTGAATATTTTTACAGGACAGCCCAGGATTTTCCACCACATTCAGCTTTTCCCCCTTGTTTTCCATGTGTTTTTCATAGCTTACAAAATGTTCAAATGTTTACCTGCTTTTCCAGAATGTGTAGAAACCTTTAATAAAATTATGATGATACACTTAGAGAGGAAATAAACAGCCTGCTAGTTAAAGACAAAAATGATCCATTTCAGCTGCTGGTTGGACAAGCATAACAGTACACACTGTAGTATACTTTACTTTTTGACAGTATTTATGAAAAACCATTTTAAGTATCATAAGGCTAGCCTCAATTATTCTGAAATTAATTAAATATTTGCAAGGCAACTTAGGAATTATAGTAAGAGCTGAGATATTTTGGCAGCTCAACTGAAAATCAAAGGGCACATTATACCATGAAAGAACTGAACGTCTTTATTTTTGTTCAGTTTTTCTGATCAGCCAACAGAGGGAGCCTTAATGTTGTCCGTATACGAGAGGTTAAAGTGTGGTCGCAAACTGTATTCACACTGCACACAGAAACTGAGTGACCTGAACCAGGTTCACAGGGTCAGAGACCCTTGCCTGGGCAATCCAATGGGTCTCCTAGTTGCTCGCTGTGTCACCTTGAAACGCCCAATTTCAATCAATAAAAAGTCTTTCTGTTTAGTCACAATAATGTATTGTATTTGAACTAATGAAATCATTCTACCTGTGAAATTAATTTAAAATCAAACAGTCGTATTAATGTGACATCAATAGTTTAACTTATTCAAAATACACTGATGAGAATATGGAAACACTATGGACAAAATTATGTGGCCAACCCTGTTTATTATTGAGTTCAGAATTCAAGCACCCAGCCATGCAGTCTTCATTTACAAACATCTGTGACACTAAATAGGTCATTCTGAAGAGCTCAGTGACTTCAAGCGTGGTACTTTAATGGGTGCCATCTTTGTACTAAGACAGTTTATGAAATTTCATCCATGCTGGACAATCCACAGTCAACTTTAAGTGATATCAGCAAGTGGAAGCATTTAGGAACAACAGCAGCTCAGCCACGAAGCGCAAGACCACGTAAAATCACAGAATGGGGTCAACAACTGCTAAGTGTGTGTGTGACCAAAGCTTCATGATATGGGTTTCCATGGCTGGGCAGCTGCATGCAAGCCTCACATTACCAAGTCCAATGCCAAGCGTTGGATGGAGTGGTATAAAGCACATGACGCTAGACTGTGGAGGGGTGGAAACCTGTTCTGTAGAGTGACGAGTCATGCTTCTCTGTTTGGCAGTCAGGTGGGCGAGTCTGAATCAGTTTGGTGGATGCTAGGAGAACACTACCTGCCTGACTGTCAAGTTTTCTGGAGGAGGGATGATAGTATGAGGCTGTTTTTAGGGTTTGGGCTAAGTCCTTTTTCTCCAATGAATGACAATCTTAATGCTTCAGCATGCCATGACATTTTGGACAGTGCTATGCTTTGAACTTTGAAGGAGTTTGGTGAAAATCCTTTTCTATTCCAACATGACTGTACCCCAGAGCTCAAATTAAGAACTGTAAAGATATGGTTTGATGAGTCTGTTGTGGAAGAACTTGACTGGCCCACACAGAGTCCTGACCTCAACCCCATCGAGCACCTTTGGGATGGACTGGAATGGAGACTGTGAGCCAGGCCAACATCGGTGCCTGACTACATAAATACTCTACATAATGAATGGGAATCCTCATGGAAAAAAGGTTGTCAGCTTACATATTCAGTCAAAATTTTAGTTGATGAAATAACACTGGTTAGCCCCCCCTGCAGAATAGGGTTTCAAAGATGAATATGAAAAGCTCTTCTATTTTAAATGTAATGCATTTTCTTTGATATTGTTAAAATTATTTTTTTAAACATGTTTTCTGCATCTTTGATGTGCACATACTGTTTATGCAAGGTTGTGAAAAGGAATAACCATACATTAACCTCCCCCTGCTGCTTTGACCAGTCCTTTTTAGTGAGCTTTGCCAGTGCAGAAACCCTGCATTCACACAGGCTAAGGGTTTACAATCCTGAATGCAATCAGCTGCTTTTATCTGTGACTGCATTTCCTTTATTGTCCTGTCAAACTCCTGTGGTTCTTTCCTCTGCTTACACCTGAATCTGTCTCATCTCCCTCTGTAGGTACTAAAAATCTCTCAATTTTTAGTACCTACAGAGGGACTTCTGCACACTTGCAGAAGTTAGCTAAGCAGATCAGTTCTTTCTGGTGTATGTTTTCACGCCACCCTTTTATTCTTCTGGTGTCCTCCAGGGAAAGCCCACCTCACCTTTAAAAAGCAATGTTTTGGACCTGAACTTTGTTAAAAAAAAAAAAAAAAAGCTCATGATAAGTAAAACAAGTAGATTTGATCTATTTATTAAAATCTGTATCAACCGTATCAATAAAGGCCTGATTACTGTCAGACCTGTTGAATCCAGAAATCCTTTATATAGAAGCTGTCTGACAAAGTAGGTAAAAGATCTCAAAAAACATGTCATGGTGCCAAGAACTGATGAGACACAGTCATTGACATCTATCAGTCTGGAAAGGGTTACAAAGGCATTTCTGAAGCTTTGGGACTGCAGTGAACTATTGTGAGAGCCATTATCCACAAATGGAAAAAAATTGGAACAGTGGTGAATCTTCTCAGGAGTGGCCGGCCAACCAAATTACTCAAAGAGTGCACTAACATCTCATCCAGGTCACAAAAGAGCCCAGAACTACAGGCCTCACTTGACTCAGTTAAGGTCAGAGTTCATGATTCAACAATGAGAAAGGGCTCCAGTGTGGCTGAATTAAAAACAATTCTGCAAAGAAGAGTGGGCCAAAATTCCTCCGCGACAATGCAAAAGACTTATTGGCAGTTATTACAAATGTTTGCTTCAAGTTGTTGCTGCCAAGGTTGGAACAACCAGTTATTAGGTTTAGGGGGCAGTTACTTTTTCCATAGGAACAGGTAGGTTTGGATGGCTTTTTCCCTTAATAAATTATATAATTAAAATGCATTTTTTACTTACTTGAGTTATCTTTGTCTAAAATTAAAATGTGGGTTAGGATCTGAAACATAAAAGTGCGGTGAATTATGCAAAAAAAAAAAAAAAATCAGGAAGGGTAAAAATACTGTTTCACAGCCCTATAACCGTGTGATTGTTGGGTCTTCATGTAGAGATAAATAACAGAAAAAAAAATCATTCATTTAGCTCTTTATTTAGCACTTTTAATGAACAACTTTGTTACAAAACAAGTCTTCTGTTGATATCAATTATACTCTGGATGTCCATTACATAAGTACATATAGATAAAATTAAATAAAGGTTAGTCCAAATGAAAAATAAACTGTAAAGACACTTAATGACTGACATGACTATTAGATAACATAAAAACATGACAGAATGAAATGTTCTTCTGGGTGTGCTGAATGTAAAACAACACACATTAATGCACCAGCATGGACAATATTGTATCACTCAGACCAGTCACACCAGTGTTTACATAGCCTTTGTGTTATAACACAGTAGGGTTGACAAGTGAAGTAATGGCTTATCAAGAGCAAATAGACCAACTGTGACTCAGCATCATCAGTATATCATTTATGAAGTAATGTGTAAATGTAAAATTGTGATCTATAACAACACATGGGATCAGGTAACACTTGAAGGTTTGGCTCCAACGTATGAGATACTGACATGTTTAAATATTATCCAGCAGTTATAATCAGATGTTAAATAACACTTCTCTTTGTATTTTACTTGTGTGATTATGTGGTGATCATGCTTTTCAATAAGACATCGAAATCTATCAATAAAATGTGATTTGAAATATGCAAAAATAAGTGATATGTAAAGTTAGAAAACTATGTACATATTTGGCAGGAACAAAAATTAAGCAATAAAACGTCATTTATATGGTATGGTACTGTTTCAAAAATATATATAAAGCACTGCTGGTAATGATGAGACAATGAAGGAAAAATAGAGCTTAGTGTTTATTTGAGGTTGCAGATCTTGACAGATGTTCCCACGCCAAATCCCGGAAAAAGAGGCTCAACAAACGTGGTCTCGAACCGGTGCAGCAGGTTCATGGTGTTCCCTATGCTATAAAATGCTAACACGCCCGCCGTGTGGTCCAGGTACACGCCTATCCTGGGGGAGTGGGGGGCGTTGATGGTTTTATCGACACGGTTGTGCCAGGCAGAGTAACCCGTGTCAGAGCAGAGGAGGCTCCAGGATTTGTCGTTGTATCCAAGCAGGCATAGCGAGCCTTTACCCTTCCTGCTGATGCTCCTGTAGGCCACACCGATGGAGAACTCGCCGCTCCACTCAATCTCCCAGTAGAAGCGGCCTCCTGATAAAGCCTCCCTGCACAGAACCTGAGCGAAGCTGTCAAATCTGTCTGAGTTTTCTCCGTATGGCTGAAGATCTCGGGTACGGATGACTTTCCTGCTGTTTTCAGAGATGTAGAGCTCTTTGTAGGCCGTGTTGGGGTCCAGTTTGAGCGGGCAGAAGTCTGCAAGGGAAGAATTTAACATTTTCATTCTGCAACACAACTAGAGATGAACTAAGCTGCAGCTGATGTTCTTTTCAGTGCTTGTGTTTCAAATGAGAAAGATGATTATAAGCATTATTGTTAGTAGCCCTTCATCTTGAAATGACACTGGAACAGGTTCAAAGGCATGAAGCTCATCTTTCTCAGAGACAATCAGGACATTTACAAGCAGCTACATAAACTGATTTATCGTGCTAGTCTGACCAAAACTAGACTTGTAAAATGTCTGTAAAAATCTTAGACTTGACATACTAAATGATATTTCTCGATGTTTGATGAACACGGCTAAATAAACAATGCGGTTGGGGATTGATTCAAGCTTGCATGTGCACAACTCAATCAGACCAAAACTGTACCAAGTTTTCAGCCCATGCCCCACAGTTTCCTATAAGCCTTCAAACTAAAAGTCCATAAGCTTACAGAGCCAGCAAAAGTATTCACCCCCTTATATGTTTTACCCTTGAATTGATTTTCTTAATCAAACATGATCAACATATTCTTTTTTGACCAAAACAGATACAAAAATCTTATAAGCCGTCCAGGGCTTGCTGTCGAGAAGCATCCCCACAGTATGATGCTGCCACCAACATGCTTTACATTCGGAATGGTGTGTTTGAGGTGATGTGCAGTGTTTGGTATCTGCCAAACACAGCGTCGTATCTGACGGCCAAAAAGCACCATTTTGGTCTCATCAGACCAAGGAACTTCGTTCCACTTGACCATAGAGTCTACCACATGTCTTTCGGTGAACACTAGTCCAGATTTAATTTGAGTTTTCTTCAACTGCGGCTTTCTCTTTGCCACTCTTCCATAAACTTTGACTGGTGAAGAAACCAGGCAACAGTTGTTGTATACAGTCTCTCCAATCTCAGCTGCTGAAGCTTGTAACTCCTTCATAGTAGTCATAGGTGTCTTGGTGGCCTCTCTTACTAGTCTCCTTCTTGCACGATCACTCAGTTTGTGAGGACGGCTCGATCTAGGCAGATTTACACATGGGCCATATTCCTTCCATTTCTTGATGATGGATTTAACCGAACTTTTGGGGATGTTCAGTGCCTTGGAATTTTTTTGTATCCTTCCCCTGACTTATACTTTTAGTAACTATTTCTCTGAGTTGCTTGGAATTTTCCTTTGCTTTCATGGTAAAATGCTAGAAATGCTAGCCAGGAATTCTGATTAACCAGTGACTGGACCTCCTAGACACAGGTGTCTTCATACTACAATCACTTGTAAGACATTCACTGCACTCAGGTGAGCCCCATTTTACCAATACCGAGTGTTTTTTTTGTTTTTTAGATTTTTTGTTGTTGTCAAAAAAGCCAAATGACATCGACCATGATTGATTTATAAAATTAGTAAAAGGGTAAAACATCCAAGGGGGTAAATACTTTTTATAGAGTGTAAGCTGGAAAGGGGACAACAGTCCAGTTAAATGAAACTTATAAGTCACCTGGGGCCTACCAAAAATGTCATACAACCATACCACAAGATTCAAAATAAGCTTTATATATATTAACAGATAATCGTGAATACTTAGCTCCAGATTGACGGCGGAATAGCACTGATATTTGCAGGTGAAAATAATAGAAAAAGATAGTGTCTAAATCAGAGTACACATAAAGGGGAGACTGATACTGCCCTGCCAAACAAACAGTGCCCTTGGTGCACCTGTTTCATTTGCATGCATGTAAACTATTAAACTTGCTCCCTTTCTATGAAAAATAAGCCTCAATGCTACAAGCTACTAATTCACAAAAGCCAGGGCTAATTACCACAGGCAGTAAAAGTGGTGCAATTTTTAAGCCATATGAATCCACGTATAAAGCTGATGCTATTAAGTTTACAAGGAATATTTGTGGAGTCATCAAGTACAATTAATGAGCCATTATGGTATTGTTTTGATCAGGCATTTAAAAACCACCTATATTTTCTTTTCTTATGTATGTCTCGTTTGATGTTAAATGTGACACTGTAAACTCTTTACTTGTAAAATTAATATCTTTGTAGGCAATGATGAATTCTTATGGTTAATGTTGTATCACCACTTAATTCAGCACCAGTTAAACCCTAACAACAGTTCTTTATGTAGGATTATTCATCATTTAAAACATGATCACAGTTTACAAAAAAATAAGTTTTTTTTTTTTCCCATGTGAGTAACTTCTTGTGGCGTACCTGCAGTACCTCCCACAATTTGGGACGCAGTGGTGTAAACTATGTGTAGGTTGACTTCACAGAACATGTAAACGTACTCACAGTATGACCTTTGACAGTTTTTTATGACTTACCATGGACAGTTTGCCCAATAAAAACCTCTCCCCTGAATCTGCACTGGTTTGCAGGTATTGAATTAATGCAACACAACAAAGCAGATACTCATTAGGTATTGACAACTTTTTTCAGTGCTTGCTCATGTATACCAGTCATCCTTGATCAAGTGTACACAAACTAAACCAACTCTTCCTTTTCTTTAACTTGTTTTCTTTTCTATTTTTGTAATGAACTCAGTATTTATCACTCTATGTGAAATACATTTCCTGAGCATGAAACCAATAAACAAGGAAAAAGAAGCATTAGGTTATCATATCTAAAACTAATCCCACACTTACATTTGACAAACTCTGCTCTGGTCTTGGGCTCTGGAGGAGGAGTGTTGTCCACCGTCATGACCTCTTTGCCTGCAGATAAAGAAACACAGTCAGGTCAGTGTGTTCTGCTCACACCCACACACATGCCTGTAATTCCTCTGATGGTGTGTTTTTAACCTAAGACTCCATGATGCAATCCCTTTGTGCTCTTCTCTGCATTATCAACCGAAACAATAATTAACCTCCTGGAGTCTTATGCAGCTATAAGACGTGACGGTGCTCACCTCTGCTCCTTCTGTCCAGTGTTCTGCTTTCTGTCATGTAAACTGGGACTTCATTCACTATAAAACACAACACATTCATATTAGAAACTTTAAACTTTTTTAAATCAATGATGCAGATGTTTTATGTTTCTGCTGCTGAGTTCAGACCTGATTTGGAGATACTTAGCAGCTCTTCTCTGCCGTACTCCTCCAAGCGTTCCTTGATCTCAGACACAGCTTTCCTCACGGCCGCGAAGGAGAAGTCAGGGTTCAATGTCACTTTGGGGATGAAGCCGTCATCAGTGGGTGTGCACAGGTAGTTAAAGTTCTGGAGGAAAGAGGAAATAAAAATCAACATAAACATCGAGAAAGAGCCTAAAACTTACTTTGAGGGAAATGTAAATACAACATTTTCCTTTAGAGCTGGAATAATAGACAAAGAGACAAAACGGTGGGAAAAATGTTCTCCCAGCATTTTCCATTCAAAGAACTGTGAGTAATACAACTGCTGCCATTTACAACTCCAGTATTACTTGTTTAGAAATGACAACGCCTGATTTATTCAGATGATTTAATTATCTTTACACTGTCATTACAATCATCTTAAATGTGAGTACAGAAAAAACAGCCTTGGTAGCTGAATGATTACAACACAGGCTATTGAACAGCCATGGTGATGATTCAAACCAATCCTTCTCAGTGGTGGACTCAGGATGTTTTAGGGGCAGACAGACAGTTGTCCTACATTTAAAGGGAAACAGTGAGAAACCACTGGAAAGGCACCCGGGAGGTCATTATATCACATTTAGCCCACTGGAAGGGCACCCGGAGTTGCTATATATCATGTTTTGACACAAAGAAGTCACCCTGGGTGGTATCTTGCCCCCTGGTAGGGTACCATGGTGGGATTTTATCGGGCTGTCCATTAAGAGGGCACCCTGGAGGGCACTTGATAACACTTTGTCCACAGAAAAGGCACCCTGGAAGGCACTTTATTGTGTTTTATCAACCAAAGGGGCATCCAAAAGGGCACTTTTACTTAATTTTTTAGACATTAGGACATCCCCATCTGAGTTAACTAGTACTCCCTATTGAATTTCAGCATTTCCTGTGTACCTCTTCACTACTAATCTGGGCAAGAGAGGAAACATTCACCAAGAGATGTCAGCTGACTGACAAACTCTGTACTTGCTGTTGTTTTACCATTAAAAACATTTCGAAATATCCTATAATTTGACTTAGTTTAATCTACATTCTATTGATGTGATTCTTTATAAACTTGGCCTCAGTGACAGAATAAAGATGGAGATAGAGCTGGGTGTATGAAGATAAGTATCTTTTAAATCTTTTAAAAACCAGTTAGAAGATACTTAAGATGCCTGGATCGAGAAAGGATTGAGTCCAGAGGGAGGTCGACAGAGGTGACACAACAAGCAACCGAGGAAGGGCAGCTAATGTTAGCTGACATTGCAGCATCACACACTGGTGGTATTTTTTCAATTTTAACATTTTTTAGAGATTTCTGGTCATCCTCATACACCCCAATGTATCTTTGTCTTTATTCTCTTACTGACACCAAGTTTATAGAAAATTAAATACGTTACATGTAAATAAAGGCTAGTAAAATCAAGGGGTATTTTCAGTTGTTTCAAATGGGAAGGAGTCAACTGACAAGAGATTTTGTCTGACCTAGTAACAGTAACTGAGAAGGGAGGGAATGACTAAGGGTCAATTCTCAAATCAAAGTGAAATTTAGTCCCAGAGACATAAAAAAATTACAACCTTGGTGAATCTTCAAACTGACTTTCAGTTTGACATCACCACCAGATTACATTAAAAACATTACAGGACAACTCCAAGTAAAAACTCAGCAAAGTTAGTAAAAACATTTGTCAGTGTCACACCTGGTCAGTTTGTCTGAGTTTATTCTTTACACTAATAGGCAGTCAAATCAGTAAAATAGGCAGTAGAGTATACAGCCATATCACTAATAAAAAGAAGAAAACTAGTGCTAGACATCGCTCTGTGCATATTATTACTCCATCACTATTCATCCTTCTTTAATGCATATTGTATAAAGAGCATTTGACAACAACCTGCCACTATCACTATGTTATACTTTATAGAGAGAGGCATGCAGAGCAATAAAGAAGCTTTTTAAATCAAGGTTTGATGATGATTTCTGTGTGGTTTGTTTGATATCTGCCGTATTAAACTGTAGCAGTACATTCATGAACTATCTTGCTATTTGGCCATAATATTTGTTAAAAATCAAATAGATTTTTTTCCACTTAAGTTTACAATCTGCTTTGTTCTAAGCTGTACATCTGTGTTTACCTGCAGAAAGTGGATGTGGTCCTCAGTGCTGTACAGCTGCTTGAGCCCAGTCTCCTTCTTCTTCAGCTCATCGATCTCCTGCTCCAGTCTCTCAATCAATACCTCGGCCTGGTTGAAAGCGGCCTTCTCATTGATGCCGATCAGCTTGGTGACCTCTGATCTCATCCTCTCAATGGAGCGGATCATGTCCTCAAACATCTTCTGGCTCTCCACCATCGCCCTCTGAGCTGAGTTCTGCACAGACCGAGACTCAAGAGGTCAGTTTTACACAGAGACAGAACAACTTTTCACAACTAGTATTAGTTTTCCTTTTCCTTACAATTCATAGTTGAAACTCATAGCTTTAAATAAGAAACTTTATGGATGTTTGTGAATGGAAAATTGTTTTTTTTTTTAAAGCAAAACGAATAACCAACTTTTTAGTCTTTCATTTAGCTCTCTCATTTTCCTTCATGGTTTATTCTTACAGTCAGGCCAATCATTTATGGTGGAAAATTGATATGGGAAATATGAAAAATAAATTTTAGCAGTGTGCTGCTTTCAGTTGTTGATGACAATTATATAAAAATAATTTATATTTTTGTTGATGTTCTCGTTTGCTTTTCAACCCATAAGAATCCACTAATACTAGTTTAAGCTTGTTTCAAAGCAAAAATTAAATCTCCTCAGAGGAGCTGTAATTTCAATGTTTCAAAGCTTTAATGTTAACATTTCAGACTTCTCATAAGAGCTTTAATGTCAATATCTTAAACTCCTCACAGGAGCTTTGATGTTAATGTTTAAAACTTCTCACGGGAGCTTTAATGTTAACATTTAAGACTTCTCACAGGAGCTTTAATGGCAACATTTAAGACTTCCCACATAAACTTTAATGTCAATGTTTTAAACTCCACTCTAAATCTTCAATGTGACTTGACGTACCTTGAGTGAATCCACGGCCGTCTTCAGCTCCTCCAGCTCCTTCACCCTCTCCTGACATTTCTGTTTGATCTCAGCTTGGGAGATTCCCAGGAGTTTCTGCAGGAAAAGATCACATTACACAGGTGCTTTAAGACTGTTTTGTTTATGTGCACCCCCATGCTGACTCTCTTTAATTAATTTTTCAGGAGTAATGGCAAATTTTGAATAGCATGCTGTTTTATTGTATGAGATTTTAAGCCTAATATTTGTTGCTCTGGTAAAAACATTCTCTCTCATGGAGGAATATCTGGGGAGGCCCTTCGTCTCGTTTAATAAATCCCGCTCAAAGAATATCTTCTTAATACGGCCGGCTTTTATCTCAGAGGGAGAGTTGGGGGGGAAAATCTGTGATGGAATTCAGCTCATGTCAGGAATGTGAATCTACCGCTGCCTGACTTTTAAAGAGATGTTTCAAGGTGCATGCAGCGCTGACATGCAGAATAGAGGGGCTTCTAATTCAGCTTTTACTCCGGCCCACCGACCCATTCTTCAAGATAAGCTCGAGGAATGTGGGGAATCTGGGGAGGGGGCATTAGAGGGGGAAGGGGAGAGTGGGAGATGGAGTGAGACGTGAGATTCAGGTTGTAAATTTGTGGATGAGAGAAACCAGACTTTGGCAAAAAATGAGTTATAGCTTCATCATGACCTTAAAATCCTTCAGTCTGTGGTCATAAATAAATGACCAAAACCTCTACTGAGATTTATCCTACATTATCTGTTAAAGCTCTTATCTAATGTTTTACAGCCGAAGAGTCAGGTGAGTCATTTGAATCTCCATCACCATGGTAACGGCAGCGTGATTAGGCCTCGACTTCCCTCCCTCACATTCCTGTATCGTTACAGACCCACTCCCACAGGTGGGAACCAAAGCAGCAGAAAGGAAGCGTGTAAAGTTTCTGTGTATTTATCCCACAGCTGGAAAATTCTCTGACACACAGAAAAAAGCCGCTTTCAGAGGCGATAACTGTTAGAGACACTCCCCCGGCGTCCAAGCAGCTAATCAGAGAGCTGGACTTGTTTTGGCGGTGAATGCCTGCCAGTGTAGCTGATAGCGTTGAAATGGGTCAAAGTACAGACGCCAGTTTGAGTGCAGAGAAAAACAGCCTGTTTGCTTTAGCTCAAAATACTCCGATGAGTATGGATTTCTAATCTGACAGCTTTTGTTGATGGTTTATAAGTCTGAAAAACCTTTTAACAGTTGGAAGAGGAACTTCCTTTTGTTGTTTCTCTCGTGTTAATTGATCACAGCTTATCTTTCTGACCCGAAATCACACTTTCAGTCTCACAGAAGCTGACAGAAACTGATTTTTACAACCCCTTCTGATGATACTTTGCCGGTAACTTAATGTGTTTACACCATCACAGTGATCCAACTCTAGAAATCTAAATTTTTTACTGTTCACTTATTTTCTTTAAGATCCATGACAAGTTCTCAGTCCGTGGTTAAGCTAATTTTATAATCTTCGATCTACCTATATAAGCAGGCCTGTATCCAAACAGGAAGTCAGTTACCTGTTGTTTAAGATTGAAGAAAAATCCACAATGGCACAAACACAGTTTTGACTGCCAAAAAATTGATCTTTTAAATTGTGATAAAAAGGGTGCGATTAATTGCGATTAACTACAGAAATTCTCAGATTATTCGCAATTAAAATGTTTCTTTCTGTGTTACAACAAAATACTCAATCCCTCAGAAACAGCCTAAAATGGATCTTTATACAACATTTTGAACCAGCCTGAAAGAGCCTTTTCTTATGTATTTTGTCTTATTGAAGGATCTCTGATTGTCTTTCTGGCTTGAAATCCCAGTTTCATTTTCAGATGCTGACTTAAAGGGATATTTCTAACATCTGAATGATCCTTTCTATGTCTTTGAGTCAGTTAATCTGTCAAAATGATCCATTTAGATGGTACTTTTTCTGTACCTTTATGCATTTAGTCTTAATTACAAGCTCAATCTCTTGACACGTGATCACTGCCTATTTTTCTGACCTGGAATAAAACTTTATTTCTCCATAAAGCAGCTTGAAAACATGTGTGAAACACAGCCTGAACCAGACTGTGCATGCACTTGAACACATTTAGTCTTTCAGAGGATCAGACTTTTTAAACAAGATATCTTCTTATCACCTATTACATCAGAATCAAACTAAAAGTGATTTACAACACCTGAAAGAGCAACTCTGCTTTCCTTTTCAAGCTTTCTGACCCTAAATAACACATTTATTCTCCCAGAAGTAGACTGAGAGAGGTTTTTCTAACAGCTCTTGAACCATGCTTTTCCTGTACTGTTTGGTTAATTACATGGACCAATCTCTAAGGCTGGATCACAGCTTATCTGCCTGACCTTGTATCACACTCTTTGCTCTCTAAAAAGCCTTACTGAAAGTGTTTTCTGACCTATAACCTTCCTTTTTCTACAGAAACTAATCTACTGTAAAGAAATGCCTCTAGAAGTGGGACACCTGCAAACTTTCTTGTAAAAGTGACATTTTCTGTGGCTAAAAAGCTGGCTGAAATGGATTTCTCCAGTACAACCTGAAGACACATGCTCACCTCTTATCCTTCTGACCTGAAAAGGCAGTCAATCCCCCAGATTTTTACACATCTTGAACCATTATTTTCCTGTGCCTAAACGCCTTAACTCTTCTGCAAAGGATCAGCCTCTACAAACAGGATCACAACTTGTGGTTTTGACCTTTAAACACACTTTCAGTCCACCAGAATCCAACTTAGAGTGATCTTTATAACGTGAACCCTTGTTTTTCCAAGGCTTTTTGTA
This sequence comes from Cheilinus undulatus, assembly GCF_018320785.1. NCBI lineage: Eukaryota > Metazoa > Chordata > Actinopteri > Labriformes > Labridae > Cheilinus > Cheilinus undulatus. The sequence goes on from NC_054876.1 coordinate 11,807,305, forward strand.
TCAAGTCTTTTGAAACGATACGAAAATCTGCTCAAGCCTGTGAAAGTAAGTAAGGCATTAATACCTACAGAAACAACTCCTGAATCTTTCAACCTTGTGCCACTTTTTATTTTCTGAAAATCTGACAGAAAGTGTGTTTTCTGACACCTGAAACATACAAGGACAGGTTTCACAGTTAAAGAATGCATCTCTAGAAACTGCATATCTTTCTCTCTGATATCACGATTTTGTTTCATTAAAGCTATCTGAAATTGAACTTTCTCACACTCTGTGAACAATACTTTTTTGTACTTTGACATATAAGGATGTGTCTCTACAAACAGGATCTCTGCTTATCTTTCTGACCATAAATCACAGCCTTGGTTCTCTTAAAAGCTGTCTGAAAGTGTGCTTCCTGACACCTGAACTATACTTTTCTCTTAGTGTTTAGTAAATACAAGGACAAATCTCCAGAACCGGTAGCCTTTCTTACCTGCTTCTCTCCTCTCTCAGCCTCAGCAGACACAATGTCATGGCCCTTGTGTTCACTGACAGTGCAGATAGCACAGATACACATCTGGTCTGTCCGACAGAAAAGCTCCAGGGACTTTTGGTGCTGCGGGCAGATCTTCCTGTCCAGGTTGCGCAGAGCATCCACCAGCTTATGGTTCTTGAAGGTGGGTGACTCGTAGTGAGACTTTGAATGTTTCTCACAGTAGGACGCCAGGCAGTTGAGACAAGATTTCACAGCTTTGAGTCTCTTCCCAGAGCAGAAATCACAAGGGACATCACCGGGCCCAGCGTAGATGTTCCCCTGGGAGGCATTGATATTAAGGTTCAGGCCGCTCTTCTTGATCTTCTCAGCCACCATACTCAGGGTGGCATTAGGCCTCAAGACAGGCCTCTGGGTGAAGGTGATCTTACATTGTGGGCAGATGTAAATCCCTGTGTAGTCAGCTTCGTTCCAGTAGCCGCTGATGCAGTCCATGCAGAAGCTGTGGCCGCAGGGGATCGCCACGGGGTCCTTGAGGAGGCTCTGGCACAAAGTGCAGCTGAAGTAGTCTGGAGAAGTGTGGTCAGCCATTGTGATGGACTCACAACACCGTCAAGGCCTGAGGAAACGCTCTGATAGAAAGCCAGGAGCAGATAGAGACTCGGTCGAGTGTGCTTTGGAGCCCGCCCTCCTCGGTGTGGTACAGCCTGCCACAGACAGGACCTACTTGTATTTCTGAATTCCAGAGGTTATTGATTGAAAGCAGACAAGGCCCTCCCCCTGTGCTGTGAGTGTATCGAGCCCTGCCCAGTTCAGATAAGCAGGTTGAGCAAGGAGGGAGGAGAGAGAGGGCGGGAGAGAAAGAGAGTCAGGGAGAGAATGAATGAAATGTAAAAAGCACAAGAAGTGTCAGCTTATGTGGGAAAGCAAAAAAGGCTTCCTAGCAGCTTCCTTTATTCTCACATTCCTCCTGTGGCTCATCATGAGGACGGATTGCGCACACACTTCTCGGCAGCTGGATTTCCACCTATTGTTGTCGCACAGAATCGCCATTGTCTTAAACCGGTTATAGTCGGACAAACATAAATGCTGCCTAAGGTACTGTAGGAATTTAAGGGACCACCCAATAAACAAACAGAGAGAGCCTTTGAGCTGCAGCACAGTTTCGAGGTAATTTCAAACATCTTTCAACGCAGAAAAGATGTTAAAAGTTTAACTCGCTGCAGGTTGTTTGTCCAGGAGCAGCTAGAGTTCAGTACTGCTGTGTTTGCTCTGAGTCCTGTCAGACCAGTTGGGTGACTTTGTGTGTAACTGTAGATGTTTGTACAGCAGGAAGGAAACACACATGCACGGCTGCGTATGTGTGCACCTGCAGAACATTCCTGCCAGGTTTGCTGTTACAATGCATGTTTGACATATTTGTTGTGCCTTGCCTCATCACAAGCTATGTTGCATGTTTTCATTCCTAGAAATATCACTCTCATTGTTACCTGATGCTGCTCTGTGACCCTGACTCACTCTGCCACGTGGAGTGACATCACGGCGCTAATTAGCATTTTAATGAGGCCCTTTTTAGAAGTTTCAACCAATACCAACACCCCATTCACAGTTCTTAAAGATAAGAGTTTCTTTTGCTTGAAATAAAAGCTTTGATAGAGATTTTACAATCCCTGCCTAAAATATAATCATGTACTCATAAAAATATAGGTTAATTTTAAGGTTGTACAACCTTTTTTTTTTTTAGCTCCACCCTGAATTCATTTCTTGCATTACTTCATACACTTGGTAGTTTCACCTCTCCATATTTGGTAAGGTTTCTGATAAGCCAGTTTTCCTTCCTTCCTGTAGAGTAAAGGGAGCGCTCTGTGCTTACAGATTAACTACCTGTTAGTGATGATGGCAGGCTGCAAACGCCCCAAACTCTGACAACTCTAAGAGAAAAGTGAAGGTTACTCATTAGCATGCATGTTTTGAAACTGTCAATGCATTGTTTTTACCGGACTTCTGAGATTTAAATACAGAATAAACTCAAAACAGATTCTACTCTTGTGGTAGGAGAGACAGAGAAATGCCTTTCACTCAATATGACAATATTTTATAGACTATTCTTAGAAGATAATACCATGAATGAAACACTGTGACAAACAAAACAAAAACAAACATGTTAAATCATAATCAAGCATAATTTTTGGTCAAAAATATCTTATTACACATAAGCCACATTCATCAGACAAGCCCACTTTATATAAACATCTTACTCAAAGATATAAACCACAAAAATTGGAGCTGAATGGCATGTTACAAGAAAAATTTCTGCCAAAGAGACAGCAATTCTTATTTGCTGATTTGTTCAATCAAATTTGAAATTAATAATTATTTTATCTCATTTCAAATCCCTTAAGTTAAACTGTTTGCTGACTAAATTAATAGACAGACAGACAGACAGACAGTCCAGAAGGAAATTCTAGAAACTAGACAAACTAGAAAAACTAAACCAGACTAGATTAGACTAAACTTAGCAAAACTTCACTAAACATAACCAACAACACAAGACTAAGCTTCACTTAACTCACTCAAATTAACCTAATTTAACTAGACTAAACTAGACTACACTGGATTCGATTAGACTAATCTAAAACTAAAACTAGAGTAGACTAGACTAAAGGGAACTAAACGAAACGAAACCAAACTTATCTAAATAAGTCAGACTAAACTAGATCAGCCTTGACTATTAAAAACTAAACTAAACTAAGCTGAATTTAACAAGACTAGAGTATGCTAGATTAAACTTTACTAAAGTAAGCTTTAGTAAACTTTACTACACTAAACTGAACTAAGCAAACTAGACTAAACTTTACTGAACTAAACAGTTACAATACAATGTTACAATGTCATTTAGCAGATGCTTTTATCCAATGCGACGAACATTCGAGAGCAAGAACAACACAAGCAAAGATCCAGACAAGAAGAAAAAAAACATCAGTAAGTGCCACAAAGTGCTTCAAGTCCAATTGGACGCAGGTGCTGCCATGCAGTGTTAAAGGCAAAGCACATAATGTATAAAAGTGTTTTTTTGTTTTGTTTTTATAAACATCAACAATGAAACAACAAAAATGTGAGATCTCTCTTCATCACCATCCAATAAATTGTCTTCACAAAAACTAATTACTAAAGTACCAAGTGCTGGATCACTCACAAAGAGCTGGGCATAAAAATCCCAGAAGTAGCAGTAGTTTACTGAGGTAAACTAAACAACTAAACTAAACAAGACTTGACAAACTAAACCAAGCTAAGCTTAACTAAACTAACCAAGGCAGACTAAATTAAACTAAACTGAACTAAACTAACTAAACTATACTAGACTAAACTAGGCTAGACTGGATCAGCCTAGGCTAAACTTATCTAAACTAGAATAAACTAATTAAACAAACTAAACTAAAATCAACTAACCAATTAAACCAACTTAACTAAACTACACTAACATAATCTAAGCTTAGTAACACTAAAATAAACAACCCAGCTAAATTAAATTAAGCTAGACTGATCAAGAGCAGAATAAAGTGAACTATACTAAACTACACTAGTAAACTAATGCAACAAGATTTAACTAAACTAAGTTATACTGAAAAAACTAAACCTTGGTGAGGCATATAATAATCAGCTCCTATTTGTAGTGTAACTAATTACAAGCAATTTAGGCCTTACTTGTCATGTTAAATCTTGAAGTTAGACATTATTAGACCAATAGACTATAGATAAGAGGTTTGCAACATAATTCAACAGAAACACTTTATGAAATGTTATTTTTCTAAGTTTATCAATAAAACTTTACTTCACTTTTTGCTGTATACAGTAAAGCTGTGAATTTAATAACAGTTTCATTGGTGTCATGACAACAAATACTTGCAAAAAACATTTAAAAACTGAATTTATTGCAATGAATTATAAAATTACATAATGTAAATGTGTACTTAAGTAGCATGCATACATTAAGACTGTATCTAGATACCTGGGTATAACAGTCATGCTTTAACATTATGTTGATGCAGTCAGATGAAGCTCAAACTATACCGCTACTCTTCAATTAGTGGCTGACTAAAATGTGTTTTTGGATTTATGATAGATTCAGGAAAAAATGTCATAAATACTCTTATTGTTTGAAACAAGAAGAACATCGGGAAGATGTAAAAGCTGAGGTATAGCTTATATATATGCTATCTTAAATACTTGTTTATTCATTGCAGTTTATATTGTAAGCGCAATACTGAACAATGTTATCTCCTAGCTGATGAACCAAATGAACATGTGCATTCTGGCACCAACTGTATTCTAAGAACCCATGAAAATACACGGTAAAGTTAATATGAAGCTTGATTTCTATTTGATTAAATTCACCTTCATAAGATTTAATCACAAGCCTTTCTTACAGAGGAGTGAGTCTCTTTGAAGGAGCAGACAGAAACTCTTCAGTCCGAGCCTAAATGAAAGGAGAAAGGTCAACCATTAAGGAGCAGAGAGAGAGAGAGCTATTCTGCAGAGCAGAATGGGTCAAAGGAAACATGACCCACCTCACTGAGAGTGAGCAATACAAACAGGAAGACACGATATCAGAAAGAGTTTAGAGAAAACAGAGAGTGAATGTGTTGATGCTGGCAGATACACCAAGATAAAAGACGAGATCAAATGTGAATGAAAAGGTGTCAAACCGCAAAAGCATCAATAGATTTTCAACTGTCTTTTGGGATATCTTATCCAATAAGGCATGATGCTGTTTTTTTTTTCTACCTTGATTTAAAAAAGGTCATGTCAAAGTTCACTCATATACTAAACAATGGTGGAATAGAATATACAACTAAATGCTAAACAATGCCTAATCAGCCAACCACATGGCAGCAACCAGTGCATTTAGGCATATGGTCAAAATTATCTGATGAATTTAAACTGAGCATCTGAATGGAGAAGAAAGGTGATTTAAGTGACTTCGAAAAGTATCATGATTGTTGTTGCCAGACTGGTCAGGGTGTTTCACACACTACTGATCTACTGGAATGTTCATGCACAACCATTTCTAGGTTTTCCAGAGAATGGTGAGAAAAAGAGGAAGTATCCAGTGAGTAACAGTTCTCTGGGCCAAAATAGCTGATAGCAGAGGTCAGATGAGAACAAGCAGACTGGTTCAAGCTGATAGAAAGCAACAATAACTCCACTTGTTACAACAGAGGTACACTATCTGGACAAAGGTATTCAGCCAGTGGACCATTATACCAACAGGGACTGTGATAGCATTGTATTCAAAAACATGTACTTATGCAGCTATATCAGATCCTACTTTTCTTGGAAGGCTTTCCACAAGATTTTGGATTGTTTCTGTGGGAATTTGTAAAGTCAGGCAGTGATGTTGGATGGGAGGGGCTGGCTTGCAGTCTATGTTCCAGTTCATCCCTAAGGGTCATGATGGGGTTGAGGTCAGGGCTCTGTGGGCCAGTCATGTTCTTCTGCACCAACATATGTCAAGCATGTCTTTACAGTCCTTGCTCTGTGTCCTCCCCAGTCTTGCCCCTCTGACTGCTAAACAGAGAAGCACAATTTGTCACTCCACAGAACACGTTTCCACTGCTCCATAGTCCAGTGTCAGTGCGTGTTACACCACTCCATCCAACGCTTGGCATTGGACTTGGTGAAGTGATGCCTGCATGCAGCTGCTCGGCCATGGTTTTTGTGCTTACATTAAAGCAAGTGAAAGTTCAAAACTCCTCAGCTATGGATCAGCAAAGCGTTGGTGGCTGTTATGCACCATGCGCCTTCGCAGTCGTCGATCCTGCTCTGTGATTTTATGTGGTCTTCCGCTTCATAGCTGAGTTGCTGTTGTTCCCAGATGCTTCCACTTTCTAATGTCACTTAGAGTTGACTGTGGAATATCCAGGAGGGATGCCAGTTTGAACTTGAACATATCTTGTTCATATCTACATCCCCAAATGCATTGGTTGCTGCCATTTGATCAGCTAATTAGATATATGTGATTATGAGCTGTCGAACAGGTGTACCTAATGAAGTGGCCAGTGAGTATATTTTGTGCTCTGACTGTATAGTGACAACAATGTGAATGTATGAATTATACTGTAACCAGGGTCCAAAACTAACACTCGCCACTCGCCAATTACGGGTAGATTTTGTCTTTTCTCTGGCTGGTAAACTTCTAAGACCACTCGCCACTGTGGTGAGTTTTTTTTTTTTTTTACCAGCGAAAAATTCATTTTTTTGTTACTGGAAAACGATGCTGGTATCAGCTGGTTTCCTGGCAGAGTAATGTGTATTTCAGGCCGAGACAATCTTTAGTCATGTAAGTGCGTCAGTCATGACGTCATTCATAGCGGGCCGAGGTGGATAGCTGATTGTTACTGTACCCGTACCTCCTTGCAGTGTTGCCAACTTAACGACTTTGTCGCTATATTTAGTGAGTTTTCAGACCCCTCGAGACTGTTTTTCAAAAAAGCGACTAGCGACAAACCTAGCGACTTTTTCTGGTGTTACTGGAGACTTTTTAAGACTCTGACATTAAAGCATGTCTCGCTGTAGCGCCTCTTGAGCAGCAGGGTGCTGCTGTGGGCCCCTCCCTGTCCCAAAGCACTGACAGGCAGCCCACTCCTCGCGCAGCAGTCCCTCTCAGCTGCGATCAGAGCAGGAGATGCTCACGCCTCCATGTCCAGACTACAGATTAACCGCACTGTGAAGGTGCTTTGACAGTTTTTTCTATTGTCTCTTCTTGGTCCATTTAGATTTTTAATAAAGACTGTATACAAAAAAAAAAAAAAAAAAGAAATAGATTTGTTGTAGACTCTTCAGTGGACCATAAGGTTTAAAACTAAACCAAATGTAAGAAAACTAAACTTCTAAGAAAAATAGCACAATAAATAAATGATAAAGCAAAAATAAAATTTAAAGTAACTCTGCCAGAGTATCTCTTGTGTCATTTTGCCTAGCCCAGATAAAGGAGGGTTGGAATTGTGAAGTTATAAAAACGTGAATCGACAGAAGCAAGTTCATTTGTTGTTCTACACATAATAAGGGTCTTTTAACTCACTTTTTGTCTCTTTCAGCATACATTATTGCTAGTATTAGTCCATACTATTAAAATATTGATTGAGAATCGCATACAAGACCCAAATGACATGTTAGATATACTGATAGCAAATTACAACACTTGAATGCAATTTTTATTTGGTTGGCTTGTAAAATATCTGCCTGGCTGGTAAAAAATTTCACTTACCAGCCAGGCTGGCTGGTAAGTGAAAAAGTTAGTTTTGGACCCTGACGGTAACAATGTAAAACTGCAGAATCAAGAGTGAATTTCATGACAGTAACTAGAGGTGCCCCGATCCGATATTGATATCGGATATCGGTCCGATATCAGCAAAAAAACGAGTATTGGATTATATCGGATTACATCTAAAATCTCCAATTTAAGCACTCCGATACAAGCAGTCCATTCCAGACTCTGCTCCAGCACTTCTATCCAGCAGCGCCACAGGATCCAGCATGCAGAGCCCACGTGATCACAACAACAGTGTGCATGAGTGCTAACCGCATCCTAACAGTAACAGCAATGAACATCAAAACAAACAAATCTATGCTCTAAATTATAACAATGGATTATTGATAGGAAAAATAAGGCTTGTTATATTTTGTTTATGCCTACTTTCTCAGACTTGTTCTACTCTAAGCCTGTACAAGGTTTCATGGTCTATAGTAGTTCATTGAGCCAATACCAAACTTCAAAATAAAAGCACCTGAGCCAGAATCTGTCAGAGGAAGTTCAGAGAAAGCACGTTTTTGTTCTACAACACATGCTGTCAGGTGCAGGGAGGGTCACATGGAGGTAAAGCATGCTACACAGATGTGTTTCTAATCGTGTGTGCCCTCATATGCCCGTCTGATAGAAACTTCAGTGATTGTAAAAAGATGTTTCTAGTTGGTGCACATGTTGAAGAGAAACATTGTTTGTGTCGTTGCTTAGATAGCAAGGCTGTGAGGCAATATGCAGGCAAACAAGTTCTTCTTCTCTATAAAAGTTTTATATTTTAGTTTTTATGGAAGCAAAGTTCACCTCTTTGTTTAAAACAGGGTTAAAGAGTCAGCTGGGTACAGACTATGTAGTGCACTGACAGTGAAACAGTTGTGAAACCTCCTTAAAAACACAAAAAAGGTGCGACTTCTGGACTTTAAATAAATTTGTTTGGGAGGCTCTTTGAATACACATAGACATAGACATCAAACAACCAAAAACCCTGCGAGGCACTCTCTTTGTGAATATTTAAAAAAGCCTTTGATGTCACAGCAATACCTTAACACAAACTGATGCAATCTGCATCAAACTGCTTCAGACAGTCGAATACAGCTCTGAGTTGTTTTAAGGTGTACACAGCTATGCTTTGATAAAACATGCTCTTTAAATGTTCAAAAAGACATAACACCTTTGAGTCCTGCAATAACATTCAATGATTAATGTATACAAAGACCCATGCTGAGGTGCATTTCTGCTATGGAGTTTTGGCTCAAATTGCCTCCATTTGACCCTTTTTAAAAAAAATTCTGTATTTCGTCTGGGATCGTACCTGGCAACTGGTACTTTATTGCATCACCCCTTTTTGGTCTAATTTTGAGTCAGGTCCACAACTGTTGATTTTTCCCTCAATTTTGGTGACATATCCACGGTCATGACGTTTGGTCAAATATTGAGTTGTTTCCACGATGGCCAGTTTTTGGCCCAAATTAAGTGACAGGTTCATGATAAAATCTTTTTGTTCGGATTCTGAGCGGTTTCCACAATGGTTGATTTTTGGCTCAGATTTGGCAACAGGCCCGTATTTTTTTGATTGTCAATTTTTCACTCAAATTCAGTGATAGGTCCACAATTGTCAATCTTCCATGTAAGTTTGTGACAGGTCTGCAGTCATGATGATTGGTCAAATGTGAGTTATTTCTGCGATGATCAATTTTCTGCTCAAATTTGGCAACAAGTCTGTGTTATTCACTTTTTGGTCAATAATTGAATTGTTTTCTGCATTGGTCAATTTTTCACTAAAATCTATTGACAGGTCCACAATCAAGACTTTTTCATGGAATTTTAAGTCGTTTCCGTAATGGTGAATCCATGCTTAAACTTGGGGACTGGTCGGGAGTCATGACTTTGTGGTTCAATTTTGAGTCTGTTGTGGTCGTGAGTTCTTGCTCATATTTGTTGACAGGTTCACAGTCATCAGTTTTTGGTCCAATTTCAAGTTGTTTAAGCAATTGCAATTTTTCACTTAAATTTGTTGATGGATTAAAAGTCATGACTTTTTGGTGAATTTTGAGTCAGCTCTGCAATGGTTGTATTTTGCTCAAATTTGGTGATGTGCCCAGGGTCATGACAATTTGGTCGGTTTTCAGTTGTTTCCATGTTGGTTGACTTTTCACCTAAATTTGGTGACAGGTCTGCAGTCATGACTTTTTGGTCAAATTTTGAGTTGTTTCAGTAATGGTCCATTTTTTGCTGAAATTTAGTGACAGGTCTGCGTTCAATAATTATTGGTCAAATTTTGAGTCAGGTCCATCATCGTGATGACAATATAGGAGTGTCAGGTGTAGGATGTCAACACAGGAAATAAACATCTCTTATCAACAGCTTCATTCTGCTGTATAACTTCCCAAACTATCCTGTACTTTTCCATAGTATCTTGTCTCACTGCTTGCATCCATCTCTGGAAAAATAAAGCTGCAGACTGCAAACAAGGCACACTATTGACTACATGTCCTCCATTTTTGTTGTATTACACTGAGTCTAGCCAAGTTGAGCCTACTCTACACTACTTGTGATGATCTGTTGAGATCTAAAATATTTGGAGATCAGGGTTGTGATTTTTTCACCAATACCATGAAGTCCTAATGGCGTTTCTTGATGGCTATGTTTTCATATTTGCTCTGTCTGAGAGAAAGAAATGGTTGACCTAAATTTATACCAGGACAGGTGTTCAACTGCACTCTGTTGGTAAAATGTGTGTTGCATTTATTTTAGTTATTGTTTATAATAGAATTAACAAAAAGCTTGGTTCCTGAAAACAAACTTTAGGGGGAAATGCTTCAGACTATGAAAACATTTGGGAGATATTTTTATGCCTCTGTACGGGTGATAGCCAGGGTCAAAAGGATCATGTTTTTTAGGTTGTCTGTCTCTTCATCTGTCTATCTGTCCGTTTCCTCTGTCAGTCCAGGCTGTAGTTGTGAATGTCAAGAAGGCTTTAAGGATTTTCTTCAACTTTTATACAAATAATCAAGTAAATGTGGTCACAGTGACTTTAAATTTTGGAAACAATATTTCAAAATTGTGCTGAGGGATTCTTGTCAAAATTGGCACAAACCTACACTTGGACTTGAAAGTGAACTGGATGGAATCCCATTCTTCAACCAGCATTTGTCACAAGTTAGCCCCTGTGGGTTTTTTGGTCACTCTGGCACAAACCGCACACCCAAGCTGATTCCACAATTGTTGAATGGGTTTGAGGTCAGGACTGCTGGCAGGCCAGTCCATCCTCTCCAATCCCAAATTTTGGAGGTAGTCTCTGATAAACCCTGCTCTGTGGGGGCGAGCGTTGTCATCTTGGAGAATAGTTCGGTCCCAGACTGTGGAGCTATGGGATTGCTGAACATAAAATTCCTCCACATGTTCAGGTTCCAGTGCACGTGTTTCTGACACAAGCGAACAGGACTGGCACTTAATGGCAGTCATGGCAAGCCTCATGGAAGCCTGATGAGACTGGAGATCGGCTGCATGGAGTCTGTTCTGGATTGTCTGGGTAGAGAGCCTTTGGCCATATCATCCTGCAAATATGTAGAAGACAGCCCGGTTCCTAAGATCTGACAGGTTGAGGAAACGGTTCTCTTGGGGTGTTGCCTTCTTGGGACTCCCACTTAGCCGCCTGTCTATGACATTCCCTGTTAAATGGAACTTGGTGTTCAGTTTGGAGATGGTACTAGGGCTCACTTCAAATAATACTGCAACTTGGTTTTGCAAGAACCAGCTTGAAGTTGTCCTATGGCAGAGGCCCATTCAGATGATAAAAATCAGGTGCCAAACATTGTCAGCACCTGGGGGTACCAGAAGCTCAAACAAGAGTCAGTAGGAACAGCACCAAAAGCTGTTTGGCATTGACAAAGAAGATTTTGTACATTTTTTATGGGCGCAACCCACATACTCAGCTCTGCTGCTCATCCCACGAATATGTTCCTTACAAATGTGGCACTATTTAAAAGGAAAATAAACAGGCTTTCCAACGGAATAAGATTTATGCCAAGAAGCATTGTTACAACAAAGAAATGATCAACCAAAAACAAATTTTCTTCCTTTTTGCACTAAGTTTATATCCTCACAATGTGCATCTCATGTTGAATGCAAACATTCAGTAAATATATTTAACCAAAAGTATACACAGCATTGCAGTGTTTCACAAGAAAATCAAATTTCATTTAACATTTATTTAACTTGGTCACACAGTAACAGTAATATTGCTTTGAAACTAATCATGCACAGGTCCCAGATGCTCTGCTGTAGGTGTTTATTGCAAAATGCTAATTTTCAACACCTGTCTGCAGGAGGCTTTTAGAGATTAATGTTAGAAATAAAGGAAGATGAGAAAAGAACAGAGATAGAAAAATGAAATCATTATATAAGTCACTTTGTTATATTCTGACTGTTGTAAATCACATGGCTTCTTATCATGAACTCTTGGTAAACATTGCATAAGTCTGGCCCCGGCCCCTGCTACATCTCAGTGCTACTTTGAGTCTTGCATGTCGTCTGTAGTTACTGTTGTTGACGGACAACAGAACCCTTTAATGCCTGGCACTCAGCTTGGGCCCTGCTGGTTCCAAACAATGGAATCTTTTAAGCAGGCTCTTTTGGCCCTCCTGTTATCTGGACTATCAAGTGTAGTCGCATTCCTATCTCCGTTTCAACAACCCCGAAACTCTGTCTGGGATGGGAGGTGTGTTCACTGTAAGATGAAATCTACAGAGGAACGGACTGAGCTCAGAGGAGGACGCGTTCTTACTATCATTCTTATGATTGTGTGGTTTCAAAGCTTGTAAACTCAAGACACAGAGAATTAGTTCCGGGGCAGACTTCCAGAAACCGCAGATGTCTTGTCAGAAACTGAGAAGATAACAGTTGTAATGAAATGCAAAATTAAAATAGAGTCAATAATTAACAGATTAGAGGTGAGCTAAAGGTCAGGAAACTGATCGTTTGCATAGAAAACCGATACTTATTGTATTCTTTGTCTAGAAAACTTAGTTGCATTATTATGAACCAAAAAGGCATCATGTATGCTCTCAAATTCTGTGATTTAGTTGATCATGAAACTGCAGATTTAATGTAAAAAGGACAAAAAAAACCTCCTTGTATTCACAGGTTCTTTGAAATAAGACAAAGCCAGTGTGAACTTGAAGAACCAGGTATTTTTCACAAACAATGGCAAGGGCAAATATAAAGGATAGAGATGTTTATCCACCAAGGAGTGAACTTGTGGAATAGCTGCAACAAGGAATAAAAGATGTGTAGCTCTCTTTATACACGGGAGGGAAAAAGGTGTAAAAATGGAGATATTAAACATCGGTTTGACCTTTATTGTTTCTGAAGAGGCTGAAGCTCTTGTTTCTGTCCTCTCTTCTTGTTACTTTGAAATGTGTCGACGCTCCTCTACTGTCAGACTGTAGCTTTACATGCACCTCTAGTCAATCTTTTTAGTCATGATTTCTTGAAATTTAACCTTTATCCCATTTAAGATACAATGATATAAACGTGTTTGTATGTATATTTATTCTGTTGTCCTCTTATTCTTAATGCTCTTTGCTGTTAATCTTCTTTCCTCTGTCCTATAATATTGAAGCACCCTAGCAAATGAACTTACTTAAAATAAATAAACTTCTTCCTTATCTTAAATACTGTATATTGTATGTCGTAGAGAGTTAGTATAATACAGCACCGTTGAAGCTTATGCCTCTGTGGTCACTAGTTTTGGTTTTCTTTTTCGTTTAATCTTTTTTTGTATTATATTTACAGTTTATTTGTTCATTAATATGTTTGTAATGAACCAACAACCCTAAATCAGAAACTCATCACTAGGACATGCTTTAATTGGCAATAAGGTTAGAAAATCGTCTTTAAGTTACACATAAGTGAAAATAAATACAACAAGAAAACAGGATACTTTGGGAAAGATATGATATGAGCTGGATACTCCAGTGTGAAGTCTGTTGACTAAATACACTATATTGCCAAAAGTATTCACTCACCCATCCAAATAATTGAAATCAGGTGTTCCAATCACTTCCATGGCCACAGGTGTATAAAATCAAGCACCTAGGCATACAGGCTGTTTCTACAAACATTTGTGAAAGAATGGGTCGCTCTCAGGAGCTCAGTGAATTCCATTGTAGTTCTGTGATAGGATGCCACCTGTGCAACAAGTCTGGCATGGATGAGAGAGTTTGGTGTGGATGAACTTGACTGGCCTGCACAGAGTCCTGACCTCAACCTGATAGAACACCTTTGGGATGAATTAGAGCAGAGACTGAGAGCCAGGCCTTCTCGTCCAACATCAGTGTGTGACCTCACAAATGCGCTTCTGGAAGAATGGTCAAAAATTCTCATAAACACACTCCTAAACCTTGTGGAAAGCCTTCCCAAAAAGAGTTGAGGCTGTTACAGCTGCAAAGGGTGGACTGACATCATATTAAACCCTATGGACTTAGAATGGGATGTCACGTTAAGTTCATATGGGAGTCAATGCAAGCAAGCAAAGACTTTTAGCAATATAGTGTATGATTAAAAATAGTTATTGACAACCTTTTTCATTGACAAAGACAGGAAATAGTGAGCTAAAAGTCTTTGGTTATAAAAATGCTGACAAAAAACAGTTTAGTTTTTTATTAAAATGTTGGAACATCAACATATTGGACATAAATCCATATTTTTTCACCCCTGTGTGCAAATCAGTCAAAACAGAGGCAGAGATTAGAAGACAGTTTATTAAAGGTAATCAGTATTTTAAATCAGTTTATCATATATCCAGTTTCAATTTGGCTTATTGCATCAGTTAAAGAGAATAAATGCTTTGACTTCTTCTTATCTGATCTTAGATATGCTGTATGTAGAATAAAAGAGTTTTTATAATGAACTACTGCTGAAGCCTACGCTTCTGTGGTCACTATTTTTGGCTTTCTCCTTAATTTCATCCTTAAATGTACTGTATTTATAGTTTGTTTATTACTATATCTATTTTTAATGAACTAAAACCACTACATCAGAAACTCATCATTAAGATGCGCTTAGATTGGCAGTAAGGTTAGAATAATTCTTTAATTTACACTTAAGTGAAATAAACAAACACAATAACATAAAAGCAGATCCTCGGAAAGTTATATTTGATATGTACCACAGTTTGTTGACTAAAATTAAGTAATAATAACCTTATCTATATAGCACCTTTACTAACAGATGTTTACAAAGTGCTTTAACAGACACCGCAAAGGCATGAACTCTGGGATTAATACAGTTTTAAAAATAGAAAATTAAAGTGTTCATCAACCTTCCTTTGTTCCTTGAGGAAGACAGGACAAAAGTGAGCTAAAATAGATCTTTGTAGATAAAAATGCTGAGGAAAATTAAGTTTAGTTTTCCTTAAGGAGACTTACCAAGACTATAATCTTACTGCTTGAATATCAGATGTCCAAAAATCCTAATTTTTCCTCCCCTTCGGTTTAAGCTGTCAAAACGGAGGCAGAGAGTGTTCTAAATGAATGTCAGTATTTGGCACACAACTATATTTTAAGTAGAATAAATGTTTTGACTAAAAGTAAAGACCAAAATGTGATAACCCTAAAACTTGACGGAATTTGTTTCAGCAATTAAAAACCAAGACTGAAAGAGCAAAACTGACCAAAATGTGACTAAAACTAATGAAAACTAAGACTAAATCTAAATAAGCTGCCAAAATTAATAATTACATACTCATCCTTAAGGAGGCAGAAACCCATTTTCTCATACATTTTGATATCTATAGTTTTTTAAATTTCTTTCTATGTCCATTTTTTGTTTGGATAATGCTGGTTTAAAATGAAGCGGCATTCAGACATGCTTTTCCCACATACTTGATTTGTTTAAAAAAAAAAAAAAAAGAATTCTATTCCTTCCTTATTCCGACACTGTGTTTTCTTTTCTATTTCTTTTTGTTTCGTTTAACTTTTGTGTGATGTAATCTGTACAGCACTCTTTTTTATCACTGGGCTACTAAGTATAGACAAATATTTTGAATGCATGTTGATACCATGTTGATGGACTTCTATGAGCTTTTTGCAAGAAGTATATGAAAAGAAAGTTATCAAAATGTTCAATACTTCAATATTTTTTCAATATTATGTGTCGAAAATGATCCAATCTCTATTATTCCGATGACTAATATTGTGGAACAGTGCACAAACTTTACAAAACCATTTCTATTTTATAAACAGGTTTACTGGAGAGGGAAACAACAAATCCATCAAAATTTTCAAACTGCTGCACACCATCTAACTCAGCGGTTCTCAATGTGGGGGTCAGGACCCTGAGGGGGGTCGCCAGATTTGGATGATTTCAAATTGTATCTTTTAATCCATTTTTATAAAACATATGCATAAAATAAGTCAAATGTAAAATAAAACATGGTCATTTGGTGAGATTTATGCTGAAATCAAAGTGATGTTGATAAAATCCTGAAATGTAAGTCTGTGCACCACTATTCTTGAATTTGCTTGACTGTGTTCAACTCTGCTCAACAACCTTCAGGCACAGTGGGGATCCCCGGTCTCTGGCACCTTTAATTTCAGAAGGGGTTGCAGGTTTGAGAACCCCTTCTCTAAATAACAAAACAAACAAATGCACAAACAAAACAAACATGCAATGTTTTGTGACACAGAAATGCTTTTGAGTTCACTTGCAGTTATTAAACATTAAGGACTAGAGCTGACTCAACATTGTCTATATGAATTCTACTTTTATTGCTGTGTTATCTCACCAGGTATCTGTATTACTTGATTTTTACTGAAGTTTAAAATTTTAGTATCATGCCTGCCAGGCCATTGCATCACTACTTTATAAACTGATGATTCATCCTGATGAAATGATTCACTGCTGATGATGTTAGGTGTGAGACATTCTCAGCAGTAAAAGGCTGTGATATGATCAGCAGAAGAGCAGAAATTTATCTCTTTAGCCTCGGGTCAGTTTGTACTGTGAGTTCGAATCATCACACGCTTGAAGGGAGCCGTTTGTCTCCGGGCAAACTTTCACAATCAGCAACTATATAACCCTGTGACACACCTGTGGTTTCATTGTGGCCTTTTTACAGTCTTTTCTCATTTTAACTCATCTATTTATGGATTCAAACACTCAAAACATTATTCTTACAAGTACTTTTGGGCTGCTTTAATCAAATGCAATAAAACCTGAAAGACTTCATTTTCTTTTTATTTTTGTAGTGCCTTGAATAAAATAAAAAAAAACAGAGTTGAGGAACAATGGTGCAACTGTCATCTCTAAAGGCCAAGCCTTAAATCTTATGACCAAACATTTTATACACCCTACTCTGTAACTTATGGAGACATTCACTGTGTCCTCTCCTCGCCCCGCCTTTGTTTGACTGGTTTCGGCTTAACCAGTTTAGCCTCCCTCTCTGTTTACTCTATATAACCTGCACCTGTAGTACCTGCGCGATCACTTAGCCACTGTGCTGACACAAGTCACTGACATCCTTCACAGCAGCAGCACAGTAAGAGAGAGAACAGAAAGTTTTCAACATGTCACTAGACCATGAGGACTGCTACCTATGTAAGGAGTCTCTGAGAGACCCCGTGTCCATCCCATGTGGACACATCTTCTGCTCCATCTGTCTGAAGACGTACTGGGACCATGCTGATCACACGGGCAGCTACCTGTGCCCGCAGTGCAGGGTCAGCTACAGCAAGAGGCCCACACCAAGACGCGTCGGAAGCTCTCGGAACTCCAGCCTACAACGCAGCTATGAATCCCAACCGCCTACGCCTCCGTCCCCTGACTACAACCATGCAGGACCCCAAGATGTAGCCTGTGATGTCTGCAAGAAGCACAAAGCCGTCAAGACGTGCCTGATGTGTCTGGCGTCTTTCTGCGAAAAGGATCTCCAGGCTCACTTTAACTCGCCCACGTTCAAAAGGCACAAGCTGGTGGATGTGTTGGACGTCCTCGACCGACACGTCTGTCCTCAGCATCAGAAAGGTCTGGAGCTGTTCTGTCGGACGGACCAGATGTGTATCTGTGTGCTGTGTACCGTGAAGGAACACAAAGGTCATGACATGGTGTCTGCTGAGCAGGAGCGGGCGGACGAGCAGGTAGGAAACATTTTATTTAAAGTGGCAACACCAGCTTCAAGATTGTCTCTGCTTTAGCAACAAACACCTTGAAAAATAGGTGTTGCACCCTTTAATGTAAAGCTTTATCAATCTCAAACCAGAGCCATTATCTAGAGAAACTTAAGGCTGAAAAATGAAGCAGAAGTACCAAAAACTGCAGTTCCTTGAATGGCCCCTTGAGGCTGGCTCCAAAAGTGAGGCAATCCCTATAAACATCAATATTGTAAGGCCTAACTTAACAGCAGAATTAAACGTGTTTACAGCCTGATACAGCCCCTGTAGTTTATGCATGTATGCATAAACTACAGGGGCTGTATCAGGCTGTAGTTCATGCATGTATGCGTGACATCTTTAAATGTGATTTCACTCACTTGGTCATATTTATTTTAAGGCTTAGACCTGAACAGTATTAAAAGTGTTCAGTGACAAGAGGGTGATGCTAGCTTTCTGTCAAGAGTCACTTCACCTAATCCCTGTCACTCATCTTAGACTTGTTGTCGTGTTTGTGGTATTTTCTTAGAGTCTTAAGTCTTAAAACTGCAAATATCATCCCATTCATTTTGAAACATGCTGCTTAACCAGCTTAATCACTTGCTAAAGCATTAACCATACACACAGCATAGGAAAGTGTTGATAGCTTAGCATCACTCCACCAGCCCTCTCCAGAGCCCTGATTTGTGTGTTTTCTGGCTCCAGAAAACCAACTGACAGCTGAACTCAGGGCTCCAAAATGGCAACCAATGGGTGATGACAACTCATACAGTCTTGGGCAGCATAGTTTATTACATGAGTAGTGACACAGTGGCAAATAATGCTTGAGAGAACAGCTGACAATAGAAACAAGCCCACAAACCAAAGCCTCAAGCATTCAGCGAGACACGCCCTTGTGATAACAAGACTGCTACCTGCACATAAGGCATCCAGTGTCAACACGGAGAGGTACACTCTTATCGCAAAGGTTAAAAATACAGATGATTTCGAAAGCTTTGCCTAAACCTGAGGGCAAAGCTGTTTTACTTTATCTACATCCTGACCATCACCTCAGGTCATGAGCTTTGTAGTGAAAAAGGACTGATATTGCAGACCGACAGGCAGCGGTTGAGTTTCCTTTGAAAGGCTAAGAGGGAAAGTCAGGGGCTCAGACATCCAAAAGCAGCCAGCTGAGTCTGGCATCTGATATCAATGCCTCCAAGCTGCCAGTACAAGGGTTGGTGGGCTTGTCTGGAGGTACACCCAGAACCCTCTGCAGTGATTTTATTCCAGTCTGGCCTAGACACACCTTCAATCCCCCAGTAGGAGGTAGAAAAGGAGGAAAGTGAGTCAAGATTAACTTTCTGAGGTTGCTGCCACTGCCATTCAGGTCAAAACAAGCCCACTGCACTGATGCAAATCCAAGCTAGTGTGTTTTTTAAATTTTCAGTCAAAATCATCTATCAACACTTCCTGTAAAGTCACATTCACATGAAAAGTTCAGATAAACATCTGTCTAGTATTTTAAAATAGGATAATACTCAGATAATGCATTCCTACACTCCCTATTGGCAGTTTTTTTTAAATTATTGCAAGTAATTCAGACCCTTTTTTTTCACCTTTGTATCTTGAAATGAGATATTTATCAGTTGAATGTGGCTTAAAATATGTGCATAAGACATCTTTTGATAAGGAATGATACAAAACACTTCCTTAAATTAGTGTTTTGCAGTGAAAGGATCAAGAAAAAAGGGATGGATTGATTTATTTGTGGTATTTTTATCTTCTTACCAACAATGTTTCTGTTGTTTTCCTCATAGCAACGTCTGGGTGTTACTCAGGCAGAGATACAGGAGAAGATTCATGACCGACTCAAGCAGATGGAGGAAATGAAACAAGCTGTGGATTCACTCAAGGTTTGTTCCCCTAACCATCCATCAGACAGATAAGACCAGACAAACCACTTCAGACTGAATGGAAAGTTAATGTAACCACCAGCTCAGACAGCATTCCTCCATGTCAGGGCGATGACAGTGTCTCGTATTGTGCTAAGTGAAACCGATGTGACGCCCAGTTGATTAATAGTGACATTCATGTTTCCTGTGCAGACTTCAGCCCAGAGAGCACTGCAGGAGTGTGAGAAGATGTTCAGTGACATGATGCGCTCCATCGAGAGGATGCAGCAGGAGATGGCCAAGCTGATCACATCTAACAAGAGAGCTGCGCTGAACAACGCCGAGGGCCACATGGAACGTCTGAGCCACGAGATCGCCGATCTGAAGAGGAGAGACAACGAGATAAGCCAGCTGTCCCGCACTGAGGACCACATCCACTTTATCCAGGTGACTGACAGCCCCAATACAGATTATTTCAGGTCTACGGGTGATCAATTTCTTTAAAAAATTCTGTACGATGCAACATAAAACAAAACCTGAATAACTGAGCAGCAGAGATTTTTTGATGCCTTTGCCCCTCTAACTGTAGATACCAAGACTTGGGCATGAATTAATTAAGAGTACCCTTCTGACACTAGTTAGATAAATTCATACATGTTTTTTATGGAATAACCCAAATCACTGACATTTTACAAGCCAAAACTAATGCTACAATCACAGTGAGCAGCACACATTTGTCACACTGGCTGTATAAAAAGATGGACATTGACTCTCCCCTTTCACTCGTTGCATAGAAGTGAAGTCAATTTCCCCAGCCGCGGGAACTGGTATAATGAATATATGGAGTACAAATTTCTGCTGTACATCACAGTAGAGGGGATTAGCCTCTCCTTTAAATAAAACAGAAAAAATTAACTTGCTGGTAACACGTCAGGAATCTCTCATAGTTCAAAGCTGAACAGATTCTTTTGTCGGTTATAAGCACTCGTCTTTTCTTGTATTTTTTGCTATCTAGTTACATGATAATGGCATCTTTGGAACTGAAAACAGAAGGTTTTGAAAACAGGTTCCAGAGCGTAAACTTCTAAGAAAAGGCCCTGTGTCCTTATAAGCTGCCAGTATGCAAATTCACAGTACAGTTCCAGTCATGTGCCAGGTAGGTGGACTGTAACAACATTGGTGAAGTCCTGAGTTCTGCCTGTGCTTTTCACTCCCTCTCATCATTTTCTCGAAATTTACTTCACATGGAGAAGCAAACCCATCTTATCCTTTGTCCTAAAAATGTTTATGCATTTGCTATTTTTGTTTGTTTACACCTTATCCCTCAGTGGAAGAAAGCGTACGGTATGCTCACATATACATGTAGTTTGATTATAAATTGGCACAGCCATCTACTGGCCTGGCTTTTATATGCCAGGATATTTAGTAGGGATGCACAAAATTTTCAGCATGATATCCGTATCTGCAGATATGAACATTTCTTCTGATATTGACAACTGATATTTTGGCTATTAAGTCTGCTTATATCCCCGTAAATTGGCTGTAAGAACACAAAAGTTAGTGGCATTTTTGGCTGGATCAACAGACCTACGTCAGCTGAAGTCTTTCCTTTATACATCATCATTCCTTACACTTTAAAGTGCGTTTAAGGACTGAAATGTTTTAATTTATTCATCCTCAAATTTTAAAGTGTTTTACAGACTGAAGTTTTACATCTGAACTACATTTGAATATCAGTATTGATATCAGTATTGCAGCACTTTTTTGGAGAGAAAAAAAAATTCAATTTTTGATGGTTCATGTTCATGTCTACATGGCCCTAATGTTCCTCACACACTCTGCTGATCCAATAAAGAATGCTGCAGCAGCTTTATTGATGAACAGAGTTGTTGATCATGGCCCTTGTTAACATCAACTAATTGAAACTAAACAGCTCAGAAAAAAATAACACTTATATTTGCTGGATAAGAACAATTTACAAAAGATGTGCACAGTTAGCTTAAATCTGGATATTGGTCTGTTTGACTAATTATCTTTTTTTAAAAAACCGCAATAAAGCCTCCCACCAATAGTAGCTTCTATCTTCAGTTATTGGCCACTAGCTTCCTGCCAGAGCTTTCCCCTGGCACTTCGCTGGACATAAACATGAGACGTTCATTGGTTAGTGTGTCATAGGAACAGAACAGTATGGCAGTTTTTAGAACTAGAAAATGGAAATAAAGCTGTCCGTACGTTGTTGAGAGCTATACTAATGTTTATTTAACTGAAGAGATGAGTAACCACAATTAGTGCAATATTAATCTGCAAAGAAGAATGAAGGCTGGAGGAGCCAGCTGCTAACTTTAGCCACATTCTTGGCCACTCTTACATCATATACCTACTCGCACAAGGACCCTGTGATAAATTTGGCTTTTTTTGAACATTTTCTCCACTTTAGTATCTCAAATCCAGTTCTTACACAGACTTAGCCAAATAGGGGAATAGGCACCAGGAAACATCCTCATGACCTACAATGACAGATTCTATAATAGAGGATTTTTTTTTTGTGTATTTAGATTTTATAGTTTGGCTCTGTACCACCTGTTAACATGGATGAGGCAGAGCTTATAAACTATACTGCAGCCAGTCCACAAAGAGAGCTATTTTATTATTAAAAGATATTTTGGCTTCACTTCTGGGGAGCTGTCATGTCATCCATCTTTCTAGCCATTATGGTTTTCTACAGATACATGATTATTTTCCTGAAACCAGCTCTTCATTGCTGGATGCATCACCTGCCGTTCCTTCAGATAGCTCATGTTCCGTTAAGGATGCAACAGAGCTATTTCTAGGTACTAGTATAAAAACAATTATTAATGTTTCTTTGCATAAATTTGTTTTTCTATCAGAGCTACCACATGCTGATCGCCCAGACTGAGGCAGAAGAGTTGCCTACAGTGAGCGTCAATCCCTACTTCACCTTTGGTCCGGTTACCAAGGCCGTGTCTGAGATGAAACAGCACCTGAATGAATTCAGCAATGATGAGCTGGTGAAAGTGGCCAAGACAGGTCAGTGTGGGTCCAGAATCAAGTCCTTACTGGGAGATAATAGAAAATCATGAAAATAAAGCATTTATTTACAGAAACCTACAGCAAACCTTAGGCCTCTGTCAACATGGTAACCCATTTATTTATTTATTTTTTCAGTTAACAAAATGACCTTCTGCCAACTGGATGAACCTAAAAAGAGACGTTCAATGAAGAGTGAGTATTTGTTTCTGGACACTCCATTAAAATAGATGGATAACAGTGTTAACAAATTACATAACATAACAAATTACATAGAAACAGTTGAAAGTAATTCAAATAGATTTGGGTAGATTTCCATTTTCCTTTGTGTAGATTTATTAGAGAGCAGCTTGAGGCCACTCCTTTAGGTTAATTATTTGTTACTTTGAAAAAGATGTTAAAGTCACGGGGAGCTTATATTAACATGCTCCATTTTCATGGTTTTTGGCAGTTCAGATATGGTATCAAGATACTATGCCAGCCAAAGTTCCTGCTATAACAACTATATCATCCCCAACCTATTTTATGTCAGTTCTCTCTTCTTAGAGATATTTTACCAGCACTTAAAATTTTGAGGAATAATTCCTTGCAAAGAATGGCTCTATAATTCACTGTGTACTCCTCTAACTGTTTTCCTGTCTTCTTTCACAGATGAGGAACAAGCACAAGTGCCAACCATGTACAAGGCCATCCCGGTCCAGGAGCCTACACACAGAGACGATTTCCTGAAATGTGAGTCTCAGCACCTCTGATTGTTTTTTCCTGACTGACACAGATCGCTGCTCTCTCTGCTCATTTCAGTGCAAATTAGATGCTGATGAGGTTCTCTGTCAGACCCTGTGGCTGACCACAAAATCTGACTGCAGTAACTAATCCATGTCCTACAGCGCTGACAGAGACGAGGTAGCTTGCACTTTGTGGCTTCCCTTAAGTCCTTAGCTTGTGCAGTCACTCCACATTTGAACAGAATGCATAAAAATCTGTTTGCTAACCATTTGTATTAGAGCAAAAAAAAAGAGAGAAAAAACAGCAATCATGCAGTTGCTAAAGCTAGATCATCCCTAGAATAATAATTAGAATATATATAAGAATATCTTGTTTTTAAGCAAATTGACAGGAGCCAATTTACAAAAATACAACAATTGTTTTGAATGCAATTTTGCATTTCACAGTCATTAAAATCACTAGAAGGTGTTTGAAAGGTTGTGGGTACAATCAGTAGACTCTTAATTCTAAGTGATCATAGTCTCTTGTATTCTGTAATGCAAAGGTTCCCAGACTTTTCGGCCCAGGACCCCCAAATTAACAGTGCCAAAGAATGGGGACCCCCACTATTCCAATGATAGAGCATAAAGGCAAGAATGGCCATGCACACTCACTAGCCCTTTCTCAACTTTAGAATAAGAACCACACAAACCAACCAAACTGTCTTAAAAACATAATATTTCATAAAGTAATTTACTATAAGAAAAGGCTGGAAGCAGAATATACCATTTGAAATTTTTCGTAGTTTTATGGAAAACATTTGCGACCCCACTTTGATGCTTCATGACCCCCAAGGTGGCTTTTACCCCCATTTTGAGAACCACTGCTTTAATGGCAGCAGGAGCCACAGACTCTTGTTAAAACTTTCACAAAGTTGCCCTACTTGATGCTTGATTTAATACCTAAATACTGGTGTACATTGTTATATGAGTCAATCTCTGGTTTGAAGTCTTTTTGAAACCACAAGTTTGCTAGTTTGGCATAACACTCTCTCATTGTTTGGGCCAAGTACCTGGATCAGTTTCTCTCATCAGTGTAGCCCGATATGATTTAGGGCTTGGCTGTTATTCAGGACAGAGATGGAGAAAGGCCTATCCACCAAGTTGTCCAAATATAATTACGTGTCTCCAAAAAAGAGCAAAATCAAGAAGTCGATGGTCTAAATGACCCCCCTTCAAAAGTGGAGTCCCAAAATTCTGTGATAGTAACGGTTAAAAATGCAAAATTGTTAGCTGCACCTTTGTTCATAGTAAGCCTCACAAACAGTGATGATACCTCTGGCATTCCAGATCATAGACCGGGCCGATCTAGCCGAGGCCACCGAGTGTCCCACCAACTGTGACCTTAAGAGGTGGAGGCACACAGCAGGCAGGTGACATCTAACGCTGGGGAAATTATTCTGATTTCTGTGATCAGCCAGAGGGTCTAATGCTTGTCTTTTTAATCTTGCTTTTGCAGAAGGTAGATAAAAATTCTGGTGCAAAGGTGAGGGGTGCTTTGATCTGCTAAGACCTGGGTTTACTAAATCACCAAGAAATAACCACACAAATTAAACTCAGATGCTTCCTCTTGAAAATTAAGTGTTTTAAATTTATCCTTCCAGACGCCTGCCAGCTCACTTTGGACCCAAACACAGCCTACAGACAGCTCTACTTATCCCGAGGAAACAGGAAAGCGGCCCTAAAGAGAGACCCCCAGAACTACGGTGACCACTCTGGCAGGTTTGACTCCCTGCCTCAGGTCCTGTGTGTGGAGCCTCTCACTGGAGGAGCTTACTACTGGGAGGTGGACTGGAGCGGGGAGGGGGCTGCCATCGGGGTCACCTACAAGGGCATCAAGAGGACGGGATACGGAGACAGCTGTCGCATCGGGTACAACCGCAAGTCCTGGAGTCTCTTCTGCTCCGACTCGAGCTACTCAGCCCGCCACAACAAAGACCAGCTGGAGATCAACGCCCCCTACTCGTCTCGTATCGGTGTGTTCCTAGACCACGCTGGGGGGGTCCTCTCTTTGTACAGTGTAGGAGAAAACATGTCTCTCATTCACCGCTTCAAGACCACATTTAGTGAGCCTGTGTACGCAGGTTTCTGGGTCTGGTATGAGTCTGCCATCACCCTCGTCCAGCTGTGATGAAACAACACACTCACAATGATAAATATAAAACTGTGATTCAGTTTGGTACTGGTTTAAAGAACAAAAATCACTGCTATCTGTTATAATAAAATATATGCTACAATTTCAGTACAAAGTGATCATTTTTATTGTTATTTTAGACTTTATACTGTATATTTTGACTATCAGGGAGCTGTTCTTAATGACTGTGAAGATTCTGCATGTAAACACATTCTATCTGATACCAGGTGAATAAATTAAATAAATGTCTAAGTTATGATTTCGAATAATGAAGGCTGTAATTGATTGTAAAATGTGATGAGATTATATGTAAAGGCTAGGATACACTTATTTTTGCCAATAAACATTTTATAAAAAGGATTTATCATGCATTTTTGCTTTTTGCTTCTATCTTTACAAACTCTTACTTTGCAGCTTAACTAGTTGAAAGGCTGCGCATGTGAAGATAAAATCTAGAAATGCAAATGTACTGTTCATTAATTTTGTTTAAGAACCATGTAAAAGAGCTCAGAGCTGGATTTGGGTTCAAGTTGGTTTCAGAACACTAAAGGTAATAACCAGAGACTCTCAAGTAAAATCCCTGAGTTCAAGTTTACAGGCCAGCGTCACAGATCTATGGAAGCCCACGGTGGACATGAATTCATACATTTTATTAACTCCACTTTCTCATAGTAATGAGTTATGTGGCTCTCTTCTTGAGATCTTGGCTTAATTTTTCATTATCTCGGGAGATCAGAGCTAGTTTTCTCATTTAAATGGGTTTATTTTGGAGACTTTTGGAAACTTGGAGGGAGGAAGGAGGAAATAGAACAAAAATAATAAACACCTAATAACAGTGGGCCTCAATCACTGATCAATCTGAAAAAGAAATGGGTTCTTTGATAAGTATACTCAGTTTTAAAGACAATTCTGACATTCACCAGTTTTTATAAACCTGTGATTTGTTCTCAGCTAAGAACAAAAACAAAGAGCACTCCAGGGCTTTAGCACATTTGAGTGTTGGTATGATAGAGTAAAGCTTTTAATTTTGCACTTAGCAACACCCAAATACTACACTGAAAAACAGTAAAACATAAGTTTGAGTGATATTTAACCCTACATTTACCAATGATGATTTTTTTTATCATAATGAAATATAATAATGAAATAATATAGGCTAATATCATATAAATGCACAATTTTTAAAAAATGGTTTTCTCGTGAACTAAATATTTCAACTTTTGATTTAACCATGCAATGTCTGATCTTAGCTGCAAAATGTTAGAACATGAATATAAACTGGTGGTAAACTTACTTTTTCCATTTAACAACTTTAAAACAAACAAAAAGTAGGCTCTCATATGAGTATTTAAATGTGTCGTGCCATCATTTAACAGTGCCAGCTTTTAGAAAAAATATAGGGCTTTCACCAAACTCCCTCATTTAAATGTTTTTAATTCATCTTAACTGCATTTTTTTTTCTAAATACTTGTGATTTCTGATGATATTGCCATCGCAACGAGTGATACCTGATGTATTTGTAGTACACATTTAACATCTACCACTGGCTGAAAATATAATTAAATCATCCTTTTCTGTTTAACTTGGGGCACCACCACATCAGAACCCGAGAAGTATTTCATATACTTAAATTGTGTGATGTTTTTAGGTTTTATTTTAATTTGGGCATTACTGACATCTTACTTTTTCGCTTCTCAGTACTGTATGCCCTCTGTATTTGCACACAGCCCTGCTGTCTCGTGCCCTCATATGGGCAAAAAAGTGCTTCTCCTAAGCTTATCAGAGCAATGCCGTTCAACCCCACATCATGAATCTGAAGTAGATTTCTCTAAGAATCTTTCTTAAAATCAAAATTCTTAAAAATCTTTAGCAAATGAAAGTCTATTGGTGGAGGAGTTCAAGTATGTGACACAAATATTTCTTCTATGTTGTTTTAGATCTTTTTGGTGTTTTACATCACTGCAAATCAAATCTGTGTCCTTTTTCTATGCCAATATTTCAATTTAAGGAGCACCTTAACCTTAAGACCACCAAGTTTGAATGAAAACTTTAGTGTATGGGTATTACTAAGTAGTGCTGTTGTCAATTTCTAAAGGCAAATCTACAGACAGGTGACGTATCTGGTGCCGGCTTTAAACCCTATAAACACTACATCACCTGACTCAGCAAACTGAGCTTAGAGCAGTGACCATAAGAGCACCTGTTGACAACGTTACTATGTCATTTAGCAGATGCTTTTGTCCACAGCGACGTACATCTGAGAGTAAGTACAACACAAGTAAAGATCCAGACAGGAGGAAACAACATCAGTCAGTGCCACAAAGTGCTTCAAGTCCAGTCGGCCAAAGGTGCTGCCATGCAGTGTTAGAGGGTATGCACATGGTGTAATATGTTGTAAACAAAGAAGACATCCAAGTGGCTTACCATAAAATATAACAAATACAAAGCACAAGACAAGGCCTTAACATTAAAATCCTTTAGGGAGGGTACTGTCTACCACTTAGAGATGTCTCACTAGTATGAGCAATGAAAAATGTTTCTGTTTTGTCGCATTGGTCAAATGTGAATATTGTGACTGATGTTGTAAGGGTTAACAGCAGTGTTGGTTTTGTGGAGGTCTGACAAGAGTTAAGAGGAGTTTTACAGAAACAGGTGGACTGTGACTGAGGGGCTCTTAAAGTTAGTGAAGCCTAATGCAGCAGTAGTTTTAAATGTTTGCGGTCATGTTTGCTTGACTTTAAAGATGTTTAACTTTGAGTTAGTCATTCGCAGTCTGGAATCAGATAGAAACAGTGCAAGATGGAAAAAAAGCGACTATGTTTCTTATTACACCTTTATTTGATTACTATAGGTGAAGAAAACCCATGAAATTATAGCTTTTTATCTAAGGAGCTTTCAAAAAATAATGCATAAAAAACATCAGTCTGCAACAAACCACAAAACAAAGATTAGTCAGCATGAAACAACATGACTTGAACAAACAAAAGGTTTGGTTTCAGTCCTGACTGCATCGGGCTTTAAGCTGCCTAGTGAAGTGAGTGAGACTGTGGAATCCTAAAACTGCAGCCTCAAGGGTAAACTTTAGAGAGACAGCAGAGGATATGAAGACCTCCTCAAAAATGCTGTAGGATATGGTCATTGTTCTGTGTTGGATCCCTCCATTTATGATTTGTAGAATAACATTTTTTAACAAATCCTCCAAACAAAAGAGAGAGAGAGGACAGACAGGCTCCAGACTAGTGTAAAATATAAGGAATCATGATTATTCATCAGTCCAACACCTTGAAAGGAAGACTTCTCTTGATAACAAATCTCAGATATTAAGACATTTTTCATCTTTCAGAATAAATGAAAAGGCTTGTAACATTGCAATGCAGGTGTAAAAATATGTCAGAATTACAAATAGACATCTATAAACTGAAATATACTACTGTGTATGTTGTTTGATATAAAAACAAAAATCTGGTATTGTGCAGGCAAAAAGAAAAAGTGAAAGTTAACTAAGTTTACTAAATATGCAGTCAACAGAGTGAATTTGCTGTAAAGAGGCTGACTGTTGTAGATATTCTGCACAGAAGTTAACATGTACTTTAATGTTATAGCGACCTCTAGTGGAGAAGTTTGTGCAGCACTCACCAAGGCTGTCATCACCAACATCCATCAGACCCTTGGAGGACTCCTGTGAGGAGGTGAATCACTGTTACAAACACATTTAATTTCTGAATGTCAGTTTTTCTACCATAGAGGAACATCTTAGACTCAGTAGATGCAAACACAATTAATACTCCTTCGTGACAGGTTTGGTTAGTTATATATTATCTTTAAACCTACCACTTACCACCTGTCTTTG
The DNA here is from genome assembly GCF_018320785.1 of Cheilinus undulatus. NCBI lineage: Eukaryota > Metazoa > Chordata > Actinopteri > Labriformes > Labridae > Cheilinus > Cheilinus undulatus. The sequence continues at coordinate 11,836,898 of NC_054876.1, forward strand.
AGAAGTTTGTTTTGTTTATCTTAAATCTAATTGTGTGTGTTTATTTTTCTCCATACATTTTAGAGATGAAAAGTAATTCTTAATCTCTTTATGGCAGTGATACTCAACGCGTGGCTGTTTTGTGATTATTTGTGGCTTTTTTATGTCTTCATTTGAAATATCATTCCCCCAGAAAACCTTAGAAAAGGGAAACTTGGACCTCAGAAATTATCCATGTGACTGCAAGTCACATCAATCAGTTCAAATCCCCACATTAATACAGTTGGCTTTAATTTTCAACCTTTATTTTTTGTCTGTATATTTCCATTGCCTTTATTTGCAATTTTTTGCTTTACTTTTAATTTTAATCCATTTTTACTGCTTTAAGCCCACTTTTGCCATCTCTTTTTGGCCATTTTTACTACTTCTATCCCATTTTTGCCACCTGTTTTTTGCCTCTTTTACCCTGCTTTTTGCTATTTGCAATTTCCCCTTTTTGCCCATTTAAGCCGCGTTTTTCCATTAAATGCCACTGTTTTCAGCATTCTTACATCTCTTTGCTGCTTTCTGACCATTCGCCCCACATTTTTGCCCATTTTAGTCACTTTTAAACTCATTTCTTGCTATGTTTTTGCTGCTTTATGACATTTTTCCCACATTTTTGCGCATTGTATTCACTTTTACAGTCATCTTTTGTCATGTTTTTGCTGTTTTTTGGCCATTTTTGCCACCTGTAACTCTTTTTTTTGGTAACTTCTCACCCATTTTCGCCACTTACTACTCTTCTGCCACTTTTCCTCCCTGTTTTTCCACCCACTTTTTGCCATTTCTTGCCTTCTTTTCCCCTTTTCACCCCTTGTTGATACTTTTTCACCGTTGTTTGACCATTATTTGCCACCTTGTACTTATTTTTATAGCCACTTTAATTAGTTTTCGCCACTTTTCACCACTTACATTGTGGCTCTTGCAAAGGCATTTTTTTTTTAACAATTTGGCTCTTTGGTGGAGCGGGGCTGAGTAACACTTCTTTATGGTTTTTTCGTGTTTGGTTTAGCGCTCATGAATATGTCTAAAAATTTAAAAACGCCTACCATAAATAGGACATTAACACACAGTATTCTAAGCAAAAACCAAACATCAAAGGTAAGTGAGCAAATTTAGTGATCAGCCAGGCAGTCCTCCAGGTGTCAAGAACAAGGACACCACAACATCAACAGTGAAGCTGCAATTTTACAGTTTTAGCTAGCAAAGCTAAACAACGTAGTGAGGCTAAATCACTCAATAATAAATCCATATAAGAACACAATTATTTGAAATTGATTAAAGGGATTCCCACAAACATATTCTATCGACAAATAGTGCTTTAACGAGGAAAACAAGCGTATTTTTAAGTGTTTAAGCAAAGATTATCTCACCTTACTGCACATTCATAACGGTGCCAACTGGTGAACTAATAGGTCAACGGGTTCTATCACTCAAGTGAGCAGGGGCTCCGGGAGACAGCAGAGGGTGCTCATGTTACAGAAGGTATTCGAAGTAGCAGAAACAAAAAACAAACAAACAAACAAAAAAACCTAGAAAAGCCCTCTGAGAGCGCAGACCTCCGCCATTAGCCCTATCTCACAATAGTAAAGAATCCTTTAAAAAATTCCTGGATCCAGAGGGTGATCCGGATCACCAGTTCTTCCTTATGCCATTTCTGACATTTCCTGAACATTTCATCAAAATCCGTCCATGACTTTTTGAGTTATGTTGCTAAAAATCTAATAAACTAACACACCACCAAGAGGAACAAACTCTTTATTAAAAAAAAGAACATGTTTACTTCAGTGTATGTATTTCGATACTATATCATAGAAACTGGTACCTTTACTGAGAGTAAAATATTACTACTTTATCACAACACAGCACTAGATGTGGAACCAAAACTAGACTGCCTGTTTTCAAGCTTTAACATTTAAGACGTGAGATGGCTATGGATTAAATGCAGTCTCTGGTCTCATAAGCGTGCACCAGAGGACAAAAAATCCTCATTAGTTAAATTGTGATTTTAATAAACACTATAAAAGAGTGTTACACCGCATCTCGGCCCTGGCGAGCATAAACGTAATGCTGAAGAGAGCAGTCAAACTGAAAGCTTGAACGGAGAGTTTCTTGTTTCCTCCCGGACACAATTATTCAACGCACCAGTCGAAAGAAGCGCCGCATTCTCACATTTTCTCCAGTGTGGTTGCTCAGGTGAGTATAGATTCATATCACATCTGTAAAATACCTTATATAATGGTCATTTAGTTAATGAGTCCAAAGCGTATAATCTTTATTTGAAAGAGTTGCTGTTTATCATGGTGCTGACTCATAATGGATGTGTAATGGCAGTTAGAGAAGCCTGATGTTGATGAATGGAGCTAGCTTACTGGCTAACATAACACAAGCTAGCGTTAGCATTATGTGTTCTGCTCTGTTAACGCTGTTGAGAAGATAGAGGTAGTACTTGTGAGTGTAGTGTTCTGCCATGTTCTTTACAAATATTTTAGATGGACGATGGTAAATAATGAAGTCATACATGTTAAAAAAAATCCAAGAAACGACATTAAAACGGTTTTATTTCCCTGTGTTGTCGCGTGCGTTACAACTGTCACTATGACAACCATTCAGCTCGGACACTCTCCTTCGTTATTTTTCTTTATCTAACAGGTCGGTACATTGTCTTAAATGACCCAGAAACTTTGAGTTATATATGAAGCGTTCAGTGTTAAATTGTTAAAGAACAAAATCATCAACAGAGGCGTAAACATACTTGAAAAGTAGGCCTTGGTGTTGAGTACGCAAACGGAACATTTCAAGCACAATGCAAAACATAGCTGTTAAAAAAAACAAAAACATAGCTGTTATGGTTATTAGTAACATGAGAAATATCTTAGGGAAAAAAACCTTAAAGGTACAGTGTGTAATATTTAGCCTATTAGCATTTAACAAAACAAGCTTGGTTGAAATGAAACATAACATTTATAAGTAGATTTATCTAAATTAGTGTTGACATCTGATAACACATTTTTTAAATTTATGTTTTAAATTAACTCAGAATAAGCCTTTTATTCATACATAGGGAGGGTCCCCTCCAAGGACGCTGCCATCTTGGATTTTTGCATTTTGCCTGTTTCTATGGCACCACAGAAGGAACCAAATAACAGTTAAGCATGTATTGATTTTTCCCACAGTTATCCCCAGAGAAATGATCATCACACTCCAGAATTGACTGTTAGATGTTGATAGTCCCATTTTTACACACTGTACCTTTAAAGTTTTACATATAGGTACACAGTACAGTCAGTGTTATTGGTTGTAAGAGTATACTGACGCAAAAGAGTACAATTAAGTCAAGTGATATCCTAATGCTAAAATATACACTTTATTTTAGAATTTATTGAACAAGCTAACATTCTGGTGGTATTTCTGATGTGTCTCAACCATACCACATTGAGTAACATTTCTGTTAAAACAAAGAACACAGGCCCATGTAACAGACTGAGTAAAAACGTGTGCAATATTGGTTTTACCTCTTTTCTTTCACTTTAGTGAAGTTGAATAAACGCCACTATACAGTTCTATTATAGTTATCTATAACATATCCCACAACAACATGTGACTATTAAAGCACCTGTGTACTGCGTAAATGAATTGATTAAAGCTTACAAGCTGTTCATGCAGAACTTTAATTTTCCTTTTTACATGTTCAAATGTACATTACATTCAATCAGTTAATCAATTAATTAAACATAAAAAATAATGTCAGGGCTATAAAATAATAATAGAAGCATTTTTTTATATGGATGAAGATGTCACTGTCTTTTCGAATTAATCATTTTGTCCATACACAATTTTGACAAGATGATGCTATAATAACTATGCTCCTAATTAGAGATGCACAGATACTGATACCGTATCGTAGTATTGGGTGCTGATACCAAGCCCAAGTACTTGCACTTGTACTCATAAATCTTTGCAGTTACTGTACCCGGTATTATTTTAAAGAATTATTTTAACCTCTCATTATGTCAGTATGTTGTCAAAGTTGGAGCCATGTCTGCATTTTGTACTCATACCTGGTCTTGATAAATGAGGTATAGGTGCATCCCTAGGCTAGTGATGATTAAATGTCATTCTTAATGGCATAAGAGCCCACATGAAGAAGTGTACTAATCTGAAAATGGTACTTAAAGCTTGGAATAATGAGCTTATTTTTATTAGCTCTGAACTCGGTTGAAGCTTTTATCCTTTCCGAGCATGGCTTTTGCATTTATCATTATAACTGCTGCTGTCAGTTGGTGCTAACAAGACAAATTGTGCAAAATGCAGCATACAGACTTTAAATGGTGACAAACCAAAGATGTAACATTACACCAGTTTTCACCTTACTGGATGCCACTTATTTTAGAATACATTTTAAGATGCTTCCGATTATTTTGAAACTTTTTATGTCTTAGCCCTCACCCAAATTTCACTTTTTGCTATGACTCGACTTTGATTTTTGTAGTTTTCTGTGCATTGTTAATGTTAGGAATGGACGATATTATCATCATGTTATCTTACAGATATTGGTTTAAAAAGTTGATCATCATAATCGGTAGATACAAACATTTCTCATGATTTTTATAACCTATAAATTGTCTCTGAATATCAGCCTACATCAGCTGTAGATATCAGTCACATGTATGAATAAGTTTGTGGAGTTTCATACAGGACCAACAAACCTACATCCTTGTTCCTTCAACTTTAGAGCAGGGGTCATCAAGTACAGTTGCACAAGGGCCAGATTTAGTCTCGACAGAAATTCTGAGGGCCGGAGTTTCACATAAACAGAAATTGAATAAATATTTTGGTCTGATTGAAATATTATTGTAGTAGTATTTGTATTTTCTCTCAAACTGCAGGACATTTTAGTCATTACCAGTGAGATCTATCCCTACTATCTATAATGCAGCAGGCCACAGGGGTACAGGCCTGACAGCAGAACTGGCTGTGCCCCTGAAAATCCCAGAGAAAGGGCCCTCCACAATTGTGATTTAGCACCAGTGACTCATTTTTGACACTTTTAACCCCTTTTTGATACTTTTTGCCCCTTTTGCCCCTTTAACCCAATTTTTGCAAGATTTTAACCCCTTTTAACTACTTTTCTTGCATCTTTTAGCCCCCTTGTGCCACTCTTATCAATTTTGACACTTTTCTTATATTTTTGCTACTTTTTAACCACTTTACATTTTTTAAACAATTTTTGCAACTTTAAAATCAGTTTTTGCCACTTATAACCCATTTTTGTACTTATTGCCTCTTTAACATAATTTCTGCCATTTTTCCCCCTTAAACCACTTTTCCTGAGTGTTTTTTCCCTTTTTGCCACTCTTTTATCCATTTCCCCTCTTTTATTACTTTTTTTGCACTATATTTGTCGTTTGTAATCAATTTTTGCCCCTTTTCTCCTCTTTTGAATTTTTTTTGCCACTTTTTAAGCCCTTAACATTACTGTTTTACACTATTGTTTGCCATTTGTATCTAATTTTTGATACTTCTTGCCCCTTTTTCCTCTTTTACCATTTTTGTTGGCCACATTTTAACCCCTTTTCACCACTTTATCTGGTCATTTTTGAAACATTCCTGCCAACCTTTAACCTTTTTTAAAATATCTACTGATTATGACTGTAAATTTCAGTAAAAACAGATCGAGTTTTAAGTAACTCTACAACTATTTCAATATTAATTGTTTGTAGGATGGATTTAACAACTGCATACATTTAAAGCCAAAGGATACTCTTAAAACCTCAACATCTTCTTTGCCTCCTTTTCTGAATTTAATGATCTTTTGGGGGCCGGACAGGAAGCTTTGGGGGGCCCGATATGGCCCTTGGGCCGCCAGTTGATGATCAGTGCTTTAGAGTGTGTTTTAAGGACTGAAGATTTAGTTCTGAGCAGCATTTATATGTTGGTGTTGTAAAAACGAATCTGGAAATATAAGCATATCATATGCCAGCAAAAATCTAATACTGTGCATCCTGAATTAGTATTATTATTGCTTAATTTTTTGTTTCGTCTAGATGGGCTTTTTCACCTTGTTGTTGTTAGAAAGTACTTTTCATCATGGGTTTTCAAGATGCTATATAAATAAAGTTATTGAGAACAGTATATTTTTTGTCAAATCTACTTACATGGGTTAGCTTTAAAACCCCTGACACTAGAGATGTTTTTCAGTGTGCCCTATGGTTTCTGTGCATAAAATGTGTTCTTATATCTGAGTTTTTTGTATGGCCAAATTGAACATGAAAATGTCAACAACACCAGTCATAAAAGTGCACAGTTGGTCACAGTGTTTATGCATTATTTTTCCATGCCTCTTCAAGCTCAGATGAAGGACTTTTTCCAATCACTTTCAAAAGGAAGTGAAGATTCTTGGAGTTGAAATTGTACTTTGAAAGATAGCATTTTTAAGCTGGTCCTGCCGTCTGTTTTTGACTTACAGATGGCGACTACAAAGGTACCAGAGGTTCGTGACATTACACGCATTGAGAGAATCGGTAAGCATCCGTGTTTACATGCTGACTTTTCATACAGCTGTGATGGAAGCATGTGTAAAGGCTGGTCAGCCCTTTATCTTGGTGTAGGCGTAAACTTTACTGCTTTCAATCATTTGTATGTATTTTTATGTTTGTAGGAGCACATTCTCACATTCGTGGCCTTGGTTTGGACGATGCCTTGGAGCCACGACAGGTAATGTTTACAGTTCATTATATGCAGATGTGGACTTCTCTCTCTGTAGTTTGCGTCGAACGTTTAAATGTATGTGGAGATTATTAACTCTGTAGGGAAACCCTTTTTACTGAAATTATTTATCAAGGATATTTACTTCCTCAGTAAATGATCATGAGGAGATGTATTGTGAATTCAAAAGATAGATGGTACTGAGTAGGGCACTGATTTGAATTCATATGGCTTCAAGAATACCTGTTCCTGTTGTGCTGCAGGTGTCTCAGGGGATGGTTGGCCAGCTGGCCTCTCGTCGGGCAGCGGGGGTCATTCTGGAGATGATCAAAGATGGTCATATTGCTGGCAGAGCGGTGCTGATCGCTGGCCAACCTGGCACAGGAAAGACCGCCATTGCTATGGGTAAGGGGCACACTGGAGGCTTGCCAGAACACAATATGTTCTCATCATCCTCCCTGCAAGTCAGACTGTTGTTCTGTGTTGATGTAATTGTCTTCAGTAATATATATGTTAAAGCAAGAGTTCCTGCTCCTGGGTTCAACTGACATATTACTTTTTTATATAGGTATTGCTCAGTCTCTTGGCCCTGATACTCCCTTCACAGCGCTGGCCGGCAGTGAGATTTTCTCTCTGGAAATGAGCAAGACCGAGGCTCTGAGCCAAGCTTTTAGGAAAGCCATTGGCGTGAGGATCAAGTGAGTGAGCTAACACCTTTATTGTGTATCGGTTAAATAACTTAAATAAAATAAAATCATCATTGGCTGGAAAGAAGCACTGCTCATGTAGTGGGTTTTGTTTACAGAGAAGAGACAGAGATCATTGAAGGAGAGGTGGTGGAAATCCAGATCGATAGACCAGCCACTGGAACGGTAAGCTGCTGTAACACTGGCTACAAGGGCACTTATATCTTATGGCTTTACTTATTATTTTCTTATGTCTGCTTTGAAGAGTTTATTACAGAAAACACTACGGAGAGCGCAGTCATGGCAGGGAAACTGTACATGGAAAACAAGTGTAAGTTTTTCTTTCAGGGTGCCAAGGTGGGCAAGCTGACTCTGAAGACGACTGAGATGGAGACGATATATGACCTGGGCAACAAGATGATTGACTGTCTCAGTAAAGAGAAGGTCCAAGCAGGGTGAGAGTACCTGTTGTTACATTATCTTCACATATTGGAATCTGCTAAAACCTGAATAATACCTTTATGTGATCTTAACTTTCTTTCTCCATGTTGTCTATTAGGGATGTAATCACGATTGACAAAGCCACTGGAAAGATAAGCAAGTTGGGTCGCTCCTTCACCAGAGCCAGAGACTATGATGCCATGGGAGCTCAGGTATCTCTTCACTGTGAAATCAAAATCTGGGATCAACTGGGCACTGTTGTAGCTCAGTAGGTAGAGCAGGTGCACATAAGCAGAGGCTAAGGTCCTCAACACACTAGTCACAGGATCCATTCCAGGTCTCAGTGCATGTCTTCCCCTATTCTCTCCCCACACATTTCCTGTCTCTCTTCAGCTGTCCTGTAAAATAAATGTAAAATACAAAAAAATTGAATCAGTTTTGGAACAACTTGTTGCCATGATCTATATCCTTATACAGTTCCCTTTATTTTAACACAAATGCACACTTTTTCACTCTTTAATTTTTGTTTACATCTGCCCACAAGGAAACACAGTATGTGAATAAAGAAAGTTCTCATATAAATTACTTTTACTCATTATATACGGTGCTTAACAAATTTATTACACCACCACTCAAAGTAATGTTTATGCCACAGCTGCCCTAAATGAACAGCATTGGTAAAAATTGGTAAACCAAAATCATTTTTTAAGTTTCTGCAATGGTTAATACACAAATATGTAGAAGCTCTTTAACAGAAATGATATTTTTAATGCTAAAATATAATTATTATTGTTATCCGTGAATTTTCAAATTTACTGATTTACAAAAAAACTGAAAAAATAGTAAAGCACATTATTATTTCTTGATTAATATGTCAAATTATAGTTATTTACTTGCATTCCTGAACAGAACAATTAGTTTTTGTGGTTGAATGTTATGCTTGATTAATTTCTGACTTCTCAGAGAAGTGAGCCTGCTCAAATTTGGGTATAAAAAGGTGAACTCTGTTTGAAATTCTTCATTCCTGTTTAAAATGGTAAAACGTGGAGAGCTCACTGAAAATGAAAATTTTTGGTCAACCAAATTTTTCTTAGGTTGACTACAGGCCTACATCTTATACACCAGATGTTATGGTATTTTCAAATTTGTTATATGCTCGAGTGTTGTGATCCTGCAGATGCAAATGAGGAATAATTATTCTTTCTGGTGACCTTTTTGGATTTGTTCTTAGTCTTAGTTTCTCCAGCAAATACAATCAGTTTGATACTTTTAGATGTGACTGACTGTATTTAAAGTATCTTTTAATTATCTTCCTGTCATATTCCCGCCACTCTACCATTAATTTTGTCTAGAAACACCAGATTTTTACTGTCCAATGACCTTGTGGATTCAGACAGTTCATTAGGCTTAGCTTGCTTAAAATGAATTACCCAACATCCTCACTGTCTAGAATTAATTTAACAACGTGAACAGAGTCTTCAATGAATGTTACTGTCTTTGTGTTGTCCTGTTAGACTCAGTTCGTTCAGTGTCCAGAGGGAGAGCTGCAGAAGAGAAAGGAGGTGGTCCACACAGTGTCCCTGCATGAGATTGATGTCATCAACAGCCGCACACAGGGCTTTCTGGCTCTCTTCTCTGGAGACACTGGAGAGATCAAGTCTGAGGTCCGAGAGCAGATCAACGCCAAAGTGTGTGAGTGGAGAGAGGAGGGCAAGGCAGAGATCATACCTGGGGTAAGTTCATCTTTTTATGTGTCTGTGTGTTTAAAGGTTATATTTCTTTTTCTGGGAATTGAAAAGCCTTGTTTTAATTTTTTTGTTGCAGGTGTTATTTATTGATGAGGTCCACATGCTGGACATGGAGTGCTTTTCCTTCCTGAACCGTGCCCTGGAGAGTGACTTGTCTCCTGTCCTCATTATGGCCACAAACAGAGGCATCACTCGGTAATATAATTGTATCTGCATATTTATCCCATGTGAACATTTTAGTTGTCTAAAGCCCAGTTTTTAGGGGGTTGTCTTACCAGGGGACCAACAAAGGGCTTTGGACTATAGGCCTATCTTACTGATCAATACAAAACTGAAATATTTCTTTACTTGTAGGACGTAATTTGACAAAGAACATGTTTTTTCTCACTAGAAGTTCTTGAAGTCCTGGAATAATTTACTTTAAAAGTATTAGTTTTCCAAAACATAAAAAACATTTATGTTTCCAAGACATTTCTAAAAAGTTCTGTAAACATTTTTAAAGATATCTTTAAAAATCCCATAAAAAAACAAAATTCCCTTAAACATTCCCGAAATGTCACAGTGACACTTGAGGCCCTTGAGGTTTCAATGGAAATTTTCCCCCAAATCCTATGAATATTCCTTTCATGCAAGTTTTCCAAAATTTAAGAGCAAATTCCCAATCAAATTCCCAAAATTTTGCAAGTAATTTCCCCAAAATTCATGAAAAATTTCCAAACAAATATCTCTAAGCATCCAATCAGATCCCCAAATTCTCCAATCAAATTCCAAAAAATGTACAATTATATTCTCAAAATTCAGATGAAAGTTCTTCAGAATTTCAGCCCCCCCCCCCCCCAAAAAAACTTCAAATGAACATTCCAAAATATGAAAACGAATCCCCAAAAATTTCATGAAGATTCTTAAAACTTCCCCAAACATTCCAAGCAAATCACTTAAACTTCTATGGAAATTTTAGACCATTACGTCAGAAATTCTAATAGCAGAATTAATAGTAGGAAAGCCAAAATGTAATGTCCTAATATGTACACATATGCTCTTAAGAGGTTAACATGTATGTCTGGCTGTTTGATGTGATGTTTTAATGACACTCAGAACATCATCTTATCAAACCCATATAACTCATTTTCATTGGACATGAATGTGAATAAATCAATCTGTGTTTCATTTTGCTTCACCTCACTTGTAACACAGTATGTTGAATATGTATCTAACTCTGAACATTCTTATCTCTTAGTATCCGTGGCACAAACTATCAGAGTCCTCATGGTATCCCCATTGACCTCCTGGACCGTCTGCTCATCATCGCTACCTCCCCGTACACTGAGAAAGAGACAAGGCAGATCCTCAAGATCAGGTAAAAATCTTTATTATTTCACCTAAAAATGACCTTTGCTCATTTCCAGCCTAGCCACAGAGGATTAAACCTGTATGCTGTTTTGTTTCAGGTGTGAGGAGGAGGACGTGGAGCTTAGCGAGGAAGCTCATACTGTTCTGACTCGCATTGGCATGGAGACGTCGCTCCGCTACGCCATCCAGCTAATCAGCACTGCTGGACTGGTGTGCCGCAAACGAAAGGTAAGAACTAGCACAGCTTTTTAAAACAGCTTTCATTTAGAATTACAAATTTGAATAAGTCATTGGATGCATTATGTTTCAGTGCTCGTTGGGATCCTTGAGCCTTAGTCTTAATGTCATGTCTATAATTTTTATGTCTTGTTCAGGGGACAGAAGTTCAGGTGGAGGACATTAAGAGGGTTTACTCTCTGTTCCTGGATGAGGCGAGGTCTTCTCAGTACATGAAGGAGTATCAGGATTCTTTCCTCTTCAATGAAACACGTGAGTGAACGGTTCATCCTCTCCGACTCTGCTACAGGCTGAATCCCACAACTTTGAATCACACAGCTACAGTTTACTTTGATTCTGCATCCACACCAGCACAAGACAAATCAAAGACAAAAACATCAAAATGCTGGAACAGATTTTCACCCACAGGCTCCTGCTGTAATCTGCCACTGTCTGGAGAGAAGTTTTAGGTTTTGACACGCTCACTGAAACTCAAACATCAAATGAAAATATCCAACAGAGAGCGGGGTTTTTTACAGTTCAGCTTTTCTGTCAAAACATTTAAAGAAAAAATATTTAAAAACAGAAAACTTTCTTTCAAAAAAGATGATTATTTGTTGGTTTAAAAGAAGTTCAGTTATGTCTTACAGCTCAATATGCAAATATTTGAATAAGAAGACACTTTTTTCTTTTCTCACATTTCAGAATCGGCTCAAATGGACACCTCATAATGACGAACACCGCTTTGTTTTGTAACTCCTCAAAGTTTCATCGTCAACACTGTCTGAGGTTGGAGTCTGTTCAGATCTGGAGAAAGCTGTATTACACTTTGAATGAACTTAAAAAATGAATTCAGTTGTTTTGGAGTAGCTGAATTTTACTTAATTTTCCCATTCTTTTCACCTTGATTTTGTATTATTTGAATTCAAACATATCCATTTAAAACTGACTGATTCTAAATTCGCCATGAAACTGTTCATCATTGAGGCCTTGTGGCAAGATTGTCCATTCCTGTAGTGTTTCCTTTTTTCTTGTTGAGTTGTCTTTACATGTTTATTTTTTGGAAAATAAATAAACAAGCTTTTTGTAAGCACACTGTGACCATTTTATTTTTGAAGATACACAAATCACAACATCAGAATGATTATTATTGAGATTTAGCTGTAATGAGACAAACTCATTGCAATAACTTAATTTAGTTGATCTTCTTTCTGTCCTTGTTCACAAAAAATCTTAGACAAAAACCCCTCTGTCACTCATCAGACTGTAAAAATAAGATCTAAAAATGAAATGCTAAGAAAGGTTTTCTCAACTGCAAATGCTAGAAAAAATGTTTTAGATTCAATCATCAAAATGAAACCATATGTGAGAAATGACTGCAGTCATTTGCAGCTCTGCAAACTTGCTTGCAAATCTAAAAATTATCCTTCCCTAATGTGATTTCAACACTGTCTCTGCACAAGTGCATTCTGGTGTTTTATAAGAAACAAAAAGATTTCTGCTGCACTGAAAGTTCCCAAGAGCACAGTTGCCTCCATAATTCTCAAATGAAACAAGATTGGATCAACCAGGAATCTTCCAAGAGCTGGTCACCCAGCCAAACTGAGCAACTGGGGGACATTGGTGTCAGTAAGAGGCGACCAAGAACCTGATGGTCACAAGTTCCATAAGGAAAACCATCTCTGCAGCCCTCCACTGATCTGGGCTTTATGGCAGAGTGGGTAGATGGAAGTTTCTCCTCTGTGAGAAACAAAAACGCAATTTTTTTTAAAGGGGACATATTTCACCCTGATAAGACAATTCTTTATTGTTCTCAGAGGTCCCTAAAACATGCCTGTGAAGTTTGTATCTGAAAAAAAACACTCGAGTGTAGGTTTTTTGCATGTCTAAAAGCTCTCTGTTTCAGCCCTTCCCAGAATGAGCTGTTTCTGTGGCTTTACATGGTAATTAGCTGTCTGACTCCGCCCCTGACCACACCCCTCTCAGGAAATGGATGTGGCACTTCTGATGTTACAATGTTACAGACACTATTATCCAAAGGTAAGGACCTGACTGAGATTCGAACATAGACTGTAGAAAGAACTGGACAAACCCTGTGTGAAGTCAGTCGTCTGCTTACAATAGGCGGACTCAAACAGCTCTTGAAGCCAATCCGTGGAGGCTTCCATATTGAAATCAACCGAACTTTGGATGAACCTAACAGCCTGCCCACTAAGCATGACTTCCTGTCAGCTAGCATTTAGGTTGACAGAAATATAGCTTCCGCAGTGAGGTTTTTTTCTAAATATAATCTAAACCATTGTGGTACAAAATTCACCCCCCATACAGTGAAAGCACATGAAGCCATTAGCTAATGAGACACATTTGGTTTTTTTGAACCAGGCTGTAAACCAGTTTATTTCTAGTGTAAAAAGTGGCTGTTTAACAGGTGTCCAGAGAAGACTTCCGGAGTTCTTGTAGCCAGCCTCAAGTGGACACTTGCAGTATTGCAGTTTTTTGCATTTCATTGTTCAGGACCAGAGGTTGCTGCCTGAATTTGAACCATCAATCTCCTAGATCTAAGTCAGCAGGATAACCCACTGAGCTATCCAGCATCTCAGCTGGCAGCTGAGAGGAAGATCAGGAGAGGAGCGTGGAACTTCTTCCAAGCGGGGAGGGCCAACCAAACCTCGGGGCGGGTGCTTACTCCCCATATGACATCATGTGGGTAAAATCTGAGAACAGCTTGTTCTAGCACACATTTTCTGAAAGGTAGAGAAAGAGAGGGTGGAAGGGAACAGATTTTTCCGGCGTTTAAGGGGATTGTGGACAGGCCAAGGGTACATATTTTGTTAGAAAAGCCTGAAAAATAACCTCAGATGGATGTGTGCTTCAATAGGAAGCATTTGGGAAAAGGCAGAGGCTTTGATAAGAACTCGGAATGTGATTGGATGAACGTTCTGTCTGTCACATCTCTATGGGCCAATCAGAGCAACAAAACATGTGACATACCAGCTATCAGCTACTGTGACATAGCAGCTATCAAGGCTACTGAGGAATAACACGAAACATGGCAACTATAGACATGTCAGTATTTGACTTTTGTCATTTTTTTTCATCATTTTTTTTTGACTGTAGCATCAGGCTGCAACATAAAATTGGTAAATGGATGGGGATCTGAATATTTTGTGAATGCATTGTTAAAGTAGAAGATTTCTAAAAGCTGCCACTAGAGGGAGCTGAGAGCTCATTCTTGCAGAAATCCTCTCCTCAAACAATACAATATGCATGTTGCTCATTGTGAGGATGCTGCTCAATAAGCAGTCAAACAGCATTACTAACAGCCTAAAAATATCCTCTAGTGCATGATTAGGCTCATCAGAGCAGACTCACTGTATGACAGAGTGAGAGCATGAACTGTAAATGACTGCAGCACATCCACACCTTCATCTCACACCCAGATACACAGAAGGTGTTACCCTGCACATACAACCACACTTACTCACACCTCCATTCGTCTTTGTGGAGATTACTGAAAGCTAAGAACTGCAAATCCCATCATCCTAGCCTCTTCTGTTAATCCTTTATCAGTGGATGGTACAGCATGTTAAATTCATTTGAAAATGGCGGCCTTCTTCTATACACTGACTGCAAGTCTATGTAGTTGTCTTTGTGTGCATTAAAGGTGGTCACATCTTTGTTAGATTTATTCTTATCGGTTTTCAGACTTATTCCACTAAAAAGAAGCATTAAGTGATGAAAAATGCTGCATGTTAGATTTGATTGACATTTCAGTGATTTGAATTGAACTTAAAAATTCAATTATAACCTCAGCCTTACTACCAGTCAAGACTAATAGCCATAGTCCTCCACGAAGATGCTCCATTTCATTCATAAGCAATCAGCAGATTAATCAATGTTACCTGCACACAGAGTGAGAGCGGCTCAGACTGTCTCCAGCGTGGAGATGAATATTTAATGTTTGGTGCTGGTGGGAGAGAGTCCTGCGTGGATTACCCTGCTGCTGCCTGTGCACCATAAATCCGCCCCCCTTTCCTCAGTACGTCCCTGGAGGCTGCCGTCTACCATCACATCTGATGGATTCACTGGTTGGATTAAAGCCGGGATAAACTTCATCAGGGTTCAGCTGTTTGTATGTTAAACAGGGAGTTAGTGTGCTCAGGATAAACCGGTTTGAGAGCGTTTGATTGATTTTTAGCAAAAACATTGAAGATCAGAAAGAATGGCAGTGGTTTCTGTGTGTTTATAGGTTTTATATTTGTTGAAAATTGATATTTGTGCCCTGCGAAAAATGTAAAGAAATCCCCAGACACACTTATGCCCTAAATATCAGCCCCCACAAGTCAATCATGCAGACTGAAGAGCAGATAAAAAAACAGAAATTTAGCAGGATTCAAGAGGGAACCTCCCATCACTGGTGTTTCATTCACTTTGTCCTGTGACACCTCAGGAAGGCTGAACAGTGATCCCTGACACCCATGAGCCGCTCCCCTCCAGTGACCACCATAACGGCACTCAGAAACTCATCTTTCCTCACTACCACATGGACATAACAGGTCAAACAGCACTGACAGACTCTGTACAGGCAAGCTCCAGGTACAAGCCCATAGCCAGGGCGGATGCAGAGGGTTTGACAGAACCCCCGCTCTTAGCCAAAGGTCCAATATTCAGATTGCTTATTGATTCTTAAAAGAAACAAGTGTCCCAATTTAAAATTCAGATGGCTATCAGTCTAAACTAATCAAATAAAATAAACATTCTACTCATTCTACAGTTAGACTATATGGCCAAAAGTATTTGGCCACACCTTTAATTATTGAATCCATGTGTTTCAATCAGACCTGTTGCCACAGGTGTAAACATTTCAGCACCTAGCCATGCAACCTCCATTTGCAAACATCTGTGATATAACATGGGTCATTCTGAAGACTTCTGTGACTTCAAGCATGGTACTATGATGAATGCCACCTTTGCAGTACGACTGTTGGTGAAATTTCATCCCTGCTGGATACTCAACAGTCAACTGTTAGGGACATTATTAGAAGGTGGAAGTGTTTAGGAACAACAGCAACTGAGCCATGAAGCAGGAAAAGCATAAGCATAAAAAACAGAAGGAGGGATAATGACGCTGTTTTTCAGGGTTAGGGCTAGGCTCCTTATCTCCAGTGAAGAGCAATCTTAAAGACCCTTTAAAGTTGAATCCAAAATTTGTGTCTTAACACACTAGATATGTTGGAATATGGTTGCTGTAAACATGTGAAAACACTGAGATGTGCTTTTGACTGAATTTTGGATTTAGACGTTAGAAACTTTATTACCGCTTTCTTGGCTTAATTTGGGTGGGGCAGATATGTGGGCTGGTGATGTCCCGGGTCCATAGTGGGGAATGACCCCGCCCCTCTAACACTGCAATATAAAATCACAGACCAGTTCATCTCAGTCCAGTCTGTTGTTAGCTGATGTCCAGGGCTTGACACTGACACCCACCAACTAACCAAATTTGGGTGGATTTTGGCTGTGGCGGGTAGCAGCGTGACTCTAACTAGCCACAATAGCGGGTTGAATTTATCAATGTCACAACTTATGCTTCACTCTGAAAGTGCTTGTCAGTTAGCCCTTATGATTTAAGCTTGTTACAGAGAGGCTGTTGGGTGCATAAAAGCTCAAATTTCCCTCCAAAATAACTGAAAAGTGGCTGGTCTCTTCATCCATTCGTTCGTATTTTACGCAGCGCCAAGGGCTTTGATGCTGTATGACACACACAAACTAGTGATGTGCAATACCACTGATTTCCTTTCCGATCCGATACCAAGTAAAATTCAGGCTGGTATCGCCGATACTGATCCGATACTGATACTTGCCGTGAATTCTTAATCTTTTTAGGTTCAGCTATGTGTGTAGACTCTCAAAACAGCCTACACTAAAACTAAAGAATTAACAGTTTTCATACACTTGCCATTTCATATAAAAAGCTATGTTACTCATTGAAATTGCTATTAAAATACATAATTTAAAGACAATAAAATAAATGTCACAATAATTGCATAAGTTCGTCACTACTACATTTCAAAATATTCAATTAACCATCAGTCAAAACAAATGAGACTGAAAATAATACAAGAAAATATTTTATAGAAACAATGTTATTATCTATCTTATTTATAAAATGTTTTTCAGTTTTATCTTAGCTTTTTTTTTTAGCCCTCAATGGCTGTTTAATTGCAAGTATAATGTATATTTTAGTAACACCTAGCCTATGTAATCCACTTCAAATAATTTACTTTACAGGTAGCCTTACCTGACTAAATCTAGGCCTACTGAATAGATGTGAGCTGATCTTAGGGACATAGATTTTTACTCAAAGCCAATCATTACACAAGTTTGCGATAGTGTTTTTACTCTCCACTGTATTCCTGTTAATGGCAAACTACACATTTGTCCATATTATTAAAATATCGATATTTTTGTATGAGAATCGATTCTAAAACATAAGTCTCTGGTATCGGAGGGATCGATACTTCAGTATCGATCCGCACATCACTAACACAAACGCGACACTCACAGACATAAGCGGACACACACTCGCACTGACGTGTTGGTTAGACTGAAGGCTTCTATCTGTTTAGGGAAAATGTTTCAGAATTTGCAGGATAAACTCAGACCTGAACTTTCTTTTTCTGCTTTAAAGTGCCTCTCTGTCCATGTGCGTCAGCGCCGTTTATGTGTGTGTGCTCTCCAGCTGTGTGTCTCTGTCGCTCGTGCGAGCCAGAGCGGGCGGTGTGTCTAAATATTGTTTAATTAATACTCCATCTATATTCTTGTTTGTTGAGGGCGATCTAAATGATAAAATCCTCTGCAAAGGTGCACATACTTTAAATGTCATTGATACTTTTAAACGTTTGTATATTCAGGGTTAATTATAAATTTGCCATAAATCAATAATTAATGGTTATAAAAGACGAGAGAAACTGAAACTTTAAATCAGTTCACTGAGGCAGTGAGAAACAGAGGCAGAAGGATAAAAGTCTGTAACTGGTCACTTAGGAGTCCAAGAGAATTCAACTAAACGGTGATTTTTTTTCCTTCTTATACTATACATCCGTTGTTTAATGTTCTCAAAATGTGAGCTTCACCATGTATTATTTGAAGAGATATTTTGATTAGTATTAGACACATGATGAAAACATTTCCTCCATACAGTATAGAGCAGAGGACAGGAGAAGTTGGACACTTAATATTCTCTGGTGAAGATTTGTCAGAGTGAAAATTAGAGATGTTCTTGTAATCTGCTGTAGCTTTTTTCTAATAAACAGCCGGCTAACAGTATTTTAATTTTAGCACAAACTTGATACCCATAAAGAAAATAAAAATCTAAGAGTTTTGATTCTTAGATGACTGTCTCTAACAGTCTGACCCATATCTCAGCAGTGTGCTGTTTCACAGGGAGAAGTGCTTTATTAAGAGGAAAGCTGATATTGATCATATTGGTGGTGTGTCATATCATACCCTTTGTACCAAATTTGGCATATAGCTCAGAGTTACCAAACACCAAAGTTGTGGCTTGTGGAAATACTGAGTGGCTAGTAAGTTTGCAGAACCACTAGCCACCGTGGCTGGTGAGCAAAAAAGTTAATGTCAAGCCCTGCTGATGTCACTGCCTTTATTGAAAGTTAACTGTTAGTTAAATGCTTTTTTTGTTCATTGTGAGGTAAATTTGCCAAACTATCAGCCACAGTGGTCTATGGATCATTGACACTATCATAACAGAGGTTTGAGCCAGAAAACGGACTTTGTCTCTGCTCTGGCACAGAGCCAGGCAGCTGCACTCGGATCATAAGGTCAGCGTAAAATCCAGGGGCAGGCTAAGCGCTCTCCTCTATTTAGATTGCAGCATTTTTAAATCTGAGAGGATTGTATTTCTCCTGAGTGGGCGTGGCCTTTGGCTCATTCAACAGACACGCCCACACAGATTTTACTGCCTCAATTTTCATGATTTTGAAGCTTAATTTTTATAAACCCAGAGATGTTTTGTTTGACTGAAATTTGACCTGGGGGTTTATAACACATTGACCTATACAACAAACCTAAATACAGATTTATTTTTACTTTACAGGGTCTTTAATGCGTCAGCAAACACAGACATTATGGACAATGCAAAGCTTCCAACTTTGCGGCAACAGTTTGGGGAAGGCCCTTTTCTCAAACCCATTGAGCACCTATGGGATAAACTGGAATGGTGAAGCCGAGCCTTCTTGTCCAATGTCAGTGCCTGACCTCATAAATGCTCTACAGAATCAATGGGCACAAATTCCCCACAAAAACACTTCAAAATTTCAAGGGGTCTTCCAAGATGAGTGGTAGCTGTTACAGCAGCAAAGGGGGAACCAACTCCAAATTTAAGTACATGTACTTGAAATATGTCATTACAGTCCCTGCTGGTGTAATGGCCAGGCGGTTGCATACTTTTGTCCATGTAGTGTAGCTAAGTGCAAAGATATAGTTAATTGGTTAAGGTATGAAGGTGAAATCCTGGCTGAGGTTGTAGTTGTGATTGTTTTTATGAAGCATAAAAGTACATGTCAAGTCAGGCTCAAAACTATGTAATGCGTGGCCAGCTTAAACCAAATACAAGCCTTGATCTTGTTAAAAGCACCATTTTAGTCTTTCTCCTTTACTGATAATTGTGTTAAAAATGTGTGTTTGTGACACAATGTACAACACAGCTCTCCCTGCTCCAGTAGACTGGCTATGGTCCTGAGGTAGTGACAGTAGTGATACCACCAACCTTACAACATGGCCCCTAATTTTCCAAACAGAAAAAACACAACTAGTCCTGGTGTGTCATTACACTTAAAACATTTACCTAAATTAAAGGCACCAATTTTTAATTCAGTAGAGCAACACACAAAACACAATGCAGTCCAAACAGGGGTCCAAAGCTATTACTATGGACATGACAACTACTATACAAGTTGTTATAACTCACCATTGACTTTGCTCATGTACCAGTGCCCTTTAAAGCCTCCTACCTGTGTGAGATAAGTTTTTGTGTGTGGTGGGTTGGGGGCCAGGAAATATTATCTGCCAAAGAGGGGTCTTGGCTGAAGAAGTTAGGGCCAACTGTTTTAAAGTAGTACAGTTTCTGACATTTTACAGATTGAGAGAATCAAACAGATTTAGACAACTTGATTGATACCTAGAGGGCCATCCATACATAACCCGCATTTAACTGTTACATGTCGACACAGATCAATAAGCAGAAGTCGATGAAGGAGTGTGAGATAAGTCAGTATGTGGTTTCTGTTGATCACAGCTGCTAACAGAAACCACACATTATGCAGGGCATTTGGTTCAAGGTCTAGCCCAAACCCTGAGAAACAGACCCATACCATTATCTCTCCTCCACCAAACTTCACAGCTGGCACAATGCAGTCAGATAGGTAACGTTCTCCCAGCATCCACCACCCATCTGACTGCCAGACAGAGAAGTGACAACTTTGTGCGCCTCAGCAATCACTGACCTGTTTCTGTGATTCTACAAGGTTCTGCGTGACTGAGTTGCTGTTGCTCCTAAAATCCCATCCCTTTAGCAAAAATGGCATCCATCCCAGTGCCACGCTCACAGTCACTGAGCTCTTCAGAATGACTCATTTCACAAATGTTTGCAAACGGAGAATGCATGGCTAGTTGCCTGATTTTTTCCATCCGTGGCAACAGGTCTGATTGAAACCCCCAAATTCAATAATTTGTGGCTGAAAGTCTGTATTAAACGCTTTGAATACTGAATTTTTTTTTTTAACTTTATAGTGTGTCCAAGTCATTGTGAATAAGACAAGAAAGATCTATCATTTTGGTTTCTGTAAGCTTGTGTAATGACTGTTTCAGTATTTTAAAACCTTGTATTTTGTATTAAAAGATTAACTGCATCATTCATCACAGAGGTTTGTTGTGCTGATCAAAGTTTAAAAATGTGTCTTAAATCAGATAAAAAATTTTTAGCAACAGTAAAAATAGCTGTAAGATGTGTTTATCCTGAGGACTTATTCTGTTTCTGCAGTGTCACAGTGGGTCTAAATCATTGTTTTTCCAGCTCACATTGAGCTTGGCTCCTCTGCGTGAGAGCAGATTTCTTGGACTGGTTCCTGCCCTTTGTCTCCACATCGTTGTCCACAGGCTACAAGGCTGCTCAGCATGCTAACATGTTGTGGCATTTTGCCTCCTGCCCGGATTTAGGTGCCCTTCTCTGCACCCACGGTCAGGTCACAGCATCCATCTGAAAATGTCCCCTATCACAGAAACCCAGCATCCATTTAATCAAATAAAGGCTTTTTACCACCACCAGGAGCCTTTAAACACAGCCTGATCTTCACCTGGGTCACAGTGAAAGACAGCAACGATCACCGCTCTATCGACTGTGTCAGAGGTCGTCTGACATATTTGAAGTCTAATGACGCTTTCAGTTTGAATGTCATTAGCTTAATGTATCTGTATCAAAATCAATGCCATCACTCATGAAATGAATCGACATTTTGATCGATTTAATTGATTTGACATACAGTCAGCTAAAGCCTGGATGATGAACACATGCTTTCAACTGTCAACGTGGGTTTAAACTGAATAATTTAACCTTTTCACAGCCAGGAAGTCTCTAGGATTTAAGTCTTTTCCTTAAGAGAGATGTCACCAGGCTCAGCCTAAAGCTCCTGTGGGGAGTCAAGTCAAACTCAAATTACCACTGATGCCTCAATATGACCCTGTCAAGCTAAGTAGATCATAAGTACAAAGACTGATTAATCTCTATACTCCTACTGTTAATAATGGAAGCCACTGTCAGGGGGGTGGTAAGTGTTAGATAAGATGATTTACACTGGAGAGACAACATTTGTTTCTACTGTAAATACTAAAATCAGTGGTATGTTTGGCAGTCCTGAGTCTTTTTTGCTGGATTTTTCATACAAAAGTATTTGGCCACACCTGTTAACTATTGAATTTGGGTGTTCCAATCAGACGTGTTGCCAAAGGTGAATAAAATCAGGCACCTAGCCATGCAGTCTCCATTTGCAAACATTTGCGATACAAAATGTGTCATTCAGAGTTCAGCGACTTCAGCACGGCACTGTGATGGATACCACCTGTGCATAAGATGGTTTGTGTAATTTCATCCCTGCTGGATACTCCACAGTCAACTGTCAGTGATATTATTAGAAAGTGGAAGCATTTAGGAACAACAGCAACTCATCCACAAAGCAGAAGACCTTGTAAAGTCACAGAGCGGGGATCGATGACTGCTAAAGGTGCATGGTGCTAAAAGTCGCCAACGCTCTGATGATTCCAAAGCTGAAGAGTTGAAATTTCCCTGGCATTAATGTAAGCACAAAAACTGTGTGCTGGGAGCTTCATGGAAGGGGTTTCCGTGGCTGAACAGCTCCATGCAAGCCTCATATCACCAAGTCCAATGCCAAGACCAGATGGAAGTGGTGTAAAGCACACCAAAACTGGGCTGTGGAGCAGTGGAAATGTGTTCAGTGGCATGACGAATCATGCTTCTCTGTTTAGCAGTCAGATGGGCAAGTCTGGGTTTAGCAGATGGCAGGAGAATGTTATCTGCCTGGCTGTATTGTGCCAGCAGTGAAGTTTAGTGGAGGGACAGTTGTGTGGGGCTGTTTTTCAGGGTTTGGCCCCTTTATCTATAATGAAGGCCAATCTTATAGCTTCAGTATTCCAAGACATTTTTGGACAATGCTATGCTTCCAACTTTGTGGCAACAGTTTGGAGAAGGCCCTATCTCTATTCCAACATGACTGTGCCTCAGTGCACAAATCAAGCACTATAAAGACCTGGTTTAATGAGTTTGTTGTGTAAGAACTTGACTGGCCCACACAGAGCTCAGACCTCAAGCACCTTCTCCAATCTTGTGCAAAGCCTTCCAAGAAGAGTGGAGGCTGTTACAGCTGCAAAAGGGGACCCAGCTTGATATTAAAGTACATGCATTTGAATACAGTCAGTCCCTGTTGGTGTAATGGTCAAGCAGACGAATATTTTTGTCTATATGGACAACGGTCACATACTTCAATGGAAACAAGGGGTTACAGATAATATGTTTGTTTGCTTACTCCCATTCCTAACTTTTCCCCTGCCCCTCATTTTGGGGTGCTGCCTTGCCCCACAAAACAACGTTACAAGGTGTAGTGGGGGAAATTTTCCCTAAAGACCCTGATAGGCCATCAGAAGTTGTATATGGCATTTATATGTGTGTAAAGAGGCAATACCAGAAATTCCAACAAGCAATTTTTCAAAGCAATTTTTTGACACCAAAATGGCCAAAATGCACTGAAACAATATTTTATAAAGATGTTAGATTGTTGTTTTAATTTTTGTTGTTTTATTAATGAAGAATTTGCTTACATTTTCCCACATATTTTGATGCATGAGCAGCCATCTTGCCAGTGGTTTCCAAGGCATGGTAGAGGTCCCATAACTGGTTTGAGGAGTGAAAAATCTCTGTTTAGGCCATGTACCCCAAGCACTTCGCCCCACCCCTCTATTCCAACAAGAACTGGGACACCCTAACCCTAGATGTGAGCACTGAAAAATACGAGGCAAGGATCAGGAAAAACTCCTTTAGCATACCGCTTTAATGTCCACATATTCAGTCTATTATTGCTTCTCTCTAACCATACTTCCTATTTTAATGCCATGCTCCTTATAAATGATTTTGGTGTTCAGGGACTGTTTTGAAAGTACCTCTCATGAATGGATAGTATTTTTCACTTTGTGAGGTTTCCAAGACAAATAAATCTCTGTCCTGTTCCTGTTACAGCCACATGCAGAAGAGAGTGAGGTCAATGGAAAGCTCAGTGTGTCCTGTTTGATTTACTTTCCCATATGTGTAGTCACTATGCTGTTCATGCTATGGAAGAAAAAGGTTTGGTTTGGAGAAATTCAACCTTTGTGTCTGATTAATCCTGATTATTTCAGTGCAGTGAGCTTTCACACTGCATGAAGCCACCAAAAACTGTCATGAACCACCGTTTTAACCTTACTGTCTAACAGTCTGCCATTCCTTCTAGGTCATCTACCATCATGAATAATCTATCAGCCCCATTATCACTCATTTCAGGTTGTTCCCTCAATGACATTTAGTCGTTTGTGCAGCTCCCTGTTCTCCTTGCTGGTTGTGTAAGAGCCGAGGAACGAGAGAGAGAGAGAGAGAGAGAGAGAGAGAGAGAGAGGTCGTACATGGGGAGAAGTCTGAGTGAGGTACATCATATACCAGTTTGAGGTTTGAAAATAGTTATTCTTACATAATATCTAATTTAACTCGGGTTAAATGACAAAGGGACTTAATATGATGATAACGGTTATTAATGTTTGATCCTTCTTTTTTTTGTGCAGCGCAAATCACAGGACACTTTACAAAGAGGGCAGGTCTAGACCATACTCTTTGTTACATTATCAAGCTAGAAACAACATGAATCCACTATGGGCTCAGCATTAAGCAGCATTTAGCAACGTTAACCCCTTAAAGCCTGTTGTATCATTTTTGATACATACTTTTATGATACATCTACCTGATCAATATGCTCAATAAATTACTAAAAAAAACTTCTGAATACAATCTGATAAATTATAAAAATGCCTTCAAGTTGATTATCAGTTACCAGAAACACCTAATGTATCAAATGAGATGCAAAAATATGTATGTTCAATTTTATGGAAATTTGGATTTTTAGAAAAATTTCAGTAGAAAGTTAAATAAACATTTCAGTTCCCAAAAATGAGAATTTTCTGACTATAATTTGTGTTTTTGGGCTTTAATGGGTTAAAGTGACAAGGAAAAAACTTAATTTCAAAGGGACAAAAACTTCAAGCAGCACCGAACTCATGTTAAGCAACCATCTGCCAAAGGGAAAGATGGAAATACAGAGTGAGAAGTGAGAAGAGTGAGACACAGATAAAGAGTGGAGGAGATGAAATACAAAGGGAAGAGGGAGATGCAGAGACAGAGAGAGGGAGAAGGTGAGAGAAAGAGTAAGATGCTGTTAGAGACAAGAGCAATGCAGAAAGAGAGGAGAGAGAGCTGCAGAGAAGTGGGGGTACAAAAAAAAAATAAGGGAAAAACAGAACAAGACAAGTGGGATATTCAGAAAGAGAAGATGGAGATGCAGAAAGAAAGGAGTTGTAGAAAGAGAGAAGAGGGAAATGCAGAGAAGAAGAGGGAGGGGCAGAAAGAAAGAGAGGAGTGAGATGTAGAGAATGAGAAGCGGAGGTGCACAAAGAAAGAGAGGGAAATGCAGAAAGAGAAGGGGGGATGCAGGAAGAAGCAAGAAGGAGATGCAGAAAGAAAGAACAGGGAGATGTAGAAAGAGACAAGAGGGAATTGCAGAAAGAAAGAGAGGGGAGATCCAGAAAGAGATCAGAGGAAGATGCAGAGGAGGAAGGAAGGGAGATACAGAAAAAGAAATGGTGGAGATGAAGTTTAAGAGAAGAGCAAGAGGGAGATGCAGGGAAAAAGAGAAGGTGTAGATGCAAAGAGAGAGAGAAGAGGAAGATGTAAGAGTAAGATGCAGAGAAGGAGAAGATAGAGGTGAGAGAAAAGGAAAATGCAGAAAGAAAAGAGAGGGAAATGGAAAGGGGGGGGGGGCTGCAGAGAAAGATGAGGGAGATGCAGAAAGAAGTGAGAGAGTGATACAGAAAGAATAAGGAGCAGAAAAGGAGAAGAGGGAGGTCAAAAAGACATAAGGAGATATGAGGAAGATGCAGAGTGAGAGATGTTTGTCATAATTGTGTGTGAAATGGGAGCTATGATGGTTACATAACACCAGTATACACTTTTGTGACACCCACGCCCCCCCCATTCCTGACCAAGTGCTTGTAGACGTTGTCTTTCCTGCTTTTCCTCAAAAATGCTCCCTCCTCCATGTTGCTGTTTGGTTTTTCTGCATGGTGTTGTTTAAGCAACATATTTTCCTCTTGTTTGACTTGTGGGCTGCTCTAAGCAGGGGTGGTGGTGGGGTTTAACCCCCAAGATGTTAGTTTCCCATTTTTGCTCCACTTAGTGGTTCTCAGCTGGTGGGTTGGGACCCAAAAGTGGGGTGTGGAGCTGTTTTCAGTGGGTTGCAAATGCATCCCCAGAGAAAATTGTGGAAAACCATCGACAGAAGCTATAGACTGACATCCATACATTTTATTTGATTTCATTTCCCATGATGAATAGCACATTTTGGAGGTTTCCTAAGATCTTTTCCCAGGAAGGACCTAACAGCCAAAATGTACCTGTATCTGTATTTTATACACCTGTGGCTAGGGGTCTGATTGTGATCTTTGAATTCAATGATTAAGATGTGTGACCAAATACTTTTGCCCATATAGTGTAGCTCCACTAGTGCAGCCTGACATGTAAAATAAGTTCTCACTGAGTAAAATAATGAGGGTGTTTCTGGACACACTGTGGAGTTTAACTTTATCGATTCACTGGTTTGAAGAATGGGAATTTTTGTGAAGGTACTAAGATCTCTTTTTCTGCAAAGTATCAGAGCAGAACTGTTACAGCCCAGCTGGAGAACACTTAATTACCCAGGGAGGTGCAATATTAGCTGCATGTGTAATGTATTCAAGGATTAAAGCAGTTTTTATTTCACTGAGAAAAAAAAGAAAAGAATACTTTTCTTAATCTCTCCAGGCTTAATGAGGAGAAACGCTGAAATTAACTCACTTGACCTCTTGTTCTCTTGTAGGTGTGAAGCGTGCGCCTTAAATTCTTTGCTCTTGTGGATTTATGTGCATGATTTATCCACGCTGCACGCACCTGTGCATCATGAAAGAGGCTGCTGATTGTTGCGTGTGTACATTCTCCATGTATGCCCCTCTGTTTCCATTCACACAGAGGTGTTTCCATTCATGCCCTCCTCAGTCATTCACAAAGCTGCCTCCCTGCTTCTGCTTCACGTGTCGGGCCCATGAATGCAGATGCTGCTGTGCACACTCGGGTACATCCACAAATAGCCTCTAGAAGTTTTTCTGAATCAGTTTATGCTGCAGTGGAAACAGCAGTTCTAAATATGGAAACATAAGAGCTAAAAATGGCAACTAAAGCCAGCAAACATCATTCACTGTTTGCCAAGTCGAGCATAATCTCATGTTTAATTCAGAAAACTCTGCTATTCATAACTCATACTTGCTGCACACTGAGCCCACTGCAGCATATAACAAGCATAGCCCCGGTTACACTATTCCTCTGTCAATTTACATTACATCCTCGTTAGCCAGCATGCAAATCAGATTAATCCCTCACCGCACTGGGGACCTCACTCACACAGTTTGAATGGAAGCCAACGCTTCTAGGCCTGATGGGAAGAAGAGGAGCGATCATTATAACAGGCTTTAGGGTAATGACGTCTTCTGCTAACGTGGCTCCAGTGACAGCAGGCCCCACCATCACTCGCCATTCATGCCCTTCTTGAATTGTTGGTGTTGGCTCCTTCATTGACATTGCTCAGCCCACCATGAAGCACATCTCTTATTCCTTCCACATGGGCAGACAGTAAAGAGGAGGAAGACATCTCACGCTTCCTCTGAAACATGTGCCGGCCTCCTTAATGACACAGTAACGTAGGCAGAGCCGTGCATTAATGCAGACTCTGACAGCTGAAGGTTAGTCGGCTCCTCGGGCTCGGCTGTCTGTTCACACATGAAAGAAGAGAGGCGCAACAACTGGAAAGGAAGAAGAGATGGGAAATCTCTCAGCTGAATGATGTCCAATGTGACTGCCAATTATTTTTGTCCTTTAACTCATAAAACAACCACAGAAGTTTTGATTTTCTGATATTTCTATTTAATATTGTGTCTTTTTGGTCTTAAAGGTAAAAGATGAAGTGTTTTTGTGTACATGTTATCTAGGATATAATGTGGGGTACCCCAGGGATCAATTCATGAACAACTTCTGTTTGTATTCTACGTGTTACTGTAAAAATGACTGGGAGATCCTGAATTAACTAGTGTTTATCTAGCTGGAACTAAAAGTACCATTTTCATTTAAAATGTAAAGTTGATAACTCTATGTCTTAAATACCAGCCTCAAACCCCTCAAGTGTGGAGTGTCCAAACAGTTATTTACCCCTCCCTGACATAGGTGTGTCCCCTGACCTTGAATTGTAAATACATGAAATGTGTTTGATATTTGCAGTTTAAGGTTGAACTGCCTAAAACAGAGAATCTGCTCCAACCAATGAAGGTGAGCAGAATAGTGTCACATGGATTCACAGTTTTCCATAAAAAAAAACATTCCTTCATCTCAGCCTGGACATCACCCTCCATCTTTTCCTTGCTTCTCCAGTATTTCACTTTTACTGCAACTGTAAAGCAGTGGGTCCCAACCTTTTTTTTCCTTAGGGCCCCCTTATTCATATCAAAGAGAAGCTAAGCCCCCTCAGGACCCACTTAGAAAAAGTTCATGTCAATTTTAGTTGTTTTATTGACAAAATTACATTATATAGGCCTACGTACACTTGTTCTTGACAAAAGCTCTATACACAAACCATTCATTTGTATGACAGCGTATAAGGGACACCCTAAAAACATATGCTCTATTAAAAAAAAAAAACAAAAAAACAAATCACCCAAAATTCCCAAGTTTACGTAGTTGTTATCTTGGGAAACAAAACAGTGCATGTTTTACTCTTAAAGTTGTAAATGTACCCGAACCAAAACTTATTTCTGAAGAATTTGCAAGAATTTTTGAAGTCGAAAAGGCAAAAATCTAACCACGTCAGTTTCTTGTAAATTTTTGACTTGAAACTTCTGAGTTCTAATGTCAAAACTGAAGACTTTATAAATTCTAAAATTCTGTCTGCTTGTACATACATGACTTCACAGTGTGAAAAATATCATTTTTTCTCCCAAAAAATGTTGACTGTTTTGCTAAGTAATTAATGGATTCTCTTCTTTCTTTGTCTTTTAGATTGGCCATAATATGCCATTGACATGCTGTTTATATTCAAGATTAAAAAATAGATAAATATGTACATGTAATTTTGATGTCAGAGCAGACAGGGACCGTAACCCCCATGCCCAGACCCCAGGGTGTAAACCACTGACTTAAAGCACAGAAGGACTGCCAGACTAAGATTTCATTTGTCCTCCATCTTTGTTTTTCCTCTGAAGTCACATTTGATCACGAGTTTCTGTGAGCTCTTGTTTGTGGAACATGAAATCATTATAACAGATACACTATATTGACAAAAATATTTGGTCGCCTGACCATTACACCAACAGGCACTGTCATGACATTGAAAGGCAAGGCAAGTTTATTTGTACAGCACATTTCAGCAACAAGGCAATTCAAAGTGCTTCCCACAGGACATTAAGATACAATGACAAAAGGAAAAAGAAACACATTGGAAATATTTTAAAAGAAAAAAAAAAAAGTAATAAAAACAGCAAATAAAACCCACAAAAGAAAAAAAACAAAGATCACAGCATGATGTCTGTGGTGGATCTCTGGTCTCCTTACTGCCACCTGACCCCTTCTAAATTCAGTGGTTCAGGACTACCAGTGTACAGGAATAATAAACAACACAGGGACATCAAAGCTTAGTAATAAAGTAAAAGTTACAGTGCAAGGTTGTAGTTAAAATGCTCCAATATGGAGTTGGCCAACTTCACAGTCATACCGGCCTCCACTCTTGGAAGGTTTTCCACAAGATTTTGGAGTGTTGGAGCCACTTTGCTGGGTTGCTGTTGCCCACGAAAGTTCCCACTTTCTAATAATATCACCTACATTTGACTGTAAAATATCCAGCAGGGATGAAATTTCACAAGCTGTCTTATTACAAAGGTGGAATCCATTATAAGATGAAACAGTTTGAAATTATCTCAGATCTGTGGTTCTCCACATTATTAAAACTGTTAAGGAATTTTAAATCATCTAGTGTATGGCCCGCCTAGTCAGCAATAAGACAAAGACTTTATAATGATACTTACATATGGCAGGGACAAAATTGTAATTTGGACTCAAAAGAGTACAACAACAACAATAACAAAAAATAAACAGAGTTTTCAGAGCAGCCATGCATTTTGGCAAACAGTTTCACCACAAAGTGTTTACGGCACACAAACTTCATCTCCTTGACTCCATGTTTATAATTTTACATAAAACAAAATATTTTGATTTGACTCATAGAAGATCAGTTCACCGAAATACAACACACTGAAACTGAATCCTCCATCCACATCGCCTGGTCTCCAACACAGTGCTGGTGGTTGTTTTATTGTTTCATGGCTGTCAGCCTGTGATATGGAAGTTATTGATGACAGTGGTTGAAAACTTGAGCATGTTCCTGCCTTAAGTGGACTTCCAATAAAGCAAATTTTCTGCCTTTTCCCCTCAATTGCACAAATAGCTTGAGCAGTCAACTATTGCTTTCTGTTTGTTGTTTTTCCTTTTAATCCTTTCTTTAACTGTTCAAGGGCCACTGGTGATGGAGGACAGTTTTTTAGTATGCATTCTGTCTTTTTATTGGAATGTTTGCACTGAAAAGTTTTCATCCATCCATCCATCCATCCATCCATCCAAACAAGCAACCAAGCTCTCACTCATATCTATGGGCAATTTAGTGTCACTATTTAACCTAACATCAATCTATATAGATTATCCTTGTGAATGCAATATCTCAAGATTTTTTTAGGCGAGTCCCTTCATATTAAGCAAAATATATACTCTGTAGGGAGAAAATAGGAGGTCAAAAGTCATTCCTTGCATGTGATAGAATGATTAGAAATGATTAGATATTGGACATCAAAGGTCAAAGGTCAAGCTTACTTGGCCTCATGTTCCTTCTTCCTTATAATTTTGAGAGTTCAATAAGTTTTAAAGAACTAGTAAGTTTTAAAACATTTGCATTAACATTAACAACCTCAAATCCAAAAAAGATGGGGCACTGTGTAAAATGTAAATGATTTGCTGATCTCAGTGTGTGCTGTGCTCTGATAACTAGCTGGATGGTGCCTCTCCCCTTCAGTCTGCAGCTCACAGCATCCATGGTTTCCAAAAACACTTTCATATATTGATTCATCTGACCACAGAACAGTTTTCCATCTGCTTCAGCCCATTAAATGAGCTTTGGCCCACAGAAGACAGCATTTCTGGATCATGTTCACATATGGCTTCTTCTTAGCATAATACAGCTTTGACTTGTATTTCTGGATAGCACGACCAACTGTGTTGACAGACAATGATTTCTGTTGTTCCTGAGCCCACGCAGAAATTTCCAGTAAAGAATCATATCTGCTTTTATGCAGCGCTGTCAGAGGGCCTGAAGATAAGAATATTAATTATAATCATAATATTGACCTTCAGCCTTGGCCCTTGCAGACAGAGATTTCTTTAGATTGTCTGAATCTTTTGATGATACTATGTACTGTAGATGGAGTTTTTACAATTTTTCTGCAATTGTTCTGCAGTTTTTTTGCAGATTGGTGATCATCTGCCCATCTTTACTTCTAAAAGCCTCCAGAAACCATTCCTTTTATATATGTAACTGATCAATTAGTTGGAAAAAGCTCCTCCAGCTGTTTTTCATTAGTACTGCTGACTTTTCCAGCCTTTTGGTGCTCTGTATCTACATTTTTGAGGTGTGTTCCTGCCATCAAATTCAAAATGAGCTTATATTTTTTCATGACATGGTAAAATGTCTCAGCTTTACATATGATATGTTGTTTATGTTCTATTGTTAATAAAATAAGATTTTATGAGATGCAAATCATTGAATTCTGATTTTATTACATTTTGCACAGTGCCCCAACTTTTTTGGAATCGGGGTTGCACCAACTTTTTGCAGGTCAGAGATCAAGGTCATTGAGCTTTACATTCATCCCTTGCTTGTAGGATTTCCTAGAAATCACACTGCATTTGAACCCATTCTTCTTCTGCACTTTCATTGACCGACGATCAAATACCTCACAGAGGCAACCCAAATAAAGGTGGTAGTTTTAGTTTCAGCACAATAAAAAAATTAAATATTTGGAGGTGAAAGTAATTCTACCCTTAAATGGTTTTAAAACTGTTGGGAAATCCATCATTCTGTGGGAAACAGATCCAGGATCTCACATTGACATGAAAAGATTCAGCGTAACCAGGTGTGATCAGAGCCTGCTGTAATGTTTCCACCAGACTTATTTCAGTGAAGGTGACTGTGTTTCTGCAGCGTGAAGCCATTTGGAAAAAGTCGGCGGGTGTCTGCAGAGAGAGGTGAGAGATTCACAGTGGAGGTGTGATTCTGCACACCGCAGATCTACTTCTTCTTTCATGTGTTCCTCTGCAGACCTTTTTTTTTTTCAGTTGGAGATGAATTATCACGTCTCCTTTTTCTTACCCCTGAGCCGATACCTCTGCATTAATCATCAGGTCAGCGCAGGATCGTCTCTGCTGCCTGCAAACCAACCTTGTGTGAAGTAAAAATTCAGACATTATTACAGGGAGTATGGCAGGGATTGCATCATAAAAATCTGTTATTACAGCTCAGTGAGGAAGCAAATATAAATCACAAAGATTTGAGCTCTCAGTGAAAGTAAAAAATTCAAAATTAATGTTTGGGTCTTCTTTCCTGTTGTTTTTAAGTCCCGGACTAATTAAATACCGAGATGAGTGTTACCCCAACATGGATCCATTTTGCTTTAATTTCATAATAGAATGCTGCCAGGATGTTCATGTTTGATCAATAAAATAGAGCCTTGTTTGGTCTGTAATTTAATTTAAGCCGTTACATGATTTTAACTTGTTTACAGCAAACACTAATTTATGGGCTGCTTCCTTAAATTAAAACATGCTTTTCTGAATCTCTGAGGATGAAGTTTTATTGATCTGGTATTTTCTTTGGCTCCCAAATATGCTTTGAACATAAGAACACACAATATGACTCAATTTTTACTCTGTCTATCATCATTTTAGCGTTAAATGCAGTGATGGCGTGAAGGCCAGAGCAGTCTTGCGTGCATTGTTTCTGGTAACGGACACCTTGAAGGGTTTCACATACTCTGTTGTAAATTGCAAATTGCAATCAGCTGTAAATGAAGGCTTAAACTGTTTTCCTCCTGCTGTGTTTAATCATTTAGATGCAGACTGTGTGATTAAAGAGCAGACAAGTTCACTGGATCTACTGAGAAGTTATGCATGAGCAAAGGGCCAAAATATTGATGCAGTATTGTATCACTATCCGGATTTGTCATGTACACTCGCTGAATTTACTACATATACGGAATCAGTGTTACTTTTAAAAACTAAAGCCATTTCCTTGCAAGTGTAACTTTGATAAATATGTTGCTGTGCTGTGTTGAGTCTATGTAATGATATAACAGATTTCATAATGTCTCTTGTTGTATAGTATTATGATACCTATGCCTATTAAAAGTATTCACGCCCTTGGATGTTTTACCCTTTTGTTGATTTTATAAATCGACCATGGTTGATATAATATGGCTTTTTGAGAAAAAACGTTACAAAAAATATCTTTAATATGAAAGTGAAAACAGATTTCTACAAAGCTTTATGGGAGAGTGGCAAAGAGAACTAACCTGACACGCCAGATGGAAAATCTCTCATACACAGCGTTTGGAAAAGGGCAGAGCCTTTGAAAAAAAAAAACTCGGAGGGTGATTGGACGAACATTCTGTCTGTCACATATTTATGGGCCAATCAGAGCTACAAAACACGTGACGTCATAGTCCCAAGCCGAGGTGCGCTGCTACTGAGAATAAAGTCCATAGAGAGCTGCATAATGCGAACATGGCGACTGCAGACGTGTCAGTACACGACCTTTGTTGTTTTTGAAAAGGAAACTCACTGCTGTTCCTTTGTTCTTATTTTAAGGAAAAAAAGTCGTCAAGTTCTGATAAAAACTTACGCTTTAGCAGCATCCACGCTAATCTCTTCTGCCATAACTGCTCTGGCCTCCTGTCACTGCTTACATACTTCATGACTCTGCCATGCCTGACGCTGACTGGTCCTGTCACTTTCTAACTGGGCCCAAATGGTTCACATTGGAGCTTTGCAAGATGGATTCACCAGTGAGAAACACGGAAACGGGTAAATCTATCTGCTTTGCAGGGTTTAAAGAGAACACCACTCAGGTTAAATCTCAGCTAGGGTTTGACACATGGGAGACTTTGTAGTCAAGTGGGTTCTTTGGTCTGATGAGACCAGAATTGTGCTTTCTGGCCATCAGACAAGACGCTATGTTTGGCGGACACCAAACACTGCACATCACCACAAACACACCCCACTGTGAAGCACGATGGTGGCAGCATCAAACTGCTACTTCTTAGCAGCCAGCCCTTGAAAGCTTGTAAAAGTAGAGGGTAAAATGAATGCAGCAAAATATTAGGAAAATCGGCTGCAAGGGAACTACAGCTTGGGAGAGGCCTTATTTTTCAGCAAGACAATGATCTGAAGCATACAGGAAAAGTTACACGGGAATTGTTTATGACAACTAGGTGAATATTTTGGAGTGGTCTAGTCAAAGCCCACACCTCAGTCCAAGTGCTTCATCAACATTGACAATGCTGACAAAGACCGCGAGTCAAAATACATCCATTGTGGCCATTGCCTTGTCCTAAGTTGAAACTGCTTAAAAGGACTTTTTGAGTTCTGACTCCTCATTTTTGTTGTGCACCTTGAAAAGTTAAATGTTGCGGTGTGCTCCTTTTGTACTTTCTATAGTATTGGATCATATCATAAGCTATCATATCCAATTGTGTCACATCTGGTTGTATTGCATTGCATTGTATTGGATCGTCTTGTACAGTGTTACCTACTGTACCGCGTCTTAGCATACATTATTGAGACATGTATTGCATTGATCATATTGAATCATATCATATTCAATTGCATCGACTGCATTGCATTTTATTGTGTTGTTCTGTGTTGTATTGTATCATATCATATTGTTTTGTATCCTATCCCACTGCATTACATTCATTGCATCCTATTACATCGTATTGTTACAATAATGCATTAAATTGTATCACATCATATCCTATCATAGCATATTGCATCATATCATACTGAGTCATTATATCATATTGTATCATATGGTATCATATGGTAGTGCATCTTATCGTATTGCATTGCATTGATCATATTGTATTACATTGTATTGTTATGTAGTGCATCATATCATACCATATCATACCATATCATATCATATTACATTGTATAGCACAGTATTTTATCATATTGTATCAGATAAGATCAGTTGGTATGATATGGTATGGATCTGTAAGAGTTTTGTGCTTGTAAAACAACTTCTTTCAGCATGTACCAGGTTCAGCTCTGTATGGAAATATGTGCAGACTCCTTACCTTTGGTTAACCTATTATCCTGCTTTAATATATTTATAGAACTCATAAAATTTTCCCTTTTCAGTATCTTGTTGTACTTTATTGTGTTGTATTGTAAAGTCTTGAATCAAAACCTTTGCATTGAATTTTAGTGTATTATGTTTTACACCAGACACCAGGACACTGCAGCCAAGTCTAATCAAGCGTTGAGCCTGGCTTGAAAACTTATTGGTTCTAATGATGATTTTTCTTTAATGAATGATTTCTATGCAGACAAGACTTTAATCTATTTTTACAGTGCTTATACAAAATAATTATCAGCTTCATTTAAATAGGTATTTTATTTGCATAAAGAATTGAGATTCTGTGGGTAGACATGTGGGAGGCATAGGAATATATATCCAGGATTATGACTACTAATAATGATTAATATTATGTAATATACTAATATCTATAAATGCATATTAGACACTGAGTGTTCTTTTCATACATTAAATCTTCACAGATTAAGGTTTGGTTTATAAATCATTAAAACCTTTCATTGTTTGCATTATTTAAGATGTCATTTACAATATACAATGTGACAACACTGTGAATTCCTTATAGCAAAGACACTAATCTGATGTAAGTGTTTTTAGTTATTATGCAATCCATTAAATAAATAAATAAATAAATGCCCACAGAGGCATTGAACAAAGAAATAACATTATTTTAAGAATAAAATCTGCTAAATTATGAATAATATGAGGTTTTTTTACTTGATATAAAAGCTGACTTAGTTCTCCCAGAGCTGAGTAAACTTTAAACATTTATTTAAAATGCACAATAACATTTAAAAAATGTATGACATAATATACAAAGCTTCTTTTAAACCCTAAAGTGAGCTGACATTTTGAAGCTTCACTTCCACCTGCAGCTTTTCTTCACCCTGATTTACCCTCTCGGTGTTCAACAGAGTTTGTCCTCTGTGAGTTTAAGTGCAAATGGAAATTCCAGCGCTGGATAGAAAGGCTGGCCTTTTCCTGCCTCCGCCCGACTGTTTCCTGCCCGCTGCATGACTAGGTGTGTTGACTTTGAGATGGGAGAGTCTGACTTTGGGGGTTCGGACTGTGGGAAAGGGTGTTGGTTTGTGAGGGTCAAACACTAATCCTCCATGTCGAGCTTCCTCTGTATAATCATCTCCTCAAAGTGAGATCAGCTGAAAATGAAGCTGTGCTTAATTAAAGGCCTCACGCCCACATCTCCAGTCTCCTTTTGTCACAGTCTCACTGTATACTTACTCTTTACGTCGGTGCAGGCCTGTCATAGATGAGTCCATTAGAGCTATTAGCCTCCATGTTGAGTAACTCTGCCCTCTCTAATGAGCGTGTGCACACAGAGGGCCTTCAGCTGTGGACCTCCTCACTTCCTCTGAAGGCAAATATTACATTTTTTTTGCTCTGATGAAGCCCTGTGTCGGGTCTGTGATGTGTCAGTGCATCTGTAAACTGCTCTGGAGACGCTGAGATTACTCTACAAACTGCGTCTCACAGAGAGCTGCCTCACTGAACCTGAACAATGCAGCAGTTCATTCCCGGACTCACCCTGGCCTTCTCTCTCACCACGATAAAATCAGGTCTTTGTGAGACTCTGCAAAGACGACGAGAGGACAAAGAATGGTGTCCTGTTCTCTTAAGGGGTGTGTTTTCTTTAAATGTAAATATGCTTGAATTAATGTGAAACATTTCACTTGAATCATCCTCATAAATCTACACTGCAGACACTGACTTTAAATCATGGCACAAATTACTGGCCTGTAGTCAGGAGGGAACAATTCATTTACACTGAACTTTTGCCCTTATGTTAGATAAAGATGTGCCCAAACTGGTCACTTTTATAGTCTGTGTGGTTATTTTTCCAGACACAACATACAGAGTGAAAAATTCTATATCTTCAAGACAAAAATAACCTATGATTTATACTATCATTACACATTTTTCAACAACTTTCAACAGTTCCAGGAAAGTTTCCATTTAGGCTGCACTCTTGACAGATTCGGGCCTGAGTTTGAACCCCATTAGCATCATCCCAAACAATCATGAAGACTGGGGGCTTGCCAAAACAGATAATTTCTTCCAATAATCTTCAAAATTCAGGATCAATAAGACATTTTTTTGAATCAGAGTCTCTAATCTGGAATCAAGAATATTAACCATAGTTGATGTTTAAAATCCCAGGTTTGGTTTTCTCCAATGGAATACCCACAACAGCCAATGACAGAGCTGAGCAGGAAGCTGGATGTTGCAAACCTCTACAATTCACAAACATGTCAGCAAACTTAAACTCAATTGTCTAAGTGTAATACTGACCAATAAGAGCAACCTGTTTTCACAGCAAAACAGAGCACATGCCAGGCCATCCGTGTGATGCTGCCCATCAGTTTTACATCTCTACTCAAAAATGTCTAACAAATACACATTTATTTTCATTAATTGAAAGCACAATAATGTTTTTGTCAATTGTGTGACGAGCCTTTGTGTTCTTTTTGGTCAGCAGTGGTTTTGGCCTTTGAACTCTACCATGGATGCAATCTGTGCCCAGTCTCTTTCTTATTGTTGAATACCTGACTTTAACTGAGTCAAAAGAGGCCTGCAGGTCTTTAGATGTTGTTCTGGGTTCTTTTGTGACCTCCTGGATGAGTTGTTGATGTGCTCTTTGAGTGTTTTTGGTGGGCCAGCCACTCCTGGGAAGGTTCACTGTTCCAAGTTTTCCCCATTTGTGGTTAATGTCGCTCACTGTGGTTACTGGAGTCCAAAAGCCCTAGAAATGGCCCTGTAACCCTTTTCAGACTGATAGATGTCAGTGATTTTGTTTCTCATCTTGAATTCCTTTAGATTGTGGCATCATGTGTTGCCTTTATAAATCTTTAAATCAATCAATCAATCAATCAATCAATCAATCAATCAATCAATCAATCAATCAATCAAGCTCATGCAAACAAACTTGATGCATATAGAGCCATTTGTTACCACTTATTTCATGACACTTTTCAAAGAAAGAAGTCTAGGAGGTAAAAGCCATTTAGCTTACACTCTAAAAAGTATATCTGAGTGTTTGCTGAAGTACTGTAATATTTTGCACAAGTCTTACCCAGTTTTGTGTTTATGTGGCAGGAGTGTATGTTTGTGGGCTATTTCAACTTAAATTTATGAGTTGTTCCTTAAATGTAGAACCATGAGCCTAGGTAAAGTGCATTAGGTGCCTGGATGTTCCTTAACCTGCACTGTAAAACAAATATTGGTGCCCAACATAAAATAGTCAGTAGTAACAAGTTTCTCAGCTTTTTAAAGTTGAGGCACCCAACTAAATACTTCATGCTTCCATTAAGTTTAAATTACATGCTCATAACAAAAAATGTTAAGTTGGAAGAATATTTTAAATCTATTTTTCAGTTGGGCCCCCAGAAATTGCTGGCTCAACTTAAATCATGATGTTCACTTGATAAATACCTTATAATAATTTCATGAACTCAGTAGAATGTGTTGTATCAGCTAGTAAAGTTACCAAAAGTGCATCCAATAAATCAAAATTTCTTCACTCAACCTAAATTAAATTAGATCTTTATAGTGTGAAGACTTTTCCCAGAATGCTTTTGGGTATTAGACAACTTTGGACCATGAGGGAAGTTGTTGACTCAGTTAGGCAAGTCCCACCCGTGGGAACCAACTTAAACATCATAAGGAAGATGTGCTGAAATCTCTTGAAGTGCACTTTTTGCTCAAAAACACCTTTCAGTGTTACGCTGTAAAACTGATAAGATTGTTAAAAAAAAGAGTTGTGATAACATAAAAATCTGTAACAGCCATTTCAGCCTTTATTTTTATTTTTGTAACTTTATGTTTTGTTTTCAAACTATGTGAAAATCACCCCTTAATCTGTAGAATTTCACCAGAATGCCTTTGGGCGTTAGAAACTTTTGCACCATGAGTGAAGCTACTGTCTCAGTTAGAGAAGTCCAACTTGTGGGGAGCAACCATAATACACAATGAATGGTTTATTGAACAGGATGGAAGAGGACTTCCTGGTTTCAGTTATGCTCACTTGTAGTCAGGTTGGTCTATTTGAGTGGCTTAAATGTTTAAGATTAAAGTCTGTGATAGAAAAAGGTAACTTTGCAGTTGATGAAATACATGAAGCTGTAAGAAAAGTACTTAACATCGTTGTTTTGAGTTGGGTTTAACCAGATTTTTCCAGTGAAGGAAAGTTTCCACAGTGTAGTTTAACTTAATAAACTTTAGTTAACCCAGTGGCTCCCAAACATTTTCAGCCAGGTCCCCCTTTGGTATATGAAAATATTTTGTTTCTCTTAACAAATGGAATCATCATTAAAAACCACATTTTGTTTTTACAATATTTGTCTAGTATTAAAATTTGCTTGATGATTTGAAATTTTAAGTGTGACAAATATGCAAAAAAATAAGAAATCAGGAAAGGGCCAAACACTTTTTCACAGCACTTTATAACAAGTTCATGCAGTAA
The DNA here is from genome assembly GCF_018320785.1 of Cheilinus undulatus. NCBI lineage: Eukaryota > Metazoa > Chordata > Actinopteri > Labriformes > Labridae > Cheilinus > Cheilinus undulatus. The sequence continues at coordinate 11,876,919 of NC_054876.1, forward strand.
TATATACTATTATAAAGTGATCTGGTAAAACATCATTTCTACATGTAGATACTCCTGGATGTTGATTCATGTGAACATGTTGGATGAAGAGAAAGGGAGACAACACGTTGGTATGAAGTGATTAAATAAGTTTATTTGATTTACAGACATGTACATTTCTATCACAGTTCAGCTAGAATAATATCCTTTGATTTTCAAACACCTCTCTTTTGTATTGACTTGCTCTAAAAATAAAAATAACCTCTGTTTTCTGCTCAACATCAGAAAAAGGCTTCTTTATACAGAATTCTTGTATGACAAGAAATACATTCTCCGTACATCACTTCAGTGATTATTAACACAGAATTACTCAATACGACGGACTTATACTCCTAAAAGGATTGGTGCTCAATCGACTAAATTTTGGCAAAGTGAAACTCGATTCATGACCCATCTGACCAGAGCCAACGTCCCTTCTTATGATCGAAGACAAAATGTCAGCACTTACTGTGAGCATGAAGTGACAGACCTCTGCTGCAGAGGCTGTGGAGTTGATGGTTCAAATAAATCCCTGAACAATACGTGTGCAAAATGGTTTTATCAGTTGTTCTAAAATTAAAAAAAAGAAGAAAAAAAAAAAAACATTTACACAAGAGCTACAAAAATGAATGCAAAGTAGTGCACCCTAAACATGACAGCAATTGGTTGTTTGAAACAATCACATTGCATCTTTCCTTTAATGTGTTAAATGTGTGAGAAGTCTACGGTGGCTGATGACGACAAATGCACTGCAGTGACTCAAAGGATCTGAATTAGTGAAATGGGTTGCAAAAGACAAAAAGAGGCTAATAAAACAGAAAGGGGGAACAAAAGTGTGCATAAGAAAGCTTGACGAATGCAAACTGATCCAAAGTTATAAAAATCTTTAAAAGGGCTACACAAATTGCTGCATATAGCCAACACAATGTTAACTCTTCATTCATGAAGGGGTCCCTTAATGGAAGCTGATTTTACAGAAACTTTTCTGAAACTGTGCTTATAGTCATCAGTGAAACTACAGTTGTGTCTCAATTCAGGGGTCTGAAGGATGCAGACCCTAAATTGGGACACAACCACAGTCATATTGAAGATACATGCTTGTCATACTTTTCAAATGTCCAGGTTTCCCAAAGCAGGGAGATTAAGCTTTAAATATTGCTAGCTGAATGGCTAACTGAGCTTACTAGCCATCTAAGAGCAGCCACACTGGCTATGTATAAACATGCATTCTTAGAATTAATCAAAATCAGAGCTTAAGTTTTGTATGGGTAAAGCTCACATGTTAGGTAGGTTGTTTTGTAGAGGTGCATGACCTTAAGAAGAGCTGTCCTGGGATTTTGTGTCAGATATAAAATGAAAACATAAAAGGTGTCCACCTCTTCATACAACAATAAAGCTGTTCCATTCAGCGCCCCCTACAGGCAAGGAGTACCTTTTCTTTGTAATGACTGGTTGTGAAGCATTTTTCCATTGCATTTGTTTCCCTAATTTTTTGTGATTTTAACTTTGAACCATTTTGGTAGTACTTTATTTTAGTGGGCTCTAATTCTCCAGTAATTTTAAAGTAAGAAATGTTAATGTGCAATAATTTCCTCAAGAATATGTTGGTAATTTTCAAGCAATAAGATGGCATTTTACCGAGTAAAGACTCAGTAATATTAAGGTAGTGTTTACCTAGTAATAATATATTGATTATCAAATAATTCCTTGAAATATTATAGCAATTCTCTGGTAATTATAGGGACAACTAGGCCTAAGCCTTGTAACATTGTGGCAATTCCCTGGTAACTAGGTGGCATTTTACCCTAATCCTACCCCTCATCCTAACCATAATCCTAAACCTTGTAATATTGTGGCAATTTTCTGGAAATTAGGTTGTTTTTTTTACCCGAACTGAACCCTTACCCTGACCTTAACCGTCATAACATTGTGGCTTTTATCAGGTAATTTGACTGTATTTTACTTATTTCTTGGAAATAGGAGGATCATTTTCTATAGAAGTTGCTTGATAATTACTTGGTAATTTCTTTATTTAGGCCCACTAAATTAAAATGAGCCCTTGCTGAATAATTTTCAAGTAATGTATAAGGTTAGGGTCAGGTCTAGGGTTCAGGTAAAATACCACTTAATTACCAGAGAATTACCAAAATATGACAAGGAATTACTTGAGAATTACTACATATGACCAAGTTATTAGATGTAATTAGGCCCACTAGAATAAAGTGTATTTGCAGCACATTTGCTTATGCTTGTTTTGGCTTTTCAATTAGCAACGCATTTCTTTCATTGTGTTAGTTTCCAACGTTTGGACATGGCTTTGAATTATCAGCCTGTTCATCACAGTAAGAGTCTTTCAAAGCTTTGTGGTGCATTTGTCCTTGTGAGCCACCGTAGCAGTCTAATTCATGATCACAGTAATCAGGGTGAATCTTAGTGAAGTCAAAGGTATTGTGTTGTTTAGCTGTGATACAAAAGGAGGAACATTTCTAAACCCAATGACAAACAGCAAAGTGTAGTATACTCAAACATTAAACTTCCCTTTATAGATTATTCTTCATTGTGGTAACAAATAAATACATTGCATCCAAGCCATCATTTACAATATATTAAAGTTGCTGCATGATATAACTTTATATATCTCTATTGTAGTTATAAAAAAACTCATTTGGTAACATTAAAAAAAATAAAAGGAAGGTAAGAAGCTTAGTTCATTAAGAAGATGTAGGTGTGTAAACACATCAGGTTGGACAGAGTCACATTCAGAGAGCTCCACGCAGTCAGAGAGAAGCTAAAGCTAATGATCTGTAACAAGGACACAGCCCACACAGCAGCAGCACCCCACACACAGCCGGTGAGTCACGCTAGCACATCAATGCTACAAGAACAACCTCGACGTCTCCCTTTATTTCTCTGCTGAGGTCAGACCCCCCCTCCTCCTCTTCCTCCTCCTGCTGTTTTCTTGAAGTCTGCAAAGTGCTTTTTTCCCTTTAATGCACAAGTTTTAAAACCTTGGACTCCATTAGTGGCTTCAAGGTTTCTGTAAAATTGTATCCAGCAGACTAAAAAACTTCCTCCAAGGTAGCTTAAATCTAAAACATTCTATCTACAAACAACTAGTGAAAGGAGATTTTTTTCTCATTTCTAAATGAGCTTAATCGCAAATATGAAAATGTGATTAATGCATGTAATATCAAATCTAATGCAGCTTTTGTCTACTGTATATTTTTTGTTCCCTCTGTGCATGTTAACTCTAAATTCAGGTATAATATGCAACATTTTGAACACTAATTAACTCCCTCTGGGTTTGTTGCTCTCAGCTGGGTTTGTCAGCTCTCAGACAAATATTGTTTCAGCTCAATGCAAGGTGAATCAACTAACTCTTAAAACTAAAGTAAATTCTCTTTTTGGTCTAAAATAAGTCAAAGAACTGGAAACCAAATCCATTTCAAGCTGCATATCTCAATTTGCAATCTGTTTTAGAAACTGCTGCTATTGGCTGGGACACCAAATGAAAGGAGGGGGGTTTGTTGTTCAACTCTCAGATTCCACATACTCTGTCCGCAAGTAAAAACATGTCAGTCCACACATGATTTCACATTTCCCAGGTGAACTTGTAGTTCTGTGATCTCACGTCTGCAGTTGATCAGGGTAGCACTGTGCTGGCATTGCTTCAGAAACCAGTGCATGAAGGCATGCTGTTGGTTTGAGCAATCCTTGGTGTGCATGCAACACAGCAGACAAGGAGTATGTGGAATTTGCAGGTAAGTGCGTCATCTACTGGATAGCTGCTCTTAAAGTTGCATATGATACCTTTAAGTGGACTCTGTTGACCAGCAGGGACATCTGAGATCTTGCTGGTTTGGTTTCAAAGAAGAATTCCTTGCTTATCAGCTATCAACGATAATGAGAGCTCGCCATCAGTCCAACCTGAGGCTGAGGAATTTCCTCTTCCTGTCTGGGATTACTATTTCCCTCAGAAATAAACCGATAATTGTGACTCTTTCTAACCTGGAATGGGATATCTACAATTCCGAGAGGGGGCAAGTCTCTTTTTCACAATGGCTGCTATTGTAACCAGCGTGGACAGAGCTGGAATCCGTCATTAAAAGCAACTCAGTCTCTGTGTGGGTGATGTGTCCAGAAATTCAAAACCAACCATCAGAGAGCTCACCCCTTTAAAGGGAAACCTAGCTCACTGATAAGGCAGTGTGTACAAAAAGGTTGGTTTGTATTGCTTCCACACAAAAAAGTCAAAAAAAGTAGCATTACCTTTTGGGAAAAGCATGTACAATATAAATTATAAAATATATATAATCCAGTGTTTGCTTTAAAAAATCACCAAGGATTGCATCATAATCCTTTCTGAAACAATCATAGGCAGAAACCTCCAGTTTCAAATCAAACATCATAACAAAAATGTAAAAATCACAACAAAATAATGTGCAGAAATCTCTTGTCTCTGTCATGCTCTGTGGTGCTGTCTGCGCTGATTAAGTGCTAAAAGCTCAAATAAAAAACACACTCAGGGGTCAAAAGAAACAGCAGATGATGAGAAAGCTCGAATTGTTAAGGCTGAATCACTGACCGCTAGACAGTAACACTATTTGGCTCTTGGTTGACGGCTGTGTTTATATGCACAAGGGACAAAAAAATCGGATATATGGTGAGAAAGCTGCATTTATCAGTAAACAAGCTGGATGTTCATGTTGTTAATACTGCAGATGAGGATATGTAGAATAATTTGACACTGAAAAACATGTATTTTAAACAGTTAAGGGCAGGAATTTTGCAGCTCCTCTCTGTTTGCCTGCAGAATAAATTGTGGAAAATATGAGCTAAAGCAGAGCTTTATAAGTGCGGTTAAAAACAACACTTCTTCTGCTGTCCTGCTGTGAGTGTAAGCAGCTTAATCAAACTGAATTCATAACAAGATGCTGGATTATTTTGTGCATGTAAACACAGCCAGAGATGGAAGTCATGAAGGTTGTTGGTGGTCAGTGCAAAGTCTGGAGGAATGTAATGACGCCATGGCACTTGGTGCAGATCGACAGCCGATGTAACAGACAGACACATAGGAGACAGACGGACGGACAGACAGACAGACAGACACGGCAGGTTCATGGTCAGCATTCAGTAGTATGGCATCAGGAGTCAGAAGGCTCACACAGGGTGGGGATTTTGCCAGCACCACCGCCTCCTCCATCGAAGGTTCAGTGGATCCTCGCAGACAGAGGTGAGGAGGACACCAGCTGTCGCTGAGCAAACTGCTGTGCGACTTCACGACACGAGTCTGTGATCTGGAGGCGTTTCAAGGAGGGGCAAGACGCTCCCTCATTCTAGTTCTGAGCGGCCTCAGTGAGCAAAAGGAAGAGCAGCAGTAGGAGGAGGAGGAGGAGGAGGAAGAGAAGGAGGAGGATCGTGGAGGTGATGGCAGCAATGAGAACATGGGCGTGAATTCAAAGAAGTAGATCAGCTGCCCCTGCTTCTAATCTCCATTTGTCATCCTTTTTGAGTTTGGTTGCTCCTTCAGATTGCTCCTCATTTGGCTGTCACCTAAAAAAAAGAGAGAGAGAGAAAAGGAGAGAGGGAGGACACGGTTAAAAGCCAGGCTTCTCCACAGGACATTCACATGTAATTAATGCTGAGGTTGAAAGCTCCTGGGCCATCTGTTAGGACCTTCCTGATAACATGATGACCAGCCCGTGACCTAAATATTTCCAGCATACCGACACATAAACAGTTTGTTTAATGCAGACCCCCTCCCCAGTCTGAGAACAGCCGGCTATAAGCTGCAGGAACACACAGCTGCTGTCAGATTTAGAGTCAAGCTTTATGTTGGATGACTCAGTGTACATTTCAAATATTCAAATCAACACATACAAGGATTAATCAGGCAAAGAGTGATCTGATGTTAGATTTCTGAAGAATATATATCACAAATACTGCATAACAAAGCTAGGAGCTGCATGTATTTGTATATAACTGCATGCTATGATAAGTTTTTCTTCATGAATTTCCTATTTATTACTGTCCTTTGTTGACAGTTTTGTTTCTCATTATTAGCAAATTTACTAGCCTCTGGTTGCCCTTATTTGATGACCCCTGGGGGAATGAGGGTAAATTCCATGTTTGAAAAACCTATTTCAGAATCTTTCAAAAATAATCAAACATCCTCATCTCAGAGGCAATTTAAGTCCCTGGGAATTAATGCTAAGCTAGCAGTTAGCATTATGCAGCTTCCTTGCAAGATTTTCTTTTCTTTGTGGCATCAACATCTGCAGTGCAAATGCCATCTTTTCCCACACTTTGTCCCTAGTTAAATTTCATTGGACAGAAATTCTGAGCAAGTACTAAAATCTTCAGACCTATGAAACAAGCCACATGTCAGCTATAGAGACGCAATGGCATTTGTAATATCGCTGATCATGGTGACAGAAGCTACTCGGTATTATTGTTGACATGTGATTGTTTTAAATAAGAGGTCTCCAGGGTAAAAAAGTGGTGTTTTTTTACTGCAGCAGAGCGAAGGGAAGTGGAAACTACAGATACTATCAGCCCTTGCTTAACTATCATCCTGGTTGATCTACCACGGTGAAAATGGTGGATTGTACAAATGGCAAGTGTGATTTTTGAGGTTGTAGAGGCTCCAGTGACTTTTATATCTGACGGTGTAGAAGCATTTTGGTTTCCTTTTTTCTGGGAAGCTGGAGCCAGCCGTCATTGAGCGAGAGGTGGGGTACACCCCGGACTGGTCGTCAGTCAATCGCAGGGCTGACATACAGAGACAACCAGGCATGCTCACATTCACACCTACGGCCAATTTAGAGTCACCAATTAACCTAATGAGCGGGTCTTTGGTGGTGGGAGGAAGCCAGAGTACCTGGAGAGAACCCACATGTGCACAAGGAGAACATGCTAACCCTGACCATAAGATGAACCAGGGACCTTGTTGCTGTAAAGGAAACAGCGCCGGCATGCAGCCAAAAATATAAGTATATGTTTTAACCCTAATGCACACCTATGTCACTTTTTTGCACATTCTGTAAGATTCAAAGTGCAATTGTTGTTTAATAATTGCCAATGTCTTATTTTTAAGTCTTCATTTGTAGTGTTTGTTTTTTAAAATACCACAGTAAATACAGTGCCACGGTCTTGTTACCTAGGTATTTTTGCATCATGCAGTTTTGATACTGTTATAGCCCTTGTATGTATGTCTTAAGTTATGGTGTACAGTCTACATTAACTAGTTAAGGTGTAGTTTTTGGTTGCACCATGGAGACATCTTTAGTTGTAAAACATACCATCCAAAGTAACTACTAACTAACTAAATATTATCTGTCTGTTTATCCATCCATCCATCCATCCATCCATCCATCCAAGTCAACCAAGATATCCCTCCACAGGGAGGTGCCCAGGCATCTGGATCAGATCAAGGAGCAGGAGCTTTACTACTACTACTCTTACTTCCCTGCTTTTAACCCTATCTCTAAGGTTGAGCCCAGGACCCTCCAAAAGAATCTCATATTGACTGCTTTGCACCTACAGTCTCATTCTTTCAGTCACTACCCAAAGCTCATTACTATAGGTGAGGGCAGGAATGAAGATTGGTCTGTAAATTTAAAGCCTTGCCTTGACCAATCAGTGAAAAGCGTTTCTCTAAATTCAGTGTTTGTAACATTGACGACTGTAGCTCAGAAGGTTGAATTGGCTGTCTTTTGACTGAAAGGTCAAGGGTTCAAACCCCCAGCTCCTGCAGTCACATGTCAATATATCCTTCAGCAAAACACTTCTCTACAAATGGCTTCCACTGCTGTGTCAGTGGGATGTGAAAGAGTACGATAGTTTGAATGGGATTAGTTTTTACCTGTGACCACTCTACTACCATCTGGTGGGAATGGGAAGTTTGATCTGTGGTCTAAAAGGAGTTTTGAGTGATAAGAGGACTAGAGAAGCACTACATAAGCTCAAGACCATTTATCATTTACAGTGCTACCTCTAAAAGGGACCTTAAATGTTAGTAGAGAGTAATTTCTATCATAAGTTAGATCAAACTAGGCTGCAATTGAACTCATGCATAGCTATTATAACCCACTGCTGACAATTAAATAAAAATCAGATGGAAAAAACACTCCAAATGTTCACAACTTGATCCTCTAACTTCTTCAAACGTCTCCCGGCGGTGAAACACTGATAAACAAAGCTCATATGTGGTAAAAATGTGGCACCAAAGGGGAAAATAAAACTCTAGTTGAAGTCTATTAAGCCTTCATGGTGCCATGCTTGTGATCTCCTGTGATTGGTTTGGAGAGACAGCAATACGTCCCGCTGTGTGTTGTGGTCTGTCATCACGCCGCCCTGAATGCTCCAGTACACCCACTGCTACTGCTGCTACAACAGGATTAGTGCAGGAAGCAGAGAGGCAGCGAATCACTCTCTAAACCACACATTCACACACCTCTCCATAGAAATACCACACACTCCTGCATCATTACACCTACAGACACACCGGTGTGTTCCAGAAAACAATAAAAAGCTAAATCATGCTAAAAGGATAACAGGTTTATAGGAGGATTAGAGGATTCTGTAAAACAATGTGTTTTGTTCTGTAGCTGCTGATCCAATCCTCGCTGGGATGAACCATTTCCCTCGATTATTGGTGTCAGTGGATGCTTTAAACTCTGTCAATTGTTTGTGAGCCAAACATAGAATTAAATCGCTCAAATGCCAGCCAAACACAGAGATAATTAGGAGTTTTGGATGCTTTGATACGTGTTAGACTATCCTGACTCCTCACAGCTTCCATGGCACTGCTGGATTCTCAAACAAGGGGAGGTCTAAGAAGTCTGGCAAGGAAATAAACCTCAATCAAATCAACTTGTGGCAGTTTTCAGGGGAGTCATGTTGCTATAGATGTGACTGGCTTCCCATTTTCTCTTTAAAAGAGAGGATGGAGCAAACAAAGTGTCATCTGAAGGATTCCGATTCACCTTTTAACGCCTCCATAACTGTGATAGCCAGGGTCGGCGGTATTATGTTTCTGGGGTTTATCATTATTGAGATATCACAAAAACACTTTGAGGGATTTTATTCCAACTTTGCACAAAGATCTGCTCTGATTCAAGGATGACCTAATTGGATTCTGGAGGTATAAGGCCAAGGCCAAACCCACTCCTCTTGACCCAGCGCTGTACTTTAACTTGGTCATGTCAAGGTCATCACGCCTCATGTTCATCTGTTGCTTGTGAGAGTTATCTCTCTAGGCCAGCTTGAGGGATTTTCTTCAAACGTCGCACAAATGTCAACCCTGACTCACGGGAAAACTGAACACGTTTTGGAGGCATTAAGCCAAAATCCCCTTTCTTAAAACAAAATTACCTTTTTAGGTTATGATTACAATGTGGACGGGCACACTACCCAAACCATTTGGCCATAAATGTCAGAGGTCAGGATGCCAGAGAAAAGAAGAAACTGCGACAACTTTAGTGGAAAAATAATTCAATAATTGTGAAATAAAGCAAAAATTGGTGACAAGTAGTGAAAAGGGCTTTGAAAAACAAATTAAAATGGCAAAACCTGGTTTTAAGTAACAATTTGGGTGGGGCAGAGGATCAAAAGTGGCAAAAGGTTACACATTTGGTTGAGAGTTGCAAAAATTGGCAAAAAATGGTTCAAAGTGGTAAAAAAGTACAATAAAGACACTTACCAGTGCAAAAAAGGGCAAAATGGAATTAAAGTGGTAAAACTAGAGAGAAATTGGGTCAAAATGGCAATAAGTTGCAAAGCCGGGTTTGTAGTTCCCAAATAATTGGTGTAACAATCTTCAAAGTGGTAAAAGCGGCCAAGTTAGGTTAAATGTGGCAAAAATGGGTTGAATGTGCAGAAAAAGTGGCAAAACTACGGGGGAAATGGGCTAGAAGTGGCGACTAGTTGTGAAAGGATTAAAAGTGGCCAACAAGCTGCAAAAATGTGCAAAAAATTAGTTAAAATGTGGCAAAAAAAGTGAAATTGGGTTTAAAGTTGCAAAAAAGGGTGAAAAACAGGTAAAATGGGTTAAAGTGGTAAAATAGAGCAGAAAAAGTGGAGGAAATGGGCTTAGAGGTGTACAGATGTGGGAGAAAATGGTTTAAAATCACAAATAAGGGGCAAAAAAGTGACAAAAATGGGTTAAAAGTTGAAAAAAGTCACAATTAAGTGGCAAAAAGGTCAAAAATAGGTCAAAAGAGGGAAAAAATGTGACAATATGGGTTGAAAGTGCAAAAAAATGGCAGAAATCGGGTTAAAAGTGGATAAAGTATAGAAAAAAGGGCTAACAAGTGATAAAAATGAAGTTAAAAGTGACAAAAATGGGTGAAAATGGGTTAAAACTGGTCATCAGAGTCAAAATAAATTTACAGTGGCAATAAGATGTTCAAAGTAGTGAGAAATTGGTGAAAACTGTTAAAAGGTGGCAAAAAATGTGGTGAAAATCGGTTAAAAAGTGGCAAGATATAACCTAAGGCCCAAAAATAGTATGATGCACTTTTCTGCTCCAAAATGAAGTAACTGTTAGCCAGGATGCTAGCACCAGTTCTACTGGTCCAACAGACATGCACTGATATGGTCAATGAATCACCACTGTGGAGGGCACATTCTCTGGGTTTTTCAGGGTAACAGCCAATTCTATGTGCAGGCATGCTAGTGAGAGAGAACGAGTGTATGTGTCTGTATGTTTACCATCTGTACTCTCTCGAGCTTCTGCAACACCATAATGCAATGTGAATTTACTGACTGGGCTGCCAATTTTACATCAGTCATTCAGAATGTACAAAGGCTCTGAAAAGGGATATGACCTAACTTTGTTAATGGTTCTGAACATGAGACCAAAAATATGTATATCACCACTTGAGTTCCACATTTTGACTGTTACGATGAGGAAAGTCTTGAAGTTGCTCTTTCCATTGAATGCTCCACAGACAGCCTGCTCAATGGTGTATGTGTGTATGTGTTAACGTGTTAATGTGCATGTCATCTGTGGTCACCATCAGCCCACCCTGCTCTGCTGATTGAGGACTCTGAGCTTTTGTTGAAGAATGAGAACATGAAGAAGGAAAGTATGAGCCTGCAGCTGCATAAACACATAAAAGCGTTACATTTTGAGCAGCCGTGACGGAGTCTGAGTTTTCTTTTTTAATTTCCTGAGCCAAACAGGATTGTTATTACTGAATAAATGAGTGTGACGCTCTGCTGTCAGATCTCACGCTGATCTTTTGACAGCGGCCAGCTCGGGGATGTCCTCTGTTATCACGCTGAGCGGGGGGGACTCTGGTCAGCACCGGGTCTCTCCTCCTGCTGAGGAAGTTAATTGGATCTCAGTGTATCTGATCTCCGTCTGGGATTGCATCACTGGAGATTAATAGCTTGCGATGTATAACAGCTTAGGCGATTACGGCTTCTCTTCATCCTCATTTATTCTGCTGGTCCTGCGTCTTTTCTCTTTAGCTATTAAATTTCTCTCCCAGACTCCCACTTCTCATCAGAACCAAACATGCTTTAATCTAAAGTTTCCTCTTAATCCATAGTACATTATATCTTCTCTCTGCTCCCTAAATTCTGCTCATTGCCCCTCTGGGACTTGTGGTTGAACTGTGAACTGTATTGATCAGTGAGTCAGACCCATGGGAGGAAATACTGCCTATCCCTGATTGGATTATCCTCCAAAACAAATGTTTAAAATCAATCACCACAGAGTGCCTCCATGTTTCACTTCAGAGCCAGTTCAGGGGCGTATTCAACTCTGACCCCATGTGTCTGTAATCACTGTTCTCTATAATTAGCCTCCGTTTGACAGCGGGACAAAAAACTAGAGCTGCTGAGTGTGACAGAGCTGATGAACCCCTCAGGCTGAGCACACAAACTGCTCCTGAAACCTGATCTGTGAGGCAGCCGAGAAGGAGCCTTTTCATGTCACCTGTCGTTAGCTGTGCATGCTAATGCCGCCCTGCTGGTGGTAATGACACCACAGCACTTACAGCTAAAGACCAAACTAGTAGTTTTGCATATTATAGACCATTAGCTGCAGATTGTGTGCCATTTATATTTCTGCAGACTGTTCTTCAAAGCATATGACAACTTTGAAGATCGATTTCCTGCCGTCAAGGCCGCCACTGGCTCTCATTTATCAGAGCAAAATGCAAATGAAGTTGCAGAGCTTTGGAAGTTGCTTGTGATGGGTGATCCATCAAACTATTACTTCTTTTTTTTGCCAAAGTTAGGCTTTAGTATTGGATGATGTAGCTGCATGCACAAAGTGTTTCAAACACTTTCAGAATTATTGATTATGTTATCCTACAGTAAAACAAGAGTGAACACAATCTACATGATCATTTTCACATTATTATGGAAGCCACCAGGAAATACTAGTACACCTTATTTTTTCATTTTGCCATTTTCCAGTGATTTCAAGTAAACCTGGACTGATTTTTCATGATTTAACTCATTTCTGTCATTCTTCACATAACACCACTGGTTTTCCTGTGATCCTGTGATTTTCTAATGATCTCAAGGAATAAACTTGTCTCTGGTGATTAGGCCTGTCCACAGATCTTGCTGAGAAACCAGAGAATGTGCCCAGCCCAGTTGTGATTTAGTGATTGTATTAATGCATGTGTGTTGGATCAATAGCATTGATGCAAATAGTTACTTCATTTTGGAGCTGAGAACATTATTATTATAGGGTTCTGATATTGGAATTATTTATTTGTGACACTTTTTAATCCCTTTATCCACTTTTTCCACCCATTTTTCCACTTTTTTTAAAACAATTTTTCATCAATTTTTGTGCAGTTTTTGCCTCTTTTTACCCATTTTTTTTGGCCACAAATCCCATTTCACCACCTTATCTACCCATAATTGCCACTTTCAACCCATTTTTGCCACTTTATCATCCCATTTTACTTAATTTTTCATGCATTTTTACTACTTTACTACTACATTTTTACTGACCATATTTGGCCACCTCCTGCCTCTTGTTGACTCTGTTGATTCATTTTTGCCACTATAAACTCTTTAAGCCCATTTAGGCCCATTTAATCAGCATTTCACTGTTGTTGTGCCCATTTCTGCCTCTAGAAACCCCTTTTCATTAGTTTTTCTGACAGTTTTTGCCACTTGTAACTGATTTTTGACACTTCACACACATTTTTGCCACTTTCAATCCATATACTCTACTATTAAAATCCCATTTCGCCACCTTTTTTGTCTATTTTTGCATTTTCTAACTCGCTTTAGTTCTGAAAAAAGGGTTTACATTCTTTAGAAAGCTATACACTACAGCATATATAGATGATGCTTTGATAAGAGCAATTATTATTCAGGTAACAGATAAATAAAATATGGTTATTACGTCTTAACTTTACAATGGACCCGACCTCCATGGACCCCTATGAATTGAGGTCTATTGACATTTATATTCACACATTTTAGGCTTTATCTTTTACACATTTTAGCTTTGATGCTCTCAAGTCAATCTTTCCTCTTTTTTATAAAATATATGATTTCTCTGTGTTGTAATTACTTTTGTAAACTGACTGAATATCGTTAATTGCAAATGAGAGATTCCTCCTCAACCATCTCTCAGGTACATTTTTTGGATGAAGTTTAAAGACAAAATTTACAGAAATGAATCACCCCTGTCATATCATGCATTTGAATTGCAGTAATTATTTTTATAGGTATCTTTTTTTTTTCTTTAAACTTTGATGGTGTTTGTGATGAGACTCTATCCCTTTTTTCAGTGTTGTTCCTTTATTTAATTCAATATTGCACTACTCTGCAAAGCAGAGCACAAAGAGACTGTAAAGATGGACCTTGAACGATGATTTTCATTTGCCAATGCTCCAATGCCAAATATTAGAGTGTCCTTGAACGCACCAAGGAGGAGCATTTTACAACCATCATAACCAACGGACAAGATAAACAGATAATCCACCCCGATCATTTACAGATAGTCCAACATGTCTAAAGGAACAGCTTTTAATCTGAAGTATTTCCCTCTAAACAAATCGTTGAGAATGGGATGGGGATCTGATCCGATACGTTACGATACCATAATGAACTGTACTGTACCATTTCATACTACACCATACCACAACATGACATCACATGACATGATGATATGATAATAGGATGCAAGATAATACAATGTGATGCAATTTGATATAAGGACTCCATAAAAGTATATTTGATGTTCCCTTTAGTCTGGGATTCATTTAGTGAGGAAATCAACATGAAGACAACTCCACTGTCCTCTCTTTAAACATGAAAATGGCTTTATTATTAGTTTTAACAACACAACTCAAACACGATTTTTGTGACTTCCTGATGACAACTTGATGATGACACACTTCAAAGTGTTTTTAAGGTCTATGTGACCATGCAGTGAAAAAAAGCATTTTAATAGCTCAAAGAGAGTGCTTTAGTCCCATGTTAACTCATTACAGCTAAAAATATTCAGCACCAATGTTATTGTAATTTGATTTGTGATAACATTGGATCATACTACTAAAAACAATAATATTCTGCCATACCAATATTTTATGTATGCTTTGATATGGGTACTTGGAAAGCACACAAGTATAGTAAAATGGGTAAAAAAGATTTGTTGTAATGACCTGGAGGAACTTAAACCTTCTTTCTGTTTTCTACCAAATCAAAATTTGCCTTCAAATACTGCAGGGAGATGCAACTGGCACATCTCATAGCTTCTTCCTCTGAACTCTGACCATCCTGTTAGGAATCCCAGATTTTCAGGTCTTCACAAGTTGCTGCAATTTTATCATGAAAAACCCTCGACAACAAGCTTTTCATTAAACCTTGGCTAGCATTGGTTTATTCCTCAAAAACCAAAAAATAAAGTGATATTGCCACAAACTGTTCACTTTTTTCTATTCTTTGTGTCATACTTGTATTCTGACGACTGTTTAGGAGACAATTAAATCTTTAAAGGGTTATAAAGGAAAGATAAGGTGGGGTGAAAACCTTGACCTTTGGTCTGAATATGACAACCTTTCACTACAAAGTCGCAGCACATTCCTCATCCGTCTAATCAGTGAGTCAGAGTTTAATCTTGTTTTTCTTTACTTTGAACTTCAGTAGCTCCCCATTGTACCTCAGTGCCGAGTTGGCTGGTATGCAGCCAAATTATTGTGTCTTTTCTTCTCTCGGTTAATAATTAGGGAGGATTTTTTTCTCAGACTGCGTGAGCCTGATAAAGGCAGGAAGGCAGCTCTGGCCTTGATAAGATGCCAGATAGTTGGTCAAATAACTCCAAGAACTTATTGGCACTCTGTGAACAATGGGCCGGAAACAGATCATAGATCAATCAGCTTGGGCGGGTATCATCTTGTGTATCAACTGGAGCATTTACAGAGTCATAAAGCCACGGGTTAGAGCGTCTTTTATGTCCTGACAAATATGTTTTGTGAACTCTGTCTCCTAATGAGAGATGCTACATTATGCTCTCCAGGTAATGAGGAGAGGGGGTTGTAAATATTAACGTGCCATGACCGTCTCTTTGTTTCCCACCACTTGAACTAAACTGCTGATGTGAAGGAGAGGAGAGATTGAGAAAGACTGGAAGAAAAGGTAATTTACCTGGTCATACCTTGACTGAGGAGGGGGGCCGTGTCAGCTGGTTCAACCTGAGGAGAGAGGAAGACTTTTAGGAATTAAGGATGCACAGGAACTCTGATACAGTTCTGGACATTAAACCTATGACTTTGTCCTTTTTGTTTCTGTGAGTTCTGACTTTTGTCTTTTCTTTTCATTACAAACATAAAAAAAATCAAGAGTTCAAAGGTTTAATGACCTTAATTGAACAAACTAGTGTTACTATGGTTGAATTGTTCCTTTTTATGTTACTATTTTTCTTTATCAGCATTGCAGACGTTTTGGCCTACGCCAAGCAAATGACTCTGTGACTTCTCTTTTATATTCAACTGCCTGTTAAAGCACTTTAAACATGCTTTTGGAAAAGTGCTTTATAAATAAAGCCTATTATTAAACATTTATTATTCTTTTTCTGCCACTTTTCACCAATTTCACTCATCACACGCCAACTGTCCGTCTCAATCACAGTCAGTCATCAGCCTCTGCTCCAGGCTGTCCTGAGCAGTGCTAAGTCTGAACTGTCAAGTTGAACTGGCATAGCAGATGAGACAGAGCTGCTCTCACACACCACTAAGTGTAAATATGGACCGGGTGAATGCACCGAGGAAGAAGAGGAGGAGGAGGAGGAGGGGGCATGCACTGAACCCAAGCTATAAATGGCATCCCTGCAGCCAAAAAAAGCTAACAACCTAGAAATAATAAAGCACTCTTCAGGGCTGGAAATAGAACGGCGCGCTCCAGTGAGTAACTCGTTCGGCTCCGCTCCGTTTGGAAATAACGCTGAGTATCTGAGGACAACCTCGGAGGAGGGAGATGAAAAAAAAAATAAAACAGCAGCCAGCAAAGTGGCCTGTAAAGTTGGGGGGAATTTATAAATTGGAGGCTTTATAGCATGAATGGAAACTATAAATATCACAGTCATGAAACGAGCCGAGTCGTACAAAGTTGTGATGTTGTCATCTTTCCCGGTCCCTGAGGTGTTGTTTGCTGCTTGTTACATAAGAGCTGCTGCTGTTTAACTCTGAAGTTTTTCTTCTTTGGGATGTTTAGTACAAATCTGTACAGCTCTGTGGAGGCATTCAGTGTATCTGAGGAATGCAGGGGTTGGTTTGCTGAATGTATGTGTATCTACAGCTGTTATCTGACAGCCTGGTGAATGATCAACCCACCATTGAGTGGAAAAAATCAAGGAGAAGATCAAGTATCCTGACTGTTCAGAAATGTCTTCAAGTGAAAGAAGAAAATGATGCTTTACATGTTAAATAAATATTAAAGTTACATCAAACATCATGCATGTCACATGCTAACTTGTTCTGGATATAAAACTGTAGTATATTCATGATATACAGCATTAAAAAACATATTTCATTTTGAAATTGTTTTTTTAACATTGTATAAAGGACTAATAATCAGACGAAACTACAAACTTGCTATTTAGAACCATGATTCAGTGACTGATTACTAAATATAATTACATACCTGGTGTTTATTCCCATGTATTAAGGGGAAACCAATATGTATAACTGCATAATTGCTTTAAATCACAATGTTTTAAGAAGTTATTAAAAAGCACTTTATAGGGATGGGTGATGATGGGTTTAACATCAGTATTGGCAGATATGAAGACTTTTGACAAACATCCATCAGCAATAATATAGACACATACCGTGATGTTTATCTGCTGTACTGTATCAATTTAATGTTGGCATTCAGAATACCTAATAGCTGATTTAGAGAGGATTTTTACGATAGGGCATAGTCTGTGAACTGTTGGTTAAACTCTGATCTGTTTTCATTTTCAAACCTGACAGAAAATGTCAGCACTGAGGAAGTATGACACCAAAATATGCATGACACAATAACTAAATTTAATCAAATCAAATCAAGTATGTAATACAGAAAATCATCAGCATCAGTATCAGCCAATGGCTAAATTGGCCCTAATCTCTGTAACTTACCATCTCTAGAAATAAACATGTACTTGGCATTATTACCATGTATTAATGTGTAAAAGCACATTTGTCATTTATTACTATGCATAAACACGTTTTTACATGCATGACTGCACACTTCAATTTTTATAACCATTTATTAATATGTAATTACCATGAACAGCAACACACGACATTTAGAATTATGTTTTAAAGAGTAATTAACTGAAATAGCTGCACACTTGATCTTAATTGTCATATATTACTGAGTAATTATCATGCATAGCTGAACACGTGATTTGTATATCCATATATAAAAGAGTATACACATGTAAATCTTCAAATCTGATGTTTATAACTATATAGTGTTGAGTAATAAACATTAAACAGCTGCATAATTTTTGTTTAATACTTTGTATAATGAGTAAAAAATATGAAAAGCTGCACTCTTGATATTATAATTATGTAATAATGGATAATTAACATGCATAACTGCACACCTGATTTCTATTACATATATTCATGAGTAATTAACATGAATAGCTCCACAATGGATGCTAACTACAATGTAATAATAAGTAATTATCATAAATAGCTACATACTTGATTTTTACTACAACATATTGATGAGTAAATAAAACATGTCTAACTGCACACCTGATGTTATTACTGTGTATTAATGAGTAATTAAAATGTATAACTGCACACTTGATGTGCTCTACTATGTATCAATGCATGTTTAACATGCATTGCTGCCCACTTTATGTTAACTATTATGCAATAATGAGTAATTAACATGTACAAATGAACATAGCAATTAACACAGGATTATATAATATGAAAACCCATCTTACCATATTTAAGTGAGTTGCTAATAAGTTTGCACAGTATTGCACACTTGCTGTAATGGCAAGTTTTAATGAGTTTTATACATGTACACTTAACGCTTACAATGATCAATTGTAAAAACCACCAACTTGCTTTTGATTTCAAACTATGTGTTTAATGCATATTAGTTTCCAAGCTTGCTATCTGTACACCAAATATGAACAACTCAACAAATACAACTAGAGATTTGGAATTTTCAACCATATATATTTATGACATATCATCATGTAAAATTACAGAAATGTAATGAATTACAGTACAACTGAAAAGTATTGATGCAAATTTGTTTGCCTTTTTTCTAGAAACACATAATAATAATAATGTTCATGTCCCTAAAAAAACCCACAGTGATTTAAATAAAGGTTTAAAATAAGCATTTAAAAACTTTTTAGAGAGGGTGATTTCCCTAGTAATCAGATACTGTATTATCTTTTAGTCTAGCTGTGTAAATTCAACCATTGCAGTAGTAGCTTTAGTAGTAGTAGTAGTAGTGAGAGTTGAGGGATGCATTTTTAGAAAAGGGATGAAGAAAACAACCTCCAAGTGTCTCTGTCTCATGTCTGAGTGTTTTGAACTCCATCTGTGGCTCTATTAGCTTGGCCCTGCAGCACAGAGAGTAGGAGTCATTAAAAGGGGTTGTGGTTAGATATAGTTTGAGTGAACATGTGCCATCTGCCCACACTGTGCAATAATGTGGTCAGATAGACCGAGCCACAAACTAGTGTCTATTACTGGCACAACGGCAAGAGTGTGACTTTTCTTATAGTCATTGTTTCTGCATTTGTTCCCCTTTTTATTTTCCTGGATCACACCCAACAGAAGCCACAGTGCTGCATGGCTTAGTGGTGATTTGAAAAGACCCCCTATAAAACATTCAAACAAAGAGGAATTATTAACAGCATGTGTGGCAGCTTGACCCCTGGGTTATTAAATGCAGTAAATCTGCTCAAGCTTGAAGTTGAGATTGTTTCGCATGTCACATTTCCAAATTTCCAGCTCAAAACAAACTCAATGTGCTTTAGCAGTTAAAAAATTTCACACATCTGTCTTTATGCGTGGGAACAACTTGCAGCTAACTCCACAGAGAAAAGAAAAATCGACTGCACACAGACATCAGACTGCCATCCTGTCTAAAAATGTCCCTCATCTTCAGCAGGAAGGAAGTCATTTCTGAGGGCGCTGGCTCCAGGGGAGTAAGCCAGTGTGATAAAAGTAGGAAAAAATAGTCAAGAAAGAAACAAGAAGTCATGTCTCACCATCCCACAGAGGATGAGTGTGTTTGTTTTAGCCTTTTAAGGCCATGACCGGCTACTGTGCCCTCTCACTTCACATCTTTTGGTGTGTTATGAGAGGAAAATTTGAATGAGAGAGGCGGTAGCTGGTAAAAGTCTAAGTAAGCACACTTTAAGGAATTGATGGCTCGAACAGCTTGTGTCAGCTCTGGAGCACTTTTAGCTGACTTGGACTTTCTTCTGGCTCGGGGGCCTTTCTGAGTCGCATGCTTGGCACCCTTGTTGGCACGGCTCGTCCCTGACACATGTCAGACCCCAGCATCAGGGCTAAAGAGCACAACACTGTCCAGATAAGTCAATAACCCTTTCAGAATAAAACCAGTGTTGTCATTTTTCAGACACATGCACTGAGGTGGGGTGTTTAGGTTTTTTGATTCAGTGGAGGACATCTGCTGTTACCATTAAATATTTAGAGAGTGAACGACTAAATAACAAATGAAGCAATGATGAGTTATTCAAACATTGTCTGAGTCACTTACTGTTTGTCAGCCTTCTCCCTGTCATCCAGGAAAAACAGCGCTGTGGCCAGGAAGAACATGCCCCCCAGGACGATGATGAAGGGGCAGAGCATGAGGGCATAACCCAGACTGAGGAACCGCCACAGAGCCGACGTAGCGTAGCTCTCCTGAAGGGCGTCTGAGATCTGCACCCAGGCGAGCCAGCATGACCACACGATGACACACAACACAGACAGAAAGAGGAGAGATTTCATTAGAGATGATAGCACAGCTACATCAGCATCTGCATGCGCCTTTAATATGGCTTGAAATTTGCAAAAGTCCATGCACAAATTACACACCAAAACGAATCACTCTTTATGTCCACATAAGGGTTTTGTAACAGATTTCCACAAAGTAAGGTCCATGGAATAAAAATATGTAATGTAAAATAACATTACATAAATATTTAACCCCCTTAAAGTGGCTGACCTAATTCAACGGCGATCCAGCTAAATGGTGCCAGTAGTCTCACAATTAGTGAAATGGGGATCGCCTGAGAGCAGTGAATGTTCCTCAAGTGATTGTAGTATAAAGGCACCTGTATCTGGAAGGTCCAGTCACTGGTTAATCAGTATTACTAGCTACTCTTGCGCCATGAAAACAAAAGAACACTCCAAGCAATTCAAAGAAAAAGTTACTGAATTGTGTAAGTCAGAGGATGGATACAAAAAATGTTTAAAGGTGCTGAACATCCCCTGGAGTTCAGTCAAATTCATCATCAAGAAGTGGAGGGAATATGGCACATATGTAAATCAGCCTAGATCAGGCCGTCCTCACATACTGCTTGACCGTGCAAGAAGGAGACTAGTAAAAGAGTCCATCGAGACACCTACAACTACTCTGAAGGAGTTACAAGCTTCAGCAGCTGAGATGGGAGAGACTCTGCATACAACCACTGTAGTCCAGGTTCTCCACCAGTCAAAACTTTATGGGAGAGTGGCAAAGAGAAAGTCAATGTTGAAGAAAACACTTAAAATTTCAACTAGAGTTTGCCTTGGCATTAGGGAGACTCCATGGTCAAGTGGAAGAAAGTTCTTTGGTCTGATGAGACCAAAATGAAGCTTATAGGCCATCAGACAAGACCACCAAACACTGCACATCACCACAAACACACCATCTCCACTGTGAAGCACGGTGGTGGCAGCATCATGCTGTGGGGATGCTTCTTGGCAGCTGGCCCTGGAAGACTTGAGGGTAAAATGAACGTGCCAAAATATAGGAAAATTCTGGAGGACAACCTTATTCAGTCAGTAAGTCTTTATTTTCCAGCAAGACAATGATCCGAAGCATACAGTGAAAACTACACAGAAATGATGAATGTTCGAGGGTGGCTGAGTCAAAGCCCACTTATTTTTCTTAGTTATTTTTATCTAATTGACATTCCTTGTTTTCACTTTGACATTAAATAGTTTTTTTGTTCATTTTTTTGTCAAAAAGGGCAGATTATATTGACCATGATTGATTTATAAAATCAGTGAAAGGGTAACACATTCAATGGGGTGAATATTTTCTATAGGCACTGTAAGCCTTTAAAATACCTTGTCATTTATTTACACACCATGTGACTCAGCTTCATCAGAGTGAGTTCTGCCTCTTTAATCATAGCAACAGATAAAACAGACCCTCTCCATGACGTAAGATGCCCTGTTTTTGTTTTAATGGGGACAGCGTTTCACAGCTCGTGTTGCTGTCCAAGCCTTGAGTAACACTGACGATCAGTCTGTCATGAACAAACAACAGCTGGAGAACAGTGGGTGTGAAGTGACCATTTCTGCCTCCTCGTGTCACTCATACGGCAGCTCAAAAACATAAATACATCACTGAGCTGACAATCGTGACGGAGAGGAGGAGGCTGATGGTGGCTTTTAGCAGATTGTGTGGATGTGTGCAAAAAGGGGGGAATGAGAGTGGGCTTGGTATCTATGTGTGAGTGTATAAGCTGCATAGGTCACTCTGGTAGAAGCACATTGATTATACGTTAGCGTCAGCAGAAAGGGCTGAAGAACTGCTGACAGGAGGATGCTTAGGGACTGTGTGCAGAGTATGTGATCATATGTGCATGTAAATGCATGCACAGTGAGGGGAAGACTTAAAAGGTTGAAGGAATTCAATAAAATGCAGTGTGTGTGGCCGTTGCAGAGGCATTTCGTCAGGTACAGTAAATTGCCCAGCAACTTGCACACTCCAGTTTAACTAAAAATACATTAGCACATACTGCTGCATGTCTAATTATCCAAGTAGAAGGCATTTCTTGGTGAGATTGCTAAGAGATTGTTCCCGGCGTTCCCCTGCCACCCACTCTGCCTGCAGCCTTGTCCTACTCATGCTGTATAGGAGAAGTCCATTACGATTTTCTCAAGGGATTGTGATGTGACAACTGGAGAGGTCTACGTGCTGATGGACGGGGATCCTGGCTCAATCTTAGGAGAGATACTGATGCTCTAAATTACTTTTTATTTCCACAAAAGGAAGTTAAAACTCTGCGGCATTTGGACAGTGATATTTGCAGGAATTCCCACAAGAAGGACTTCGGAAACAGCACTTTGGTTTGTATAGCTTAGTGCAGGTTTGTTTGGTCCACATGTCAAAACCCAAACACGAACCAAAAGATCTGACTCATTGCTCACTCTCTCTAAAGGCTGCTTTGAAATAACCACCAGTCTGTTTTCCCCCAGATTCTCCAATTTGCTCACACACAGGATTGATGCCAGTCCACATGGGTGACTGTATCTCTGCCTGAGCAAAGTTTGCGTCACGACACGTCCATCACACTCGCGTGTTAAACCTCAGCCCAGGAACTGAGGCGTTGAGCAATGACGCAGTTGGATAACTCTGGGACAGTTGGTCAGGGGTTTGTGGAGGGGGTGTGAAACCCCCCGGACAGTCAGAGTCGTGACCCCTGAGGGTGGACGGACAACTTGACTGGCTGACTGACTCACTGAGGGGACATGTCTGACTTAATTCTTGGTAGCAGCCTGTATTTGGGCTGCAATATTCTCACAATTTAGAAGGCCTTCCTCTGCCTCAGCCATTTAATGCTCAAACTAGAGGTGGAATTCATTAATCTTTAAATTATGAATTAATTGTTATTCTATAAATGTAATTGTTCCTCTGCTGAGCCTGTGAAATATCAGGAAATGATGTAAACTACCAAAATGAGCCATTAGGTATCTTCCCTTTGTAGTTTTTCCAACCAGTGGTTGGAAGTAATCTGATTTGATTTCAGCTATGGAACTGGATACAGTTTTGAAATGGGTAATTTAAATGATTTTTAAAAAGAGTAAAACAATCAGTTTGGATTTGTACAGTAGCATCATAGTGTTCTATTTTTTTCTCATTTGTGTAATATTGGTTAACATGCAAATTGTAATTGTGTTTTTTTTGTCACCATCTGCTTCTCTGTGTGCATGTGGAGTATAATTTGTTTGTGGTGATGGTAAAAATGATTTTAAGTATTGATTGCAATATTTTATTTGAGTCTTACTATTTAACATCAGCTGAATCAAACTGACCCAAACTGAGTACGGTTTTACAGGACTGTATCACAAAATGTGTCAGTCCGAAGTTTTACAATTGAAGATGGCACTGGGTTTTATTTGATCTGTAGGAAACAATACATCACAAGTTGTGGAGGCAGATTCTGTTGCCTAGAATTTTGAGTTTCTTTGTGTCAGTGTTGTTTAGTCTTTTGAAGAGCTTGTCTGTACTCGGAGATAACTTACCGCTCCTTTTATCTGGTTTGACAGGAGTTTAACATTTCTATTTATGGAGGAAACAAAAGAACAACACACTTTCAGTGTAGCTCCGTCTGCTGCCAGCCTGTCAGGCCCCGACAGGATCTCCAGGATCAGTTTGATTCACTAATCAAAGGCTTACTCTTCTCTTTTGTTAACATGACCCAGACTGTGAGGTAGAGGTGCGCCTGTGAGAGACAATGTAAACACCAAAAAACCAAGGTAGACTATTCTCCGCCTTTCTTTCTGTAGCCTTAAAGCAGGCATGCAGAATGTATAGATCAATGGAGTTACTTTTTAACTTGAGACATGTTCATTTTGTGTTTGGAATGAAATGAATGCTGCTTGGCAATCTTCAGTCAATCCTGTGAAACACTCCAATGAACAGCAAACAACTCTTTTCAGGCCTCCTGGATGCCATATGTTGGGTGTATAGGTGCAGTATGGTTGGTGAGGGACTGTCCCAAAGGGCGTTTCTGGAGGAGTGACTGTGACCTTGAAAGCGTGTCATTAAGGACCCTCTTTCTCCTCTCCTGTCCAATCAAAAACACCAATATCAGCCCCTCCTTGCTACCGTGAGTTTTACTAGAAAACACCGCTGACAGCCTGAAGAGCAGTGGTGAAATCACACTTCTGTTCACCAGCCCTCCTGAGACGTGTGCTAAAAGCTCCTCTTGTTCCTCACTTTGCTCTGGCCCACTTAAAGCAAAAGCTGTACTTGGTGTTTGAAAACATCCTGCGTATGAATGAGGTGCTTACAGGAGCGTCTAAAGCGGTATGTTAAATATATCCCCCCTCAAACATCCAGATCCCCACATAAAGCTGACTCTTGGAGGGTCTTACCAGGCCGATCAGGTATGGACTCCCTGCGTCACCCAGTAGATGAGAGGTGAAGCTCTGAAAGGCCACCGCTGTTGCTCTCCTCGTCGGAATGACGACAAACTGCAAAGATAAATGGAGGGTGAAAAATACATGAGATGATGTAAGATAGTAAAGAGACAGAGGCAGAGGGTTCACTGAGCCATGTTAGAACAACTCCTCAATTATGCACTCAGATCCCACTGCACTGGGTCAGAATACATCAGGCAGACCTGTCAGTCAGTAAAAATGTAACTAATGGCCTGTCTCTAACTCTAAATGCTCACTACCGTCTCCATCCTGATTTAAGTCCCTGTTTGGTTTTGGATTGTTTGATTTAATAATTTCATACCCCTAGAACATCTGGAGTCCAAGACAAATATCCTCACATATACAATGAGGTGTATTGTATAGCATCGCACCTCATTGTGTATAATATCATGCCATATCGTATCATTCCATACCATATAATACTGAGCCATTCATCACTGTATTGCATTGTACCATCTTGTAACTCATCCTATTGTATCTTATTGTAGCTCACTGTATTGTATCATATTATACTGTATCCTATCGAAGCTACGTGTCACTGTAATGTATCGTGGTAATTTTAGCCAAAGGAACTATTGATTTTGCATGAAAATGTTTTATAATTTGGTTTGTTTCCATATTTAAGACATACTTAGATAGTTTTTATCATCTCTGTGATCTATTAAGCTTAACTTGTGTCATTAGTCAAGACCAGGTTAGGTACCACATGTGCTTAAAGTCCTGCCTGACAGTGACATAATATGACTGAACGTACGTTAGCATGATGATGAGGAACATTATGATTGGCTGTACACTGGAGAGTTTCTAGAAGTGGGTTTTGCAGGTATGTCAGAGGGTCCACTTGATAGACAGACAGACAGACAGACAGACAGACAGACAGATAGATAGATAGATAGACAGACAGATAGATAGATAGATAGATAGATAGATAGATAGATAGATAGATAGATAGATAGATAGATAGATAGATAGATAGGTATTTAGGTAGATAAAAAGGTAGGTAAGCAGGAAGGTAGGGAGGTACATATGTATTTAAGTAGATAAGTAGTTAGGTAGCTACTTAGGTAGGTAAGTAGATATATAGGTAGGCTGGTACTTAGGTAGAAACGTAGGTAACTAGATAGGTAGGTACACAGGCAGGTAAAAAGAAAGTCAGGACAATAGTTAGGTCAGTAGATTGGTAGGTAGGTAGGTATGTAGCTACTTAGGTAGGTAAACAGGTAGGTAGGTACTTTGGTAGGTAGAAAGGTAGGTAAGTAGGTAGGTAGGTAGGTAGGTAGGTATGTAGGCAGGTAAATAGAAAGTCAAGAAGGTAGTTAGGTCGGCAGACGGGTAGGTAAGTAGGTAGATAGGTAGTAAGTCGTTACAGTAGATGGGTAGGAGGTTAGGTAATTATGTAGGTATGTAAATTGGTAGGTAGGCAGGTAGATAGGTGTGTAAGTAAGGTAGGGAGGCAGGTAGATAATTATGCAAGTAGGCAGGTAGATTGGTAGGTAGGTTAGATAGATAGTTAGGAAGTAAGGTAAGTCAGTTGGTAAGTAGGTAGATAGGTAGGTAGTTTAGTGGACAGGTATGTAAGTAAGTTGTTAAACAGGTAGGAAGTTAGGTTGGTAGGCAAGCAAGTAGGTGCGTAAGTAGGTAGTAAGTTAGATAAGTAGGTAGGTATTTAATCAATTCTGAGGTAAATTCAAGAATTCTATTGGAACAAAAATCACTCCTGATACACAAATACATTGCTAGTGTCCTTACACTAGAACTAGCAGTGTTAGTCTTCTAGATTCCCTATACTGATAACAATATACAAAAATAACAAAATAAAAACAGTACGACCACTGTGTGAACCATGCATATCATTGATGGCATTGGTTCACAACCCAAGGCTAGACCTATTTCATAAGGGTTTATTGATGAAACAATTAAAATTAAGTTGATTTCTGACAGCTGGTGGGTCTTTGGGGGCTCAGCTTTTCTTAGATACAAGGTAAAAAGGTAGGGAACAACTGCTCAACATGACGTCATGTCATCATACCAACGTTCACCCAATCGTATTGTGTCATGTCACTAACAAATGTAGGACGTAGAGCAGTTCTGACACCCGAGTACATCTGGTACCTTCACCGGTTATTTAAAGTTACTCTGTTTGCGTCACTTCCCACTGCCTGCTCTAAAAACAAAGATTGGAGGAGAGAAGTGGTGAGTGAGTTGCTCTTAGGTTCTGAAGAGTAATAAATAAATGACTACTGTCAGAAACAACAGCAAAAAGAATCTGTTCGAAGGGACACTCAATATAAATACTGAAGTAATGAAATAGCCTCAGACATACCCTGTATTCTTGAACAATTATCGTAAACAGTGGTTCATACATATAAACATTAAATCGAAGATCAATGCCTTAATCAAGGCTTCCACCACTAGTTTAGTAAACAGTGGAAAAACCAATGGTTGATGTCTCAGTGTCTTTGTTCATTATTTATACAGTTTATAATGAGCACATCTTGTTAAATTAGACCTGTGTCTAATTAGATGACCAACTTTTGCTACAATTTGTTGCAGGAATTTCCAGTGACCCAGTGTGTAAGTATAGGTCTCACTACTCACCATTAAAATGTCTGCTGTTATGGCCCAGTTCAGGAAAAGCAGCGTCTCTCCTATGAAGATACAAACCTAAAAAAAGAAGCAGAAAAAAAATCCATTTAGTAGTGCTAATTAAGATCCGCCCTATCCCTCTGCACAAAAGACATCTTACCAGAAATCAAGCCAAAAGAGGAGGAAGCAGATATTGCTCCTGTGTGTGGGAATCCACGGCTGAATAAAAGTGCTTTGGCTGCTGTGGTTTAAAAACATGTTATTATGCTGTGGCCCAATTATACACGGAGGTGCAGGCTTTCATTTTGGTTCGATTGAGCCCATGAGCTGAAAACAGTATGGGATGATAAGGGCTTTTTATTCCTGTCAAAGCCGTATATTCAGTGGGTAAACTTTTAAACACTTCCTAACTTTAGATTTAGCTGTGAGATTTGGATTTATGTCCTACAGCTGAAAGGGTGGGACAGAAAATGCAAACTTTAAACCATGGTGGGGTTAACATAAAGCATACTGCACTGGTATGTAGTAGCTGGTGTTGATTTTTGGCCACTTTCTTAGAAAAACAGCCCTTAAGGGGTTCAGTTGTAGCAGATTCCACTGTATCTGTATTGGCTAGTTTGGTTTGGCACAGTTTAATGCGGCAGGTTTGATGTGTGCTTACTGCCGGGGGAATAACCCTTCTGCCGGCGTGTCAGACCTGCAGTACAGTACAGAGAGCTTCAGAGGGAGTCTGACAGCGAGAGATGTAGACACGTCTGCTGTGTGAGCTGTGAACCAGACACCGTGACCGACATGTTGCTATTGAAGAGCCCGACCTTCTCCTCAGATTAGCTCTGCGTCGACGAAGCAACAGCTGCCAGGGGTCAGCAGGTCTCTGCAGAGCAACAGCGAGCATTACAACCACGTCACGCCTTGTAATGATACACATCTGTCAGCGTTTCACCATGAAACCTGAGTTGATCACTTACAACTGCGGCTATACTGTACGCTGAATTAATGCTGTACAGTAGAGAAGTCTGAGAAGATGGAAGAGCATGGATTTAAAGTTACAGCCTTGAGAAACTTACATGTTTTCACATCACAAATTACTGTCATCTTAAAGCTTCTTAAGCATCTTTGTGACCAGTACAAGGATAAAAATCTTGTAACACCTTATGCAGAAGCTTCAATCCTCAGTGCACTACAGATTTGTTTTACAGCCTTGGCCCTTTGATGAAGTCTATGACATGCCATTACCCCCAAAAGATGCTTGATGGGGTTGAGGTCAAGGCTCTGTGCAGGCAAGTCAAGTTCTTCTACAACAAACTCATCAAACCATATCTTTATAGTCCTTGTTTGTGCACTGGGGTATAGTCATGTTGGAATAGAAACAAACTGTTGCAACAACGTTGGAAGTATAGCATTGTCCAAAATGTCTTGGTATGCTGAAGCATTAAAATTGTTATTGACTGGAGACATAGGGGGTCTAGCCCAAACCCTGAAAAACAGTCCCATACCATCATTCCTCCTCCACCAAACTTTACAACTGGCACAAAGCAGTCAGGCAGGTAATGTTCTCCTGGCATCCACCAAACCTGGACTCATCAATCTGACTGCCAAACAGAAGAGCGAGATTCATCACTCCACAGAACAAGTTTCCTCTGCTACACAGTCCATTGTTGGTGTGCTTTACACCGCTGCATTCGACACGTGGCATTGGACTTGGTGATATGAGGCTTGCATGCAGCTGCTCGTCATGGAAACTCATTCATTGAAGCTTCTGTGGCACAGTTTTTGTGCTTACATTTATGTCAGAGGAGTTCAGAACTCTTCATCCATGGAATAACTAGTCGTTGACCCCGCTCTGTGATTTGATGTGGCATTCTGCTTCATGGCCGAATTGCTGTTGTTCCTAAATGCTTCCATTTTCTAATAGTATCACATATAGTAGACTGCAGAATATATGAATGTGTAATTTCAGAAACCATCCTGTTGAATGCAATAATAAACAGGTGTGGCCAAATACTTTTGCCCATACAGCATACATTGGCATGGCTTTGGTGCATAACATTTACCATTATTTTTGGTTTTACCTCATTTTTTATTATTTCATCGTCTCATGCACCACAAAAGGTGCACAGCCCAATCTATTTAGTCGGCAGTTTGCTTGCATCTTGTTCCGATATTTGGAAAACAAAACATGAAATTACCCAATATCAGGTGCAGAGTATATTGGTTTTTGTTGATGTGTTATAGAAAAATATCACTTCAGTTTCTTCTAGCTTTAAAGTTTTGTTAACAACCATAGAAAGAGACATAACAAAACCTGGAGATAAGAGATTTACAGTGAACATCATGTCCCTGATCAGTGACAAATTTGAACATTAACGTCACTATGATGATTAGTATTGTTTTTATGTGTCTCTAATACCGTGTTTTATGCTTTGCAGAAAGCTATAAGATGTGTCTCAAGGAAAGATGATAAATCAGTGTGTCTGTTTTACACAAGCATCTGTACTTGAACTAGAGTAAAGTGTGCACTTGTGGCCCCTCTGTCATGCAGCTCTTGTCTTAAATTGAGTTGGACAGACCTGTAATCATATAATTAATCTGAATACGCTTGCAGGCTCGGAGTAAAATCTGAGTCATGCTTGTGTCAAACACCTGATAAATGTGCACCTTTGACTTCATCAGAGTTCATATAAATTTGAATTAATAAATCAAAAATCACCTCTTGGGGAAGTACTTATGTGTTGTCTAGGAGCTGATGTTGAAGAACAACAGAATATAAAGCACAGATTGTCACTAAGGTAGTTATTTTTTCACTGTTTTCTTAAGAAAATGGTGCTGGCTGTACTAATAAAAGCATTTGTTTTCTAATCTTGTACCTCAACATCCTGAACATGAAAACAAGATAACATTCATCCCTGTTCCAGCATCTCGATAACTTAAAGTCACAGGTCAAACAAGCCAGAGCCAGCCAAGGTTACATATTTAGGGTACGGAAGCCTGTTTGTTATTTTCCCTTTCACGCATGGGAAATATTTTCCAATCTTTCTCAGCTTTCCAGCTTCATTAGCTGTTGAGAGCCAGTTCCTTTTCTTTGTTTCTGATAAGAGTGAGAAATGTGTGCCTGGTGGGTCTGGCAGCTCGGAGTGCATTGTTTCAGGGCAGCCGTTGTTAAGTTGCACCCTTTCCTGCTTCACGAGGGAACTGGACACACAAGAACCCTTAAGATTTGCCTTTCTCTCTTAACTTTAGGTAAGAAAAGGTTCAAGCCTCTGCTACCTGTAGCAGCTCCTGAGGCATCTCAATGTGACCCGCGATTAAAGCTAATCATGATGAGAAGTGACACCCGCTCACTGCCCCAGGGACTGAAAGGAGCTGGTATTATCGGAACATTAACGCACCTGATGAGATTCTACTAAACTTTCTCTTTTCGACTGGTTACCAGACTTTTCTCTTATTATATTTCCCTGAGGCTGATGCATAATTAACATGTTAATATAACTCTTTTAGAGGGACATTTTTCACTCAGGACATGTTCATTATGGGAAGCAGGAAGGCAAATACAACTATTGAAACCAACTTCCTCTGCCGCAGACACAACAGTATACACAGGAGAATTACAGGAAGTGTCTCTTACATAAGCTCCTTCGATGCTCTTCTTGGCCACCACGAAGATGAGGCAGATGAAGATGGCCGAGCCCAGCATGCTGACGGCGCACACCAGTGGGTCGGCTCGCTCGGTCTTCTGGCGGCAGAAGCGTGTGGTGGCTGCTCCGATGACGACGCCCAACAGACCGGTCACACAAGTGATGGCACCGAAGATTAGGCTAGATGGAAAAGCAGAGGAGGAGAGAGTCTGTTACTGCATTGCTCAGTGTTTTTAGAAACTGATCTTAATGGGAAAATGGTTTGATTTGACAAGCTTAAATGTTTCAAGTCAGCACACAAATTTTAAGGTTAGACAATGACAACCAAGGGAATACAAAATGCAGTTTTTAATTGATGACTTAATCTATAAAGGAAAAAAATCCATTCAAGTCTACCTCACCAGTCATTTCCCCCCTGTTGTTAAATCATGAATTACCAGTGCTAGATTGCCAATCCCTGCTCTGAAAAGTCATTGTTTTTACCATGTTTTAACCTCACTACCCCCATTTACTGCCATTCATTTAGAAGGAATGTTTTCACCCATAAAGGGACGGGACGGCTTCATTTGGGCAAAGTACCAGAATGGAGTCTCATCAGTGAGCTAAACATGAAAAGGGAGGAAGAAGAAGGAGCAACAAATAGTGTCCTGTTGGAATTTTCTTATAAACTATCTGACTGTGAGAGATATTAATGTTTTACAGATAGTGTGCAAAACAAAGACTAATAAAAGCACTGACAACCTTACTTTTTGTTTGTAAAAGATATAAAATGAACATACTCTGCTTTCAGTTTGGTTTCATATTAATTTTTATAAGCCCCATACCACTCCTTATTCTAAGAGGGCCGCAGCTGAAATATTATATCTTCATTGTGCTTTATATAAGAAAATATTTTAAGGGAAGCACTGGGAGTTATTACTGTATATTCAGATCCATTGGGCATTTATGATGATAAAGTAATAATATAAACCTTAATTTACATATTTATACTCTGTTAATGTTTAATGCAGGTGTGAGATTTAAGTCTCAAGTATGGCTGTAATTTAATTTTTTTGATGGTAGACTTGTCCATGTGAAAGAGGTTTCATGTGCTTGTACTGGTGAAGTTGATAACCAGTTAGTGAAGACAGCCTGGGTATGTTTTACTCACCAGGTAGTGCAAGCATCTGTTGTCACAGAATTTTTTATTGTTTTGTCACTTCACTTATAAGACTGTAACTTAAAATGTCCTTTTCAGGGAATAAGATTAACCTTGCAAAGCAGATGTATCTGCCAACCTCCATATCTGTCATCAGGCAAATCCAGCTTGCAAAGCTCCAATCCACATTGTTTGTGCTAAACTGAAACTGTTCTAACCACTCAGAGTTGTTTGAGAAGAATGTGGCGGTAACTACGGACGGGGGTTGTTTTGTAGTAAGAGCCCATAGTGATGGCTGCCGTCAGTGTGGTAATTATCTCAGATGTAGCTATAGTATAGCAGCAGTTTGATCAGTAATGGACCACATTTCTTTATTAAAACAAACAAAGAACTGCACTGAAAGCTTTTCATGATGGGAGAGATGTTTTTGCTTTTGGGCTGACTTGCTTCGGCATGAGTTTGTGATCATTCTGGGGGGTTGAGTTGTACTGTACAGTGGTAGCCGTTAGCTTGGATGTAGTTGCATTAAAAGCAGCTTTTTAATAAGACCTTGACTAAATTTCTTTATTAGAACAAGAGCGAAAACCCACACTAAAAGTTTCTCTTAGCAGAGAAGATGTTTATACACGTCTTCTATTAGGCTTTGGCATGAATTTCAGCCACAGATAAGCTTTGCTGTTCAAATGCTATGGCAAGACTAGCCTATGTAGCTGAGGTTAGCATTGGAGCTTCAAATGCTTACTACCTCATTTTCTCTTGTGGCTCTGATTGGCCCATCATGAATGTGACAGACAGAGCCAATCACCTTCAGATAATTTTTTGAAAAGCCCTGCCCTTCCCAAATGCTTTCTATGGGAGGTTGCCCCGATATATGTGAAATACATATATGCAATATTTACATGAAACAGTCTGACCTGTTAGGCTTAGAATAAAACAGTTTGAATCTGAATCTTGATATACCGTATGTCATTTAAATCCATCTAAATCTACAAGATTTTAAATGATAAAATACACTTTGCATGATTTTGATTATAATTTTCACTACATATCACTACATGTTTCATGTCAAACTTTCTCCGTTTTGCAGCACAGGTGCAGCAGAAGTTAGATTGTTTCCTATGTAGTTCCGAATAGGGTGTGGGTTCCAGGCTGAGCTGTGGCACCTTTAATGCATACCATTCTCCACTTTCTGCTTCATTTCCTACCTTATCCACTGTTTTAAAAAAAGACATAAAACTGCAGTTTGTATTTTAAAACTCTCCTTATGGGGGGCTTATTGTGGGCTTTTTCACAAGTACCTCTCTATCCCTGATAGAAACACCATCTACCTTAAAAGGCGGCTAGCAAAATGAAGGTGCAGGATGATGGGGCTGGAACTGGGATATGGCCAAAATATACAGGGTTCCCAGCAAGTTTTATCCCGTGCAGCCAGGATGATGAAGCTCAAACTTAGTTTTATCCACAGTACAGTCATGATATTATGACCTCCTACCTACTCTCTAATATAATCTGAAAGAACAGCTCTACTATGAATTCAACTTTAAGAGGCTTCTACATTCTGTTGTTATCAACATAACCAGAGAGGTGATAATTCTTCTTTATATTTAATATTGTAGTTGTAGTGGGTGGTGGTGGCACACTGGAGTGCATTATAATGAAAAGTGATTTTAATATTTCGCACACTCCGTTAACACGAACAAGGAGAGCAATATTAGGAACCCCCTTAAATACACTGCACTCAGTTCACCATTAGATTACAAAGGTGGTCAGAATATTACAGCTAATCACTGCTAATGTAACAGTTTAACTAATGTTGAGACTGGTTGTGATGAACCAGCTAAAACAAGCAGCAGTGTCTTAAAATCCTGAACTTTTGTAGAGTCTTTTCCGTCTCACCTGTCCTGGCTACTGCAGATGCCTTTGCTGCAGGCGTCTCTCGTCTTTTGCACCACCTGGGCCCTGTCCAGGTACTGGGGAATCCAAATACCAAACGCACCTGTGGCAAAAGACACCGCCGCCGATGCCAGGGAGGAGAACACGTAGCTCCGGCTAACCAGGAGGAAACACAGCACAGAGAAAAACGAACAGGTGATTATCTGAGGTTACAAAAGAATGAAAGTAAACATTTTCTGTCCCACAATCTCAAACATCTCACTCACTCTTCTCTCTAATCTGATAAAGTGTGACAGATAAAACGGGTTTAGACGTGGAGTTTTGAAGATTATCTTTCGGGACAAGATTAGCATCACCTCTGAGGTGCTAAATGGTAAGTCAACATAAGAATGTTGACATTTTTATGTGGCAGACAAAAATAACACACTACTTTTCATGTCTTCTTTGGTGCTGAATGTGGCAGACTGTGTACAGCTCACAGTCACAAGGGATGCTGGGATGAATACGTGTTTGCTCTCCTGAAATAGGTCACATAAACCTGCACGGCTACATTAAAGTGTCTATATAGTAGAGTTTATGACTTTTTTTAAAAAAAGAAATGCAGCCCACAGGTCGTATAGCGACAAGGGTCTACAGTGTCACAGATGAAAACCCCCTCCACAGTTCAGCAGAGTTGTAGAGTGAATCATACTGCTCCACTGTGTCTGCTGTTGACTTTTCCATGCCTTCAACTGCTACTAAAAAAAGCTGCAGATAGAGTTAATAATGCTTGAATATGTGCCTCTTGTGATATAGCTGCATGACTATCTTAATCGAAAGTTTTAATTCAAGCTTTTTAATTGCATGACTTGTGCTAAAGGTTAGAAAAGGTCCTGGAATTGCATGTGCCAAGGCCACAAAGTGCATTCATATTCCCTAGGTGTTTTAGTTTAACATTAATTTCCCATTATACTGAAAACATAGTTTTTACAATGGATTTTTTTTTGTATCACAGCAATGCCACCCATGAGAGATGGATGGGGGAAATGGTCCCTCTATAGGTCTGGGCCTCCTGGGGCCCAGACCTATGAAAGGACTATTGAAGTCAGCAAAAACATGGTCCTACTTCGAAGTAACACAACAAAAATTGTATGTTTTAACCTAAAAACGCTCAATTTTTTAGGCAGGAAATGTACACATTGTATTTAGAGTTGTATAAATGTAGCCTGTTTTAAAAAATGAACCTCTACTCTAAAGCCTTTATGTGGAATGTGAATCCAGTGAGCTGGCTGAAGAACTTTACTGTTAAGC